>NC_059205.1:15327721-16075221 GCF_020615455.1 Coregonus clupeaformis
ATCGTCTGAAGGATGAGACCAACGCGCAGCGCGTGTACCGATAAACATGATGACTTTATTTAATTAAAGTGCAACACGAGAAAACAACAAATGACGACACGTGAAGTTCCAATACTGAATACAGACAAACAGCTTCAAGGAAACAAAAACCCACAAACCCCACAGGAAAACATACAGAATAAATATGGCTCCCAATCAGAGATAACGAGCCGACAGCTGACACTCGTTACCTCCGATTGGGAGTCATAGACCAAACCTAGAAATACAACCAACAGAAAGGCAAACCTAGAAATACAACACCAAAACAAAAGACACCCTAAATAAAAATAACAACCCTGGCTCAACAATCAGAGTCCCTGGAGCCAGAGTGTTACACTGCTGTCCTAATACAGTTGAAGTCGGAAGTTTACATACACCTTAGCCAAATACATTTAAACTAAGTTTTTCACAATTCCTGACATTTAATCCTAGTACGAATTCCCTGTTTTAGGTCAGTTAGGATCACCACTTTATTTTAAGAATGTCAGAATAATTGTAGAGAGAATGATTTATTTCAGCTTTTATTTCTTTCATCACATTCCCAGTGGGTCAGAAGTTTACATACACTCAATTAGTATTTGGTAGCATTGCCTTTAAATTGTTTAATTTGGGTCAAACATTTCGGGTAGCCTTCCACATGCTTCCCACAATAAGTTGGGTGAATTTTGGCCCATTCCTCCTGACAGAGCTGGTGTAACTGAGTCAGGTTTGTAGGCCTCCTTGCTCGCACACGCTTTTTCAGTTCTGCCCACACATTTTCTATAGGATTGATGTCAGGGCTTTGTGATGGCCACTCCAATACCTTGACTTTGTTGTCCTTAAGCCATTTTGCCACAACTTTGTAAGTACGCTTGGGGTCATTGTCCATTTGGAAGACTCATTTGTGACCAAACTTTAACTTCCTGACTGATGTCTTGAGATGTTGCTTCAATATATCCACATAATTTTCCTTCCTCATGATGCCATCTATTTTGTGAAGTGCACCAGTCCCTCCTGCAGCAAAGCACCCCCACAGCATGATGCTGCCACCTCCGTGCTTCACTTTTGGGATGGTGTTCTTCGGCTTGCAAGGTCCCCCCTTTTTCCTCCAAACATAACGATGGTCATTATGGCCAAACAGTTCTATTTTTGTTTCATCAGACCAGAGGACATTTCTCAAAAAGTACAATCTTTGTCCCCATGTGCAGTTGCAAACCATAGTCTGGGTTTTTTATGGCGGTTTTGGAGCAGTGGCTTCTTCCTTGCTGCGCGGCCTTTAAGGTTATGTCGATATAGGACTCGTTTTACTGTGGATATAGATACTTTTGTACCTGTTTCCTCCAGCATCTTCACAAGGTCCTTTGCTGTTGTTCTGGGATTGATTTGCACTTTTCGCACCAAAGTACATTCATCTCTAGGAGACAAAACGCGTCTTCTTCCTGAGCGGTATGACAGCTGCGTGGTCCCATGGTGTTTATACTTGCGTACTATTGTTTGTACAGATGAACGTGGCACCTTTAGGCATTTGAAATTGCTCCCAAGGATGAACCAGGCTTGTGGAGGTCTATAATTTTTATTCTGAGGTCTTGGCTGATTTCCTTTGATTTTCCCACGATGTCAAGCAAAGAGGCACTGAGTTTGAAGGTAGGCCTTGAAATACATCAACAGGTACACCTCCAATTGACTCAAATGATGACAATTAGCCTATCAGAAGCTTCTAAAGCCATGACTTCATTTTCTGGAATTTTCTAAGCTGTTTAAAGGCACAGTCAACTTAGTATATGTAAACTTCTGACCCACTGGAATTGTGATACAGTGAATTATAAGTGAAATAATCTGTCTGTAAACAATTGTTGGAAAAATTACTTGTGTCATGCACATATTAGAAGTCCTAACCGACTTGCCAAAACTATAGTTTGTTAAAAGGAAATGGGAGTGGTTGAAAAACTAGTTTTAATGTCTCCAACCTAAGTGTATGTAAACTTCTGACTTCAACTGTATATTATCAATATCTCACAAACTCCTTCCACAACCACCTCGCTCTCTCTCTCTCTGTCTATCTCTCTGTAGGACATATTGGATCAGTGCAGTAGAGAGCAGGAGTTTAAGACCATCCTGCTCTCTCTGTGTTATTTTCATGCCTGTGTGGCTGAGAGGCGTAAGTTCGGTCCTCAGGGTTGGAACAGGAAATACCCCTTTAACACTGGAGACCTCACCATCTCTGTCAACGTGCTCTACAACTACCTGGAGGCCAACTCACAGGTCACTGTTTACCGTGGTATAGTGATCAGGATGGTGATGATCATAACTGTATTGATGATTGATGATGTTTATATTGATGATGATGATGAGTCATTGTTCATGTATTTTGTGTGTGCGTGTGTGTGCTTGCGCATGTTTAGGTGCCGTGGGAGGACTTGCGCTATCTGTTTGGAGAGATCATGTATGGAGGTCACATCACAGACGACTGGGACAGAAGACTCTGTAGAACCTACCTGGAGGAATATATGCAGCCCAACCAGGTGTGTGTGTGTGTGTGTTACGATTGTGATGGTAGTGTTAAAAATAAACCTACACCCTTTCCATCCTGTTTCCCACCAGTTTGACAGGAAGTTGGCTCTGGCTCCGGGCTTTGTGGTTCCCTCCAACCTGGACTACCAGGGTTACCATGGTTACGTAGATGAGATGCTGCCCCACGAGAGCCCGGTGCATTATGGACTACACCCCAACGCAGAGATAGAGTTTCTGACGGTGACCTCTGATAACCTCTTCCACACACTGCTGGAGCTGCAGTCACCTGATTCTGTGATGGGAGAGGGGGCTTCACAGACCGTAGAGGAGAAGGTGTGTGTCAGAGACACACACACACACACACACACCAGGCATATTCATAACAGACACACTCATAGCAGACACACACATACAGCGGACCCACACACACTCATCCCTCATCCTCCCTGCAGGTGAAGACCATCCTAGACGAGGTGTTGGAGAAGCTTCCAGAAGAGTACAACATGTCAGACATCTACGAGATACGACGCTCACTCAAGGAGCTGGACCTGGGGCTGAAGGTGGGTTAGGGGCTAGGGGTCAGCTGGGAAATTAGACTAGGACTGATAGATGACATAAGGGTGAATTGGTAGTTGTCTCTCATAACAGTGATGTTTTTTTCTCCTTCCAGGGTGAGCTGGCTATCTCCTCAGAGATGGAGCAGATCCAGTCAGCTCTGTTCTTTGATAACGTCCCAGACACCTGGACCAAACTGGCCTACCCCTCCACTTACAGCCTGGCCCAGTGGTGAGTCACTGTGTGTACTCTCCCACTGTCCCAACGTGTACTTAAGATGATGTGTTGCTATGTGTGTGTGTGTTTACCAGGTATAATGACGTGTTGCTGCGCTGTAGAGAGCTGGACAGCTGGACACAGGACCTGGCTCTGCCCACCGTCGTCTGGCTGTCTGGACTCTTTAACCCACAGTCCTTCTTAACAGGTAACATCAAATCAAATCATATCAAATTTTATTGGTCACATGCGCCAAATACAACAGGTGCAGACATTACAGTGAAATGCTTACTTACAGCCCTTAACCAACAGTAAGAAGTAAAAATAAAACAAGAATAAAACAACAACAAAAAAAGTGTTGAGAAAAAAAAAGAGCAGAAGTCAAATAAAGTGACAGTAGGGAGGCTATATATACAGGGGGGTACCGTTGCAGAGTCAATGTGCGGGGGCACCGGCTAGTTGAGGTAGTTGAGGTAATATGTACATGTGGGTAGAGTTAAAGTGACTATGCATAAATACTTAACAGAGTAGCAGCAGCGTAAAAAGGATGGGGTGGGGGGGCAGTGCAAATAGTCCGGGTAGCCATGATTAGCTGTTCAGGAGTCTTATGGCTTGGGGGTAGAAGCTGTTGAGAAGTGTTTTGGACCTAGACTTGGCACTCCGGTACCGCTTGCCGTGCGGTAGCAGAGAGAACAGTCTATGACTAGGGTGGCTGGAGTCTTTGACAATTTTGAGGGCCTTCCTCTGACACCGCCTGGTATAGAGGTCCTGGATGGCAGGAAGCTTTGCCCCAGTGATGTACTGGGCCGTACGCACTACCCTCTGTAGTGCCTTGCGGTCGGAGGCCAAGCAG
This sequence comes from Coregonus clupeaformis, assembly GCF_020615455.1. Taxonomy (NCBI): domain Eukaryota; kingdom Metazoa; phylum Chordata; class Actinopteri; order Salmoniformes; family Salmonidae; genus Coregonus; species Coregonus clupeaformis. The sequence continues at coordinate 15,331,875 of NC_059205.1, forward strand.
TTGCCATACCAGGCGGTGATGCAACCAGTCAGGATGCTCTCGATGGTGCAGCTGTAGAATTTTTTGAGGATCTGAGGACCCATGCCAAATCTTTTTAGTCTCCTGAGGGGGAATAGGCTTTGTCGTGCCCTCTTCACGACTGTCTTGGTGTGTTTGGACCATGATAGTTCGTTGGTGATGTGGACACCAAGGAACTTGAAGCTCTCAACCTGTTCCACTCCAGCCCTGTCGATGAGAATGGGGGCGTGCTCAGTCCTCTTTTTTTTCCTGTAGTCCACAATCATCTCCTATGTCTTGGTCACGTTGAGGGAGAGGTTGTTGTCCTGGCACCACACGGCCAGATCTCTGACCTCCTCCCTATAGGCTGTCTCATCATTGTCGGTGATCAGGCCTACCACTGTTGTGTCATCGGCAAACTTGATGATGGTGTTGGAGTCGTGCCTGGCCATGCAGTCATGGGTGAACAGAGAGTACAGGAGGGGACTGAGCACGCACCCCTGAGGGGCCCCCGTGTTGAGGATCAGTGTGGCAGATGTTGTGTTGTTACCTACCCTTACCACCTGGGGGCGGCCCGTCAGGAAGTCCAGGATCCAGTTGCAGAGGGAGATGTTTAGTCCCAGGATCCTTAGCTTAGTGATGAGCTTAGAGGGCACTATGGTGTTGAATGCTGAGCTGTAGTCAATGAATAGCATTCTCACGTAGGTGTTCCTCTTGTCCAGGTGGGAAAGGGCAGTGTGGAGTGCGATAGAGATTGCATCATCTGTGGATCTGTTGGGGCGGTATGCACATTGGAGTGGGTCTAGGGTTTCTGGGATAATGCTGTTGATGTGAGCCATGACCAGCCTTTCAAAGCACTTCATGGCTACAGACGTCAGTGCTACGGGTCAGTAGTCATTTAGGCAGGTTATCTTAGAGTCCTTGGGCACGGGGACTATGGTGGTCTGCTTGAAACATGTTGGGTTTACAGACTCAGTCAGGGACATGTTGAAAATGTCAGTGAAGACACTTGCCAGTTGGTCAGCACATGCTCGGAGTACACGTCCTGGTAATCCGTCTGGCCCTGCGGCCTTGTGAATGTTGACCTGCTTAAAAGTCTTACTCACATCGGCTACGGAGAGCGTGATCACATAGTCATCCGGAACAGCTGGTGCTCTCATGCATGCTTCAGTTTTGCTTGCCTCGAAGCGAGCATAGAAGTGGTTTAGCTCGTCTGGTAGGCTTGTGTCACTGGGCAGCTCGCGGCTGTGCTTCCCTTTGTAGTCTGTAATAGTTTTCAAGCCCTGCCACATCCGACGAGCGTCAGAGCCAGTGTAGTATGATTCAATCTTAGACCTGTATTGACTCTTTGCCTGTTTGATGGTTCGTCGGAGGTCATAGCGGGATTTCTTATAAGCGTCCGGGTTAGAGTCCCGTTCCTTGAAAGCGGCAGCTCTACCCTTTAGCTCAGTGCGGATGTTTCCTGTAATCCATGGCTTCTGGTTGGGGTATGTACGTACGGTCACTGTGGGGACGACATCATCGATGAACTTATTGATGAAGCCAGTGACTGATGTGGTGTACTCCTCAATGCGGTCTGAAGAATCCCGGAACATGTTCCAGTCTGTGCTAGCAAAACAGTCCTGTAGCTTAGCATCTGCGTCATCTGACCACTTTTTTATTAACCGAGTCACTGGTGCTTCCTGCTTTAGTTTTTGCTTATAAGCAGGAATCAGGAGGATAGAGTTATGGTCAGATTTGCATACACGCACATCCCCCTACACACTTACAAACAACATACCCAACCAACTTATGTTGTAACTGTCAGTTGCCTCTTGGTATTCTCTGTTCAGTGGAATTATTTGCTCAACTACCCTCTCTCCCTCCAGCGGTGATGCAGTCTCTGGCTCGTAAGAATGAGTGGCCGTTAGATAAGATGAACCTGACTGTGGATGTGACTAAGAAATTTAAGGAAGAGTTCAACCAGCCTGCCAGAGAGGGAGCATACGTATACGGACTGTACATGGAAGGTATACACTCCTCTCCTTCTCATGAACACATACATCCTAGTTCATTTATCTTCATTTTTCCCTCTTTGTCCCATAGGTGCAAGATGGGACACTCAGGGTGGGGTGATCACTGAGGCTCGTCTGAAGGAGTTAACCCCCTCCATGCCAGTCATCTCAGTCCGAGCCGTACCTAACGACAGACAGGAGACGCGTAACATCTATGAGTGTCCCCTGTACAAGACCAAGCTGAGAGGAACCACTTATGTCTGGACCTTCAGCCTCAAGACCAGAGAGAGACCAGCCAAGTGGGTACTGGCTGGGGTGGCACTGCTGCTCAGTGTGTGAGCTGTCAGGGTAGGAACTCTGCTTGTGAGAGAAATGAGGTGAAGGTGGAGAAGGATGAGGGGCCTGATGCTCTACAAGACTGTTGGTTAAAAAGGGCTTTTTTGAGGTTGGAAAGAGTCAAGGTAGTTTTTTCTTTAGTTATTCGTAGGGTGTGTATTTTCTGCATTATGTTGCTAAGTGAGAGAAAAGTTATTTTATGTAAAATACGCATGTTTTACTACATATCCCTCAAACCAGGTTTCATGCTGCTATTGAAATATAAAAGGAATTTGTATAGTACTGTTTTAGCACCTGAAAGCTATATGAAAATGTATAAAGCTATATTAAGTTTTTTCATATGAATTAGTATGAATATATCTGTATTTTTCTGAATTTATTGAAAAACAATACAGTACAAGCTGCAAAATAGTTTCACACATTTGATCACAGTAAGAACCCATTACTTCAAAGCTTATTATTTTGAACAAATCAACTGTATCGTCTAACAAGTGTACAAATCTAAAAGCAGAAAACATTGGATGGTACCCTTTACCTAGTCCTAGCATCTAAAAAGGAGTGGTGTTCAAGTGCTCTATGGTCTATGTAACACTTGTTAATATGGCACATCAGTTACATGTCACTTTAAAAGCTTCAATAGACTAGGGCCCGGTTTCCCAAAAGCATCCTAAGGCTAAGTTCATTGTTAGAACTTTATGGATGAACTTAGCCTTAGGATGCTTTTGGGAAACCGGGCCCAGAATCAACATGACAGTTAGCAGGAGGAAATCAACACTGCTCATAATTCTTCACTATTATCCCCTACAGTCCTCACACACAGGGGCGTGTATACGTTTGGCTTCAATTAAAAAGAAAATGACATAACAGAAACAAAATAGTGTTTGTGTGTTCTCCTAGTCACTGTCGTCGTCAGACCAGCCCAGGTCCATCATGTTCATGTCCAGCGTCGCGGCGGTGGCGGCCATATTGATTTTGGTTCCCTGTCGTACGCTGCAGGTCTTAGAAGAGTTCTGATTGGATGTTGTCCGCATGCTCACCTGTACCCCCGACCTCACCCCCTGACCTCTGACCCCTAACTCACTCCTGACCTTATGACTTATGACCCCAACATTAGCCATGTCACCCCTGACCCCTACCACCCCCATGTTCATATTCATATCCATGTCCCCTATCCTCTCTATCCCCCAATATCATCCAGAGAGAGCATATCCCCAAACCCAACCATACTCCCCCCACTCAGCTCCCTAAACATTGACTGCATCCTCCCTCCCTCCACACTCCCCCCCTCCACCACCCTCTCCTCCTTCGTTACCTCCCTCCATCCCTCTTGTCTCCCAGTCTCCCCCCATCCCCTCTCCTCCCTCTCTGTCTCCCCATCTACCTCTCCAATCCCACCCTGGAACCCCTTTAGCATGATTTGTAGCCTCCCCCCCTTCCCCTAGCTCCAGCCGACCCCCTTCTATCCCTCCCTCCGTCCCCCTCTCCTTCTCTCTCTCCCCCCAGGTTACCTCTATCCCTCCATCCCCATCCGCCTCCCCAAGACTGCTTGAGAAGCCCCTAATCATGGACTGGAACCCACCTATCCCCCTGTCTATCCCTCCCTCCATCCCCCTCTCCCTCTCTCCGTTGCTGAGGGTTCTGATAAGGCAGGATATCTTGGCGCTGTTGGACTCCTGAGACTGAGAACGGAAGAACGACTTCGAGCTGATGCTTGATGCTATGGGGGAGAAGAACTGAAAGAGAGAAAGAGATGGGGGGGGCAGTTGAACACAACCCAGATGTCATCATTAACCACACTATAAATGTGTTGTTACTCTAGGGATGCGGGGCTTTGACACCATACAACATGACTGTTTCTAATATCTAAATCTCAAATAAGGTTGTAAAACAAATAGAAAATGTTTATGAATGAAGCATCATGGTCTTTGAAACCCGGCAATTATGTAGGTTACTCACAGGGGTGACATTGGACCTCTCCATCAATCTCTCCTCCCACAGTCTCAGTCTTCTCTCCCTCTCCTCTTCTCTCCCTCTCCTCTTCTCTCCCTCCATCCCCATCTTTTATATGTCTCTGGCAAATTATAATGACGATCAATCTCCCTCCACATACCCTCCCCTCGCTCTCGCGCACTCTCTTTCTGTCTGTAGGAACTTTGTGGAGGAGAAGTTGGGGGTGAAGTATACAGAGGGGAGGAAGACAGAGTTTGCTAAGTCCTTCAGAGAGAGTGGACCTGCCTCGTCTGTATTCTTCATCCTGTCTCCTGGAGTAGACCCTCTCAAAGACGTGGAGTCACTGGGTAACACTAAGACAACTAATTTTGTAATGTAAAGATCACTGTAAATCTGCATGAATATGACACATTAACATTTACATTTACGTCATTTAGCACACACACACACTGAGAAAATATTGTTTCCATGGTAACAGGCAGGAAGTTGGGGTTCACCATAGACCTGGGGAAACTCCACAATGTGTCTTTGGGTCAGGGTCAGGAGGCTGTGGCTGAGGTCGCCATGGAGATGGCTGCTAAGGAGGGACACTGGGTCATTTTACAGGTATGGCTATCCTGCTATATACTGTACATAAAACATAATTAATTCATTCATCATTGCATCCATCCATCCTTCCATCCATTCATTGTTTCATTAATCAATTTATTAGTTTGTTCGCGCTTACATTTGTTCATCCATCCATCCATTCATCCATTAATTAATTCATTCAGTCATTCATTCATTCATCTCTGTCAGAATATCCACCTGGTGGCTCGCTGGCTGGGGTCGTTGGAGAAGCTTCTGGAACGCTGCTGTGAGGGCAGTCACCAGGACTACAGAGTGTTTATGAGTGCTGAGCCTGCCCCCACACCACAGGAGCACATCATCCCTCAGGTACACACACACACATACACACACATGCATTTATAATAACACGGTGTGTTTTCCTAATTTAAAAGTGTGTTTGTTCTCCTCTCCTCACTCAGGGCATCCTGGAGAATGCCATCAAGATCACCAACGAGCCTCCCACTGGCATGCATGCCAACCTTCATGCTGCTCTGGACAACTTCGACCAGGTACAGGAATGTGTGTATTAATGTATGTCTGTCCACTGGTGTTAGGGATGGGCAATTGAAATTATTGTTCAAAATAATCTCATCAAATGTTTGATTCACACTTTATAATAATGTCCAGTAATAGATCATTTATAAGGCTATTATAAACAGTTCTCACTATTTACTAATTGCTGTTTCTACATTTGCAAATGTTAGTAAGCTATACATAGTTATTTATAAACTTTCAAATGAATTATTGGATAATTTATTAGATGTTTAATATAGACCCTTATAAAACATTTACTAATCATTAGTAAAGTACAGTGGTGTAAAGTAACTAAGTAAAAATAATTTGAAGTACTACTTTGAGGTATCTGTACTTTACTTGAGTTTTTATATTTTTTACAACTTTTACTTCTACTTGACTACATTCTGAAATAAAATATGTGCTCGTTACATTTCTAATGCTCAGGCAGGACAGCAAAACGGTCAAATTCATGTACTTATTAAGAAAAATGCATCCCTACTGCCTCTGATCTGGTTTGTAAAAGATTGTTGAACTGTGTCCCTGACTTCCCATAAATAAATAAAAATAAAGGCAATTAGCATAATATAAGGAATTTGATATATAGCCTTTGCTTTCACTTTTGATACTTAAGTACATTTAAAACCAGATACTTTTAGACTTTTACTGAAGTAGTATTTTACTGGGTGACTTTCACTTTTACTTGAGTCATTTTCTTTACTTTTACTCAAGTTTTACTGAATTGGGTACTTCTTCCACCACTGGTAAAGTATTATCTCCACCAAGATCTCAAAATGACATGGAAAATATCAATTGTAAAATAATAAGGACACAACACTGGATGTTTAAGAGAATATATATAGCATTTGATTCCAAAACAGTCACACTGTTCGTTCAAGTTCATCAGAACCAATGGTCCTCAAACGAACCCCTGTCCCCCAGAACTGTCCAGTCCTGTGCTTGCTGTGGGGGAACATGGGTGTTCACTTCACAGTCTAAAGCGGCAGGGTTGCAGCTTGTCTGTTCAACCATGATCTGAGCACTAGCCCACTCACACAAGGGTGCCTCCTTCCCTTCCGTGGTAGAAAGTGCACATCTCACACAGTCAGAACAGTAGGCTGGTAGGCTGCAGCCTGTGTGATGTGAGCACTAGCACAGTCACTCGTGTGCCTCCAATCCTCCCGTGGTAGGCAGTGCACACGTCAGACAGTCAGCTGGTACAGTAGATAGTAAGCTACAGCCTCAGTCCTCTACACATTCATACCTACCGATTTGTGTTCTCTTTCAAGCCAAATTAACCCTCATATTAACCCTTAAAATCTATAAATCATATTTTCCCATCAAAGCTCACCCTCTACCCATTCCCTGAACCAATCCTCCTCCCTCCCATTTTGAAATGTCAGGCTATAGTAGGCCCCTCCCCTCCCCTGGCCCCTCTACCCTAGGTCCCTCACTGAGTGCTGTACACACCGCTGAGCAGGCGGCTCTTCTTCTCCTCCTTCTGGCTCTCGTTCTTCAGGTCAGCAAACATCTGGGAGAAGAAGTTAGGGTCTGTGTTCATCTGGAGCATCTTACCACTCATCAGCTTGGTGATGGACATGCAGCGGATCCAGAAGGTCTGCCTGCAGGTCTCCACCAGGAAGGGTCCCAGGGGGTAGGAGATCTGGTTGCCAATGTAGGAGCAGGTCGTGTAGAGGCAGGTAAGCAGCACGGCTTGCAGCTCATGCAAGGTGGCCACCTCGGAGGAGACCGCCTCGCGGCACAGCATGTAGAGGAAGACCACCATGGCCGGGTTGATGCAGCTCTGGTTCTGATAGCAGTTGTCCAGCAGATAACGGTCAACCACCCGCAGCCACAGCTCCGGGTCCATGGAAGACATGTCCTGGATCAGGTAGCAGCGCCGGCACAGGAACTCACCCAGGCAGCGCAGCAGCTCGCCGGTTGTAGCATGGACCATCACCAGCCTCTTGGGCGTGTCGAGGTCCTGGACGATCACCGTCTGGGGCGTGTCGGGGGCCGTGTTGGAGTTGGTCAAGGGGGCCTTCTCGACCGACGAGGCGGCGTTGTTGGAGCTGTTGGCGATGGCTGGAGTGCTCTGGTACTGGGTGGACAGCTTGTCACAGGATTGAGACTTCTCCAGGGTGAGGGTGGACAAGTTGGAGGAGGACTGAGACTTCTCCAGGTTCTCGTTACTCAGATGGGCGATGTTGTTTTGGTTGGTGTTCTCGTGGGGGTGCACCTTCTTGGAGCCCTTCTTCTTCACAATCCACCTCCATGGCGAGTAGCGCTTCAGGGTCTTGTCTTTGCCGCTCTTACGGGTCTGGACTTCAAAGAAGTGGCCCACCGTGTCCGGCCCATCTTTGAAGTGGACTGCCTTCTCGCGGAGTGAGATAGACATTGCGGATCCCATGGTCAATAGTGCCTGTGGAAAACAAAATGCTTCAATATTAGCAAAATGAAATGCATGGCATCAGTTCAGTAGGCCTATCTAGCTCAGCTCTGGGTGTCTCCCAGATGGCAACCTATTCCCTATATAGTGCACTGCTTTTTACCAAGGCCTATAGGAGTCTGGTCAAAGTAGTGCAATATATAGGAAATAGGGTTCCATGTGGGACATAATCTAAATCAAAGAGTATTAAGCATAGACATTAGGGTTATGTGTTCATAAACATGAGCAATATAACATTTCAAAGCAAAACAAAAATATTACTCACTGATTTCAAGTTGATATGTGAAAAATTGTAAAGATAATTCAATATTTTCTTCGTTAATTGAAAGGTAAAGACGGGTTGTCCAGGTGCTTTGAGTTCAAGGCTGTTATGGTTGTGAACATCGGAATTGTCCAAGGTTCTGAAATCGAGCGTTCTGAAATTGTGTGTCCCCGTCGTAATAAAGAGGCATGTCATAGAGGCGATTTTGTGAAAGATTAAGTTTGATGTTGGCAAAAATAAATAAATAACACAAATAAATAAAGTCAGATTTTCGCCATGATAGAATTTGCCTCATATTTGCTATAGCCTAGCTCAATACGTTGAAAACGAAATAATCTTTGAGTGACTGCTACGCTACAGCGTTATATTTCTGGCCTCAATGGATGAATAACATGTATCTGCGAGTGTTTTGCATGGATCTCAATGGTCTGTCAAATTAAATTGGCACCTCTGTCAGGTGCGCGCTTATCTCGTTCACCACCAGACTATTCTTCCCCCTAAAGGGTGCGTTAGTCATTTCACTTTAGCAATCTACTCCGATAATGAGCATTTAGCCTAGGGACAAATAGGTGCTCGCCTATAATCGCTATTTGAAGTGGGGAGCATACAGGCCTACTTCTATGTCAGGACTGACTGAAGGACTAGCTTAAAATGCGTTATAGAAGTAGGCTAAATAGCCTTTTCGTGTAAAACGCAACATAAGAACCAGCAGTAGCTCAAATAAAAACGTCTAAAACTACACTCCAAAGTTATAAAAAAAGATATACCGTACCAGTTAAAGGTTTGGACACACCTACTCATTCAAGGGTTTTTCTACATTGTAGAATAATAGTGAAGACATCAAAACTATGAAATAACACATATGGAATCATGTAGTAACCAAAAAAGTATTAAACACATAAAAATATATTTTATATTTGAGATTCTTCAAACACCGCTCTTGCTGCTGGTGATTCTCAGATCCACCTCTAGGCAGACGACACCATTTTGTATACATCTGGCCCTTCATTGGACACTGTGTTAACAAACCTCCAAACGAGCTTCAATGCCATACAACACAACTTCCGTAGCCTCCAACTGCTCTTAAACACAAGTAAAATGAAATGCATGCTCTTCACCCGCCCAAAGTCCCATATACTACCCACCACTGCGACCTGTATGCTCTTGTTGGCTGGTCCACACTACATATTCGTTGCCAAACCCACTGGCTCCAGGCCATCTATAAATCACTTCTAGGCAAATCCCCTCCTTATCTTAGCTTATCCTAATCTCTGAAGCTGGAGACACTTATCTAACTTCAAGCATCAGTTGTCAGACCACCTTACTGATCACTGCACCTGTACACAGCCCATCTGAAATTAGCCCACCCAACTACCTCATCCCCATATTGTTATTTATTTTGCTAATTTACACCCCAGTATCTCTATTTGCACATTATCTCTTGTACATCTATAATTCCAGTGTTAATACTAATTGTAATTATTTTGCACTATGGCCTATTTATTGCCTTACCTCCATAACTTTCTACATTTGCACACACTGTATATATTTTCTGTAGTATTTTTGACTTTATGTTTTGTTTTACCCCATATGTAACTCTGTGTTGTTGTTTTTATTGCACTGCTTTGCTTTATCTTGGCCAGGTGGCAGTTGTAAATGAGAACTCGTTCTCAACTGGCTTACCTGGTTAAATAAAGGTGAAATTAAAAAAATTAAAAAACAGTTGCCTTGATGACAGCTTTGCACACTACTGGCTTCACCTAGAATGCTTTTCCAACAGTCTTGAAGGAGTTCCCACATATGCTGAGCACCTGTTGGCTGCTTTTCCTTCACTCTGTGGTCCGACTCATCCCAAACCATCTCAATTGGGTTGAGGTCGGGGGATTGTGGAGGCAAGGTCATCTGATGCAGCACTCTCATTCGTGGTAAAATAGTCCTTCCACAGGCTGGAGGTGTGTTGGTTCATTGTCCTGTTGAAAAACAAATTATAGTTCCACTAAGCCCAAACCAGATGGGATGGTGTATCGCTGCAGAATGTTGCGGTAGCCATGTAGTGTGCCTTGAATTCTAAATAAATCACAGACAGTGTCACCAGCAAAGCACCCCCACACCATAACACCTCCTCCTACATGCTTTACGGTGGGAAATACACATGCGTTGATCATCCGTTCACCCACACCACGTCTCACAAAGACACGGCAGTTGGAACCATACATCTCCAATTTGGACTCCAGACCAAAGGACAAATTTCCATCGGTCTAATGTCCACTGCTCGTGTTTCTTTGCCCAAGCAAGTCTCTTCTAATTATTGGTGTCCTTTAGTAGTGGTTTCTTTGCAGCAAATCGACCACGAAGGCCTGATTCACACAGTCTCCTCTGAACAGTTGATGTTGAGATGTGTCTGCATTTATTTGGTCTGCAATTTCTGAGGCTGGTAACTCTATTTAACTTATCCTCTGCAGCAGAGGTAACTCTGGGTCTTCCATTCCTGTGGCAGTCCTCATGAGAGCCAGTTTCATCATAGCACTTGATGGTTTTTGCGACTGCACTTGAAGAAACTTTCAAAGTTGTTGAAGTATTCCGTATTGACTGACCTTCATGTCTTAAAGTAATGATGGACTGTCATTTCTCTTTGATTATTTGAGCTGTTCTTGCCATAATATGGACTTGGTCTTTTATCAAATAGGGCTATCTTCTGTATACCACCCCTACCTTGTCACAACACAACTGATTGGCTCAAACACATTAAGAAGGGAAGAAATTCCACAAATTAACTTTTAAGAAGGCACAGCTGTTAATTGAAATGCATTCCAGATGACTACCCCATGAAGCTGATTGAGAGAATGCCAAGAGTGTGCAAAGCTGTCAAGGCAAAGGGTGGTTTCTTTGAAGAATCTCAAATAAACAAATCAAAATATATTTTATAACACTTTTTTGGTTACTACATGATTCCATATGTGTTATTTCATAGTTTTGATGTCTTCACTATTATTCTACAATGTAGAAAATAGTAAAAATAAAGAAAAACCCTGGAATGAGTAGGTGTGTCCAAACTTTTGACTGGAACTGTGTATATATATATATCATGGTATATCCTTGTGTGCAAGAATGTCTTAAGAATCGAAATACTTACAACAGTTGATCCAATTCTAGCCTAAGCTCGGTTTGAATATTCAAGTACCTCCCCATCCCTAACTGCTGTCCTAATACAGTTGAAGTCGGAAGTTTACATACACCTTAGCCAAATACATTTAAACTAAGTTTTTCACAATTCCTGACATTTAATCCTAGTAAAAATTCCCTGTTTTAGGTCAGTTAGGATCACCACTTTATTTTAAGAATGTCAGAATAATTGTAGAGAGAATTATTTATTTCAGCTTTTATTTCTTTCATCACATTCCCAGTGGGTCAGAAGTTTACATACACTCAATTAGTATTTGGTAGCATTGCCTTTAAATTGTTTAATTTGGGTCAAACATTTCGGGTAGCCTTCCACATGCTTCCCACAATAAATTGGGTGAATTTTGGCCCATTCCTCCTGACAGAGCTGGTGTAACTGAGTCAGGTTTGTAGGCCTCCTTGCTCGCACACGCTTTTTCAGTTCTGCCCACACATTTTCTATAGGATTGATGTCAGGGCTTTGTGATGGCCACTCCAATACCTTGACTTTGTTGTCCTTAAGCCATTTTGCCACAACTTTGTAAGTACGCTTGGGGTCATTGTCCATTTGGAAGACTCATTTGTGACCAAACTTTAACTTCCTGACTGATGTCTTGAGATGTTGCTTCAATATATCCACATAATTTTCCTTCCTGATGATGCCATCTATTTTGTGAAGTGCACCAGTCCCTCCTGCAGCAAAGCACCCCCACAGCATGATGCTGCCACCTCCGTGCTTCACTTTTGGGATGGTGTTCTTCGGCTTGCAAGGTCCCCCTTTTTCCTCCAAACATAACGATGGTCATTATGGCCAAACAGTTCTATTTTTGTTTCATCAGACCAGAGGACATTTCTCAAAAAGTACAATCTTTGTCCCCATGTGCAGTTGCAAACCATAGTCTGGGTTTTTTATGGCGGTTTTGGAGCAGTGGCTTCTTCCTTGCTGCGCGGCCTTTAAGGTTATGTCGATATAGGACTCGTTTTACTGTGGATATAGATACTTTTGTACCTGTTTCCTCCAGCATCTTCACAAGGTCCTTTGCTGTTGTTCTGGGATTGATTTGCACTTTTCGCACCAAAGTACATTCATCTCTAGGAGACAAAACGCGTCTTCTTCCTGAGCGGTATGACAGCTGCGTGGTCCCATGGTGTTTATACTTGCGTACTATTGTTTGTACAGATGAACGTGGCACCTTTAGGCATTTGGAAATTGCTCCCAAGGATGAACCAGACTTGTGGAGGTCTATAATTTTTATTCTGAGGTCTTGGCTGATTTCCTTTGATTTTCCCACGATGTCAAGCAAAGAGGCACTGAGTTTGAAGGTAGGCCTTGAAATACATCAACAGGTACACCTCCAATTGACTCAAATGATGTCAATTAGCCTATCAGAAGCTTCTAAAGCCATGACATCATTTTCTGGACTTTTCCAAGTTGTTTAAAGGCACTTTCAACTTAGTATATGTAAACTTCTGACCCACTGGAATTGTGATACAGTGAATTATAAGTGAAATAATCTGTCTGTAAACAATTGTTGGAAAAATTACTTGTGTCATGCACATATTAGAAGTCCTAACCGACTTGCCAAAACTATAGTTTGTTAAAAGGAAATGGGAGTGGTTGAAAAACTAGTTTTAATGTCTCCAACCTAAGTGTATGTAAACTTCCGACTTCAACTGTATATTATCAATATCTCACAAACTCCTTCCACAACCACCTTCGCTCTCTCTCTCTCGCTCTCTCTCTCTCTGTCTTTCTCTCTGTAGGACATATTGGATCAGTGCAGAAGAGAGCAGGAGTTTAAGACCATCCTGTTCTCTCTGTGTTATTTTCATGCCTGTGTGGCTGAGAGGCGTAAGTTCGGTCCTCAGGGTTGGAACAGGAAATACCCCTTTAACACTGGAGACCTCACCATCTCTGTCAACGTGCTCTACAACTACCTGGAGGCCAACTCACAGGTCACTGTTTACCGTGTTATAGTGATCAGGATGGTGATGATCATAACTGTATTGATGATTGATGATGTTTATATTGATGATGATGATGAGTCATTGTTCATGTATTTTGTGTGTGCGTGTGTGTGCTTGCGCATGTTTAGGTGCCGTGGGAGGACTTGCGCTATCTGTTTGGAGAGATCATGTATGGAGGTCACATCACAGACGACTGGGACAGAAGACTCTGTAGAACCTACCTGGAGGAATATATGCAGCCCAACCAGGTGTGTGTGTGTGTGTGTTACGATTGTGATGGTAGTGTTAAAAATAAACCTACACCCTTTCCATCCTGTTTCCCACCAGTTTGACAGGAAGTTGGCTCTGGCTCCGGGCTTTGTGGTTCCCTCCAACCTGGACTACCAGGGTTACCATGGTTACGTAGATGAGATGCTGCCCCACGAGAGCCCGGTGCATTATGGACTACACCCCAACGCAGAGATAGAGTTTCTGACGGTGACCTCTGATAACCTCTTCCACACACTGCTGGAGCTGCAGTCACCTGATTCTGTGATGGGAGAGGGGGCTTCACAGACCGTAGAGGAGAAGGTGTGTGTCAGAGACACACACACACACACACACCAGGCATATTCATAACAGACACACTCATAGCAGACACACACATACAGCGGACCCACACACACTCATCCCTCATCCTCCCTGCAGGTGAAGACCATCCTAGACGAGGTGTTGGAGAAGCTTCCAGAAGAGTACAACATGTCAGACATCTACGAGATACGACGCTCACTCAAGGAGCTGGACCTGGGGCTGAAGGTGGGTTAGGGGCTAGGGGTCAGCTGGGAAATTAGACTAGGACTGATAGATGACATAAGGGTGAATTGGTAGTTGTCTCTCATAACAGTGATGTTTTTTTCTCCTTCCAGGGTGAGCTGGCTATCTCCTCAGAGATGGAGCAGATCCAGTCAGCTCTGTTCTTTGATAACGTCCCAGACACCTGGACCAAACTGGCCTACCCCTCCACTTACAGCCTGGCCCAGTGGTGAGTCACTGTGTGTACTCTCACACTGTCCCAACGTGTACTTAAGATGATGTGTTGCTATGTGTGTGTGTGTGTTTACCAGGTATAATGACGTGTTGCTGCGCTGTAGAGAGCTGGACAGCTGGACACAGGACCTGGCTCTGCCCACCGTCGTCTGGCTGTCTGGACTCTTTAACCCACAGTCCTTCTTAACAGGTAACATCAAATCAAATCATATCAAATTTTATTGGTCACATGCGCCAAATACAACAGGTGCAGACATTACAGTGAAATGCTTACTTACAGCCCTTAACCAACAGTGCATTTATTTTAAACAAAAAAGTAAGAATAAAACGACAACAAAAAAAGTGTTGAGAAAAAAAAAGAGCAGAAGTAAAATAAAGTGACAGTAGGGAGGCTATATATACAGGGGGGTACCGTTGCAGAGTCAATGTGCGGGGGGCACCGGCTAGTTGAGGTAGTTGAGGTAATATGTACATGTGGGTAGAGTTAAAGTGACTATGCATAAATACTTAACAGAGTAGCAGCAGCGTAAAAAGGATGGGGTGGGGGGGGCAGTGCAAATAGTCCGGGTAGCCATGATTAGCTGTTCAGGAGTCTTATGGCTTGGGGGTAGAAGCTGTTGAGAAGTATTTTGGACCTAGACTTGGCACTCCGGTACCGCTTGCCGTGCGGTAGCAGAGAGAACAGTCTATGACTAGGGTGGCTGGAGTCTTTGACAATTTTGAGGGCCTTCCTCTGACACCGCCTGGTATAGAGGTCCTGGATGGCAGGAAGCTTTGCCCCAGTGATGTACTGGGCCGTACGCACTACCCTCTGTAGTGCCTTGCGGTCGGAGGCCAAGCAGTTGCCATACCAGGCGGTGATGCAACCAGTCAGGATGCTCTCGATGGTGCAGCTGTAGAATTTTTTGAGGATCTGAGGACCCATGCCAAATCTTTTTAGTCTCCTGAGGGGGAATAGGCTTTGTCGTGCCCTCTTCACGACTGTCTTGGTGTGTTTGGACCATGATAGTTCGTTGGTGATGTGGACACCAAGGAACTTGAAGCTCTCAACCTGTTCCACTACAGCCCTGTCGATGAGAATGGGGGCGTGCTCAGTCCTCTTTTTTTTCCTGTAGTCCACAATCATCTCCTTTGTCTTGGTCACGTTGAGGGAGAGGTTGTTGTCCTGGCACCACACGGCCAGATCTCTGACCTCCTCCCTATAGGCTGTCTCATCGTTGTCGGTGATCAGGCCTACCACTGTTGTGTCTTCGGCAAACTTAATGATGGTGTTGGAGTCGTGCCTGGCCATGCAGTCATGGGTGAACAGAGAGTACAGGAGGGGACTGAGCACGCACCCCTGAGGGGCCCCCGTGTTGAGGATCAGTGTGGCAGATGTGTTGTTACCTACCCTTACCACCTGGGGGGCGGCCCGTCAGGAAGTCCAGGATCCAGTTGCAGAGGGAGATGTTTAGTCCCAGGATCCTTAGCTTAGTGATGAGCTTAGAGGGCACTATGGTGTTGAATGCTGAGCTGTAGTCAATGAATAGCATTCTCACGTAGGTGTTCCTCTTGTCCAGGTGGGAAAGGGCAGTGTGGAGTGCGATAGAGATTGCATCATCTGTGGATCTGTTGGGGCGGTATGCACATTGGAGTGGGTCTAGGGTTTCTGGGATAATGCTGTTGATGTGAGCCATGACCAGCCTTTCAAAGCACTTCATGGCTACAGACGTCAGTGCTACGGGTCAGTAGTCATTTAGGCAGGTTATCTTAGAGTCCTTGGGCACGGGGACTATGGTGGTCTGCTTGAAACATGTTGGGTTTACAGACTCAGTCAGGGACATGTTGAAAATGTCAGTGAAGACACTTGCCAGTTGGTCAGCACATGCTCGGAGTACACGTCCTGGTAATCCGTCTGGCCCTGCGGCCTTGTGAATGTTGACCTGCTTAAAAGTCTTACTCACATCGGCTACGGAGAGCGTGATCACATAGTCATCCGGAACAGCTGGTGCTCTCATGCATGCTTCATTGTTGCTTGCCTCGAAGCGAGCATAGAAGTGGTTTAGCTCGTCTGGTAGGCTTGTGTCACTGGGCAGCTCGCGGCTGTGCTTCCCTTTGTAGTCTGTAATAGTTTTCAAGCCCTGCCACATCCGACGAGCGTCAGAGCCAGTGTAGTATGATTCAATCTTAGACCTGTATTGACTCTTTGCCTGTTTGATGGTTCGTCGGAGGTCATAGCGGGATTTCTTATAAGCGTCCGGGTTAGAGTCCCGTTCCTTGAAAGCGGCAGCTCTACCCTTTAGCTCAGTGCGGATGTTTCCTGTAATCCATGGCTTCTGGTTGGGGTATGTACGTACGGTCACTGTGGGGACGACATCATCGATGCACTTATTGATGAAGCCAGTGACTGATGTGGTGTACTCCTCAATGCTGTCTGAAGAATCCCGGAACATGTTCCAGTCTGTGCTAGCAAAACAGTCCTGTAGCTTAGCATCTGCGTCATCTGACCACTTTTTTATTAACCGAGTCACTGGTGCTTCCTGCTTTAGTTTTTGCTTATAAGCAGGAATCAGGAGGATAGAGTTATGGTCAGATTTGCATACACGCACATCCCCCTACACACTTACAAACAACATACCCAACCAACTTATGTTGTAACTGTCAGTTGCCTCTTGGTATTCTCTGTTCAGTGGAATTATTTGCTCAACTACCCTCTCTCCCTCCAGCGGTGATGCAGTCTCTGGCTCGTAAGAATGAGTGGCCGTTAGATAAGATGAACCTGACTGTGGATGTGACTAAGAAATTTAAGGAAGAGTTCAACCAGCCTGCCAGAGAGGGAGCATACGTATACGGACTATACATGCAAGGTATACACTCCTCTCCTTCTCATGAACACATACATCCTAGTTCATTTATCTTCATTTTCCCCTCTTTGTCCCATAGGTGCAAGATGGGACACTCAGGGTGGGGTGATCACTGAGGCTCGTCTGAAGGAGTTAACCCCCTCCATGCCAGTCATCTCAGTCCGAGCCGTACCTAACGACAGACAGGAGACGCGTAACATCTATGAGTGTCCCCTGTACAAGACCAAGCTGAGAGGAACCACTTATGTCTGGACCTTCAGCCTCAAGACCAGAGAGAGACCAGCCAAGTGGGTACTGGCTGGGGTGGCACTGCTGCTCAGTGTGTGAGCTGTCAGGGTAGGAACTCTGCTTGTGAGAGAAATGAGGTGAAGGTGGAGAAGGATGAGGGGCCTGATGCTCTACAAGACTGTTGGTTAAAAAGGGCTTTTTTGAGGTTGGAAAGAGTCAAGGTAGTTTTTTCTTTAGTTATTCGTAGGGTGTGTATTTTCTGCATTATGTTGCTAAGTGAGAGAAAAGTTATTTTATGTAAAATACGCATGTTTTACTACATATCCCTCAAACCAGGTTTCATGCTGCTATTGAAATATAAAAGGAATTTGTATAGTACTGTTTTAGCACCTGAAAGCTATATGAAAATGTATAAAGCTATATTAAGTTTTTTCATATGAATTAGTATGAATATATCTGTATTTTTCTGAATTTATTGAAAAACAATACAGTACAAGCTGCAAAATAGTTTCACACATTTGATCACAGTAAGAACCCATTACTTCAAAGCTTATTATTTTGAACAAATCAACTGTATCGTCTAACAAGTGTACAAATCTAAAAGCAGAAAACATTGGATGGTACCCTTTACCTAGTCCTAGCATCTAAAAAGGAGTGGTGTTCAAGTGCTCTATGGTCTATGTAACACTTGTTAATATGGCACATCAGTTACATGTCACTTTAAAAGCTTCAATAGACTAGGGCCCGGTTTCCCAAAAGCATCCTAAGGCTAAGTTCATTGTTAGAACTTTATGGATGAACTTAGCCTTAGGATGCTTTTGGGAATTCCGGGCCCAGAACAACATGACAGTTAGCAGGAGGAAATCCACACTGCTCATAATTCTTCACTATTATCCCCTACAGTCCTCACACACAGGGGCGTGTATACGTTTGGCTTCAATTAAAAAAGAAAATGACATAACAGAAACAAAATAGTGTTTGTGTGTTCTCCTAGTCACTGTCGTCGTCAGACCAGCCCAGGTCCATCATGTTCATGTCCAGCGTCGCGGCGGTGGCGGCCATATTGATTTTGGTTCCCTGTCGTACGCTGCAGGTCTTAGAAGAGTTCTGATTGGATGTTGTCCGCATGCTCACCTGTACCCCCGACCTCACCCCCTGACCTCTGACCCCTAACTCACTCCTGACCTTATGACTTATGACCCCAACATTAGCCATGTCACCCCTGACCCCTACCACCCCCATGTTCATATTCATATCCATGTCCCCTATCCTCTCTATCCCCCCAATATCATCCAGAGAGAGCATATCCCCAAACCCAACCATACTCCCCCCACTCAGCTCCCTAAACATTGACTGCATCCTCCCTCCCTCCACACCCCCCCCCTCCACCACCCTCTCCTCCTTCGTTACCTCCCTCCATCCCTCTTGTCTCCCAGTCTCCCCCCATCCCCTCTCCTCCCTCTCTGTCTCCCCATCTACCTCTCCAATCCCACCCTGGAACCCCTTTAGCATGATTTGTAGCCTCCCCCCTTCCCCTAGCTCCAGCCGACCCCCTTCTATCCCTCCCTCCGTCCCCCTCTCCTTCTCTCTCTCCCCCCAGGTTACCTCTATCCCTCCATCCCCATCCGCCTCCCCAAGACTGCTTGAGAAGCCCCTAATCATGGACTGGAACCCACCTATCCCCCTGTCTATCCCTCCCTCCATCCCCCTCTCCCTCTCTCCGTTGCTGAGGGTTCTGATAAGGCAGGATATGTTGGCGCTGTTGGACTCCTGAGACTGAGAACGGAAGAACGACTCCGAGCTGATGCCTGATGCTATGGGGGAGAAGAACTGAAAGAGAGAAAGAGATGGGGGGGGCAGTTGAACACAACCCAGATGTCATCATTAACCACACTATAAATGTGTTGTTACTCTAGGGATGCGGGGCTTTGACACCATACAACATGACTGTTTCTAATATCTAAATCTCAAATAAGGTTGTAAAACAAATAGAAAATGTTTATGAATGAAGCATCATGGTCTTTGAAACCCGGCAATTATGTAGGTTACTCACAGGGGTGACATTGGACCTCTCCATCAATCTCTCCTCCCACAGTCTCAGTCTTCTCTCCCTCTCCTCTTCTCTCCCTCTCCTCTTCTCTCCCTCCATCCCCATCTTTTATATGTCTCTGGCAAATTATAATGACGATCAATCTCCCTCCACATACGCTCCCCTCGCTCTCGCGCACTCTCTTTCTGTCTGTAGGAACTTTGTGGAGGAGAAGTTGGGGGTGAAGTATACAGAGGGGAGGAAGACAGAGTTTGCTAAGTCCTTCAGAGAGAGTGGACCTGCCTCGCCTGTATTCTTCATCCTGTCTCCTGGAGTAGACCCTCTCAAAGACGTGGAGTCACTGGGTAACACTAAGACAACTAATTTTGTAATGTAAAGAGCACTGTAAATCTGCATGAATATGACACATTTACATTTACATTTACGTCATTTAGCACACACACACACTGAGAAAATATTGTTTCCATGGTAACAGGCAGGAAGTTGGGGTTCACCATAGACCTGGGGAAACTCCACAATGTGTCTTTGGGTCAGGGTCAGGAGGCTGTGGCTGAGGTCGCCATGGAGATGGCTGCTAAGGAGGGACACTGGGTCATTTTACAGGTATGGCTATCCTGCTATATACTGTACATAAAACATAATTCATTCATTCATCATTGCATCCATCCATCCTTCCATCCATTCATTGTTTCATTAATCAATTTATTAGTTTGTTCGCGCTTACATTTGTTCATCCATCCATCCATTCATCCATTAATTAATTCATTCAGTCATTCATTCATTCATCTCTGTCAGAATATCCACCTGGTGGCTCGCTGGCTGGGGTCGTTGGAGAAGCTTCTGGAACGCTGCTGTGAGGGCAGTCACCAGGACTACAGAGTGTTTATTAGTGCTGAGCCTGCCCCCACACCACAGGAGCACATCATCCCTCAGGTACACACACACACATACACACACATGCATTTATAATAACACGGTGTGTTTTCCTAATTTAAAAGTGTGTTTGTTCTCCTCTCCTCACTCAGGGCATCCTGGAGAATGCCATCAAGATCACCAACGAGCCTCCCACTGGCATGCATGCCAACCTTCATGCTGCTCTGGACAACTTCGACCAGGTACAGGAATGTGTGTATTAATGTATGTCTGTCCACTGGTGTTAGGGATGGGCAATTGAAATTATTGTTCAAAATAATCTCATCAAATGTTTGATTCACACTTTATAATAATGTCCAGTAATAGATCATTTATAAGGCTATTATAAACAGTTCTCACTATTTACTAATTGCTGTTTCTACATTTGCAAATGTTAGTAAGCTATACATAGTTATTTATAAACTTTCAAATGAATTATTGGATAATTTATTAGATGTTTAATATAGACCCTTATAAAACATTTACTAATCATTAGTAAAGTACAGTGGTGTAAAGTAACTAAGTAAAAATAATTTGAAGTACTACTTTGAGGTATCTGTACTTTACTTGAGTTTTTATATTTTTTACAACTTTTACTTCTACTTGACTACATTCTGAAATAAAATATGTGCTCGTTACATTTCTAATGCTCAGGCAGGACAGCAAAACGGTCAAATTCATGTACTTATTAAGAAAAATGCATCCCTACTGCCTCTGATCTGGTTTGTAAAAGATTGTTGAACTGTGTCCCTGACTTCCCATAAATAAATAAAAATAAAGGCAATTAGCATAATATAAGGAATTTGATATATAGCCTTTGCTTTCACTTTTGATACTTAAGTACATTTAAAACCAGATACTTTTAGACTTTTACTGAAGTAGTATTTTACTGGGTGACTTTCACTTTTACTTGAGTCATTTTCTTTACTTTTACTCAAGTTTTACTGAATTGGGTACTTTTTCCACCACTGGTAAAGTATTATCTCCACCAAGATCTCAAAATGACATGGAAAATATCAATTGTAAAATAATAAGGACACAACACTGGATGTTTAAGAGAATATATATAGCATTTTATTCCAAAACAGTCACACTGTTCGTTCAAGTTCATCAGAACCAATGGTCCTCAAACGAACCCCTGTCCCCCAGAACTGTCCAGTCCTGTGCTTGCTGTGGGGGAACATGGGTGTTCACTTCACAGTCTAAAGCGGCAGGGTTGCAGCTTGTCTGTTCAACCATGATCTGAGCACTAGCCCACTCACACAAGGGTGCCTCCTTCCCTCCCGTGGTAGAAAGTGCACATCTCACACAGTCAGAACAGTAGGCTGGTAGGCTGCAGCCTGTGTGATGTGAGCACTAGCACAGTCACTCGTGTGCCTCCAATCCTCCCGTGGTAGGCAGTGCACACGTCAGACAGTCAGCTGGTACAGTAGATAGTAAGCTACAGCCTCAGTCCTCTACACATTCATACCTACCGATTTGTGTTCTCTTTCAAGCCAAATTAACCCTCATATTAACCCTTAAAATCTATAAATCATATTTTCCCATCAAAGCTCACCCTCTACCCATTCCCTGAACCAATCCTCCTCCCTCCCATTTTGAAATGTCAGGCTATAGTAGGCCCCTCCCCTCCCCTGGCCCCTCTACCCTAGGTCCCTCACTGAGTGCTGTACACACCGCTGAGCAGGCGGCTCTTCTTCTCCTCCTTCTGGCTCTCGTTCTTCAGGTCAGCAAACATCTGGGAGAAGAAGTTAGGGTCTGTGTTCATCTGGAGCATCTTACCACTCATCAGCTTGGTGATGGACATGCAGCGGATCCAGAAGGTCTGCCTGCAGGTCTCCACCAGGAAGGGTCCCAGGGGGTAGGAGATCTGGTTGCCAATGTAGGAGCAGGTCGTGTAGAGGCAGGTAAGCAGCACGGCTTGCAGCTCATGCAAGGTGGCCACCTCGGAGGAGACCGCCTCGCGGCACAGCATGTAGAGGAAGACCACCATGGCCGGGTTGATGCAGCTCTGGTTCTGATAGCAGTTGACCAGCAGATAACAGTCAACCACCCGCAGCCACAGCTCCGGGTCCATGGAAGACATGTCCTGGATCAGGTAGCAGCGCCGGCACAGGAACTCACCCAGGCAGCGCAGCAGCTCGCCGGTAGTAGCATGGACCATCACCAGCCTCTTGGGCGTGTCGAGGTCCTGGACGATCACCGTCTGGGGCGTGTCGGGGGCCGTGTTGGAGTTGGTCAAAGGGGCCTTCTCGACCGACGAGGCGGCGTTGTTGGAGCTGTTGGCGATGGCTGGAGTGCTCTGGTACTGGGTGGACAGCTTGTCACAGGATTGAGACTTCTCCAGGGTGAGGGTGGACAAGTTGGAGGAGGACTGAGACTTCTCCAGGTTCTCGTTACTCAGATGGGCGATGTTGTTTTGGTTGGTGTTCTCGTGGGGGTGCACCTTCTTGGAGCCCTTCTTCTTCACTATCCACCTCCATGGCGAGTAGCGCTTCAGGGTCTTGTCTTTGCCGCTCTTACGGGTCTGGACTTCAAAGAAGTGGCCCACCGTGTCCGGCCCATCTTTGAAGTGGACTGCCTTCTCGCGGAGTGAGATAGACATTGCGGATCCCATGGTCAATAGTGCCTGTGGAAAACAAAATGCTTCAATATTAGCAAAATGAAATGCATGGCATCAGTTCAGTAGGCCTATCTAGCTCAGCTCTGGGTGTCTCCCAGATGGCAACCTATTCCCTATATAGTGCACTGCTTTTTACCAAGGCCTATAGGAGTCTGGTCAAAGTAGTGCAATATATAGGAAATAGGGTTCCACGTGGGACATAATCTAAATCAAAGAGTATTAAGCATAGACATTAGGGTTATGTGTTCATAAACATGAGCAATATAACATTTCAAAGCAAAACAAAAATATTACTCACTGATTTCAAGTTGATATGTGAAAAATTGTAAAGATAATTCAATATTTTCTTCGTTAATTGA
Organism: Coregonus clupeaformis; assembly: GCF_020615455.1. Taxonomy (NCBI): domain Eukaryota; kingdom Metazoa; phylum Chordata; class Actinopteri; order Salmoniformes; family Salmonidae; genus Coregonus; species Coregonus clupeaformis. The sequence continues at coordinate 15,355,153 of NC_059205.1, forward strand.
AAGGTAAAGACGGGTTGTCCAGGTGCTTTGAGTTCAAGGCTGTTATGGTTGTGAACATCGGAATTGTCCAAGGTTCTGAAATCGAGCGTTCTGAAATTGTGTGTCCCCGTCGTAATAAAGAGGCATGTCATAGAGGCGATTTTGTGAAAGATTAAGTTTAATGTTGGCAAAAATAAATAAATAACACAAATAAATAAAGTCAGATTTTCGCCATGATAGAATTTGCCTCATATTTGCTATAGCCTAGCTCAATCCGTTGAAAACGAAATAATCTTTGAGTGACTGCTACGCTACAGCGTTATATTTATGGCCTCAATGGATGAATAACATGTATCTGCGAGTGTTTTGCATGGATCTCAATGGTCTGTCAAATTAAATTGGCACCTCTGTCAGGTGCGCGCTTATCTCGTTCACCACCAGACTATTCTTCCCCCTAAAGGGTGCGTTAGTCATTTCACTTTAGCAATCTACTCCGATAATGAGCATTTAGCCTAGGGACAAATAGGTGCTCGCCTATAATCGCTATTTGAAGTGGGGAGCATACAGGCCTACTTCTATGTCAGGACTGACTGAAGGACTAGCTTAAAATGCGTTATAGAAGTAGGCTAAATAGCCTTTTCGTGTAAAACGCAACATAAGAACCAGCAGTAGCTCAAATAAAAACGTCTAAAACTACACTCCAAAGTTATAAAAAAAGATATACCATACCAGTTAAAGGTTTGGACACACCTACTCATTCAAGGGTTTTTCTACATTGTAGAATAATAGTGAAGACATCAAAACTATGAAATAACACATATGGAATCATGTAGTAACCAAAAAAGTATTAAACACATAAAAATATATTTTATATTTGAGATTCTTCAAACACCGCTCTTGCTGCAGGTGATTCTCAGATCCACCTCTAGGCAGACGACACCATTTTGTATACATCTCGCCCTTCATTGGACACTGTGTTAACAAACCTCCAAACGAGCTTCAATGCCATACAACACAACTTCCGTAGCCTCCAACTGCTCTTAAACACAAGTAAAATGAAATGCATGCTCTTCACCCGCCCAAAGTCCCATATACTACCCACCACTGCGACCTGTATGCTCTTGTTGGCTGGTCCACACTACATATTCGTTGCCAAACCCACTGGCTCCAGGCCATCTATAAATCACTTCTAGGCAAATCCCCTCCTTATCTTAGCTTATCCTAATCTCTGAAGCTGGAGACACTTATCTAACTTCAAGCATCAGTTGTCAGACCACCTTACTGATCACTGCACCTGTACACAGCCCATCTGAAATTAGCCCACCCAACTACCTCATCCCCATATTGTTATTTATTTTGCTAATTTACACCCCAGTATCTCTTTTTGCACATTATCTCTTGTACATCTATAATTCCAGTGTTAATACTAATTGTAATTATTTTGCACTATGGCCTATTTATTGCCTTACCTCCATAACTTTCTACATTTGCACACACTGTATATATTTTCTGTAGTATTTTTGACTTTATGTTTTGTTTTACCCCATATGTAACTCTGTGTTGTTGTTTTTATTGCACTGCTTTGCTTTATCTTGGCCAGGTGGCAGTTGTAAATGAGAACTCGTTCTCAACTGGCTTACCTGGTTAAATAAAGGTGAAATTAAAAAAATTAAAAAACAGTTGCCTTGATGACAGCTTTGCACACTACTGGCTTCACCTAGAATGCTTTTCCAACAGTCTTGAAGGAGTTCCCACATATGCTGAGCACCTGTTGGCTGCTTTTCCTTCACTCTGTGGTCCGACTCATCCCAAACCATCTCAATTGGGTTGAGGTCGGGGGATTGTGGAGGCAAGGTCATCTGATGCAGCACTCTCATTCGTGGTAAAATAGTCCTTCCACAGGCTGGAGGTGTGTTGGTTCATTGTCCTGTTGAAAAACAAATTATAGTTCCACTAAGCCCAAACTAGATGGGATGGTGTATCGCTGCAGAATGTTGCGGTAGACATGCTGGTTAAGTGTGCCTTGAATTCTAAATAAATCACAGACAGTGTCACCAGCAAAGCACCCCCACACCATAACACCTCCTCCTACATGCTTACGGTGGGAAATACACATGCAGAGATCATCCGTTCACCCACACCACGTCTCATAAAGACACGGCAGTTGGAACCATACATCTCCAATTTGGACTCCAGACCAAAGGACAAATTTCCATCGGTCTAATGTCCACTGCTCGTGTTTCTTTGCCCAAGCAAGTCTCTTCTAATTATTGGTGTCCTTTAGTAGTGGTTTCTTTGCAGCAAATCGACCACAAAGGCCTGATTCACACAGTCTCCTCTGAACAGTTGATGTTGAGATGTGTCTGTTACTTGAACTCTGTGAAGCATTTATTTGGTCTGCAATTTCTGAGGCTGGTAACTCTATTTAACATATCCTCTGCAGCAGAGGTAACTCTGGGTCTTCCATTCCTGTGGCAGTCCTCATGAGAGCCAGTTTCATCATAGCACTTGATGGTTTTTGCGACTGCACTTGAAGAAACTTTCAAAGTTGTTGAAGTTTTCCGTATTGACTGACCTTCATGTCTTAAAGTAATGATGGACTGTCATTTCTCTTTGATTATTTGAGCTGTTCTTGCCATAATATGGACTTGGTCTTTTATCAAATAGGGCTATCTTACATTTTAGTCATTTAGCAGACGCTCTTATCCAGAGTGACTTACAGTTAGTGAATACATCTTTTTTTTATATATAATTGTAATATAATATATAATATAATTGTAGAGAGAATGATTTATTTCAGCTTTTATTTCTTTCATCACATTCCCAGTGGGTCAGAAGTTTACATACACTCAATTAGTATTTGGTAGCATTGCCTTTAAATTGTTTAATTTGGGTCAAACATTTCGGGTATCCTTCCACATGCTTCCCACAATAAGTTGGGTGAATTTTGGCCCATTCCTCCTGACAGAGCTGGTGTAACTGAGTCAGGATTGTAGGCCTCCTTGCTCGCACACGCTTTTTCAGTTCTGCCCACACATTTTCTATAGGATTGATGTCAGGGCTTTGTGATGGCCACCCCAATACCTTGACTTTGTTGTCCTTAAGCCATTTTGCCACAACTTTGTAAGTACGCTTGGGGTCATTGTCCATTTGGAAGACTCATTTGTGACCAAACTTTAACTTCCTGACTGATGTCTTGAGATGTTGCTTCAATATATCAACATAATTTTCCTTCCTCATGATGCCATCTATTTTGTGAAGTGCACCAGTCCCTCCTGCAGCAAAGCACCCCCACAGCATGATGCTGCCACCTCCGTGCTTCACTTTTGGGATGGTGTTCTTCGGCTTGCAAGGTTCCCCTTTTTCCTCCAAACATAACGATGGTCATTATGGCCAAACAGTTCTATTTTTGTTTCATCAGACCAGAGGACATTTCTCAAAAAGTACAATCTTTGTCCCCATGTGCAGTTGCAAACCATAGTCTGGGTTTTTTATGGCGGTTTTGGAGCAGTGGCTTCTTCCTTGCTGCGCGGCCTTTAAGGTTATGTCGATATAGGACTCGTTTTACTGTGGATATAGATACTTTTGTACCTGTTTCCTCCAGCATCTTCACAAGGTCCTTTGCTGTTGTTCTGGGATTGATTTGCACTTTTCGCACCAAAGTACATTCATCTCTAGGAGACAAAACGCGTCTTCTTCCTGAGCGGTATGACAGCTGCGTGGTCCCATGGTGTTTATACTTGCGTACTATTGTTTGTACAGATGAACGTGGCACCTTTAGGCGCTTGGAAATTGCTCCCAAGGATGAACCAGACTTGTGGAGGTCTATAATTTTTATTCTGAGGTCTTGGCTGATTTCCTTTGATTTTCCCACGATGTCAAGCAAAGAGGCACTGAGTTTGAAGGTAGGCCTTGAAATACATCAACAGGTACACCTCCAATTGACTCAAATGATGTCAATTAGCCTATCAGAAGCTTCTAAAACCATGACATCATTATCTGGAATTTTCCAAGCTGTTTAAAGGCACAGTCAACTTAGTATATGTAAACTTCTGACACACTGGAATTGTGATACAGTGAATTATAAGTGAAATAATCTGTCTGTAAACAATTGTTGGAAAAATTACTTGTGTCATGCACATATTAGAAGTCCTAACCGACTTGCCAAAACTATAGTTTGTTAAAAGGAAATGGGAGTGGTTGAAAAACTAGTTTTAATGTCTAGTGTATGTAAACTTCCGACTTCAACTGTATATTATCAATATCCCACAAACTCCTTCCACAACCACCCTCGCTCTCTCTCTCTCTCGCTCTCTCTCTCTCTCTCTGTCTATCTCTCTGTAGGACATATTGGATCAGTGCAGTAGAGAGCAGGAGTTTAAGACCATCCTGTTCTCTCTGTGTTATTTTCATGCCTGTGTGGCTGAGAGGCGTAAGTTCGGTCCTCAGGGTTGGAACAGGAAATACCCCTTTAACACTGGAGACCTCACCATCTCTGTCAACGTGCTCTACAACTACCTGGAGGCCAACTCACAGGTCACTGTTTACCGTGGTATAGTGATCAGGATGGTGATGATCATGACTGTATTGATGATTGATGATGTTTATATTGATGATGATGATGAGTCATTGTTCATGTATTTTGTGTGTGCGTGTGTGTGCTTGCGCATGTTTAGGTGCCGTGGGAGGACTTGCGCTATCTGTTTGGAGAGATCGTGTATGGAGGTCACATCACAGACGACTGGGACAGAAGACTCTGTAGAACCTACCTGGAGGAATATATGCAGCCCAACCAGGTGTGTGTGTGTGTTACGATTGTGATGATAGTGTTAAAAATAAACCTACACCCTTTCCATCCTGTTTCTCACCAGTTTGACAGGAAGTTGGCTCTGGCTCCGGGCTTTGTGGTTCCCTCCAACCTGGACTACCAGGGTTACCATGGTTACGTAGATGAGATGCTGCCCCACGAGAGCCCGGTGCATTATGGACTACACCCCAACGCAGAGATAGAGTTTCTGACGGTGACCTCTGATAACCTCTTCCACACACTGCTGGAGCTGCAGTCACCTGATTCTGTGATGGGAGAGGGGGCTTCACAGACCGTAGAGGAGAAGGTGTGTGTGAGAGACACACACACACACACACCAGGCATATTCATAACAGACACACTCATAGCAGACACACACATACAGCGGACCCACACACACTCATCCCTCATCCTCCCTGCAGGTGAAGACCATCCTAGACGAGGTGTTGGAGAAGCTTCCAGAAGAGTACAACATGTCAGACATCACGTCTAAGACTGCTGAGAGATCACCATACATCCTGGTCTGCTTCCAGGAGTGTGAACGTATGAACACGCTCATCTACGAGATACGACGCTCACTCAAGGAGCTGGACCTGGGGCTGAAGGTGGGTTAGGGGCTAGGGGTCAGCTGGGAAATTAGAGTAGGACTGATAGATGACATAAGGGTGAATTGGTAGTTGTCTCTCATAACAGTGATGTTTTTTTCTCCTTCCAGGGTGAGCTGGCTATCTCCTCAGAGATGGAGCAGATCCAGTCAGCTCTGTTCTTTGATAACGTCCCAGACACCTGGACCAAACTGGCCTACCCCTCCACTTACAGCCTGGCCCAGTGGTGAGTCACTGTGTGTACTCTCCCACTGTCCCAACGTGTACTTAAGATGATGTGTTGCTATGTGTGTGTGTGTGTGTTTACCAGGTATAATGACGTGTTGCTGCGCTGTAGAGAGCTGGACAGCTGGACACAGGACCTGGCTCTGCCCACCGTCGTCTGGCTGTCTGGACTCTTTAACCCACAGTCCTTCTTAACAGGTAACATACACGCACATCCCCCTACACACTTACAAACAACATACCCAACCAACTTATGTTGTAACTGTCAGTTGCCTCTTGGTATTCTCTGTTCAGTGGAATTATTTGCTCAACTACCCTCTCTCCCTCCAGCGGTGATGCAGTCTCTGGCTCGTAAGAATGAGTGGCCGTTAGATAAGATGAACCTGACTGTGGATGTGACTAAGAAATTTAAGGAAGAGTTCAACCAGCCTGCCAGAGAGGGAGCATACGTATACGGACTGTACATGGAAGGTATACACTCCTCTCCTTCTCATGAACACATACATCCTAGTTCATTTATCTTCATTTTTCCCTCTTTGTCCCATAGGTGCAAGATGGGACACTCAGGGTGGGGTGATCACTGAGGCTCGTCTGAAGGAGTTAACCCCCCTCCATGCCAGTCATCTCAGTCCGAGCCGTACCTAACGACAGACAGGAGATGCGTAACATCTATGAGTGTCCCCTGTACAAGACCAAGCTGAGAGGAACCACTTATGTCTGGACCTTCAGCCTCAAGACCAGAGAGAGACCAGCCAAGTGGGTACTGGCTGGGGTGGCACTGCTGCTCAGTGTGTGAGCTGTCAGGGTAGGAACTCTGCTTGTGAGAGAAATGAGGTGAAGGTGGAGAAGGATGAGGGGCCTGATGCTCTACAAGACTGTTGGTTAAAAAGGGTTTTTTTGAGGTTGGAAAGAGGCAAGGTAGTTTTTTCTTTAGTTATTCGTAGGGTGTGTATTTTCTGCATTATGTTGCTAAGTGTGAGAAAAGTTATTTTATGTAAAATACGCATGTTTTACTACATATCCCTCAAGCCAGGTTTCATGCTGCTATTGAAATATAAAAGGAATTTGTATAGTACTGTTTTAGCACCTGAAAGCTATATGATAATGTATAAAGCTATATTAAGTTTTTTTCATATGAATTAGTATGAATATATCTGTATTTTTCTGAATTTATTGAAAAACAATACAGTACAAGCTGCAAAATAGTTTCACACATTTGATCACAGTAAGAGCCCATTACTTCAAAGCTTATTATTTTGAACAAATCAACTGTATCGTCTAACAAGTGTACAAATCTAAAAGCAGAAAACATTGGATGGTACCCTTTACCTAGTCCTAGCATCTAAAAAGGAGTGGTGTTCAAGTGCTCTATGGTCTATGTAACACTTGTTAATATGGCACATCAGTTACATGTCACTTTAAAAGCTTCAATAGACTAGGGCCCGGTTTCCCAAAAGCATCCTAAGGCTAAGTTCATTGTTAGAACTTTATGGATGAACTTAGCCTTAGGATGCTTTTGGGAAACCGGGCCCAGAACAACATGACAGTTAGCAGGAGGAAATCCACACTGCTCATAATTCTTCACCATTATCCCCTACAGTCCTCACACACAGGGGCGTGTATACGTTTGGCTTCAATTAAAAAAGAAAATGACATAACAGAAACAAAATAGTGTTTGTGTGTTCTCCTAGTCACTGTCGTCGTCAGACCAGCCCAGGTCCATCATGTTCATGTCCAGCGTCGCGGCGGTGGCGGCCATATTGATTTTGGTTCCCTGTCGTACGCTGCAGGTCTTAGAAGAGTTCTGATTGGATGTTGTCCGCATGCTCACCTGTACCCCCGACCTCACCCCCTGACCTCTGACCCCTAACTCACTCCTGACCTTATGACTTATGACCCCAACATTAGCCATGTCACCCCTGACCCCTACCACCCCCATGTTCATATTCATATCCATGTCCCCTATCCTCTCTATCCCCCCAATATCATCCAGAGAGAGCATATCCCCAAACCCAACCATACTCCCCCCACTCAGCTCCCTAAACATTGACTGCATCCTCCCTCCCTCCACACTCCCCCCCTCCACCACCCTCTCCTCCTTCGTTACCTCCCTCCATCCCTCTTGTCTCCCAGTCTCCCCCCATCCCCTCTCCTCCCTCTCTGTCTCCCCATCTACCTCTCCAATCCCACCCTGGAACCCCTTTAGCATGATTTGTAGCCTCCCCCCTTCCCCTAGCTCCAGCCGACCCCCTTCTATCCCTCCCTCCGTCCCCCTCTCCTTCTCTCTCTCCCCCCAGGTTACCTCTATCCCTCCATCCCCATCCGCCTCCCCAAGACTGCTTGAGAAGCCCCTAATCATGGACTGGAACCCACCTATCCCCCTGTCTATCCCTCCCTCCATCCCCCTCTCCCTCTCTCCGTTGCTGAGGGTTCTGATAAGGCAGGATATCTTGGCGCTGTTGGACTCCTGAGACTGAGAACGGAAGAACGACTCCGAGCTGATGCCTGATGCTATGGGGGAGAAGAACTGAAAGAGAGAAAGAGATGGGGGGGCAGTTGAACACAACCCAGATGTCATCATTAACCACACTATAAATGTGTTGTTACTCTAGGGATGCTGGGCTTTGACACCATACAACATGACTGTTTCTAATATCTAAATCTCAAATAAGGTTGTAAAACAAATAGAAAATGTTTATGAATGAAGCATCATGGTCTTTGAAACCCGGCAAATATGTAGGCTACTCACAGGGGTGACATTGGACCTCTCCATCAATCTCTCCTCCCACAGTCTCAGTCTTCTCTCCCTCTCCTCCAGCTCCTTCTCTTTGGTACTCAGGTCTCTCTCCAGCCTCCGCAACCTCTCCAACGTAGCATCTATCTCACACCTACAGAGAGGAGACCTACTGTTAATCATATGCCCGTGTCCCTTCCCTTGATCTGTGGTCATCAATGCTAATGTTAGAAATTGGTGGCAGTGGCTTAGTAAACTTTTATCAAGGTAAGTAATTTTCCTTTTAAGAGACAGTATGGGATCGAGTTGCTCGGTTTTGAAAGCGCTGTAATCTGAAACCTAGCAGTTGTCTCGTACTGCCAGTTTATTCCAGCATGTGGCACTGTTTAGTCTATGATATAAAGGGACATAATGGAATGCTCTCTCGCGCGCTCACACACACAAACACCAGCAGCTCTCACAGCACCTAAATAAACACAGACATCTGACGCAAGGACATATCTCCCTCCCCCTCAACTTTTCCCTCTTTCCCTCTCTTTAAACTCCTCCCCCTCTCCAACCCCCAATCCCACTCCTCGCCTCTCCCTACTTCTCTCCACCTCTCCTCTTCACAATGTTTCCCCTCCCTCTATTACTAAACCTCCCTCCCTCCCTCCCTCTTCCCCTCGATTCCCCCTCACGCTCTCCCTCCCTCTCTCACCCAGATCTTTCCACCCATTCTCCATACCTCCCTCATAATTGATTATCTTGCCACACTCATGTCAAACACAAACAGAATCTGTCACCCTCTCCCCCCTCCTCCTTTCTCTACTCCTTGTTGTCTCTCTTCGTTCTCGCTCAGTTTGTATATTTCACATGCACTCTTTACATTTCTGCCCCCCTCTATACAGCACCCTCTCCCCTCTTTTTCCCGTACTTGACTTCTAGCTGCCCCCTAAATGCTTATTTTGTGAACTCTCTCGCTCTCTCTCGCTCTGGTAGAAACAGGCTAAGTAGAGGAATCTCCTACATGGATAGGTACCATAGTCTTATTATAGACCAAAGCCAACGAGCCAGCAGGGTCATGCATTCAGCTTCTCTCCTGAGACACACACACACATAAACACACACTGGGGCCTCTTGTTAAGTTGTGAGTGTATACAGTGAGCCCTGCTCTCTGTCCTGTGTCTGGCTGCAGAAAGTTGGAGCTTAAACAATCCAGACTGCTTACTCTACCACCTGTATATGACATACATTACACACACACACACACACACACACACACACACGTCTGAAACAGAGCCCCACACACACACACACACACACACACACACACAAACTGTAATTGTACCTCCACTGGTCCTTGTTGTGTAGGAAGGAGTTACACTGTTCTGGTAGTCTGCTGTCTTTAGACATGGTCTCCAGAGTCCCCAACACCTGCTTAAACACTGGACGCTCCTAGAAAACACATACACTTTTGATATCTTTCAACTAAGACTCAAATTGAATTGTAGTCTGCACACAGCCAACTTAGCACATTAGGACTTTATCTATAGTTCAGGCTTCTGTAACAGTTCATAGTGAGCTAGCCTTGAGAGCTCAGGGTCAAGACCAGCTGCTCGGGTGTCCAACTCTGGCCCTGGAGAACTACACTGAGTGTACAAAACATTAGGAACACCTGCTCTTTTCATGATATGGACTGACCAGGTGAAAGCTATGATCCCTTATTGATGTCACCTGTTAAATTCACTACAATCAGTGTAGATGAAGGGGAGGAGACAGGTTAAAGAATAATTTTCAAGCCTTGAGACAATTGAGACATGGATTGTGTATGTGTGCCATTCAGAGGATGAATGGGCGGGACAAAAGATTTAAGTGCCTTTGAACGGGGAATGGTAGAAGGTGCCAGGCGCACCGGTTTGAGTGTGTCAAGAACTGCAACGTTGCTGGGTTTTTCATGCTCAACAGTTTCCAGTGTGTATCAAGAATGGTCCACCACCCAAAGGACATCCAGCCAACTTGACACAACTGTGGGAAGCATTGGAGTCAACATGGGCCAGCATCCCTGTGGAACACTCGACACCTTGTAGAGTCCGTGCCCCGACAAACTGAGGCTGTTCTGAGTGCAAAAGGGGGTGCAACTCAATATTAGGAGCGTGTTCCTAATGTTTTGTACACTCAGTGTATAGGGTGTGCAGGATTTGGCATCTCCAGAGCCAGATATGGAGATGATTGTGTGGTAGCCCTGACCTTTGCCCTCTCACCTTTGGTTCGGCCTGCCAGCACTTCTTCATCAGGTCAGCGAAGCTAGGCGGACAACTGGTGGGGATGGTCAGCCTCTGGAACACACACACACACCCACTCAGAGGAATATTACACTCATAGGAACACACTCACAATATGAAGTAGGAAATGCTGAGGCTCCCCCATTAAAATGTAGTCTTAGAGGGGATACAGTCCCCGATCAGCAGGGAGTTGAACCAGTAACCCATCAGTTACAGTATAATGTCAACTGTGCCTTTAAATTCCAGTGGGGGGCATTACATAGCAACAGCAGGTTATAGCAGCGTTTCCCAACCCTGGTCCTCGTACCCCCAACAGTACACATTGTTATTGTAACCCTGGACAAGCATACCTGATTCAACTTGTCAAGTAATCATCAAGCCCTCAATGAGTTGAATGAGGTGTGTTTGTCAAGGGCTACAATTAAACTGTGTACTGTTGGGGGTAGTCGAGGACCAGGGTTGGGAAACATTGGGTTATAGGATACATCCACTGAGAAGGGCAGGGGGATATGGAAACAGTTTCCTCTGGGGGGGGATTAAAACTGAAATAAATCTCTCTCAGTAACGGTTAGTATAATGGTCACCCCCCCTTCTCCCTCTCTCTCGCTCTGGTTATTTAGGGACTACTATTGGACCCCATCCAAAAGTATGCTAGGATACTCAGGAATCATGTTCTCAGATCTCTATGGGTGACAGTACACTATTACTGGAATACACACAGTTGGAACCCCCTTCCACACGCACGCACAAACACAGTATAACCAATGCTTCATTTGAGCCGGATCCTGCTGGAACAGGATCTGGCACTTCTCAGTTATGGACTGTTTCATTCCGGAACCTATTTGCCCGGATCAGGTACCTCTCCTAGCATGAAGAATAATTTTCACGGTTTGCAATGTAAAAAGTCCAATAAAAGCAATCAGTGTTAAAATCGAGTTGCCTCCTCTGTAATTCTCCTGCACCCTAAAAAAAAAGCGTAATGTGAAAACATGCCTGATATTCTAAGAATTGATTGATGTTGAGTCAGTTTATGGTTTGCGCAACATTGTAGCCTAGAGATAGACTAACGCATGGCCGTTGCGGTGGTGAGAGAGAGAAGCGCGCCTGAATCTCTCACATAACTAGATTGAGATTCACTGAAATGAAATAATTCAGAATAACACACCAGGAGTAGGCCTATAATTTAGCCACAGAGGATCAAGAGCTTTCTTATTTCGTTTTTGCCTAGCTGTGGATTGTGTGTAGCCAAGGCATAGTCTATAGTCGGGAATGTGCAGCAAATCTGTCAGTGAACAAATTAAGCACGGAGTATAACCCCCTACACACACACACACACACACACACACAGTAAAACTACACGTCCTGGCCTAGCTCCACAGCAGAGTATCCATGCCTTACAAGAGCAGAGAGCTGACATCAACCCTAAAAATACCCCTTACCCTCCTCACAGCGGAAAGCATGAGAGCATCACATTGTTACTCTAGCTCTGTGTGTGTTGCTTGTTCAGTGTTGTGTTTGTTTTATGTTTGGTATTGCATATGACCGTCTTTTATTTGTGAGTGAACCTGAGCCCCTTGAAGCTCTTAACTATTCCTAAAATCAGAACAACGTGTCTTTGGATGTGTGGGTACCTCTTGTTTCTCCACAACAAGCCAAGCCACCTGCAGCCCCTCGAAGCCTTTAAATGGAACCTCCCGTGTCAGCATCTCCCATAGCACCTGGGAATGCACGCACATACACACAATGATACATTCAATATTTGGCTGAAAAACCACTTGACGTAGAAAATATTAAATGCCTCCCCTCCAGCACACACACCACGCCGTAGGAGTATGTATCACAGGTCTCTGATACAGGTAGGCTCTGTATTACTTCTGGGGCCATCCAGGGGAAGGTGCCCACCACGGTCATGTGGGTCGTGTGGGACTGGAACTTAGACGCTCCAAAATCACAGATCTGACAACGCACCAGGGAGAGAGACGGCATTGGGACACTTAGTTACAAAAGAATCATGGATGGATAAGTGGAACATACAATAACTGTTAGAGACCCTACTGTACCTTGAGCACTTTGTCTGCTGTCAGTACCACTGTATTGAGACACAAAGAGATGAGTCAGTGGGGGGGTTCTACTTGTGGTTTTTGCTTTCCCCAAGTATGAAACTATAGCCATTAGTTCACATCTGAAAATGATTAAGTAGCAGCAGTAGTGCGTGAAATGTTGGATGTCCTGGAGGGTAGATATACGTTTGGTTGCAGAGTGTGTGTGCGGTTGGTTACCGTTTCGTGACTTGAGGTCTCTGTGAATGACTTTGACTGGGGCTTCCGAGTGAAGATAGTGCATTCCTATTGGACAGAAACATTAAACATCCTCAGCCATGAACCAATAACAGACCAGCAAAATGTTAACAACTCGGCTAAACAATGGCTACCAGTCTCCAAACAAGTCACTGATCCTCACACCAGATGAGAATATGCTCCTATTGCTTTCTCATAGATGACAGAACTAAACCAAAGGGCTTAATTAGCATGCTAACGGTTCTCTAGGTACAGGGGAACTTAAAGACTTAAAACATGGGTCAATCTAACCCTCTGTCCTTACCTTTGGCTATCTGCATGGCCCAGGTCATGATTTGTTCCATGTCCATCTCCTCACTCTGTTCACTGGAGAGGTACTCATACAGAGAACCTCCGCCCGCATACTCTGTAGAGTAGATCACAACACGTACTGTAAACCAGGGTTCCCCAACTGGCGGCCCGCGGGCCGAATTTAGCCCACAGGTGATTTGGCGACCTCTCTCTTTGGTGGGCCTTTCCTCTTTAATTCTCTATTGCTCCTCTATTGTTCCTCAAGCGAGGGGGGAGGCCGATGACATCACATCAGATCCTCTCCTTGAATGCCCTACTCCTTGAAGTTTGCAGGTGTAAAAAAAAATAACTCTTTCGCTCACCGTTAAGTGTGTATACATTACTGTATTTATACTTGGGATATTGTTTTTCAACAAGAAAAGTTAAAAAATAACTGGAGTGTGTAACATAATGTCTCTCTAAAACCCAAGGACAGTTTACATGAAATATACAGTACAGTGTAGTGCAGAATAAACACTTAACTGCATAAATAAATAGCACACACACACACACACACACACACACACACACACACACACAGAGAGAGAACAGGGTTCGAGATCGTCCAACAATTTTCTTCCTGTCACTCACAACCTGAACTTATTTATCACAACGACTTGAGAAACGTCAAACACAGCTTAGCACATCAGGCTCACACACACACTGGGTAGTGTGTTCTGTAAGTCATATGGGCAGTGCTGTCACAGAGCTGATCTCAACCATATGACCACATGGAGTAGACACATAAAAACCTGGGTTAAGTTACAAATGTCCTGCCAGGAAACTCAGCGCACACACACACACACACGCTCAGTGGCCTAAAAGTTGATCATAGACCTGTGGTTCCATGTCCATCAGAAATGTGTATAAGGAAACACACACACTGACCTGTGACGATGCCATAGTTGGGGGACTCCAGTACGGCACCATAGAATTGAATAATATTCTTATGACTGAGGCTACTCAGAATCTCAGCCTGGAGAGAGGGGTAAGGAGGAGAGAGCGTATGCACAGTATTTAACTTACAGTAAGAGTATAAGTCATAATTTAGAAATCCTATTAAAATTGCAGTGTTAGTAATCTAATTCCTAATTCTATGATAATGCATTTTGATACATTTTATTTAAGCAATCTGAGGGTTGTACAGAATGTCTTTCTGCTATGCATCTGTGTACTGTATGAACTTCTTCACGCTAAGGTTAGGGTCAGAGCACTTAGGAACACAACGTCAACATGGCAAACATGCAATCAATCAACTCACTAACAGGCCGTATCTAGAACACAAACAACTTGTATCAACCTCTTACTAGATAGTCATGGAACATGATCATGTAACACAATCCAACTGTTTTGTAACCAAGCATCAAGGCTAGAGTTTCTCAAAGCAAAATTCCTGCAGAGTATGTGCATGCATACAAATCAAATCACATTTTATTGGCCACATGCGCCGACTACAACAGGTGCAGACATTACAGTGAAATGCTTACTTACAGCCCTTAACCAACAGTGCATTTATTTTTAATTAAAAAAAATAAAAATAAAACAACAACAACAAAAAAAAGTGTTGAGAAAAAAAGAGCAGAAGTAAAATAAAGTAACAGTAGGGAGGCTATATATACAGGGGGGTACCGGTGCAGAGTCAATGTGCGGGGGCACCGGCTAGTTGAGGTAGTTGAAGTAATATGTACATGTGGGTAGAGTTAAAGTGACTATGCATAAATAATTAACAGAGTAGCAGCAGCGTAAAAGGATGGGGTGGGGGGGGGCAGTGCAAATAGTCCGGGTAGCCATGATTAGCTGTTCAGGAGTCTTATGGCTTGGGGGTAGAAGCTGTTGAGAAGTGCCTGCAAACAGACGTGCCTGCAAACAGACACAAACATACATGTGTCTGTTTGCAGGCACGTGAATGTGCGTGTGCATGCGTGAGTGTGCACGTGTGTATGCATGTGATCAGCAGTGCCCCTGCCAGCATATGTACTAACAGTTATTCAGCCCTCGAGGGAGGAAGTCAGGGGGTTTTATGACAGTGTCACTGCCAGGCCACCATAACCCACAACAGGGTTTTCTGCTGGTTCGGGAACCAATTTATACTGGGTCACAACTTTAGACTGGGATGTGGCAGGACATAGTCTTTTGTTCATTGTGAAAAAAGGAGGGGCGTGTCCATGACCCAGAATTTGGTTAGGAATCACTGAACTGCAGTACTACACACACCTAAGAAATAGCTAGCCCATACCTTATTTCACACAATAGGAGTAGCCTATGTTATAAACAAATACTGTACTCCACAATGAGAGGAGTGTTTAAACCAAATCAACACACAGGCAACTGGAGAGAACTGGAGAGAGAACAGGAGAGAGCTGTCTCAAATCAAATGACTGGCATGGAGGAAAGGCATACCAAATCACTTGAGTGTGTGTGTGTGTGTGTGTGTGTGTCTCGGTCTTACCTCAGTCTCGATCTTGAGTAGTTTCTTCACGGCAACCTCTTTATCCTGAGATATCCAGTGTGCTCGGTACACACTCCCAAAGCTGCCCCCTCCACAGTTCTCATAGAACCGCAGGTCCTCATGTTTTATCTGGACAAACGACGAACTCAGAGACGACATGGCATACTGGCACACACACACACACTCGACGACAGCCGCTCTGAGTACACAGAGCAAACTGAGAGCGAGGGAACGGAGAGAGAGAAAGAGAGAAAAGGTAGGAGGGAGAATAAGTTTGATCACACCCGATAGCAGAATGGAGCGAGAGAATGAAGAGAGAGACAGCAGACAGCGAGAGTCTCTCAGTAAATGTAGTAAGACCTCATTCACTCCCTCATTCAGGCCAGGTGCTGAGGCGCCACCCTGTGGTGAGACTACAGAACACACACACTTGGATCGAGAAAGAGAGCGAGAGTTAGAGATAAGAGTGTGTGTGTGTGTGTTAATCACATTCTGTTCGCCTGCCTGTTCTCTGCTTTCCCAGTGTATGTATGGGGTGGATGTTCGGTGTGTGACCTCTTGCTGTCAGTTCAAATAAGGCTGCTAGCATTCAGGGCATGCATGGCATCACACACACAGGTCAGACACAATTCACAGGTCAGACACAGGGCTACAGAACGATTCTTCTCTAGTCTGACAACCAACCCTGTCTCTCACTCACTCAGCAACTAAAAACACACTCCCACCACATACACCAGGAATGAGGGGGACAGTCACATCACCAGTCTGGAATGACCATGGTGACACGACCAACCAGGAACGACTTTGATGACATCATCAACTGGAGACAGAGAGGGTGACATCACTTTCATGGACAAAAACAGTGACCAAATCAGCAATAACCACCGCCAGCATAAAATGTTTTGATTGATATATTAGATATTTTTTTATTTAAAGATCAGACAGACTAGACACTCTCAACACACTGACATCATAATGCGGTCCTGAGGTAAAACAAGAGTCAAATATACTGTATCCACATATACAAAAGTACATGAAGAGAACACAACTGAGAAGGATGACTGATTTAACAGAAATAACAATATGCTACATGAGTTGTGCTTTCATGCAAAAATAAACAAGAATTTGAGGAAAGATTTCAGAACAGAGCTTAACACTGGCATAACAATGCTAGGGGTTTTGCTTCTCTATAACACTATGTAAAAGATCTTGGTATTTGTGAAACTGGTACAATATACTTTCTTCATATTTTTGACATCTGCTTATAGTAAGGGATACTGATAATCACTAAAAATACCTAAAACCTATTGTTTTTACTTTTGAAATCAGATTTTTTTCAGTCACTTTAAGTACTTGCATTTTTCTATCTACGTGTACAGTAACCTTACAATTAACAAGTGTCTCGGATCTCTAATCATCTCTCTTCTGTGTGATGTCGCATAGGCTGATGGTTCTGTGTGATGTCATAGAGGGCTAAGGGTTTCGGTAAGATGTCATAGAGGGCTAAGAATTCCATGTGATGTCATAGAGGTCTGAGTTTTCCAGATGATATCAGAGGCCAGATGAAGCCATGTGATGTCACAGTGATGTAGGTTACCTGTGATCTCTCGCGGAGGCTTGAGGGTTCTGTATGATGTCATAGAGCTGATGGTTCAGTATGATGTCACATACGTAACTACTGCGATGGTGGGCGGGCTCAGGTCCTGCGGGGCTCTAGCCTATAGGAGAGCGTTGTCAGGGTCCGCTGGTTGTCAATCACACACAGCTTCCTGACGTAACCCCTCACCTCAGCATGGTTCTTATTGGGCTGACACACCTCAGGGTCTGAGAGAGAGAGAGAGAGAGAGAGACAGAGACAGAGACAGAGAGAGAGACAGAGAGAGAGACAGAGAGAGAGACAGAGAGAGAGAGAGACAGAGATGTATTGTTAATGCCTATTGTTATGGGTCCAGCTTAAAGGCTCACTTGTTAGTGATAGAGCAGAGACTTACTGAACGGCTGACTCCTGCAGTGTCTCACTGCCCGGATGGTGTTTGCGATCATCCGCTGGAAAACACAACAACAAGCAGTGTCACATGCAGTGGCATACCGCAGTTTCGCGAGCCCACCCCCCGCAAGATCCGAGCAAGTCCCCCACCTCGCAACCCATTTTATTGTTTAGGATAACAGCTAATTCCCTGCAATTCTACACATTTTGCCATGGGGCAGGGAAAGAAATGTGCAGTTTTATAGCTAATATCATGCTATTCTACACAATTTTTCATGGTTTATGATGTGTTCATATGCTTATTTTCTGGGTTGCCCCCCCCGAACTGCTGGGCTTGCGGGGGGTGTGGTACACCAGTTGTCACATGTCATACATAAGTTGTATTAATGTTCTATGAAGGTTGTTGATACTACAACCTAATTCTATGACTACAACATTCATACAAGTGGCATGAAGAGTTTATGAGCATCTTATGAACGCCTGTGTATACTCACAATCTTCTCAAAGTTGACCATGTTGTCTATGAATGTCTTGTTGCCCTCGTGACTGAAAGTCATGTCTGAGAAGAGAACAGAAAAAGCACAGTTTGAAACAGAGGAGTTAACTTTCTCACCTCGATTTCCGTTTGAAAACGGTTTTCCGTTGCTTGCCTACTGATCGTGACCGGAGCTTACCTTTGAGGAGGAGGGGCATGAAGGGGATGATTGGCGGCTCTATTTTGGTGACTGTCAGGCGGTAGGCCCGGTGGTTCCTGGACGGGTCCTGTTAACACACATCACAGTTCAAAGGTCAATAACTTTTTTTATTGTCCACTTAGGGGTCAAATAGAAATTGGTCTTTGAGAAGCAACTCACCATCATGCTCTCAAATTCAGCATAGAACTTCTTGAACTTGCTGGGGAGTTTCTGCCAACAGAAAGAGAAAGGTTTAGGGGCTTCAGTTTTCAGTGAATGAATAGAAAAGCTGTAATTTAGCAGTAGTTTAACACTATAGTAGTAGTCATGGTTTACCTCCCAGGTCTGGGTGAGTCGGCTGACTGCAGGGTTGCTCATACCCATGATGATGGCAAAGAACGAGTTCAGGTTCTTAAACTCCCGACAGCTGGAGAAAGCAACATCAACAATACAATGAGAGACTGAAGAAGCATTTCAGTACCATCAATAATCTATGAGCGTGCGTGTTTGACTGTTTGTGTGCACAAGACTCACTGAGCAGCAATCTTGATGAACTTCTTCAGTAGCTGAACCCGTTTGCTGAGCTGACCACACAGACACACCTCTGTCACCACCCACAGCTGCACCTGGTTGAACCTGACCACGACCACACAATCCCACGCAGGTCAAATAACATACTGTAACATGCACCAACAACCTGCCTAGAAAAAAAGTAATCGAAGTTATTTAGATATCATGTTTGATTCAAATCAGACCTGCGTAAGAAGAGGTCCAGGTTGGCGGTGGTTCTCCTGAAGCTCTGACGGCCAAACGTGTGATACAACAGCTCATGCTACAGCAGGGAGGAGAGGAAACACATACTATAGGGTCCAGGTGTACAGAAAGACAAGCTTGGTTATCTCAAATTAGCAAGGGTGTGTATGAGTCTACCTCGTGTACACAGCTGAAGAGTTCCCAGTCATACAGGGTCATCTGGTAGGCCAGGTCTTTAGAACTCATCAGCTCAAAACTGGACATGGACCCCGCTGAGGGCCCCTCCTGGTCTGGGAGAGGGGTCTGATACACATACACACACTGGGTTATTGTCTACACATCACTATGATGTACAGCAGGGTTCCCCAACTGGTAGCCCGCAGGCCGAATTTGGCACACGGGTGATTTTATTTGGCCCGTCATGTTTTCTGAGCAAATTATTTATTTTATTTATTGTTGGACACAAAAATACTGTAAAAACACCAGCAAATCAGCTCCAAGTCATGTTAATTTTGGAAATCTGTTCCAAAGTATTCCCGCGCATAATAGAGAGACACTGTATATGTGATCGTATACAAATGTTAGCAAGGTTTGAAATTATTATGTTTTAGTCAAATATGATATCTGTTTGGGCTTCTTGCGGTCAATTTCAGTCTACCAATGATTTGTAACTATGTTCCGGCCCCGTGACCATCCGCTCAATAAAAAATTTTATGCTCCCTGATGTACAGTATGGTTGTGCCTCAAAGGAAAACATGTTGCCACATTTCTATTCCTCATTCTCTCTCACCAGAGCATTCAGCTGGTCCCGGGGACAGGCGAACATTCGCCCGTTGATGCTCAGAGAGGAGAATACAGACACGTCATTGGGCTTCAGCATCTGCTTCTCTGTACAGGAGGAGGCACACACGTTGGAATAGAAAATGACAGTAATAAATGATATGTATACTGAACAAAAATATAAATGCAAAATGTAAAGTGTGGTCCTCTGTAGCTCAGCTGGTAGAGCACGGCACTTTTAACGCCAAGGTAGTGGGTTCGATCCCCGGGACCACCCATACACAAAAATGTATGCACGCATGACTGTAAGTCGCTTTGGATAAAAGCGTCTGCTAAATGGCATATATATATATATATATATATACACACACAGTGGGGAGAACAAGTATTTGATACACTGCCGATTTTGCAGGTTTTCCTACTTACAAAGCATGTAGAGGTCTGTAATTTTTATCATAGGTACACTTCAACTGTGAGAGACGGAATCTAAAACGAAAATCCAGAAAATCACATTGTATGATTTTTAAGTAATTAATTTGCATTTTATTGCATGACATAAGTATTTGATACATCAGAAAAGCAGAACTTAATTTTTGGTACAGAAACCTTTGTTTGCAATTACAGAGATCATACGTTTCCTGTAGGTCTTGACCAGGTTTGCACACACTGCAGCAGGGATTTTGGCCCACTCCTCCATACAGACCTTCTCCAGATCCTTCAGGTTTCGGGGCTGTCGCTGGGCAATACGTACTTTCAGCTCCCTCCAAAGATTTTCTATTGGGTTCAGGTCTGGAGACTGGCTAGGCCACTCCAGGACCTTGAGATGCTTCTTACGGAGCCACTCCTTAGTTGCCCTGGCTGTGTGTTTCAGGTCGTTGTCATGCTGGAAGACCCAGCCACGACCCATCATCAATGTTCTTACTGAGGGAAGGAGGTTGTTGGCCAAGATCTCGCGATACATGGCCCCATCCATCCTCCCCTCAATACGGTGCAGTCGTCCTGTCCCCTTTGCAGAAAAGCATCCCCAAAGAATGATGTTTCCACCTCCATGCTTCACGGTTGGGATGGTGTTCTTGGGGTTGTACTCATCCTTCTTTCTCCAAACACGGCGAGTGGAGTTTAGGCCAAAAAGCTCTATTTTTGTCTCATCAGACCACATGACCTCCCATTCCTCCTCTGGATCATCCAGATGGTCATTGGCAAACTTCAGACGGGCCTGGACATGCGCTGGCTTGAGCAGGGGGACCTTGCGTGCGCTGCAGGATTTCAGTCCTTCACGGCATAGTGTGTTACTAATGGTTTTCTTTGCGACTGTGGTCCCAGCTCTCTTCATGTCATTGACCAGGTCCTGCCGTGTAGTTCTGGGCTGATCCCTCACCTTCCTCATGATCATTGATGCCACACGAGGTGAGATCTTGCATGGAGCCCCAGACCGAGGGTGATTGACCGTCATCTTGAACTTCTTCCATTTTCAAATAATTGCGCCAACAGTTGTTGCCTTCTCACCAAGCTGCTTGCCTATTGTCCTGTAGCCCATCCCAGCCTTGTGCAGGTCTACAATTTTATCCCTGATGTCCTTACACAGCTCTCTGGTCTTGGCCATTGTGGAGAGGTTGGAGTCTGTTTGATTGAGTGTGTGGACAGGTGTCTTTTATACAGGTAACGAGTTCAAACAGGTGCAGTTAATACAGGTAATGAGTGGAGAACAGGAGGGCTTCTTAAAGAAAAACTAACAGGTCTATGAGAGTCGGAATTCTTACTGGTTGGTAGGTGATCAAATACTTATGTCATGCAATAAAATGCATATTAATTACTTAAAAATCATACAATGTGATTTTCTGGATTTTTGTTTTAGATTCCGTCTATCACAGTTGAAGTGTACCTATGATAAAAATTACAGACCTCTACATGCTTTGTAAGTAGGAAAACCTGCAAAATCGGCAGTGTATCAAATACTTGTTCTCCCCACTGTATATATATTGGTTCCGTGTTTCATGAGATGAAATAAATGATCCCAGAAATGTTCCATAGGCACAAAAATGTATTTCTCTCAAATGTTGTGCACTCATTTGTTTACATCCATGTTAGTGAGCATTTCTAATTTGCCAGGATAATCCATCCACTTGACAGGTGTGGCGTAGCTCCTAATCCAGGCACCTGTCATCTCCCGTCTGGATTACTGCAACTCGCTGTTGGCTGGGCTCCCTGCCTGTGCCATTAATCCCCTAAAACTAATCCAGAACGCTGCAGCCCATCTGGTGTTCGACCTTCCCAAGTTCTCTCATGTCACCCCGCTCCTCCGCACACTCCACTGGCTTCCAGTTGAGGCTTGCATCTACTACAAGACCATAGTGCTTGCCTACGGAGCTGTGAGGGGAACGGCACCTCCTTACCTTCAGGCTCTGATCAGACCCTACACCCAAACGAGGGCACTACGTTCATCCACCTCTGGCCTGCTAGCTCCCCTACCTCTGCGGAAGCACAGTTCCCGCTCAGCCCAGTCAAAGCTATTTGCTGCTCTGGCACCCCAATGGTGGAACAAGCTCCCCCACAACAGCGGAGTCACTGACCACCTTCCGGAGACCTCTTTAAGGAATACCTGGAATAGTATAAAGTAATCCTTCAAAAAAGTGGTTGTCCCATAAGTTGAATGTACCAATTCGTAAGTCGCTCTGGATAAGAGCGTCTGCTAAATGATGTAAATATCAAGAAGCTGATTAAACAGCATGATCATTACCTTGTGCTGGGGACAATAAAAGGCCACTCTAAAATGTGCAGTTTTGTCACTCAACACAATGCCACAGATGTCTCAAGTTTTGAGGGAGCGTGCTATTGGCATGCTGACTGCAGGAATGTCCACCAGAGCTGTTGCCAGAGAATTCAATGTTCATTTCTCTACCATAAGCTGCCTCCAATGTCGTTTTAGAGAATTTGGCAGTACATCCAACCACGCCAGCCCAGGACCTCCACATCCGGCTTCTTCACCTGTGGGATTGTCTGAGACCAGCCTCCCGGTCAGCTGATGAAATTGAGGAGTATTTATGTCTGTAATAAAGCCCTTTTGTGGGTAAAAATGTATTCTGATTGGCTGGTCCTGGCTCCCCAGTGGGTGGGCCTGGCTCCTAAGTGGGTGGGCCTATGACCTCCCAGGCCCACCCATGGCTGCACCCATGCCCAGTCATGTGAAATTCATAGATTAGGACATAATGAATTTATTACAATTGACTGATTTCCTTATATGAACTGTAACTCAGTAAAATCGTTGAAATTGTTGCATTTATATTTTTGTTCAGTATAAATGAAGTGAGATGTGATCGGCTCCTCACCGCCTGCGGAGCTGAGGTGGACCAATAGTAGGTCGTCGTTTGAGGCCAGTTTGTCAGCCACAGCACTGGTCACCTCTCTCCCTGTGGCTGCCACGGCAACCCGGATGGTGGTGTAGGTATGGTCACTGCAGTACACCTTCAACAGGACTACACACACACACACACACACACACGTTTTTAACATGTTTTTTTTATAAAAAGTGCAGTAAGACACAAACACAAATACACTCACTTTCGTCACAGTTCCTGATGGGTTGTTTCTTCACTAGTCTCTCGTCTCCGTTGCTGAACTCTCTAAGAAGGACCTTCTGCTGAAACAGGCCACAGAGATAAAAAAATAAACACACGTCGCACACTTTTACAGACACACACAGACTCTACCCGAAAACATAGTCTGTTCATACCTTTTTCAATTTGGCCTCTTCTGAACTGAAGAATAGAAACAAGAGAACAGAAGTGTATGTATTAATGCATTGTCTTTACATAGATGGGTTAGCTGACGGCACCAAAATGATGCACACGCTTCACTGGGGCAGAAGTCTGAGTTGTTGTGATTCTGGATGGCCAGATAGCTAGCAACAATGACAAGAAGCTGACGTGGGGAATCGTGACTCATTTCAGCTAGTTTCATCTTGTTCTTGATACCATGTCTTGTTTCTAGGTGTTTTGACTGATTTCATGTCAATGCTAATATGGCTAAAATTCGCTAACTAGCTAACCAACAACTGTAACAATGTATTTGAGAGACAACACGTGCACATTGTGCAAATGTATTTATGTTTTCAATAAACATTTGGAGACTAAATATAATTGTCAACCCAGTCTGTTTTGCCACATAGTTACGCACGCTTCTGTTTTGTTGCTAAACATCCAAGGTTTGGGGTTGAGGGTCACGTGGGGGTTAGAGGTCAGAGGTCAGGGTTTACATACTGTAGTTTTACGACCTTCTCCAAATCGGGTACAAAGTCTTTCAGAGCTCTGAGGATCCGTGAGTCATTGGACACACTCCCATACAGCTCCTAGAGACAGAAACACACGCTTAGACAACTTGTCAGGTGTGTGTGTGTGTGTGTGTGTGTGTGTGTGTGTGTGTGTGTGTGTGTGTGTGTGTGTGTGTGTGTTGGTGTGTTGGTGTGTGTGTGTACCTCCAGGAATGTGAGTGCTGCTGGCTCCTCCTGTAGGTGGTGTGTGTGTACTGCAGCCCAGCGCAGGGCCAGATTGAGGACTCTTCTCTTACAGGTGGCAGCGTACTCCAACCTCTCCTGATCCGAACCCGGGGGAGCCACCGCATGGTAGGTACACACAGGGTTAAAGATATAACACAACTACACTTTCAAAGTCTTCACATGAGTTTTCTGTATGGCTGTTAATTTTACATTATCAATAGAAAAAAAGCTTCAGTTAGAGGAGATGGAGGCGACTGAAATGAAAACATACTGTATGCTTAAAGTACTTTGCCGCCTCCTTCAAAATATAATTTGGTGAATCATGGGTGACTCCGTCATTTGTAACCAGTTTCAGTAAATTCTTTTTGGTAGCATTTCTAAGTTTAAGATTCAAAAAGAATTTGGTGCATTTTCCCCATATTCCATCCAGTTTGCTTATTTTGATAATATATTACACTTGATCTTTCTTTAATAAGTTTCTCCATTTATTGTTGTTTTTCCTCTAATTTATTCTGATCCTCTATGTTACAGTTTTTATTGCTATCTATCTGTTCTGTTAGACCTTCTATTTCCTTTGTTAGTATGGACTCTTTTGACCTAAATTGCTTTTGTTTTTGAGATGAGTACTGAATTGCATGGCCTCTAAAGGCACATTTAAAAGTGTCCCATACAATAAGGGGATTTGCTGTACCTATGTTATGTCGGAAAAAATCAGTTATAAATTCCTCTGTCCTAGTTAAAAACAAGTTATCATCCAATATCCTTGCCCACGTGGAAATTCAGTAAGAGTAATGTATATGCCAATTATATGATGGTCCAACCACATTCTGTCCCCTATCAACACTTTTTAAACTTTTGGTGCCAACGAGAATGACATAAGAAAGAAGTCAAGACGACTAGCTTGATTGAGTTTCCGCCATATATATCTCACTAGGTCAGCATATTTAAGCCTCCATATATTTACTAGTTCTAATGTATCCATGACATTCATGATTTCCTTAAGAGCATGAGGGTGATAGTTTGTAGTGTGATTCGCTTTACGGTCCATTGATCTATTTAAAACAGTGTTATAATCTCCCACCATAATAATATAGTCTTGTATTGCTTGCAGGGTTAATAATTTATTATATATATATTGTCAAAGAAGTGTGGATCATAATTATTTGGTCCGTAAAGGTTAATGAGCCATATATGTTTATGGTCCAATAACATATTTAAAATCCTTAAATCTACCTTAATCTACCTTGCGGATCTGTTTGGACAATTTGCACATTCGGATCGAAATTACTGTTAATTAATATCATCACCCCTTTTGAGTTTCTTTGCACATGGGAGAAGTATATTTCGCCCCCCCAGTCCTTTTTCCACACAATTTCATCTAGAATTGTTGAATGAGTTTCCTGTAAACAATATATATTATATTCCTTCTCTTTGAGCCATGTAAATATTGTTATTTTGTTATTATCTGCTAAGCCATTACAATTATAACTGGCTATACTTATTTCACCACTTACCATAATGAGATACAAGTTTCAAATCTATTTATCATAATATATGTTTGTAAATTTACCAATTGAGTGTCCATACAGCTGTACCATGATATTTGCATTGCTACTAAGTAACCCTCCAATTGTTCTCCACTATTCCCCCTGCTAAAGCCCCTCCCCATCCCAAGTTGGGCCGTCATCCCAGTGATCGGCATACCACCCCCGTCCCCCCGGATCCCTAGGCCCCCCGAGAGGCCAGGACCCATCCTTCGAAAACAGCACACAGTGCCACCCACAAAACAGAAGCAGGTCAACCGCCAAAAGCATTTCCAATGCGCTCACCTCAATATATATATAGCTATTAAAAATATCTATATATCTATTCAAATATTATTATTTTAGCAAACAATTATTGTGATTCATCCTATATACCAAACATTAGAAACACCTTCCTGATATTGAGTTGCATCCCCTCCCTTTGCCCTCAGAACAGCCTCAATTCATCGGGGCATGGACTCTACAAGGTGTCGAAAGCGTTCCACAGGGATGCTAGCCATGTTGACACCAATGCTTGCCACAGTTGTGTCAAGTTGGCTGGATGTCCATAGGGTGGTGGACCATTCTCGATAGAGACGGGAAACTGTTGAGCGTGAAAAACCCAGCAGCGTTGCAGTTCTTGACACAAACCAGTGCACCTGGTACCTACTACCATACTCCGTTCAAAGGAACATACATTTTCTGTCTTGCCCATTCACTCTCTGAATGGCACACATACACAATCCATGTCGCAATTGTCTCAAGGCTTAAAAGTCCTTCTTTAACCTGTCTCCTCCCCTTCACCTACACTGATTGAAGTGGATTTAACAGGTGACATCAATAAGGGATCATAGCTTTCACCTGGTCAGTCTAGGTCATGGAAAGAGCAGGTGTTCTTAATGTTTTGTACACCCAGTGTAAAACATAACTGTAACCTATATGTAACATACTGAATATGTCAAGAACAGAAACTGGAGGGAGAGAAAGAAAGAAGGAGAGGGAGAAAACAAGAGGAGAGAGAAGAAAGGAGTAAAAGAGAAGAGAGTTGGAAGGAGAAAAAGGATATTGTGCCATGAGCAGTTGGCAGAACTGGCTGTTAGGCATGAAGACACAGTGCATGAGAACAAAGTCATCTACCGCAGGATCTGAGAGGAGCGGAGGGGGGTGAAAAAGACAGAAAGAGAAAAGAGAGGAAGAAAGAGAATAATATTAGAAAACAGATATTCATTCATATCCACCAACCCATCATCCAGTCCTATACAGTACCAGGCCCTCAACCCTAGGGACTCACAGTGTATCTCTACCTGGCTGTGTGTAAGCTAGGTGTGTGTGTGTAAGTGCCGTCGTGTGTGTGTGTAAGCGCCATGGTGTGTGTGTACCTGGGTCAGAGTGGTGTGTGTCCATCCTCATGGTCTCCAGGAAGTGGTCTAGGATCTTCTCAGGGGTTCCAGACATCACAGTGTACTTGATGTTTCCCAGAGTAGAGGCTCTGGGACTCTTCTCCAGGACCAGCACAGCCTGCTCCTGCTCCTTCAGACGCACTGTATTCGCCTCCACATCCTAAAGTAAAGTAAATTACAGTATGGTACAGAATTGCACAGTGTTGTAACAGTACAGTACAGTCACAGAACAATGAGACAGATGTTTCACCGGATGTATAAATCTGAAGCATCCGGTTGGCATTTCCACTCACCACCAAATATGGTTATGAAAGGAAGCCCAGTGGCCGGTAGTGGGAGAAGATGGAGCGAGATGGATTTTTGACGACATTCTGCACCTTCTCATCAATGAAACATTTGATCTCAATACAGTTTTATGTTCCCAAAACTACTAACAGAGTGGACAAAGTTTTGTAGACTTCACCCTTTGCCAAAGTTTCAAAAAATGTAGTCGTTTAGAAGGAGTGCAAGGGCAAATTTAGTTATTGCACACGTGCACCTCAGAGTAGGCGTTCCCTAACGGAAATATGCAAATACATGCTAGAACTTGCCAATAGGACCTTGCTAGCTCGTGCTTGGCTCTGCCCACCTCCTTGCTTGTTCTGCCCACTATGATTAATTTGCTCCCTTTGGAAATGACAGGCTGTGGTCTGTCTTGGGTTAGTTATAAAAAATAATATTTGGTACAGTATAAAACTCTACCCTGAGTATCCTGTTGAAGTCTTCCTTGTCCACTCGGAGGAAGTGACAGTTGTCTTCTCTGAGTACGATGGAGGCAGCTCGAGCTGAGTCTGTCACCAACGCCAGCTTTCCAAAGTCATCTCCCTCGTGCAGGGTACACACTACACCCTGATGAGAAACGCACAAGGTTAAAAAACAGAGGATACAGACAGCTAGAGGAGTGCTCGCATTAATGAACATTGTGACCAATCAAACTGTGTGTGTGTGTGTGTGTATTCTGAGACCCTTAAGCTAGTCATTTAATGTGATGACTTATGATGAGCAAAGTCAAGTCAGAGTTTCCAAAACCTTGACACATGTCCCCCCAGGGGTATCCAAGCCAGCTGTTGTACAGTACCAGTCAACAGTTTGGACACACCTACTCATTCCAGGGTTTTTCTTTATTTTTACTATTTTCTACATTGTAGAATAATAGTGAAGACATCAAAACTATGAAATAACACATATGGAATCATGTAGTAACCTAAAAAGTGTTAAACAAATCAAAATACATTTTATATTTGAGATTCTTCAAATAGCCACCCCTTGATGACAGCTTTGCACACTCTTGGCATTCTCTCAACCAGCTTCACCTGGAATGCTTTCCCAACAGTCTTGAAGGAGTTCCCACATATGCTTAGTACTTGTTGGCTGCTTTTCCTTCACTCTGCCGTCCGACTCATCCCAAACCATCTCAATTGGGTTGAGGTCGGGGGATTGTGGAGGCCAGGTCATCTGATGCAGCACTCCATCACTCTCCTTCTTGGTCAAATAGCCCTTACACAGCATGGAGGTGTGTTGGGTCATTGTCCTGTTGAAAAACAAATGATAGTCCCACTAAGCCCAAACCAGATGGGATGGCGTATCGCTGCAGAATGCTGTGGTAGCCATGCTGGTTAAGTGTGCCTTGAATTCTAAATAAATCACAGACAGTGTCACCAGCAAAGCACCTCCACACCATAACACCTCCTCCTCCATGCTTTACGGTGGAAACTACACATGCGGACATCCATTCACCTATACCGCGTCTCACAAAGACACGGCGGTTGGAACCAAAAATCTTCAATTTGGTCTCCAGACCAAAGGACAAATTTCCACCGGTCTAATGTCCATTGCTCATGTTTCTTGACCCAAGCAGGTCTCTTCTTATTGGTGTCCTTTAGTAGTGGTTTCTTTGCAGCAATTCGACCATGAAGGCCTGATTCACACAGTCGGTGTGAACAGTCGGTGTTGAGATGTGTCTGTGACTTGAACACTTTGAAGCATTTATTTGGGCTGCAATTTCTGAGGCTGGTAACTCTAATGAACTTATCCTCTGCAGCAGAGGTAACTTTGGGTCTTCCATTCCTGTGGCGGTCCTCATGAGAGCCAGATTCATCATAGCGCTTGATGATTTTTGCGACTGCACTTGAAACTAACTTTCAAAGTTCTTGAAATGTTACGTATTGACTGACCTTCATGTCTTAAAGTAATGATGGACTGTCGTTTCTCTTTGCTTATTTGAGGTGTTCTTGCCATAATATGGACTTGGTCCATTACCAAATAGGGCTATCTTCTGTATACCACCCCTACCTTGTCACAACACAACTGATTGGCTCAAACACATTAAGGAGGAAAGAAATTCCACAAATTAACTTTTAAGAATGCACACCTGTTAATTGAAATGCATTCCAGGTGACTACCTCATGAAGCTGGTTGAGAGAATGCCAAGAGTGTGCAAAGCTGTCATCAAGGCAAAGGGTAGCTACTTTGAAGAATCTCAAATATAAAATATATTTTGATTTGTTTAACACTTTTTTGGTTACTACATGATTCCATATGTGTTATTTCATAGTTTTGATGTCTTCACTATTAGTCTACAATGTAGAAAATAGTAAAAATAAAGAAAAACCCTGGAATGAGTAGATGTGTCCAAACATTTGACTGATACTGTATGTAGCTGCATTATTTTGTGTCATCTTTTGTAGGCCCATAAGTCATGTGAAAATATTTCCATAGACAAAAATAAATGAACACACACACACACACACACACACACACACACACAGACAGAAGTCATACCTTGCCGTAGATGACCACATTGACAGAGCCCTTCTGGATGATGTACCAGGATGTGCCCTCCTCTCCCTGGTTAAACACTGGAAGGAGAAGAGACAACTTAGTGTGTCCCTAAAACACACACACACAGTACGGACGTGAGAGCAGGACTTACACACGGTTCCTGCTTTGGCGTGGGACTCAAATATCAGAACACTAGCCAGCTCCCTCTTTACCTGCAAACGAGATCAGGACAGTTAATGTTAGCATTTGGGACTTCTACTATTAGCTCATTAGAGCAACATGGCTTTGCTGAAATGAAAAGAGTCTAGACTCACAGTGTTGGAGAGGTGGGATAAGGCCTTGATGTGAAGCAGCTCATCATAGATGATCTCCAGATCATCACCTGTCCTCTGACCAGGACTAGAGAGACAGAGAAAGGAGATTTACATTACATTTCAAATTCAATTTATTAGATCAAACGCATGTTTGAGTGTTTTGTCTGTCTGTCTGTTACTGACGGTTTGTGGAGGATCATGCGCAGCAGGGCGTCAGGTCCTATCTGGGCGAGGAAGAGGATGGTCTCAGGAAGCTCTTCCTCACTCTCTCTCTTCTCCTCCTCGCTAGGCAACGGGGTGTCCTCCTCCTCATCGTCAAAGAAACGGTAGAACAGGTACTTGTCCTGGAAACCCAGCTCTTGGTCCACTTGGGGAGGCACACACACACACGGTTAGTAAATCACTGACCTAACATAGTGGGGAAGCTGGAAAAGGTCAGAGGGGAGGAAACACTAACCTTTTCATTCATTGGGTATTGAGGAGGAGGCGAGAAGAGAGGATGGGAGGAATCAAAGAAATGCAATTGAGATTCTCCCTATATGTGAAGAAATGGTTAAAGACCTTTGAAAGTGTTGTGTCCAGCAGAGGGCACTCTAGTCTCACCGTGGTTCAGTACTCCCTCCTCCAGCAGAGCCTGCCACATCCCTACAGCATGAGAGCGAGTGTGTACACAGGTACTCTGCTGCACCAGCCAGTCTACCAGCTCTGTACCTACACAACACTGCCTGCAAGACACACACACACACAGCGTGACAATAAAGTAACACAAGCATACATACTGTATGTATGTGCACAAGCGCTTAAGGATTGCTGCCGCATTTTTTTTATTTTTTATTGGGGGTGGGGAAATGGAAGTTAGGTTGAAAATACTGTATCCCTGAAAACCAAAAACATCCGCTTTTTGCCAAGGCCGGTGGGTGGGCGACTGCAGACTAGGTCCTGTTTGCTCCTAGCAGAACTCGGTAAGGCGTGAGCACACGACTGTGCTCGCATACTCCCTGTATGCTAACAATAGCTAGCTAGCTAGCTGGGCCTTGCTACCAAAATTAGATTTTGGTTTTGCCAATGGGAAGCTTTTATGTTGTATGATTAAAACGTTTTACAGGTCTTTAGTTTAGTTGGTTGGCTTGCTGGCTTTCTCTGCGGCGCACAATTAGCCAGCATCGTCCAGGGTAGGGGAGGGAATGGCCGGCAGGGATGTAGCTCAGTTGGTAGAGCATGGCGTTTGCAACGCCAGGGTTGTGGGTTCGATTCCCACGGGGGGCCAGTATGAAAATGTATGCACTCACTTAACTGTAAGTCGCTCTGGATAAGAGCGGTGCTAAAGGACAAAAATTTAATGTAAATGTAAGTAGGCCTATTCTGCTAGTCTAGCTAGCCAGCCAAGCAGCTAGCACTTACAAACACTTAATTGAAAAATCCCATCCATAGTTCCCACCCCTACAGTTGACCAATCACCAATTTTGTGTCTTTTTTTCTACATAATATTTGCGATATAGTTTCCTATGACCGAAAAGACATCAGAACAGCGATCACTAACCTTGATTTAAATGAAAATGTCTACTTCAACAGGTCGTCGGCGCAAGACATACTGCTCACCCCGGACGAGGACCTAATCCTTCGACACTCGGAAGAGAAAGACGGCGATATAGAGGCCGACGTGCGGGCACCGTGATGAAACTGCGGCGGCGAATAAGTAAACCGCCTCTACCCTCTGTTTTATTGGCGAATATACAATCACTGGAGAACAAACTGGATAAGCTCCGTTCGAGACTATCCTATCAACAGGACCTGAAGAACTGTGATAGCCTATGTTTCTCGGAAACTTGGCTGAACAAGGACATGGATAATATACAACTTTTTCTATGCATCGGCAGGACAGAATGGCACTGTCAGATAAGCGTAAGGGGGCTGGTGGGTGTCTCTTCATTAACAGCTGGTGCGCAATCTCTAATATTAAAGAAGTCTCGAGGTTCTGCTCGCCTGAGTTAGACTACCTCTTGATAATCTGAAGACCATACTATTTACCAAGAGAGTTTTCATCTATATTTGTCGTAGCTGTGTATTTACCACCATGGCCATAAGCAAACAAGAAAATGCTCATCCAGAGACGGCACTCCTAATGGCCGGTGATTTTAATGCACGAAAACTGAAATCCGACTTACCTAATTTCTACAAGCATGTCACCTGTGCAACAGGCAGCGGGAAAAAACTCTAGATCACCTTTACTCCACACACTGAGACGCCTCCAAAGCTCTCCCTCGCCCTCCATTTGGCAAATCTGACCATAACCCTATCCTCCGGATTCCTGCTTACAAGCAAAAACTCAAAACAGGAAGTACCAGTGACGCGCTCAATACGGGAGTGGTCCGATGAAGCGGATGCTAAGCTACAGGACTGATTCGCTAGCACAAACTGGAATATGGTCAAGGACTCATCCGATGGCATGTAGGAGTTTACCATTTCAGTCACCGGCTTCATTAATAAGTGCTTTGATGACGTCGTCCCCACAGTGACCGAAATCATGCTACGCCCTCTGACGAACCATCGAAGAGGCAAAGCGACAATAAAGGACTAAGATTGCAAACTATCACGGATTACAAAGGGAAACCCAGCAGCGAGCTGCCCAGTAACGCAAGCCTACCAGATGAGCTAAATGCCTTCTATGCTCGCTTAATGGCCAAGCCACATTGAACTATGCGTGAGAGCACCAGCTGTTCCAGATGACTGTGTGATCACACTCTCCGTTGCCGATGTGAGGAATACCTATAAACAGGTTAACATTCACAAGGCCGCAGGGCCAGATGGATTACCAGGATGCGTACTCCGAGCATGCGCTGACCAGCTGGCAAGTGTCTTCAATGACAATTTCAACCTCTCCCTGACCCGGTGTGTAATACCTACCTACAAGTTTCAAGCAGACCACCATAGTCCCGGTGCCCAAGATCACCTCTCTAAATTACTATCGTCCCATAGAACTCACATTTGTAGCCATGAAATGCTTTGAAAGGCTGGTCATGGCCTACATCAACACCATCATCCCAGACCCACTCGAATTCGCATACCACCCCAACAGATCCACAGATGACGCAATCTCTATTGTCATATACTATCCAGTCAAATCAAGGGTCAACGTGGCAGAGGTGATGTTGCCTACCCTCACCACATGGGGTCGGCCCGTCAGGAAGTATAGGAACCAGTTGCAGAGGGAGATGTTCAGTCCCAGTGTCCTACGCTTGCTGACGAGCTTGGAGGGGACAATGGTGTTGAACATTGAGCTGCATTTAATGAACAGCACTCTCACATAGGTATTCCTCTTATCTGGGTGGGTGAGGGCAGTGTGGAGTGCAATTGAGATTGCGTCATCTATGGATCTGTTGGGGTGGTATGCAAATTGGAGTGGGTCTAGGGTGTCTGGGTATACAAAGCACTTCATGATTACAGATGTGAGTGCTAGAGGGCGGTAGTCATTGTGGGATGAAGCCTTAGAGTTCTTAGGAACAGGAATGATGGTGCTCAGTTTAAGACATATGGGATTAAAGACTGGGACAAGGAGAGGTTGAAAAGGACAGTGAATACGCCTGCCAGCTATTATGCGCATGCTCTGAGAACACGCCCTGGAATACCGTGGCCCCGCGGCCTTGCGAGTGTTGAGCGGATAAAAGAGCTTACTCACGTCGACCTCAGAGAGGAAGATCACCCAGTCCTCTGGGTTGGTGGGGGCCCACGCACGGCACAATGTTGTTATTGTCGAAGCGTGCATAAAATGCATTGAGTTAGTCTAGTAGAGCGGGATCGTTGGGCAGATCTTGGCTGGGTTTTCCTTTGTAATCCGTAATGGACTGTAGCCCCTCCCACATGCCTGTGTAATATGATTATTTCCTTTTGCTCGTTTGATGACTCTGCGGAGGTCATAGTGGGACTTCTTGTACTTCTTCCTGCCCTCAGCCGTAGCCTCAGGGTTGTCTGCGATAGCCCTGAGTACGGTAGCCCTGTCCTTTAGCCAACCTCAGTGTTAATCCAGTAATTTTGATTGGGGAAGCAGCGAACCTTCACTGTGGGGAGAACGTCGCCGATGCATTTCCTAATGAAGCCGGTGACGGAGGTGGTTAGCTCGTCGATGTTATCGGTAGAGTCTCGGAACATATTCCAATCAGCGCTAGCAAAGCTGTCCTGTAGCATTATCTCTGATTCTATTATCATTCACAACGGAGCCAGACACCATTTGTTGTTGATGAAGAGGCAAACCCCTCCCCCTCTCAATTTCCATGACTCCACTGTCCTGTCCACTCGGTGAATGGAGAATCTATCGAGTTGGATAGCCATGGGGGATATCTTGTCCGAAAGCCATGTCAATGGAACTGGGACAATAACCGTGGCAATATGTACCGTTTGCGCTCTTCTAACAGAAAAAACTCAATAAACTTGGGTATACTAAATGTATGTGGTGTCGCCATTTATCAATTTACACAGTATCTGTGATAAAATAAGTTTGGTAAATGGCCAATACTGAAAAGGAAACAACACTTTCTGGACTGGATTATTTCAATGAATCACCACCTCACATTGATTTCTAAATAGCGACAGGGGTTGGCTTTCATTTGAATGATAGCTTAACCCTCAAATCCATGAATTCATGTGAGGCTAGAGACTTTTATGGGAGGAGCACACCATTTTTTTCTAGCCACAATGGTCTGAAAAATAAAGCTATGTTCCAAGTCCCACTACGGACTGGCGCTTATGACAAAAACACTTGTACTAAACCAAAGATATTGACCTGTTTTAAGCAATCGATTTTGTAAGATCGCAATGACTATAAACTTTAATATTAACATCACCAATCTGCGGTAAAAAGGATGTGTATTTCCTGTCATTCTTGTGTGGTGAATACGTTTCTGTACTGTAGTAACATGTTCTGTCCACCATAGGAAAATTAGAAGTAATTCAATATTTTTTATATATAATGATAGTAAATGTAGCACAGTCACACACTTCTACAACAATTACATCTATTTCTTCCTACTTTAACCATGGAGAGTAAAGAAATGCTCATAAGCGCAATTTAACCAGGCACACTAGACTAGAGCGTCCATAAGGGCTGAACGTTTGACATCCCTACATTTACTTTTGCTTTGTGGACGTAGTGGGAATGGGGCTTCTCCCGCCACTCAATAGAGGCCCGAGCCTTGGCATCTACAAGATGGATGCGACTAACTACACTACAACAATTCTACGTGCGTGGCTGTCCTGCAGTGTACATGCAGAATAAAGTAAAGTAATGGACATGGGGTTCTGCTGTGACTTCTACAACGCTGTCACCGAGCGTTTCACCAGACGAATGGACTTCATTTAAAAGTAAAGGTAGGCCTAAATGCATTTTCCTTTACAATTTGAGGGTTTGGCTACTTCATGAGATTTATTGTTTTGACACTTTTTTGACGTTTTGAACTGCATTTATCAGTCATTTTTAGTGCCAGCTATCAGTTGTAACTGTGGAAACTACATCGATCTATGGCTTGAGCTGAGTTGAGCAGTGTGGCATTTTGTCGGATGATATGAAATATACCACCATCAGAGCTATCGTTTGTCTACTCCCGAGTGGCGCTGTGCCACTAGAGAACCTGGTTCGAATCCAGGCTCTGTTGTAGCCGGCCGCGACCGGGAGACCCATGGGGCGGCGCACAATTGGCCAAGGGTAGGAGAGGGA
The DNA here is from genome assembly GCF_020615455.1 of Coregonus clupeaformis. NCBI lineage: Eukaryota > Metazoa > Chordata > Actinopteri > Salmoniformes > Salmonidae > Coregonus > Coregonus clupeaformis. The sequence continues at coordinate 15,391,293 of NC_059205.1, forward strand.
ATGGCCGGCAGGGATGTAGCTCAGTTGGTAGAGCATGGCGTTTGCAATGCCAGGGTTGTGGGTTCGATTCCCACGGGGGGCCAGTATGAAAAATTTAATAATGTATGCTCTCACTAACTGTAAGTCGCTCTGGATAAGAGCGTCTGCTAAATGACTAAAATGTAAATGTATCTTGGTTACATTGGTATTTACATTTGGTGAAATTTTTTGTCAATTTTGGTTAATAATCTATGTTACTCTGGTTGTTGGAGATATCTGTTGTATGGTGAACTTGGGCTTCATCAAGGTTTATTTGTGAGTAAATCTTTGATAATATACAGTGCTTACCCAGCCACCGACCTTACCGTATGTCATTGAAACACATGCACACGTACACTACCAATCAGAAGTTTGGACACACCTACTCATTCAAGGGTTTTCTTAATTTTTTAAAACTATTTTTTACATTGTAAAATAATAGTGAAGACATCAAAACGACGAAGTAACACATATGGAATCATGTAGTAACCAAAAAAATTCTTCAAATATCCACCCTTTGCCTTGATGACAGCTTCGCACACTCTTGGCATTCTCTCAACCACCAGCTTCATGAGGTAGTCACCTGGAATGCATTTCAATTAACAGGTGAGCATTCTTAAAAAATAATTTGTGGAATTTCTTTCCTTCTTAATGCGTTTGAGCCAATCAGTTGTGTTGTGACAAGGTAGGGGGGGTATACAGAAGATAGCCCTATTTGGTAAAAGACCAAGTCCATATTATGGCAAGAATAGCTCAAATAAGCAAAGAGAAATAACAGTCCATCATTACTTTAAGACATGAAGGTCAGTCAATACAGAACATCAACAACTTTGAAAGATCCTTCAAGTGCAGTCGCAAAAACCATCAAGCGCTATGATGAAACTGGCTCTAATGAGGACCACCACAGGAATGGAAGACCCAGAGTTACCTCTGCTGCAGAGGATAAGTTCATTAGAGTTACCAGCCTCAGAAATTGCAGCCCAAATAAATGCTTCACTGACTTCAAGTAACAGACACATCTCAACATCAACTGTTCAGAGGGGACTGTGTGAATCAGGCCTTCATGGTCGAATTGCTGCAAATAAACCACTACTAAAGGACACCAATAAGAAGAAGAGACCTGCTTGGGCCAAGAAACACGAGCAATGGACATTAGACCAGTGGAAATGTGTCCTTTGGTTTCAACCGCTGTGTCTTTGTGAGACGTGGTGTGGGTAAATGGATGATCTCCGCATGTGTAGTTCCCACTGTAAAGCATGGAGGAGGAGGTGTTAAGGTGTGGGGGTGCTTTGCTGGTGACACTGTCTGTGATTTATTTAGAATTCAAGGCACACTTAACCAGCATGGCTACCACAGCATTCTGCAGCGATACGCCATCCCATCTGGTTTGGGTTTAGTGGGACTATCATTTGTTTTTCAACAGGACAATGACCCAACACACCTCCATGCTGTGTAAGGGCTATTTGACCAAGAAGGAGAGTGATGGAGTGCTGCATCAGATGACCTGGCCTCCGCATTCCCCCGACCTCAACCCAATTGAGATTGTTTGGGATGAGTCGGACGGCAGAGTGAAGGAAAAGCAGCCAACAAGTGCTAAGCATATGTGGGAACTCCTTCAAGACTGTTGGAAAAGCATTCCAGGTGAAGCTGGTTGAGAGAATGCCAAGAGTGTGCAAAGCTGTCATCAAGGCAAAGGGTGGATATTTGAAGAATCTCAAATATAAAATATATTTTGATTTGTTTAACACTTTTTTGGTTACTACATGATTCCATATGTGTTATTTCATAGTTTTGATGTCTTCACTATTATTCTACAATGTAGAAAATAGTAAAAATAAAGAAAAACCCTTGAATGAGTAGGTGTCCCCAAACTTTTGACTGGTACTGTACACCCACACCTGTATGTCTTGAGGTGGTACTTCCTGTCTCTGATCATGTGGGGTGCTCTGGAGAGGATGGCGTTCCGCATCACCTTCCCCCCTCGCTGCAGCTTCTCTGACGGAACCTAGAGATATCACACAGGAACACCATACTTCTGTCAGCTCTAGCTAGACAGTAACAATCATAGTGAGAGTCTCAGCCTCCAGGTTTTAATAATTTAAAACGATGAGCTGAGAAATCCAGGGGACTTTCATTTCATGCCTCTGCCAACATAAGCCCTCATCCCCCTCATATTTACTATACACTCGCTAAGATGTGAATCACAACCACCCAACCTATCGTAACACTCCCAGTTTCCATAGCAACCACAACTGCTGTCAGGGATAGTAGAGCCATGAATGAAAGGTGAGAAAAAAGAAGGAGAAAAACACAAATCACACCCACACAAAGAGATAGCTACTTCTGCTCCAGTTTAGCACTACAAAAGAGGGCATCATAAATGGGCAGATGGTACCTTTCGTTCCGTGTACATGAATTACCTTTCATTAGCATAACTACAGAGGTAGCGGTGTGTGTGCCTGCATGTTTGTTTGTGTGAATACACAAACACCCCCTCCTTAAAAAAAACGATCAATAGTTTCCTTTTAGAACACACACACCACAGCTTACAGTCTTACACAGTATACAGATTTTAAAAGGCAGTAGTTTGGGGTTAGTTGAGCACGATAAGTGATATTACCTTCACTGTATAACATTGAAACGGGCCATCTTACCTTGTTGAGAGACTTGTTCATGAGGATGAGCGTATCGGAACCTAGACTGTCTTTGTCTGCCAGCCCTGAGGGAGAAGGGAGACACAGAGTTATGACCATGGTGATATGTGTAATATGCTATTTTTATATTTCAATATTATACCGTCAATGGCATTGTAGTTACTCACGGTCATTGTTGGATCCACTCTCCATGGCTCCATATGGAGGGGCCAGAAGTCCAGCCATACACTGACGGTACTTCTACAACACAACACACACAGCATTGGTCATCATAATCAATAAACACACACACACACACACTTCATCTGTCTGACCCTCCATTAACATTAGTCTGAACAGGGCTCTAGTGCCTTACTCATCACCTCACAACAACAAATGTGTATGTATATGCTGTATATGAATATGTTGTATGTATATGCAGTACAGGACCGCACGTTGTATTTTTTTTATTTTAAATGTGTGGCTGTTCTTGTCTATTAGTGTTCTGTATTTTGTCATGTTTTATGTGGACCCCAGGAAGAGTAGCTACTGCTTCTGCAACAGCTAATGGGGAACCAAATAAAATGCCAAAAACTCTGGTCATTAGATCCCTATATGACCCTGAATAGCTCCCCCTTCCCCACATACAAGCGAGCACAAATGCACACGCACGTACGCCAACACACACAGCCTACAAGCTTCCCTCAAAACAAAGCCATTTGTCACCTAGGGACCATTTACATGTGGAACATCTCACATTACATAACAAACACACATGCACACACACACACACGAGGCTGTATTCTAAATCAGGGTCAATGAGTACAGCAAGGACACAGAGTGCAGTGGAGTGTGTAGAGAGTGTATGTTAGCGCCTAGGGATGTGGCCGTCATGACATTTTGTCCGACGGTAACTGTCATGCAAATAACTGCCAGTCTCACGGTACTTCATCGTCAATTAACATACAGTGAGGGAAAAAAGTATTTGATCCCCTGCTGATTTTGTACGTTTGCCCACTGACAAAGAAATTATCATCAGTCTATCATTTTAATGGTAGGTTTATTTGAACAGTGAGAGACAGAATAACAACATCCAGAAAACGCATGTCAAAAATGTTATAAATTGATTTGCATTTTAATGAGGGAAATAAGTATTTGACCCCCTCTCAATCAGAAAGATTTCTGGCTCCCAGGTGTCTTTTATACAGGTAACAAGCTGAGATTAGGAGCACACTCTTAAAGGGAGTGCTCCTAATCTCAGGTTGTTACCTGTATAAAAGACGTCTGTCCACAGAAGCAGTCAATCAATCAATCAATCAATCAATCAATCAGATTCCAAACTCTCCACCATGGCTAAGACCAAAGAGCTCTCCAAGGATGTCAGGGACAAGATTGTAGACCTACACAAGGCTGGAATGGGCTACCAGACCATCGCCAAGCAGCTTGGTGAGAAGGTGACAAAAGTTGGTGCGATTATTCGCAAATGGAAGAAACACAAAAGACCTGTCAATCTCCCTCGGCCTGGGGCTCCATGTAAGATCTCACCTCGTGGAGTTGCAATGATCGTGAGAAATCAGCCCAGAACTACACGGGAGGATCTTGTCAATGATCTCAAGGCAGCTGGGACCATAGTCACCAAGAAAATAATTGGTAACACACTACGCCGTGAAGGACTGAAATCCTGCAGCGCCCGCAAGGTCCCCCTGCTCAAGAAAGCACATATACAGGGCCGTCTGAAGTTTGCCAATGAACATCTGAATGATTCAGAGGAGAACTGGGTGAAAGTGTTGTGGTCAGATGAGACCAAAATTGAGCTCTTTGGCATCAACTCAACTCGCCGTGTTTCACTCCCTTTAAGAGTGTGCTCCTAATCTCAGCTCGTTACCTGTATAAAAGACATCTGGGAGCCAGAAATCTTTCTGATTGAGAGGGGGTCAAATACTTATTTCCCTCATTAAAATGCTAATTAAATTTATAACATTTTTGACATGCATTTGTTGTTGTTATTCTATCTCTCATTGTTCAAATAAACCTACCATTAAAATTATAGACTGATCATTTCTTTGTCAGTGGGCAAACGTACAAAATCGGCAGTGGATCAAATACTTTTTTCCCCTCACTGTATATCCTACACATCACAATAAATTCATGATTTATTTTAGGCAGGTCTAAAGAAACAAACATTATGATATGAAGAAAAATATTGAACAGCATAGCATATTCTGAGTTGTCCTTATGTTAGGCCCTGATCTGGCTATGCCATATGGCTGTGGGCTACACTAGTTAATTTGCTTATAATTCCTGTGGCATTATTTTATATTATTTTATAGTAAGAAGAATACAATTGAACATAGCTGAATAAAATAGAAAATACATTTTTCCCAAACTATTTCTGAGGGAGTACGCACATGCTGTGTTGAGCGGTTAACAAAGTGATAATTTGAAACGGGTCCTCCTATATGCTTAATTTAGAGTTATTTTTGCAACTTTAGTTGTGACACAAACCTTATGTTATATGTTTTGATTTCTAATACATTCTAAGGATGCATGATGCGACTAATGATGATTTGAAAAAAAGTCTAATGAAAGGGAAGTGCTCTGCTATGTTTATTGCGCAGGCTGCACACACTTCATCAGTCTCTCGTTCACAATTTGACAAGCATTTGATAATATTCTCACCCATCAGACTATTATCAATTTAATCTGGTCTTTACATATAGGCAACTATTTTTTATTTAGTATAGCCCACGAAAAAAAAAGTAATCCGTAGACTGCACTCAAATAGCGAATGGAGGTTACAGTGCCTTCAGAAAGTATTATACCCTTGACTTACTCCACATTTTGTTGTGTTACATCCTGAATTCAAAATGGATTACATTTATTTTCTCACCCATCTACACACAATACCACATAATGACAAAGTGAAAACGTGTTTTTATAAATTTTTGCAGATGTATTGAAAATAGAAATACAGAAGTATCTAATTTACATAAGTATTCACACCCCTGTGTAGAAGCACCTTTAGCAGCGATTACACCTGCAAGTCTTTCTGGGTAAGTCTCTAAGAGCTATCCACACCTGGATTGTGCAACATTTACGCATTATTATTTTCAAAATTCTTCAAGCTCTGTCAAATTGCTGGTTGATCATTGCTAGACAACCATTTTCAGGTCTTGCCATAGATATAAGTAGATTTAAGTCAAAACTGTAACTCAGCCACTCAGGAACATTCACTGTCTTCTTTGTAAGCAACTCCAGTGTAGATTTTGCCTTCTGTTTTAGTTTGTCTTTTTCCTGAAAGGTGAATTCATCTTCCAGTGTCTGGAGGAAAGGAGACAACCAGGTTTTCCTTTAGGATATTGCCTGTGCTCAGCTCCATTTAGTTTATTTTTTATCCTGAACAACTCATCAGTCCTTAACGATTGCAAGCATACCCATAACATGATGCAGCCACTACTATGCTTGAAAATATGGAGAGTGGTACTCAGTAATGTGTTGTATTGGATTTGCCTCAAACATAACACTTTGTATTCAGGACAAAAAGTTAATTGCTGTACCACCTTTTTTTGCAGTATTACTTTAGTGCCTTGTTGCAAACAGAATTATTTTTTTATTTTTTTATTTAACCTTTATTTAACCAGGTAAGCCAGTTGAGAACAAGTTCTCATTTACAACTGCGACCTGGCCAAGATAAAAGCAAAGCAGTGCGGTAAAAACAACAACACAGAGTTACATATGGAATAAACAAAAACGTACAGTCAATAACACAATAGAAAATCTATATACAGTGTGTGCAAATGTAGTAAGTTATGGAGATAAGATACTGGGGTGCAAATGAGCAAAATAAATAACAATGTAAATAATATGGGGACGAGGTAGTTGGGTGGGCTAATTACAGATGGGCTGTGTAAAGGTGCAGTGATCGGTAAGCTGCTCTGACAAATGATGCTTAAAGTTAGTGAGGGAGAAGTGTCTCCAGCTTCAGAGATTTTTGCAGTTTGTTTCAGTCATTTGCAGCAGAGAACTGGAAGGAATGGCAGCCAAAGGAGGTGTTGGCTTTGGGGATGACCAGTGAGATATACCTGCTGGAACGCATACTACGGGTGGGTGTTGCTATGGTGACCAATGATCTAAGATAAGGCGGGGATTTGCCTAGAAGTGATTTATAGAAGACCTGGAGCCAGTGGGTTTGGCGACGAATATGTAGTGAGGGCCAGCCAACAAGAGCGTACAGGTCACAATGGTGGGTAGTATATGGGGCTTTGGTGACAAAACGGATGGCACGGTGATAGACTACATCCAATTTGCTGAGTAGAGTGTTGGAAGCTATTTTGTAAATGACATCGCCGAAGTCAAGGACCGGTAGGATAGTCAGTTTTATGAGGGCATGTTTAGCAGCATGAGTGAAGGAGGCTTTGTTTGCGAAATAGAAAGCTGATTCTAGATTTAACTTTGGATTGGAGATGCTTAATGTGAGTCTAGAAGGAGAGTTTACGGTCTAACCAGACACCTAGGTATTTGTAGTTGTCCACATATTCTAAGTCAGACCCGCTGAGAGTAGTGATTCTAGTCGAGCGGGCGGGTGCAAGCATCGTTCGATTGAAGAGCATGCATTTAGTTTTACTAGCGTTTAAGAGCAGTTGGAGGCCACGGAAGGAGTGTTGTATGACATTGAAGCTCGTTTGGAGGTTTGTTAACAGTGTCCAATGAAGGGCCAGATGTATACAAAATGGTGTCATCTGCGTAGAGGTGGATCTGAGAGTCACCAGCAGCAAGAGCGACATCATTGATATACACAGAGAATAGAGTCGGCCCGAGAATTGAACCCTGTGGAACCCCCATAGAGACTGCCATAGGTCCAGACAACAGGCCCTCCGATTTGACACATTGAACTCTATCTGAGAAGTAGTTGGTGAACCAGGCGAGGCAGTCATTTGAGAAACCAAGGCTATTTAGTCTGTCAATAAGAATGCGGTGATTGACAGAGTCAAAAGCCTTGGCCAGGTCGATGAAGATGGCTGCACAGTACTGTCTTTTATCGATCGCGGTTATTATATCGTTTAGGACCTTGAGCGTGGCTGGGGTGCACCCATGACCAGCTCGGAAACCAGATTGCATAGCAGAGAAGGTACGGTGGGATTCGAAATGGTCGGTGATCTGTTTGTTAACTTGGCTTTCAAATACTTTTGAAGGGCAGGATGGATTTAGGTCTGTAACAGTTTGGATCTAGAGTGTCACCCCCTTTGAAGAGGGGGATGACCGCGGCAGCTTTCCAATCTCTGGGGATCTCAGACAATACGAAAGAGAGGTTGAACAGGCTAGTAATAGGGGTTGCGACAATTTCGGCGGCTAATTTTAGAAAGAAAGGGTCCAGATTGTCTAGCCAGCTGATTTGTAGGGGTCCAGATTTTGCAGCTCTTTCAGGACATCAGCTATCTGAATTTGGGTGAAGGAGAAGCAGGGGGGGCATGGGCAAGTTGCAGTGGAGGGTGCAGAGCTGGTGGCCGGGGTAGGGGTAGCCAGGTGTAAAGCATGGCCAGCCGTAGCAAAATGCTTATTGAAATTCACGATTATCGTAGATTTATCGGTGGTGACAGTGTTTCCTAGCCTCAGTGCAGTGGGTAGCTGGGAGGAGGTGCTCTTATTCTCCAGGGACTTTACAGTGTCCCAAAACTTTTTGGAGTTCGTGCTACAGGATGCAAAAGCTAGCCTTTGCTTTCCTAACTGATTGTGTATATTGGTTCCTGACTTCCCTGAAAAGTTGCATATCGCGGGGGCTGTTTGATGCTAATGCAGTACGCCACAGGATGTTTTTGTGCTGGTCAAGGGCAGTTAAGTCTGGGGTGAACCAGGGGCTATATCTGTTCTTAGTTCTGAATGTTTTGAATGGGGCATGCTTATTTAAGATGGAGAGGAAAGCACTTTTGAAGAACATCCAGGCATCCTCTACTGACGGAATGAGGTCAATATCCATCCATGATACCCAGTGTTTTCAGGGAGCGTTTGACAGTGATGAGGGATGGTCGTTTGACCGCGGACCCATTACTGACACAGGCAATGAGGCAGTGATCGCTGAGATCCTGGTTGAAGACAGCGGAGGTGTATTTAGAGGGTAAATTATTCAGGGTGATATCTATGAGGGTGCCCATGTTTACGGATTTAGGGTTGTACCTGGTAGGTTCCTTGATAATTTGTGTGAGATTGAGGGCATCTAGTTTAGATTGTAGGACGGCCGGGGTGTTAAGCATATCCCAGTTTAGGTCACCAAGCAGTACGAACTCTGAGGATAGATGGGGGGCAAGCAATTAGCATATGGTGTCCAGGGCACAACTGGGGGCCTGTAGCAAGCGGCAACAGTGAGAGACTTATTTCTTAATAGATGGATTTTTAGAAGTAGAAGCTCAAACTGTTTGGGCACAGACCTGGATAGTACGATAGAGCTCTACAGTAGATTGCAACTCCGCCCCCTTTGGCAGTTCTATCTAGACGGAAAATGTTGTAGTTGGGGATGGACATTTCTGAATTTTTGGTGGCCTTCCTAAGCCAAGATTCAGACACTGCTAGAACATCAGGGTTGGCAGAGTGTGCTAACGCAGTGAATAACTCAAACTTGGGGTGGAGGCTTCTGATGTTAACATGCAAGAAACCAAGGCTTTTACGGTTACAGAAGTCACACATTTTTTATTTATTTATTTTACCTTTATTTAACTAGGCAAGTCAGTTAAGAACAAATTCTTATTTACAATAAACGGCTTACACCGGCCAAACCCGGACGACGCTGGGCCAATTGTGCGCCGCCCTATGGGACTCCCAATCACGGCTGGTTGTGATACAGCCTGGAATTGAACCAGGGGGTCTGTAGTGACGCCTCAAGCACTGAGATGCAGTGCCTTAGACCACTGCGCCACTCGGGAGCCCAAGATGATAGCGCTGGGGGCTACAGGGCCTGGGTTAACCTCTACATCACCAGAGGAGGAATAGAATTTTAAGAACTGGTCTTCTAGTGCGTTGGGTACAGGGAATAAAAGGGGCAGATTTCCGGGCGTTGTAGAATAGATTCAGGGCATTATGTACAGACGAGGATATGGAAGGATATGAGTACAGTGGAGGTACACCTAAGCATTGGGTAACTATGAAAGAGATAGCATCACTGGAGGTACCGATTGAGCCGGTCTCCGCGTGTATGGGGGGGTGGGACAAAGGAGCTCTCTGAGGCTGGCTGAGCTGAACTTGGGGCTCTACAGATGAAATTGTATAATAAGAACTAACCCAAACAGCAATAGGCTAGGCATATTGACATGGGAGAGAGGCATAACGCAATCACAGGTGTTATTCGAGAGGGCTAAGACAACAACTGGTAATGGCGACGGAAGTTTGCGCTGAGGCTAAACAGATAAACAGGATGGGGTACCGCATAAAGGAACAGTCCAGCAGGCATTAGCTGTGTAGCTGAGTGATCATAAGGTCCAGTGAACAGCACTACGTAAGTCCGGGAGCAGATTGTAGGCAGCTAAAACACAGGCGAGCAGGAGGCACGGCAGTTGATTGCGCGTGCTAGCGGGCCGGGGCTAGCAGATGGATCTTCGTGGTCGTCGCAACGGGAAGCCTGTTGAAACCACATCAGACGATTACGTCGGCAGACCAGTCGTGATGGATCGGCAGGGCTCCGTGTCGACACTAGGAGGTCCCGTCCGGTTGACAGAGAGGTAGATAGCCGGGAGATGGGCCTGGCTCGAGGCTAGCTCAAGGCTAACTGGTATGTCGGGAAGTGGTGATTAGCCAACAACAGCCATTCGGTTACTCCGGCAGAAAATCCGATATGCTCTGGGTCGATAGCACGCTCTGCAGACTGGCCGATAATTGTCCAGGCTAGAGCTGGCTGGTAGGTAGTGCAGGCCACAGACAGTGGTGAAGACCGCTAACGGTAGCTAATAGCAAGTAGCTAGTTAGCTGGCTAGTTTCAGCCGTAGGCTCTTGATAAAAATAAAGAATATTTTTGGAATATTTGTTTTTCTGTACAGGCTTCCTTCTTTTCACTCTGTCAGTTAGGTTAGTATTGTGGAGTAACTACAATGTTGATCCATCCTCAGTTATCTCCGATCACAGCCATTAAACTCTGTAATTGTTTTAGTCACCATTGGCCTCATGGTGAAATCCCTGAGCGGATTCCTTCTTCTCCGGCAACTGAGTTAGTAAGGATGCCTGTATCTCTGTAGTGACTGGGTGTATTGATACACCATCCAAATTGTAATTAATAACTTCACCATGCTCAAAGGGATATTCAATGTCTGCTTTTTATATTTTTACCCATCTACCAATAGGTACCATTCTTTGAGAGGCATTGGAAAACCTCCCTGGTCTTTGTGGTTGAATCTGTGTTTGAAATTCACTGCTCGACTGACTGACCTTACAGAATGTGTGGGGTACAGAGATTTACATTTACATTTTAGTCATTTAGCAGACGCTCTTATCCAGAGTGACTTACAGTTAGTGAGTGCATACATTTTCATACTGGCCCCCCGTGGGAAACTAACCCACAACCCTGGCATTGCAAGCGCCATGCTCTACCAACTGAGCTACAGGGGACTATGAGATGAGGTAGTCCATGCAACTTATGTGACTTGTTAAGCAAATGTTTACTCCAGAACTTATTTTAGGCTTGCCATAACAAAGAGATTGAATAGTTGACTCAAGACGTTTCAGCTTTTCATTTGTAAAAAAATTATAAAAACATAATTCCACTTTGACATTATGGGGTATTGTTTGTAGGCCAGTGACAAAAACAATCTAAATGTAATACATTTTAAATTCAGGATGTAACAGAACAAAATGTGGAAAAAGTCAAAAGGTGTGAATACTTTCTGAAGGTACTGTACATGCAGTTACGTTTTAAATATGCCAGGTAGGCTACAATGGTTGTAAAGCGGATTAATGTGCTTAATTGTAATAATTGAGCAAAAAATAAAGCAGCACGAGAAAGCTGGGATCCTCTTTTAAATAGTTGCCAGTCAAAACTCAAATCAAATGTTTTGGTCGCGTACACATATTTTGCAGACTTCGCAGGTGCAGCAAAATGCTTCTGTTTCTAGCTCCAACAGTGCAGTAATACCTGAAAATACACACACAAATCCCAAAAATTCTAAGAAAGAAATCAAGAAATATCAGAGATCAAAATTATATCTCTCTCTCACACACACACACAGCCAAAAGTTCTAGAAAACCTACTCATTCAAGGGTTTTTCTTTATTTTTACAATTTTCTACATTGTAGAATAAGACATCAACATGATAAAATATGGAATCATGTAGCAAACACAAAAAGTGTTACTTTTCAAATCGAAATATATTGTATATTTGAGATTCTTCAAATAGCCACCCTTTGCCTTGATGACAGCTTTGAACACTAAGCTTTGAACACTAAGCGCAAACCAGATGGGATGGCATATCGCTGCACAATGCTGTGGTAGCCATGCTGGTTAAGTGTGCCTTGAATTCTAAATAAATCATTGACTGTGTCACCAGCAAAGCACCCCCACACCATCACACCTAATCCATGCTTCACGGTGGAAACCACACATGCAGAGATCATCCATTCACCTACTCTGCGTCTTACAAAGACACGGCAGTTGGAACCAAAAATCTCCAATTTGGACTCCAGACCAAAAGGACAGATTTCCACCGGTCTAATGTCAATTTCTCGTGTTTCTTGGCCCAAGCAAGTCTTCCTCTTATTGGTGTCCTTTAGTAGTGGTTTCTTTGCAGCAATTCGACCATGAATGCCTGATTCATGCAGTCTCCTCTGAACAGTTGATGTTGAGATGTATCTGTTACTTGAACTCTGTGAAGCATTTATTTGGCCTGCAATCTGAGGTGCAGTTAACTCTAATGAACTTATCCTCTATAGCAGAGGTAACTCTGGGTCTTCCTTTCCTGTTGTGGTCCTCATGAGAGCCAGTTTCATCATAGCGCTTGATGGTTTTTGCGACTGCACTTGAAGAAACGTTCAAAGTTCTTGAAATGTTCTGGATTGACTGGCTTTCATGTCTTAAAGTAATGATGTAGTGTCATTTCTCTTTGCTTATTTGAGATGTTCTTGCCATAATATGGACTTGGTCTTTTACCAAATAGGGCTATCTTCTGTATACCCCCCCTACCTTGTCACAACACAACTGATTGGCTCAAACGCATTAAGAAGTAAAGAAATTCCACAAAATAACTTTTAACAAGGTACACCTGTTAATTGAAATGCATTCCAGGTGACTACCTCATAAAGCTGGTTGAGAGAATGCCAAGAGTGTGAAAAGCTGTCATCAAGGCAAAGGGTGGCTACTTTGAAGAATCTAAAATATATTTTAATTTGTTTAACACTTTTTTGGTTACTACATGATTCCATATGTGTTATTTCATAGTTGATGTCTTCACTATTATTCTACAATTTAGAAAACAGTAAAAATTAAGAAAAACCCTTGAATGAGCAGGTGTGTCCATATATATATATATATATATATATATATATATATATATATATATATATATATATATACACACATACACACATACATACACAGTGGGGAGAACAAGTATTTGATACATTGCCGATTTTGCAGGTTTTCCTACTTACAAAGCATGTAGAGGTCTGTAATTTTTATCATAGGTACACTTCAACTGTGAGAGACGGAATCTAAAACAAAAATCCAGAAAATCACATTGTATGATTTTTAAGTAATTAATTTGCATTTTATTGCATGACATAAGTATTTGATCACCTACCAACCAGTAAGAATACTGGCTCTCACAGACCTGTTAGTTTTTCTTTAAGAAGCCCTCCTGTTCTCCACTCATTAACTATATTAACTGCACCTGTGTGAACTCGTTACCTGTTTAAAAGACACCAGTCCACACATTCAATCAAACAGACTCCAACCTCTCCACAATGGCCAAGACCCGAAAGCTTTGTAAGGACATCAGGGATAAAATTGTAGACCTGCACAAGGCTGGGATGGGCTACAGGACAATAGGCAAGCAGCTTGGTGAGAAGGCAACAACTGTTGGCGCAATTATTAGAAAATGGAAGAAGTTCAAGATGACGGTCAATCACCCTCGGTCTGGGGCTCCATGCAAGATCGGGGCGGCAGGTAGCTTAGTGGTTAAGAGCGTTGTGCCAGTAACCGAAAGGTCGCTGGTTCTAATCCCAGAGCCGACTAGGTGAAAAATCTGTCGATGTGCCCTTGAGCAAGGCACTTAACCCTAATTGCTCCTGTAAGTCGCTCTGGATAAGAGCGTCTGCTAAATGACAAAAAATGTAAATAAAATGTAAACCCAGCAGCAGGACTGCTACCTCCGCCTTTGTGCAAGGAGGAGCAGGAGGAGCACTGCCAGAGCCCTGCAAAATGACCTCCAGCAGGCCACAAATGTGCATGTGTCTACTCAAACGGTAAGAAACAGACTCCATGAGGGTGGTATGAGGGCCCGATGTCCACAGGTGGGGGTTGTGCTTACAGCCCAACACTGTGCAGGACGTTTGGCATTTGCCAGAGAACACTAAGATTGGCAAATTCACCACTGGCGCCCTGTGCTCTTCACAGATGAAAGCAGGTTCACACTGAGCACATGTGACAGACGTGACAGAGTCTGGAGACGCCGTGGAGAACGTTCTGCTGCCTGCAACATCCTCCAGCATGACCGGTTTGGTGGTGGGTCAGTCATGGTGTGGGGTGGCATTTCTTTGGGGGGCCGCACAGCCCTCCATGTGCTCGCCAGAGGTAGCCTGACTGCCATTAGGTACCGAGATGAGATCCTCAGACCCCCTTGTGAGACCATATGCTGGTGCGGTTGGCCCTGGGTTCCTCCTAATGCAAGACAATGCTAGACCTCATGTGGCTGGAGTGTGTCAGCAGTTCCTGCAAGAGGAAGGCATTGATGCTATGGACTGGCCTGCCCGTTCCCCAGACCTGAATCCAATTGAGCACATCTGGGACATCATGTCTCACTCCATCCACCAACGCCACGTTGCACCACAGACTGTCCAGGAGTTGGCGGATGCTTTAGTCCAGGTCTGGGAGGAGATCCCTCAGGAGACCATCTGCCACCTCATCAGGAGCATGCCCAGGCGTTGTAGGGAGGTCATACAGGCACGTGGAGGCCACACACACTACTGAGCCTCATTTTGACTTGTTTTAAGGACATTACAAAGTTGGATCAGCCTGTAGTGTGGTTTTCCACTTTAAATTTTGAGGGTGACTCCAAATCCAGACCTCCATGGGTTGATACATTTGATTTCCATTGATAATTTTTGTGTGATTTTGTTGTCAGCACATTCAACTATGTAAAGAAAAAAGTATTTAATAAGATTATTTCATTCATTCAGATCTAGGATGTGTTATTTTAGTGTTCCCTTAATTTTTTTGAGCAGTAATATATATATATATCATTGTGTCTATACACAGTATATTAATATAAAGGTTGGGTACAGCAGTAGTTATATAGGATGAGCCTGGACTAGAATACAGTATATACATATGAAGTGGGTAAAACAGTATGTAAACATTATTAAATTGACTGGTGTTCAATGACTATGTACATAGGGCGACAGTCTCTAAGGTGCAGGTTAGAGTGCCGGGTGGTAGTCAGCTAGTAACAGTGACTAAGTTCAGGGCAGGGTACTGGGCGGAGGCTGGCTAGTGGTGACTATTTAACAGTCTGATGGCCTGGAGATAGAAGCTGTTTTTCTAGTCTCTCGGTCCCAGCATTGATGCACCTGTACGGTCTTTGCCTTTTAGATGGTAGTGTGGTGAACATGCCATGGCTCGGGTGGCTGAGGTCCTTGATGATCTTCTTAGCCTTCCTGTGACACCGGGTGCTGTAGATGTCTTGGAGGGCAGGCAGTGTGCCTCCGGTGATGCGTTGGGCTGACCTCACCACCCTCTGGAGAGCCCTGCGGTTGTGGGCGGTGCAATTGCCATACCAGGCGGTGACACAGCCCAACAGGATGCTCTCAATGGTGCATCTGTCGAAGTTCATGAGGGTTTTATGGCCAAGCCAAATTTGTTCAGCCTCCTGGTTGAAGATGCGCCGCTGCGCCTTCTTCACCACACTGTCTGTGTGGATGGACCATTTCAGAGTGTCAGTGACGTGCACGCCGAGAACTTGAAGCTTTTCACCTTCTCCACTACGACCCCGTCGATGTGGATGGGGGTGTGCTCTCTCTGCTGTCTCCTGAAGTCCACGATCAGCTCCTTCGTTTTGTTGATGTTGAGGTTATTTTCCTGGCACCACTACACCAGGGCCCTCACCTCCTCCCTGTAGGCTGTCTCGTCGTTGTTGGTAATCAGGCCTACCACTGTTGTGTGGTCTGCAAACTTGACGATTGAGTTGGAGATGTGCGTGGCCACGCAGTCACGGGTGAACAGGAAGTACAGGAGGGGTATTTTGGTATTTTATTAGGATCCCAATTAGCTGTTGCAAAAGCAGCAGCTAGTCTTCCTGGGGTCCACACAAAACATGATATAATACAGAACATAAATAGACAAGAACAGCTCAAGGACAGAACGACATACATTTTTTTTAAAGGCACACGTAGCCTACATATCAATACATACACAAACTATCTAGGTCAAATAGGGGAGAGGCGTTGTGCCGCGAGGTGTTGCTTTATCTGTTTTTTTAAACCAGGTTGGCTGTTTATTTGAGCAATTTGAGATGGAACGGAGTTCCATGCAATAATGGCTCTATATAATACTGCATGCTTTCTTGAATTTGTTCTGGATTTGGCGACTGGGAAAATAACCCTGGTGGCATGTCTGGTGGGGTAAGTGTGTGTGTCAGAGCTGTGTGTAAATTGACTATGCAAACAATTTGGGATTTTCAACACATTCATGTTTCTTATAAACATTATAAGCACGCGCCTTTTTCACACGCGATTGCGCAATGACTGGGCTTATAAGAACACATTTCACTAGGCTCTGTAGGCTATGGGATCTCCAACCCTGTTCCAGGGGTCCTAGGCCTATAGGCTACACTTGGAGTCATTTGGCCACTTCAGCTGTCATAGAAATCTTATCAAAACATATAGGCCTATGGGCAAGGCTAACTGATGCATGTGACTATGATTTGAAAAAGTCGCAAAAAATGCATGTGCTGTTTCTTGCCTTAGACTGCACACGTCGGGCATAATTCACAAGTGATAATATTATTATTATCAATTTATACTAAATAATATGTGTGAAATTTGTTTTGATTTAGAATGGGCCATTAAAAATGTCACCCATGGTTCCTTTTCATGCCAGCCAGGTAGGCTACTCCAGTTGTAAAGCGAAGCAATGTGCTTAATATTAGGAAAGTTGAGAAATAAATATAGAAGGCCTAGCCTATAGAAAGCTGATGGGATCCGCCTCTTTTTAATAGCCTTGAGGCCATCAAAACATTGTTTTCTCACACAATTGCATAGGCTTATAGGGACACATTTAATTCCATGCATCAACCAGCTATGAGGAGCTGGCTCTCGCTGTGCAACAGGTGATTCTATATCCTATTCAGCTCAAACTCTGAATGCCAGGGCTCTCATGAAGTGTTCGATTTGATTTTAGAACACATTTGCATTGATGTCAGTGTGATTAGAGGGACAATAGAGCGCTGAGTACCAAGCCATTAGCGACTGATTGGCCGTTAGCAAGTTTGGTTGGCTACTAATGACCATCAGCAGCATCAGAGCACAGTTTTGGAGAAGCCTAATTACTGTGACTCAACGGTCATGTGGAATTTACATTTTACATTTTTAGTCATTTAGCAGACGCTCTTATCCAGAGCGACTTACAGTTATAATCCTGAGTGGCGCAGTGGTCTAAGGCACTGCATCGCAGTGCTAACTGTGCCACTAGATCCTGGTTCGAATCCAGGCTCTGTCGCAGCCGGCCGCGACCGGGAGACTATGGCGGGCACAAGATTGGCCCAAGCGTCGTCCAGTGTAGGGAGGGAATGGCCGGCAGGGATGTAGCTCAGTTGATAGAGCATGGCGTTTGCAATGCCAGGGTTGTGGGTTCGATTCCCACGGGGGGCCAGTATAAAAAAATAAAAAATATGTATTCACTAACTGTAAGTCGCTCTGGATAAGAGCGTCTGCTAAATGACTTAAAATGTAAATGTAAATACATACTGGCCCCCCGTGGGAATCATTTTACATTTACATTTTAGTCATTTAGCAGACGCTCTTATCCAGAGCGACTTACAGTTAGTGAGTACATACATATTTGTATTTATTTTTCATACTGGCCCCCCGCGGGAATCGAACCCACAACCCTGGCGTTGCAAACACCATGCTCTACCAACATCCCTGCCGGCCATTCCCTCCCCTACCCTGGACGACGCTGGGCCAATTGTGCGCCGCCCCATGGGTCTCCCGGTCACGGCCGGCTACGACAGAGCCTGGATTCGAACCAGGATCTCTAGTGGCACAGCTCTAGTGCCTTAGACCACTGCGCCACTCGGGAGACTGCGGTCATGACTCGTGACTGCCGGTGTGGAGGTAAAACGGTCACCGTAACAACCCTATAATTGCGCCACTCACTCGTGTTCATATCCATATTTCAAGACAAATATTGCAGATTGCTTGATTTCCTTAACCCTGCCTGAATGCTCAACACACACACATGGATGATTCTGATAATTCTGAACTCTAACGTCTGTGTGCTCTTTAGTCATTACCAGGCAAGCCCATGCCTTCAGGAGTTTGCCAAAACACACACACAGGAAGAGAGGCCCTTTAACATTCAGGAACCTGCTGACACACACACAACCAACAATCAGCTGATTAATCACATCCGCACCGAAATCATAACAGAGTTTACCGGGTGTTTGTATTTTCTATCAATTCATGAATGAGTACACACACACACTTGACTAAACTCACCCAGGGTCTTCTCTACGTTCTAAGGCTGTGAAGATCCCCTAAGAGGTGTCCTCTGCTCCTGTAATCCATACCACACAACCAGGAATCCAGCATCCTCAGTACTACCCCAGATGTCTCCCCCCTCTCTCACACACACCTCTTTGAAACAGCACTCCAGTTCTTAGCGTCTCTCTCTAAACAAGCCAAGCGGTTGCCATGACAATCACAGCTTTTCAGCGAGCGACGGAAAGGGGGAGAGTATGTGAGAGAGAGACAGAAGGACGATAGACAGCATTTGTTTCAGAGAATCCCAAAGAAACCAAAATGTTACTATTATGTAAGTATTATGCAAGGACCATTCAAATAAAATTTTATTTGTCACGTGCCGAATACCGTGAAATGCTGACTTACAAGCCCTTAACCAACAATGCCGTTTTTAGAAAATGGAGTTAAGAAAATATTTACTAAATAAACTAAAGTAAAAAAAGAAAAGAAAAGAAAAAGCAACACAATAAAATAATATTAACGAGGCTATATACAGGGGGTACCGGTACCGAGTCAATGTGTGTGGTACAGGTTAGTCGAGGTAATTTATGACTATGCAAAGATAATAAACAGCGAGTAGCAGCAGTGTAAAAACAAAGGGGGGGTCAATGAAAATAGTCTGGGTGGCCATTTGATTAATTGTTCAGCAGTCTTATGGCTTGGGGGTAGAAGCTGTTAAGGAGCCTTTTGGACCTAGACTTGGAGCTCTGGTACCGCTTGCTGTGCGGTAGCAGAGAGAATAGGCTATGACTTGGGTGACTGGAGTCTTTGACCATTTTTTGGGCCTTCCTCTGACACCGCCTAGTATAGAGGTCCTGGATGGCAGGAAGCTTGGCCCCAGTGATGTACTGGGCTGTATGCACTACCCTCTGTAGCAACTTATGGTCGGATGCCAAGCAGTTGCCATACCAGGCAGTAATGCATCCGGTTAGGAGGCTCTCGATGGTGCAGCTGTAAAACTTTGAGAATCTGGGGAACAATGCCAAATCTTTTCAGTCTTCTGAGGGGAAAAGGCTTTGTCGTACCCTCTTCACGACGGTCTTGGAGTGTTTGGACTATGATAGTTTGTAGGTGATGTGCACACCAAGGAACTTGAAACTCTCGACCCGCTCCACTACAGCCCCGTCGATGTGAATGGGGGCGTGTTCGGCCCTCCTTTTCCTTTAGTCCACGATCAGCTCCTTTGTTTTGCTCACGTTGAGGGAGAGGTTGTTGTCCTGGCACCACACTGCCAGGTCTCTGACCTCCTCCCTATAGGCTGTCTCATCATTGTCGGTGATCAGGCCTACAATAGTTGTGTCGAGAGCAAACTTAATGATGGTGTTGGAGTTGTGCTTGGCCACGCAGTCATGGGTGAACAGGGAGTACAGGAGGGGACTGAGCACGCACCCCTGAGGGGCCCCTGTGTTGAGGATCAGCGTGGCAGATGTGTTGTTGTTGCCTACCCTTACGACCTGGCAGCGGCCCATCAGGAAGTCCAGGATCCAGTTGCAGAGGGAGGTGTTTAGTCCCAGGGTCCTTAGCATAGTGATGAGCTTTGTGGGCACTATGGTGTTGAACGCTGAACTGTAGTCAATGAACAGCATTCTCACATAGGTGTTCCTTTTGTCCAGGTGGAAAAGGGCAGTGTGGAGTGCGATTGAGATTGCATCAGTGGCGCAGTGGTCTAAGGCACTGCATCGCAGTGCTAGCTGTGCCACTAGAGATCCTGGTTCGAGTCCAGGCTCTGTCGCAGCCGGCCGCGACCGGGAGACCCATGGGCGGCGCACAATTGGTCCAGCGTCATCCAAGGTAGGGGAGGGTTTGGCCGGCAGGGATGTGGGTTTGTTTCCCACGGGGGGCCAGTATGAAAAAAAACAAAAAAAAACATGTATGCATTCACTAACTGTAAGTCGCTCTGGATAAGAGCGTCTGCTAAATGACTAAAATGTAAATGTAATCATCTATGGATCTGTTGGGGCTGTACAGTGGGGAGAACAAGTATTTGATACACTGCCGATTTTGCAGGTTTTCCTACTTACAAAGCATGTAGAGGTCTGTAATTTTTATCATAGGTACACTTCAACTGTGAGAGACGGAATCTAAAACAAAAATCCAGAAAATCACATTGTATGATTTTTAAGTAATTAATTTGCATTTTATTGCATGACATAAGTATTTGATCACCTACCAACCAGTAAGAATTCCGGCTCTCACAGACCTGTTAGTTTTTCTTTAAGAAGCCCTCCTGTTCTCCACTCATTACCTGTATTAACTGCAACTGTTTGAACTCGTTACCTGTATAAAAAGACACCTGTCCACACAATCAGTCAAACAGACTCCAACCTCTCCACAATGGCCAAGACCAGAGAGCTGTGTAAGGACATCAGGGATACAATTGTAGACCTGCACAAGGCTGGGATGGGCTACAGGACAATAGGCAGGCAGCTTGGTGAGAAGGCAACAACTGTTGGCGCAATTATTTGAAAATGGAAGAAGTTCAAGATGACGGTCAATCACCCTCGGTCTGGGGCTCCATGCAAGATCTCACCTCGTGGGGCATCAATGATCATGAGGAAGGTGAGGGATCAGCCCAGAACTACACGGCAGGACCTGGTCAATGACCTGAAGAGAGCTGGGACCACAGTCTCAAAGAAAACCATTAGTAACACACTACGCCGTCATGGATTAAAATCCTGCAGCGCACGCAAGGTCCCCCTGCTCAAGCCAGCGCATGTCCAGGCCTGTCTGAAGTTTGCCAATGACCATCTGGATGATCCAGAGGAGGAATGGGAGAAGGTCATGTGTTCTGATGAGACAAAAATAGAGCTTTTTGGTCTAAACTCCACTCGCCGTGTTTGGAGGAAGAAGAAGGATGAGTACAAGAACACCATCCCAACTGTGAAGCATGGAGGTGGAAACATCATTCTTTGGGGATGCTTTTCTGCAAAGGGGACAGGACGACTGCACCGTATTGAGGGGAGGATGGATGGGGCCATGTATCGCGAGATCTTGGCCAACAACCTCCTTCCCTCAGTAAGAGCATTGAAGATGGGTCGTGGCTGGGTCTTCCAGCATGACAACGACCCGAAACACACAGCCAGGGCAACTAAGGAGTGGCTCCGTAAGAAGCATCTCAAGGTCCTGGAGTGGCCTAGCCAGTCTCCAGACCTGAACCCAATAGAAAATCTTTGGAGGGAGCTGAAAGTCCGTATTGCCCAGCGACAGCCCCGAAACCTGAAGGATCTGGAGAAGGTCTGTATGGAGGAGTGGGCCAAAATCCCTGCTGCAGTGTGTGCAAACCTGGTCAAGACCTACAGGAAACTAATGATCCCTGTAATTGCAAACAAAGGTTTCTGTACCAAATATTAAGTTCTGCTTTTCTGATGTATCAAATACTTATGTCATGCAATAAAATGCAAATTAATTACTTAAAAATCATACAATGTGATTTTCTGGATTTTTGTTTTAGATTCCGTCTCTCACAGTTGAAGTGTACCTATGATAAGAATTACAGACCTCTACATGCTTTGTAAGTAGGAAAACCTGCAAAATCGGCAGTGTATCAAATACTTGTTCTCCCCACTGTATGTGAATTGGAGTGGGTCTAGTTTTCCGGGATGATGGTATTGATGTGAGCCATGACCAGCCTTTCAAAGCACTTCATGGCTAACAACGTGAGTGCTACGGTGCGGTAGTCATTTAGGCAGGTTACCTTTGCTTTCTTGGGCACAGGGACTATGGTGGTCTGCTTGAAACATGTAGGTATTACAGACTCGGTCAGGGAGAGGTTGAAAATGTCAGTGAAGACACTTGCCAGTTGGTCCGCGCATGCTCTGAGTACAGTCCTGGTAATCCATCTGGCCCCGCGGCCTTGTGAATGCTGACCTGTTTAAAGGTCTTGCTCACATCGGCTACGGAGAGCCTGATCACACAGTCGTCCAGAACAGCTGGTGCTCTCATGCATGCTTCAGTGTTGCTTGCCTCAGGCACCATTATCGTTCTAGTGTGTAAATTATAAGAAACATGCTACCAGGTAAATAGCACACTGTAAAAGTACTGTAACATATATATCAAATAATTCTTAAATTGATCATAAAGTGAAAGGCTAACCCTTCCTCTGCCTCCTCTTATTTTACAAGACAGAAGTTGACACACTTTGGGGTGACTGTGTGGGGTTGAGATGAATAGTATGTCTGTTAAAAGTGGTAGCCCTGTCCAGCCATGTCCATGGGCCCCTGTAGTAACACTATTGTATCCCCTGTCAAATGTTGTGACTCTCAGTCAGAGTGACCTGGCCCTGGGGAGGTGTTATGACAGATCTGGCTTTCAGACACTTTGTGGTTTCCTCTCCTTTAACCAGCGTAATATGCTACTTCAAGACAATGGCAGCAGTAAGAGACTGGCACCAAGGCTAATATCCCACACTGTATGAATCCTAATCTCTTCCTGTGTGAAACACACATGCATACGCACACACACATTTGACATAAGATCAGAACATTGAGGTTCTTATGTCCACTGTAAGAGCTACAACCTCAGACACTCTCTCTGCTCTATCTCTAGACTCCTAAAATAGACACCAGAGAAGAGAGCGCTGAGAGAGAGCTGAAGAAAGACAGCGAGGAGGAGTGCACTTAGCACAGAGACAAAAACACTCTTAGCCCACTAGCGCTTCCTCCACATCCTACTCCTCCTCTTTCAACTGCTAGACAAAACACTCACACACACGATGATTGGTTCAGTTGTAGCATGCATCATCCCAATGCTCCCAGGCAGTGAAAAGGACAGCAGGTTCCACAAGGTCACACAAACAGTGGACTGTAGTGGAGGCCTGGTGTTGACAGTGGACAGCCCTCGTGGCCAGAGCGAGAACCACTTCAGAATTGTAATTGTGTGTCTCTCTCTTCCTCTCTCTCACCTCCCATAGACTCTTGAACTCTCTCTGTTCGATGCGGAGCAATTCGCTGGTCTCTCTGCTGACGATGGTGGCGTGGCGAGGAGTATTATCCAGAATCGACTCTCCAAACGCCGTCCCGATTCCCAGCGTGCAGATACTGACAGCATCCTAGACACACAGGCAGAACACACGCAATTTTATCTTATTTGATTCAATTTGATTCAGTTACATTCAATACATCTTTGTCCATAAAAGGGCAATTAATTTCTAGAGCAAGAACAACCACCACATACAGTACATCAGCACTGAGGATAGTTTGACTGCATTTACACAGGCAGCCCAATTGATATTTTTGCCACTAATTGGTCTTTTGACCAATCAGATCAGATCATTTGCCAATAATTGGGCAAAAGATCAGAACTGTGTAAACGCAGCCTTACACAGAGACAGAAGCTTGTTCAATCCAGACCCATTATCTATCTAAGACTGTGTTTACACATGCAAATTATTGGTCAAAATACCAATATCAGAATTGGGCTGCCTGTGTAAACGCAGCCTAAGGTTCAATGTTACAATGTTATAAATGCAGCCTAAGGGTCATTGTTAAGGCTAGTAGTTCAAGTCATACTCGTAGTTAGAACGTGCTATTCTAGATTCCTGTCTATCATGGTCACATATAACGTGCTGTTCTTCTATCCTTTCTAGCATGGCCAGATAGTGACCCACATACTGCGGATAATATGAACATGGTCTCTCTGTGAGAGAGTGGACACACACATGCACAAACTCACTTTCCAGCACACACGCTCTTCCTCATGTCTAATATGATAGAGGGGACTTAACGTCATCCTACTGTCCCAAATGACATTTCAGAAATGGCCATCAGAACTAGGCCCGGCTAAGCCCAGAGACATGAGCATGACAAACAGGTACAGGGATTTTTAACTGGATCTTTTGTTACATCTCAAATTCTAACAACCAATCCTGTATGCTCAATCTATTTTGTCTTTCTGTCTTGCTAAAGCACTTCTGAACCCTCCACACAGTAACTAGCTCAATCCTCAGAGGAGCGTTTGAGAGGCAGCAGCTTTGCTCCGAGCTAACACTGGAGCGTGCTAGCTGCTAGCCTAGCGTGCATATTTTAACATGGAGTATTGTAGGTAATGCACTCCAAACATTCATCAAGGCTGTAATGGGACTACACAAGTAGTAACACAAGAAGAACAGCACAGAACCCTAGAGAACATAACTTTCGAGAGAGGAGGAACCCCGAATAGAGCTGTAGTCAAATGTATAAAACAGACCTGATTTACCTGGTGGTTGGCTGTTTCTGACACCTTGACGTCCAGAGAGCCAGACAGAACAGCATACCAGCTGGTCCCTATGTCGCCCTGGCGGAACACTACACAGAGCATAACAGCAAAACATAACAGCTTATAGAGCATTCAAAAACAGTCAACAGTGAAGTGACAAGTCATAGTAAAGCTGAAAGCCAATGAGGTATTGGAGAGGCCTTTATCCAGGGGTTCATTCCACTGAGTGAGTGTGTGAGAGTGTGTACCGATGTGCAAGTGTGTGTGCGTATACTTACAGGTGATGCCTTTCTCCAGGTATTCGTAGAAGGCACAGGAGCAGATCTGCAGCAGCAGGGAGGGGTGGAACCTCTGGAAGGCTTTAACCCCTTTTAGTCTGGTCAGAATAATATCTACATCCTCTCCTGAACGCTCCGCAGGCCTACAGAGAGAGATGGGGGATGTTAGTGTGTGCTTTGTTCTGTGTTTCTCTGCTGTTCTGTTCTCTGTGATAGTAAATAGCTGTAGGCGTTTTGAGCTTGGGACCCCTTGCAGAGTGTGGATGTAAGAGGCCATTTTTCTGAGACACTTAAAACACACAGGTCTTTGATTCTCCCTCTCTCCCTCGAGGGGAAAAAGTATTTGATCCCCTGCTGATTTTGTACATTTGCCCACTGACAAAGAAATGATCAGTGTATAATTTATATGGTAGGTTTATTTGAACAGTGAGAGACAGAATAACAACAAAAAAATCCAGAAAAACGCATGTAATAAATTGATTTGCATTTTAAATTAGGGAAATAAGTATTTGACCCCCTCTCAATCAGAAAGATTTCTGGCTCCCAGGTGTATTTTATACAATTAACGAGCTGAGATTAGGAGCACACTCTTAAAGGGAGTGCTCCTAATCTCAGCTTGTTACCTGTATAAAAAGACACCTGTCCACAGAAGCAATCAATCAGTCTCCAAACTCTCCACCATGGCCAAGACCAAAGAGCTCTCCAAGGATGTCAGGGTCAAGAATGTAGACCTACACAAGGCTGGAATGGGCTACAAGACCATCGCCAAGCAGCTTGGTGAGAAGGTGACAACAGTTGGTGCGATTATTCGCAAATGGAAGAAACACAAAAGACCTGTCAATCTCCCTCGGCCTGGGGCTCCATGCAAGATCTCACCTCGTGGAGTTGCAATGATCATGAGAACTGTGAGGAATCAGCCCAGAACTACACAGGAGGATCTTGTCAATGATCTCAAGGCAGCTGGGACCATAGTCACCAAGAAAACAATTGGTAACACACTACGCCGTGAAGGACTGAAATCCTGCAGCGCCCGCAAGGTCCCCTTGCTCAAGAAAGCACATATACATGTCCGTCTGAAGTTTGCCAATGAACATCTGAATGATTCAGAGGAGAACTGGGTGAAAGTGTTGTGGTCAGATGAGACCAAAATGGAGCTCTTTGGCATCAACTCAACTCGCCGTGTTAGGAGGAGGAGGAATGCTGCCTATGACCCCATGAAGACCATCCCCACCGTCAAACATGGAGGTGGAAACATTATGCTTTGGGGGTGTTTTTCGGCTAAGGGGACAGGACAACTTCATCGCATCAAAGGGACGATGGACGGGGCCATGTACCGTCAAATCTTGGGTGAGAACCTCCTTCCCTCAGCCAGGGCATTGAAAATGGGTCGTGGATGGGTATTCCAGCATGACAATGACCCAAAACACACGGCCAAGGCAACAAAGGAGTGGCTCAAGAAGAAGCACATTAAGGTCCTGGAGTGGCCTAGCCAGTCTCCAGACCTTAATCACATAGAAAATCTGTGGAGGGAGCTGAAGGTTCGAGTTGCCAAATGTCAGCCTCGAAACCTTAATGACTTGGAGAAGATCTGCAAAGAGGAGTGGGACAAAATCCCTCCTGAGATGTGTGCAAACCTGGTGGCCAACTACAAGAAACGTCTGACCTCTGTGATTGCCAACAAGGGTTTTGCCACCAAGTACTAAGTCATGTTTTGCAGAGGGGTCAAATACTTATTTCCCTCAATAAAAAGCAAATCAATTTATAACATTTTTGACATGCGTTTTTCTGGATTTTGCTGTTACTCTGTCTCTCACTGTTCAAATAAACCTACCATTAAAATTATAGACTGATCATTTCTTTGTCAGTGGGCAAACGTACAATATCAGCAGGGGATCAAATACTTTTTCCCCTCACTGTAGACCTGCTCATACAAATACCACAGGCATTCTATCTCTTCCCTTAATTTCCTCTCTCCTAGCCCTTGGCTTATTTCTTTGTCTCTAATCTACCTTATTTTCTTTCCATCCACCTTTGTCCATTCCAACAAGCTCTCACAGTCTCACATCAGAATTAGACGTTCATCCATGTTTCTCAAACATCACATTTTGAAGTGTTTAAGGTTAAGTTTAGCCATTAACTCCGAATGGTTAAGGTAAGGGTTAAGGTTTGGGATAGGCTTAAAACAAAAATATCTAAAACAATTATCGCTGGATTCAAACATGCAACCTTTGGTGGAACCAGAGGCAGATGTTTACCGAAAACTACTTGAAGCAACAGCGCTCACTGTTGCCCCTAATGGCCGGTTTCCACGTCATCTCCCGACGTCCTCAGACATGGATGAACGTCGAATACGGACTTGTATCACGGGTTAAATGCCTGCTCCATTCATCATTCTCCTTTTTTCTCTCAGACCTTCTCTGTGCAATAACATTTGTCTGCTAGCGGGACAAGACCTAGCTGAAGACACATTCTGAGGGCTACAGCCCTGAGGTTGTAAATCTCTCTCGCTTTCTCTGACTCCTCAGAGCTTCTCTCTTGTCCACTCTGACTCCTCCTTCCTTTTCTCCCCTCCACCCTCATCATTCCATATCTCTTTGCCACTTTAGGGTTAATCTGTTAGACAGGTGGAACTGTTAGAGCATCATACAAGAGCAACCCAACCTTTGATGTTCCTCAGCACTGACCCAGATGTCTAGATGACAAAGATAATACAGGTGACAGACTGAGTTCACCTCCCATCTGGCCAAATGTCTTCTACAATCTCTCTTTCCTCCTCTCTTTCTTGTACCTCTCCAGCATCATACAACATGTCCAGTAGAATGTGTTTCTCTCCAAAGATGATGTGGTCTGAGAGCAGCTCACGCTACCTTCCACCTGTAAGTAAATGATGAATTCTCCTGTTAACCACTCATCGCTTCCTTTCTCTTATTTCTCTGCCTCTACGTCAACAGCGATCTCAGTTTTTCACCTCATATTACAGCCAAACCATTACAACACACACACACACACACACACACACACACACACACACACACACACCTGACTAGAGCTGAGCCACAGTGAGAGATGGCTGACCTATTCCTGCAGTGGTACAGATGAGATGGGACAGGACAGGAGAAGAGACCAGAGAGCTCTAGAAGCTTCTCTTACTGTATACTACAGCACCAAAGTGTTCCACAATGCCCCTGTTCATTACCGTATCAAAATATATACTGTAGCTTTCCAAACTAATAATTTTCTATTTTTACAATTTTAACCAAATGCAGCTAGTGCCGTTTTTTTTTTTACGAGCAGGAGCTGCACATAAGAAGAAATCTGCAGTTCAAACAATAAAGTGGCCTCCACGCCACTGTTTCGGTAAACAGCTGAGAGATGGGGCTGGATAAACGTAACCACTCTCAAATTCATAGATAGAGCTATGGATACAAGGACTGACCATGCATGATATCAAAATTATAGTTTTAACCATGTTTTGAGGCTATAGAACAATGTAGTAAAATAAGCTAATATTTTGGGTTCTGATGGTGTATGACAGTTGAACTAAGTTCATGAGGCATTTATAAGTTACATCCTTCAAGAATCAATCGGTATACAGTATATCATTAATTTAAAAGTCCAAAAATGGATGAAGCAATCACAGATTTCCCCTTTTTTTATTCTGAGATAAATGTCATGTTTTCACCTCCATTTATGTTGTGTTTCTGTCAAGCACTGTCACCTTCTGTATTACAGATCAGTTCTAATCTAATAAAAGTGTAATTTACAGCCTGTTAATAACTGAAGTCAAATCAGAAATCATGTAAAAGCCTACACTTATTATCATCCACACAGAGACACACACATTAGTGATGCGTGGGTTGACGTATAACCGCATCGCCCTCAGTCTCCACAGTTATATCTGAAGGGCGGGTGGGTTTAGGGTCATGAAATATTCTGTGGATGAAGGGCAGGTGGGTGGCGGGCGGGATGAATAAAGTGAAAACAATGCCTTAAAAATCATAAACTGTATAATTATTGTGCAATTTATACATATAGGCTGCATTGAGGCTATCTGGCATTAGTGTGTAAGCCTTAGGGCCTAACTGTACTCGTGAAATCTAATTGGTATGGTAAAAACAATCCCCAGAAAAATCAGTCTGTTTAAACTAGAGATATTTATTTGCAGGCGTCTCAATCCACCGCATCCGCCGATGTCGCACTCCTGCATCTGCGGTGAAAGGTGACAGAGCTAGAGTAGTGTTATGTCAGACCATGGGACATCCCGAAAATCGGACTTCTCACAAAATCGTCTGTAGCGTCCGAATAGTTTGGCCTACAAATTGACCGCTCTGTGGGAAGATGAGACTCTCAATAACACGAAGGTGTTCTCCGTTTTGCTCTACGACCCCCACAAGCATCTTGGGACTCGTCTAGAGTCAGTACAGCCGATCTGCCAACTTCTGTCTGTAGCGTCTGAACAATTTGGGCTACACACGAATATGACCCCTCTGTGGAAAGGTGAGACTCTAACGAACACGTTTTGCTCTAGGACGCCCACATGCCTCGCAAGACTAGTCTGAAGGTCCCCTGGTACCAGTTGAAACTAATTAACGGAAGTATACAGTACCAGTCAAAAGTTTGGACACACTTACTCATTCAAGGGTTTTTCTTTATTTTTACTATTTTCTACATTGCAGAATAATAGTGAAGACATCAAAACTATGAAATAATACATATGGAATCATGTAGTAACTAAAAAGTGTTAAACAAATCCAAATATAAATTTGAGATTCTTCAAATAGCCACCCTTTGCCTTCGCTCAACCAGCTTCACCTGGAATGCTTTTCCAACAGTCTTGAGGGAGTTCCCACATATGCTGAGCACTTGTTGGCTGCTTTTCCGTCACTCTGCGGTCAGACTCATCCCAAACCATCTCAATTGGGTTGAGGTCGGGGGATTGTGGAGGCCAGGTCATCTGATGCAGCACTCCATCACTCTCCTTCTTGGTAAAATAGCCCTTACACAGCCTGGAGGTGTGTTGGGTCATTGACATGTTGAAAAAACAAATTATAGTGGGACTAAACCCAAACCAGATGGGATGGCGTATCGCTGCAGAATGCTGTGGTAGCCATGCTGGTTAAGTGTGCCTTGAATTCTAAATAAATCAGTGTCACCAACAAAGCACCCCCACACCCTAACACCACCTCCTCCATGCTTTTATGGTGGGAACTACACATGCAGAGATCATCCGTTCACCCACACCGCGTCTCACAAAGACACAGCGGTTGGAACCAAAAATCTCCAATTTGGACTCCAGACCAAAGGACAAAATTTCCACCGGTCTAATGTCCATTGCTCGTGTTTCTTGGCCCAAGCTGGTCTCTTCTTCTTATTGGTGTCCTTTAGTATTGGTTTCTTTGTAGCAATTCGACCATGAAGGCCTGATTCATGAAGGCTCCCGAGTGGCGCAGTGGTCTAAGGCACTGCATCTCAGTGCTTGAGGCGTCACTACAGACCCCCTGGTTCGATTCCAGGCTGTATCACAACCGGCCGTGATTGGGAGTCCCATAGGGCGGTGCACATTTGGCCCAGCGTTGTCCGGGTTTGGCCGGTGTAGACCGTCATTGTAAATAAGAATTTGTTCTTAACTGACTTCCCTAGTTAAATAACGGTAAAATAAATTTCATAAAATTCACACAGTCCCCTCTGAACAGTTGATGTTGAGATGTGTCTGTGACTTGAACTCTGTGAAGCATTTATTTGGGCTGCAATTTCTGAGGTGCAGTTAACTCTAATGAACTTATCCTCTGCAGCAGAGGTAACTCTGGGTCTTCCATTCCTGTGGCGGTCCTCATGAGAGCCAGTTTCATCATAGCGCTTGATGGTTTTTGCGACTGCACTTGAAGAAACTTTCAAAGTTCTTGAAATGTTCCGTATTGACTGACCTTCATGTCTTAACGTAATGATGGACTGTCGTTTCTCTTTGCTTATTTGAGCTGTTTTTGCCATAATATGGACTTGGTCTTTTATCAAATAGGGCTATCTTCTGTATACCCCCCTACCTTGTCACAACACAACTGATTCATCAAAGAAGGAAAGATATTCCACAAATTAACTTTTAAGAAGGCACACCTGTTAATTGAAATGCATTCCAGGTGACTACCTCATGAAGCTGGTTGAGAGAATGCCAAGAGTGTGCAAAGCTGTCATCAAGGCAAAGGGTGGCTATTTGAAGAATCTCAAATATAAAATATACACTGCTCAAAAAAATAAAGGGAACACTTAAACAACACAATGTAACTCCAAGTCAATCACACTTCTGTGAAATCAAACTGTCCACTTAGGAAGCAACACTGATTGACAATACATTTCACATGCTGTTGTGCAAATGGAATAGACAACAGGTGGAAATTATAGGCAATTAGCAAGACACCCCCAATAAAGGAGTGGTTCTGCAGGTGGTGACCACAGACCACTTCTCAGTTCCTATGCTTCCTGGCTGATGTTTTGGACACTTTTGAATGCTGGCGGTGCTTTCACTCTAGTGGTAGCATGAGACGGAGTCTACAACCCACACAAGTGGCTCAGGTAGTGTAGCTCATCCAGGATGGCACATCAATGCGAGCTGTGGCAAGAAGGTTTGCTGTGTCTGTCAGCGTAGTGTCCAGAGCATGGAGGCGCTACCAGGAGACAGGCCAGTACATCAGGAGACGTGGAGGAGGCCGTAGGAGGGCAACAACCCAGCAGCAGGACCGCTACCTCCGCCTTTGTGCAAGGAGGAGCAGGAGGAGCACTGCCAGAGCCCTGCAAAATGACCTCCAGCAGGCCACAAATGTGCATGTGTCTGCTCAAACGGTCAGAAACAGACTCCATGAGGGTGGTATGAGGGCCCGACGTCCACAGGTGGGGGGTTGTGCTTACAGCCCAACACCGTGCAGGACGTTTGGCATTTGCCAGAGAACACCAAGATTGGCAAATTCGCCACTGGTGCCCTATGCTCTTCACAGATGAAAGCAGGTTCACACTGAGCACGTGACAGACGTGACAGAGTCTGGAGCCGCCGTGGAGAACGTTCTGCTTCCTGCAACATCCTCCAGCATGACCGGTTTGGCGGTGGGTCAGTCATGGTGTGGGGTGGCATTTCTTTGGGGGGCCGCACAGCCCTCCATGTGCTCGCCAGAGTTAGCCTGACTGCCATTAGGTACCGAGATGAGATCCTCAGACCCCTTGTGAGACCATCTGCTGGTGCGGTTGGCCCTGGGTTCCTCCTAATGCAAGACAATGCTAGACCTCATGTGGCTGGAGTGTGTCAGCAGTTCCTGCAAGAGGAAGGCATTGATGCTATGGACTGGCCCGCCCGTTCCCCAGACCTGAATCCAATTGAGCACATCACCAGGTCTCCTGAGGGATCATCCAATTGCACCACAGACTGTCCAGGAGTTGGCGGATGCTTTAGTCCAGGTCTGGGAGGAGATCCCTCAGGAGACCATCCGCCACCTCATCAGGAGCATGCCCAGGCGTTGTAGGGAGGTCATACAGGCACGTGGAGGCCACACACACACTACTGAGCCTCAGTTTGACTTGTTTTAAGGACATTACATCAAAGTTGGATCAGCCTGTAGTGTGGTTTTCCACTTTAATTTTGAGTGTGACTCCAAATCCAGACCTCCATGGGTTGATAAATTTGATTTCCATTGATCATTTGTGTGTGATTTTGTTGTCAGCACATTCAACTATGTAAATGTAACCCTCTCACCAGGCTCGAATTTGACTCTCAAGATATTACCTTATTTAGAATATCTGAACAGCATGGGATATTAGGTGAGAAGGACATCTCCAATAAGAATCCCTATTGTAAACTTGCTAGGGTGAATGACAAATAGGGTATTAACTTCAGATAGAATGATTATAGACTTGGTTATTGGTATAAGGATATGCTTTCCCATGCATTAAATGAAACTGAAACAGTAAATGACTCCACCAATACAACAGACATAAGGTTCAATATCTATATTAATGAAATGTTCAATATATCACATCAAAAGAAATACAAATTATAAACCCCAATGATTTTCCCACAACCCATGTCCAAATTATTTGCAAGCTTGCTTAAACCCTGGGCGCGCGTTGGAGCTCATAAAAAATGACGACATGCATAAAGTCCCGAAGTCCACCACACATTTGTAGTTACTCACTACTTGTAGATAATGCCTCAGCAAAATATAGTAGTTCCGTGCAGGTGTCCTCACAAGATCCACAGCGAACACAGCTATCAATGCAGCCAGTAATCCGTAGCAGCAACAGACATCCGTTGGAAACCCGAACTCGTTGGTCGTCACAAGCAATTCTCTCCAAGTCTTGCACGATGCTAGGCTAACCTCTAGGATGTCGAGTGTCTCCCACAATGTGACGGCAGCTTCAGTCTCTACTAGGTCTTTCTTAACGAACTAATAAACACTTTCTTATAGAAATAAAATCAGGATTTCCCCTTTAAAACAAACTCTGTAGGTATAGTTTTGTTTTATCTTTATCGTTCCTTGGGTCGTTTTTTTCTTCCCCAACGCCACTAACGTCTCTCCTCTTTCTCCTCTCAACTTTTCCTCCCTTTTCTTCCCAGCAACCAGTCCACTCTCCCATTGGCACACAACTTAACAAGTTACCTCATTGGTCAAAACTTTAACAAGATACGTGGGAAATTTAAACTTAAAAATAAACCAACCTATTTACTTGTACATTTTTTTAAACATTGCTTCAAAAGAAATGCATTAATGACATTACAAATCAGGAGCTATTCGATCACCTTTTAAATCTAATACCAATGAATTATAACAAATAAACTCTATACTTGGTTTTAGAAGGTATTACACTCTCCCCCCACCAAAATAGGCATGTCCTCATGACTTGTAAACATAAGTGAGATGTAATGACAAGTAAATGTGTCAACTCTTAACTACAACCTACAGCTGAGACAAAACTTGTTAGATAATTGAAAATGAGATACATTTGTGTTTCCCTTATCCAATCCACTTGTACAATGTGGAACAATATCTGACAACTGGGGCTATACTTGGAACTCCGGGTTTATCATAGGTAAGTAATACAGGTGCTTTCTTTACCTCTGAGATCTTCTTATCCCTGGTCCTTCCATTTCCTCCCGAAGTTTCCACTTCTCCCTGAACTTCTCGTTCCTCTTCTGTAATCTCTTCAACTGAGTTAGATGCCTCATTATCATCTACTTCAACTCCAGTTGCGACCTCAGCTTCTTGACTGGACTCTTTTACTTCCAGAACTTGGTCTGCTCTTTCAGGTTCCCCTGTCATTTGATTCCAAACTATGTCTAAGTCCAAGCTAAATGGTTCCGACATCTCTTCCACTTCTCGGCTTATACAGTTTGTATTTGGCACTTCATACCATACTCCGATGTCTTCATCTTCTGAGTCAAAATCCTTCTCATCTTCTGGATTCTCAACCTCTTCAACTTTCTCATCATTCTGAGGAGTACAGTTTCCAGGCAACTTTTCATTTCCCTTTTCTCTTCCTCCTTCTTTGCAGGGTCCTTCTACCAGGTGTTGGTTCTATGTTAACCACAGGTTCTATGCGCACTTTCTGCCCCAGTGGTAGCAGGTGGTTTCGATGAAGAATCTTAATGGGTCCATCTCCAATTTCAGGCTTCAAACGAAACACAGGTAAGTTTGACATCTGACTTTCCACCACATATGGCGTAGAGGCCCAGCGCGATCTGCCAGCTTATGTTTTCCTTGCAGTCCTAGATTCCGTATGAGAACTCTGTCTCCAGGCATAAGTTGCGTAGCGGATCTTCTTATCATATCGCTGTTTGTTTTCTTGGTTTTGCTTTCCAGCAGTGCTCTCAGCAAGTTTGTAAGTAGCTTGTAACTGTTTCTTCATATCAGATACATACTTGAGATAAGTTCTCTCTGAAGAGCTATCACTCGAGACTCCAAAACAAATATCAACAGGCAATCTAGCTTCACGTCCAAACATCAAAAAAATATGGCGAATAGCCAGTCGCTTCATTCCGACTACAGTTATACGAGTGCACTAGATGCCCAACATACTGACTCCATTTGTTCTTTCGTGTAGGATCAAGAGTTCCAAGCATGTTCAACAAGGTTCGGTTGAATCTCTCGGGTTGCGGATCTCCCTGAGGATGATATGGTGTTGTCCTTGACTTCTCCACTCCAAGCATATTCAGTAGCTCATGGATGAGTCGACTTTCAAAATCTCTACCTTGATCACTATGCATCCTCTTGGGCAGACCATAATGGATGAAGTACCTCTCCCACAATACCTTGGCGACCGTGGATGCTTTCTGATCCTTCGTAGGAAAAGCTTGAGCGTATCTTGTGTAATGATCCGTAATGACAAGAACATTCGCTGTGTTACTGGAGTCTGGCTCAATGGACAGGAAATCCATACACACAAGGTCCATAGGTCCATCGCTTTGCATATGACCAAGCGGCGCAACTATCTTTGGAAGTGTTTTCCTCTGTACACAGCGAGCACAGGACTTACAGTACTCTTCTACTTCCATCTTCATGCGTGGCCAGTAGAACCGGTCTCTGACAAGTCCATATGTCTTGTCAAATCCTAAATGACCTGAGTCATCATGCAGCGACGTGAGAACCATAGTTCTGAACTTCTCTGGAAGAAGTAACTGAGCACGCACGAGTCTTGTTTGGCGGATGTGTGATCCTGTACATAACTCCATCTTCCATCTTTAGCTTCTCCCACTCTCTCAGGAGCAAAGAGATGAGTGGATGTTTTGTCTTGGTCACCCTGGTGATATCATGTTTATTAAGAGCAACCCACATCTCTCCTAAGCAAGAATCTTCTTGTTGCGATGCAGAAAGTTCCATAGTGCTCAATCTGGGCATGTTAGACTTCAGCATGCTCAGGTTACAGTATGCTTGAGGCACAGCATGCATAGAGGCTCCCAACTGATCAATCACTCTACTATGAGATGATCCAGGAGTTATTCTAACAACATTAGACATCTGGCACATGGCTCTAACACCGGATGCAGGAATGTCTCTCCAATCTTGTTCCACTGCATATTGCTGATGAGGGCGGCGAGATAAAGCATCGGCATCTATGTTCTGCCTGCCTGGCCTGTACTTGAGACTAAAGTCATAGGTAGACAACGCAGCCAGCCAACGATGACCAGTGGCATCCAGTTTTGCGGACGTGAGGACATATGTCAATGGGTTGTTGTCTGTTCTAACCTCGAACTTGACCCCATACAGGTAATCATGTAGTTTATCAACCACGGCCCACTTCAACGCAAGAAACTCTAACTTGTGAGCTGGGTAGTTGCGTTCAGAAGCGGTCAGGCTTCGACTCACAAATGCCACAGGACGCAGACCCTCACCTTGGTCTTGGTACAGTACTCCACCTAACCCTTCACGGCTAGCATCTACATGTAGAACGTATGGTAACTGAGGATCAGCAAAAAGCTAACACAGGAGCTTTTGTGAGGCTTTCCTTCAATGTCTCGAATGCCAATTCACACTTCTCATTCCACCTTGATCCAAATGGTTCTGAGTTGTTGAAGTAGGCTTTCACCTCTTCCTTGGGCTTTCTCCCTTTCTTGCCTGCGGGAAGATATCCACATAAGAGCTGATTCAGGGGTAACTCACTTTAGAGTAGTCTTTCACAAATCTCCTGTAATATCCACAGAATCCTAGGAAAGAACCGCAGAGCAGTCACAGTTTCAGGCCTTGGCCACGTGGTGACAGCTTCAATTTTTGATGGGTCGGTGGCCACTCCATTCTGGGATATGATATGTCCAACATAGTTGACAGATGTGCGGCAAAACTGACACTTGTCAAGGGACAGTTTTAGGCCTTCACTTTTCAAGCGGTCCAACACCTTGAGCAACCTCTGCTCGTGTTCTTCCAGCGTCCTTCCAAACACGATTAAGTCGTCAAGGTAAACAAGAACTTCGAGTAGATTCATGTCTCCAACTGTCTGTTCCATGACACGTTGAAATGTTGCAGGTGCTCGGACACACCCTGTGGCATCCTCTCAAATTGGTAAAATCCAACTGGACAGATAAATGCAGTCTTCTCTTTATCTGTGTCACCCATTGGGATTTGATAGTATCCGCTCGGAGATCTAACACACTGAACCATTTGCTCCCACTCAAACATGTCAGAGCATCCTCCACACGTGGGACTGTGTACTGGTCGGGAACAGTGCGCTTGTTGAGGGTCCTGTAATCAACACACATGCGTATGGTGCCATTCTTTTCCTCACCACCACAATAGGAGATGCATAGGGGCTTCTCGACTCAGATATGATCCCAGAACTTTTCAAGTTATTTAGATGCTTCCTTACATCTTCAACATCAGCTGGAGCCAAGCGGCGAGATCTCTCCCTAAACGGTTTGTCTTCAGTAACTCTGATGGTGTGATGAGTACTCTTTGAACAACCCACATCAAACTCATGTGTTGAGAACACTTCTTTCCGTTCCATCATCTTTTCACATAACCTCTTCTTCCATCCCTCAGGCACTGGAGAATCTCCAAAGTTGAATGAAGAAGACGTCAACTTCTCAGATGAATCCTGCTCTCAAGTTTCAATGGAAACCCAGGAGCAATATCTACAGGAAACAGATGAGCAATAGGCATACCTCGTTTCAGAGTGATCTCCTTTGTCGAGACATTCCTGACAGTAAGGGTGATTCTTCTAGACGACACAACTGCAACCGTCTGGATTTCAGGCCTCACTAGTAATTCTTCAGGGAACCGGGGTTCTTCAGGCCTCTCTACCAGAAGGGTTTGAGTAGAAGGTACCCCAGGAAACTTTGGAATTCCAGTAACTCTCGCCTGCCCACCAGGTGGCAGGGTGACAGGTTTTGTCTGTGCAAACCAGACCGTTCCTTTCTTCTCATCATCATCAGTTGAGCTTTCTCTCATCCTCTCATATGCCTCCTTGATAGCAGGATGAACTTGTAGTGTGCTAAGGGAAACCTTCACCTTCCTTTTCTCTGCAAGCAGTCATAAGTCTCTTCACTACAGACGTATTTGTGCCGACCAGAATAGACACGTCACCTTTCATGGCCGGATCTGGACATACCAACACAAGTGCTTCAATGGTCTCTGCTACGCCACAACCGATCCCCGAGAACTCAAGCTTGAGCGACAAATAGCCATCATATGGATACTGCTCAGAGCTAAGGCCCCATATCTCTAAGTTTCCTATAGGAATCAATGGCAAATGCGTCAGGTACTTGTCATAAAAGGATCTGTAAAGTAGAGTAATCTGAGAACCACTATCTAGTAAAGCTTTAGTATAAACACCTTCAATCTGTACAGAAACGACAGAACTTGGGCCAACTAAACCTGTAGGTAGCATGTCTTTCATGTCTTCATACTTGTGGCACTTTGTGGAACGTGTCTTCACCGGGACGTCAGGCCGCCTCCTTTACTGGGTCCCTCTGTAGTTTCCCATAGACCGTTTTTGTTTGATCAGGCGTGTGTTGACTTTCCTCAAGTTCTCTTCACCTTCACAGTTTCTCTTGAAATGGCCATCTTCTCCACATCTATAACAGAACACTCCAGGGTTTCTGTCGGCCTGTGTCTGTTCTTGTGATGGATTTACCTTTTCTTTTTGCTTTAAATGCAACATCTGACCTTTGTGTGTCAGAGTGAGCTGCTGTGACGTTAGCAGACATGAGACGTGTCATTTCAATTTTCAAACCTTTTAGCTCTTTTCTCAGCACTTCTATCTCAGTATTAGCTTCTTCACAAACTGTTAGCAACAGGAGCAACAGCTGATGACTTCACAACACTCTTCGTTGTGTTCCTGTCTTGAATCATGTCCTCCTCCTCCCTTACCTCCTGCAGCAGCTCAGTAAAAGTTGGTGGATCACGAGCTTATAGGTCATGCGAATACGAAGCGCAACCATGTCATGTGAGGATGCACCTCTCGCTACTTGGCCAATGCGTGTGCGATTCATCTCTGACAGCTCAATGCCTCCTTTTCGATATACAGTGTGTAAGCAATTTGTCAAGTCTCAATAGGTAAGCTGAAAGCTTCTCTCCTTCACTCTGGAATGTGCTTCTGAACCTTACCATGAGATCAGGTGCACTTTGGTGGTACCGAATGCGGTTTCTAGAGCCTTCATGTATTCGATCGCTGTAGCATGGGGGTTTCCGGTCCTAAAGAACCTCACAATGTCAGCAGCAGGCCCTTTAAGACTTTCTATTATTCTCTGTTTTTTTCACATTGTCGGTGCACTGCCATTCCTCTAGAAAATGGGTGGTTTGCTCAGCCCATGCATCATACTCTTCCTCTCCACTAGGAGTGGGCTTCACACCTGAGAACATACGTAGCTTACGGTAACTCTGAGTCTCAGATGGCACATTGTTGCATTTTTCTACCAGTGAACTTATGGCGTAACCAGTTCAGCGTTGAGGTCAGCACCAGAGGGACTTACCAGGCCTTTAACATCAGCCACAGTCTTCCCTTCATATCTCAGAAAGGATAATAGCTTTGCCTGGAAATCTTCACCCTCTCTCTCAACTGGAGATGTGACTTGTGAAACTACATGTACAGGCCAGGGACCCAACTCTCCAGGTATCCCAACAACACTTGGCACAGCTATTTCGTTAAGGTTGTTTGATATCTCTACCAAAACATACGCTTTTTTACCAGCTGAATAGGAACAACGACCATGCAGTCTAATTTTACCAAAAGCCTTAACATAAGTCAGCGTTTCCAGCAGAACCTCATCAGACACATCATCTGTAACACTGCTAAGGACAACTGCACGATTAGTAGCTAGCTGTTTCTCTCTACACCAGGTAACAATCTCTTCAACATGCATGTTGTAGGTTTATGCCTATACAGCAATGTCAGAAGAAAATCCAAAATTTCAATTCAAAATTGTCAAATGGGGAGTCAAAAATATCCCATCAACAATAACCAAGATCCCGGACGAGCCCCCAAAAATGTAACCCTCTCACCAGGCTCGAATTTGACTCTCAAGATATTACCTTATTTAGAATATCTGAACAGCATGGGATATTAGGTGAGAAGGACATCTCCAATAAGAATCCCTATTGTAAACTTGCTAGGGTGAATGACAAATAGGGTATTAACTTCAGATAGAATGATTATAGACTTGGTTATTGGTATAAGGATATGCTTTCCCATGCATTAAATGAAACTGAAACAGTAAATGACTCCACCAATACAACAGACATAAGGTTCAATATCTATATTAATGAAATGTTCAATATATCACATCGAAAAGAAATACAAATTATAAACCCCAATGATTTTCCCACAACCCATGTCCAAATTATTTGCAAGCTTGCTTAAACCCTGGGTGTGCGTTGGAGCTCATAAAAAAATGACGACATGCATAAAGTCCTGAAGTCCACCACACATTTGTAGTTACTCACTACTTGTAGATAATGCCTCAGCAAAATATAGTAGTTCCGTGCAGGTGTCCTCACAAGATCCACAGCGAACACAGCTATCAATGCAGCCAGTAATCCGTAGCAGCAACAGACATCCGTTGGAAACCCGAACTCGTTGGTCGTCACAAGCAATTCTCTCCAAGTCTTGCACGATGCTAGGCTAACCTCTAGGATGTCGAGTGTCTCCACAATGTGACGGCAGCTTCAGTCTCTACTAGGTCTTTCTTAACGAACTAATAAACACTTTCTTATAGAAATAAAATCAGGATTTCCCTTTAAAACAAACTCTGTAGGTATAGTTTTGTTTTATCTTTATCGCTTCCTTGGGTCGCTTTTTTTTCTTCCCCAACGCCACTAACGTCTCTCCTCTTTCTCCTCTCAACTTTTCCCTCCCTTTTCTTCCCAGCAACCAGTCCACTCTCCCATTGGCCACAACCCAACAAGTTACCTCATTGGTCAAAACTTTAACAAGATACGTGGAAATTTAAACTTAAAAAATAAACCAACCTATTTACTTGTACATTTTTTTAAACATTGCTTCAAAAGAAATGCATTAATGACATTACAAATCAGGAGCTATTCGATCACCTTTTAAATCTAATACCAATGAATTATAACAAATAAACTCTATACTTGGTTTTAGCAAGGTATTACATAAAGAAAAAAGTCTTTAGTAAGATTATTTCATTCATTCAGATCTAGGATGTGTTGTTTAAGTGTTCACTTAATTTTTTTGAGCAGTGTATTTTGATTTGTTTAACACTTTTTGTGATTCCATATGTGTTATTTCATGATCCTTGGTATGACCTTCATAAAACAATTCCATATACCTTAGTCTGGGCTTAGACTATAGAGGGTTTTAATTCAATAAGAGAAAAGCTGCAAAATGGAGAGTTGAAAATAAAGTGAAGGGAGGGTCAGAAAAGTAATGTTATGGAGAGATTTGGTGAAGTGCTAAAAGAGGATAAGCTAATAGCAGTGCCAGCTATGTTATGTGTGATGATGATGATTGTGAGGCGCTATACAAATGCGACAGTCACAAGACGGGGACTTCAAATAGGCCTATGGCACATCAAGGGAACTGCCTACTGTTCAGATGGGTTAAATGGAAACTGGGCACTGACTGTAGGTCTATAACCTCTCACATAGCCTTAATATTAACTCCTGCAGAATAAGGCATTCCTTGCAGTAAAATTATACATCAAATGTAGGCAACATTTGGACTTGGGAACAGGAGTGGAGAAATAAGATTAATTTATATCAGCATCTTGAGAAAATGCAAATGTGAAGTTAAATACCTTCTGTAGAGGTGATTTCTTTATCAGCATCATAAAAGCTGATAGTATTTCAATCACAATATAAAATATGCCTCGAAACCGAACTGAAATCTTATCAGAAACATGTTGGGTTGTTTTCACAGCTTTCTATTTCCTTACAACCGGTCAAACTGATGTTATTTGGAAATGTTGCACAGAAAATCTTTCCAGTTTTTGGGGGGGGTTGAGTTAGGCCTATTGCATCCCCAGCCCCTAAACATCTTTGCTCCACGGAAGAAGCAGAGATGACAGAAGACTTGACCGATGTCAACTAGATTGAAGCATTCATTCTATTGATTTTAGACATTTTGGTAAGAAAGGTATTTAGTATTCTAGGGCAACATATAATGACAGAAGAGAACCTGCATGTAGGCCTATCTAATTAGACAAGTTGACTAACAAATAGCTTACCAAAATGTCGGACATTATAAGCAGAAATATCTAAATCAGGCAACAACCAAAAAAACGGCACCCCCTGACAAAATATTTACGCCGTCTCTGACTGTAGCCTACAGCGCATTTTCTATATTAGCGGTTTAGGGCTGGGTGGGGGCCTCAGATTTTCACTTTTTCAGATATAGTCGGGAAGTTGCGGATGGGTTATTAGCAATTGCGGGCAGGTGTGGGTGAACAAACAGCTGACCCGCGCATCACTAACACACATACACTTAAGGTACCTGTCAGTAACAGACAGCCGATTTAGCATTGCTGCCTGGGTTTATTGATTTGTACATTGTGTGCGCGTGCATGTGTCCATCATGTCCACTGTAACCTTATCTCCACCACCAGGAGCGATGCAGATGGGCTGCATCTCAACATTCTAACATGGCTTCCTTTCCTTCATCTAGACTGATCTAAAGTAACTGGACAGATGAAACCAAACCCCCTGTAAGCATTCCAAGGAAAGGATGCCATTTTATACTTAGGATGGCGCTAATGATGCCCATTAGAAACATTTATATTTTTTCTAACTGCATCACACAGAAGAAAAGGGAGAGAGAAAGCAAGAAAGAAAGAGAGAGAAAGAGAGCAATGAGCAATGAGCTCAAGTTGCCCATGGTTACCTGTGGAAGTATCATTATAATGAGGATAGATATAGGAATGGAATGTGTGTGTGTGTGCGCACAGTACAGCCTTGATCTAATGGGTTCTTTCTTTTATCCTCCATCCATACTGATGGAATTTAGAACATCAAAACACTCCCCAGCTTTCCTAATGGATAATACAGTATTCCATACTCTGACCAGAGATCCTATTATATACCCTCAAAGTGCCAGAATGGTATGAAAATGGCAGCCATTGTAGTCAGGGAGTAATCCAAACCGGTCTAATTGGAATGAATGGCAGTAGAAGCATAGGTAATGCATTTCCTTATTTTACTTAAAGGAAAATAAAAGTAAGGCATGTGATATCAGAAATTGTGTTATAGAATTGTCAACCTAAAATATTGTCATATAATTAGAAATACAGTTTACACAGGTTTTATACCCATTTTCTGTATAAATAGCCTCTATAATATATGTAAACAGACACTAAATGTCTCAATGTTTGTTTTCTTGGAAAGCTGTGAGTGTTATAATATGATACAATATCAGTAGGGTACTTGTTGCATTCACAACTTGTCCTATCTATCATCAACTGATTTCAGTTAGCGTATGGCTGTGGATTGACTGCATTGTTTGCAGGGATGTTGGCATATTGGCAGTTCATTTTTTATAAATGTATGGAATCATTCCACATTAACTGGCTAGCTAGCTAACAAACATATTGTGCAGATAATTTTCAAATTAATTATTTTACACAATATCTTATCACAGCACTGGCTGACCACTGGCTTACCAACTCCTTTACCAAAATGGGTAACCTTTTATACC
Source organism: Coregonus clupeaformis (assembly GCF_020615455.1). Lineage (NCBI taxonomy): Eukaryota > Metazoa > Chordata > Actinopteri > Salmoniformes > Salmonidae > Coregonus > Coregonus clupeaformis. Next base: position 15,434,959 of record NC_059205.1, read on the forward strand.
GTCATAAGAAGGTTCATGTCCATTATAGTATTCTAATTCATAATTCTATGGCTCTGACTATAACCTATTCATGGGTTGCGTGTTTCGTCACAATATTGTTTTGAAGGTTCGTTTTGGACTGATGCCCGACTGAGCATCCTACTCAATGCATCGGCAATGAGCGCTGATAAAGATTTCATCAAAAGTGCATTGCAGTGGATTGGAAATACAATGACATTCAAAAGGAGGCAAATAATAAGTAAGAAAACATTTACATCATTTAGCAGACGCTCTTCCTTTTGTCATAATTTTGATGTCACCAGATTGACTTTAGATGCAGTATAACATTAGCTAGCTAGCTAAGATTGAGGGGAGGCCACCAGATTTTAGCTAGCTAACATTAGCATTGCTAGCTATTTTTTGACCAACTTTGCTAACTAATAACATTGCCATCTGTCTAAAGTAAATTTGATGACATTTTAATGCCGGCGAAGTTGTTTTCTACTAAATATTTGACTACTTTAGAAAAGTCATTGTATTTCTAGGCATTATAGTTTAATTTAGAGTAAACAGCAGTTCACCTCCGTCCAGAATGACTGGGCTTATCACCACTTTAGGGCACCACTATGGCACCGCCGATAGAGGGCGGCTTGAGAGCGTTCATAACAATGGCATCACGCGAACGAGTTACGGAGGTGCAACCTATGAATACTATTTTATACCATGGAATTGTTGAATACTAATTTCTGATTGGCTTGAAGGGCATTCTAGAGCGTGCATTATTTCCCTATAATGCATGGTATACAGTGCCTTCGGAAAGTATTCAGACCCCTTGACTTTTTCCACATTGTTACGTTACAGCCTTATTCTAAAATGCATTAAATAAAAACATTTCCTCAGCAATCTACTCACAATAACCCATAATGACAAAGCGAAAACAGGTAAAAAAACAGAAATACCTTATTTACATAAGTATTCAGACCCTTTGCTATGAGACTCGAAATTGATCTCAGGTGCATCCTGTTTCCATTGATCATCCTTCAGATGTTCCTACAACTTGATTGGAGTCCACCTGTGGTAAATTCAATTGATTGGACATGATTTGTAAAAGGCACACACCTGTCTATGTAAGGTCCCACAGTTGACAATGCATGTCAGAGCAAAAACCAAGCCATAAGGTCAAAATAATTGTCCGTAGAGCTCAGAGACAGGATTGTGTCGAGGCACAGATGTGGGGAAGAGCACCAACAATTTATGCAGCATTGAAGGTCCCCAAGAACACGGACCTCCATCATTCATAAATGGAAGAAGTTTGGAAACACCAAGACTCTTCCTAGAGCTGGCCGCCCGGCCAAACTGAGCAATCGGGGGAGAAGGGCCTTGGTCAGGGAGGTGACCAAGAACCCGATGGTCACTCTTACAGAGCTCTAGAGTTCCTCTGTGGGGATGGGAGAACCTTCTAGAAGGACAACCATCTCTGCAGCACTCCACCAATCAGGCCTTTATGGTAGAGTGGCCAGACGGAAGCCACTCCTCAGTAAAAGGCACACGACAGCCCACTTGGAGTTTGCCAAAAGGCAGCTAAAGACTCTCAGACCATGAGAAACAAGATTCTCTGGTCTGATGAAACCAATATTTAACTCTTTGGCCTGAATGCCAAGCGTCACATCTGGAGGAAACCTGGTACCATCCCTACGGTGAAGCATGGTGGTGGCAGCATCATGCTGTGGGGATGTTTTTCAGCGGCAGGGACTGGGAGACTAGTCAGAAAAATGAACGGAGCAAAGTACAGAGAGATCCTTGATGAAAACCTGCTCCAGAGCGCTCAGGACCTCAGACTGGGGTGAAGGTTCACCTTCCAACAGGACAATGAGCCCAAGCACACAGCCAAGACAACGCAGGAGTGGCTTCGGGACAAGTCTCTGAATGTCCTTGAGTGGCCCAGCCAGAGCCCGGACTTGAACCCGATCAAACATCTCTGGAGAGACCTGAAAATAGCTGTGCAGCGACGCTCCCCATCCGACCTGAGAGAGCTTGAGAGGATCTGCAGAGAAGAATGGGAGAAACTCCTCAAATACAGGTGTGCCAAGCTTGTAGCTTCATAGCCAAGAAGACTCGAGGCTGTAATTGCTGCCAAAGGTGCTTCAACAAAGTACTGAGTAAAGGGTCTGAATACTTAAGTAAATGTGTTATTTTGTTTTTTTTATTTTTAATAAATTAGCAAAAATCTCAAGAAAAAAACAAACAGTTTTTGCTTTGTCATTATGGGGTATTGTGTGTAGATTGATGAGGGGGGAAAACAATTCAATCAATTTTAGAACAAGGCTGTAACCTAACAAAATGTGGAAAAAGTCAAGGGGTCTGAACTTTCCGAAGGCACTGTATTTCCACGGTAGAATTCAATGGCTAGAGTTAATTCTTACATGTTCTATGTTTGAGCTGCTTTTGAAAGCAGAAGTCGAATTGAAAACATTATTGGCATTGTTGAATTCAATTTTCATAATAACAAGCTAGGACTGATAGTTTGGTTAGCTAAACTAGTAAGTCTGTTTGGTTACCAAGACAACCACTATAGCTATAAACGCAGCATGCAACAATTTCAAAGATTTAACTGAGTTACAGTTCATATAAAAAAAAGGTAGGGGCGTGGATCAGAAACCCAGTCAGTATCTGGTATGACTACCATTTGTCTCATGCAGCGCGAGACGTCTCCTTCGCATAGAGTTAATCAGGCTGTTGATTGTGGCCTGTGGAATGTTGTCCCACTCCTCTTCAAATGGCTGTGCAAAGTTGCTGGATATTAGCGGGAACTGGAACACGCTGTCGTACACGTCGATCCAGAGCATCCCAAACATGCTCAATGGGTGACATTCATCCGCCGTCATCACCTCATGTTTCAGCATGCCAGAAGAACTGGGACATTTTCAGCTTCCAGGAATTGTGTACAGATCCTTGCGACATGGGGCCGTGCATTATCCTGCTGAAACATAAGGTGATGGCGGCGGATGAATGGCACGACAATGGGCCTCAGGATCTCATCATGGTATCTATACGCATTCAAATTGCCATCAATAAAACGCAATTGTGTTTGTTGTCCGTAGCTTATGCCTGTCCATACCATAACCCTACCGCCACCATGGGGCACTCTGTTCACAACGTTGACATCAGCAAACCACTCGCCCACAGGACGCCATTAACACTGTCTGCAATCTGCCCGGTACAGTTAAAAATCGGGATTTATCTGTGAAAAGCACACTTCTCCAGCATTCCAGTGGCCATCGAAGGTGAGCATTTTCCCACTGAAGTCGGTTACGACGCTGAACTGCAGTCAGGTCAAGAACCTGATGAGGACAACGAGCAAACAGATGAGCTTCCCTGAGACGGTTTCTGACCATTTGCGCAGAAATTCTTCAGTTGTGCAAACCCACAGTTTCATCAGCTGTCTGAGTGGCTAGTCTCAGACAATCCCGCAGGTGAAGAAGCCGGATGTGGACATCCTGGGCTGGCATGCTTACACGTGGTCTGCGGTTGTGAGGCCGGTTGGACATACTGCCAAATTCTCTAAAACGACATTGGATGTGACTTATGGTAGAGAAATGAACATTCAATTCTCTGGTAACAGCTCTGGTGGACATTCCTGCAGTCAGCATGCCGATTGCACGCTCCCTCAAAACTTGAGACATCTGTGGCATTGTGTTGTGTGACAAAACTGCATAAGGTATACATGTGTAATGATCATGCTGTTTAATCAGATTCTGGATATGCCACACCTGTCAGGTGGATGAATTATCTTGGCAAAAGAGAAATGGTCACTAACAGGGATGTAAACAAATTTGTGCACAAAATTTGAGAGAAATAAGCTTTTTGTGCAAATGGAACATTTCTAGGATATTTTATTTCAGCTCATGAGACATGGGACCAACAGTTTACATGTTGCGTTTATTTTTGTTCAGTGTAGTACAATTGCTAGTTACCGTAGTGGATGTTGAACACATTTCTAGCGGTAAATGTGTTAAATTATAGCCATGGTATAAAAGGGGTAACCAACTAGGGGTTCTATGCATTCTCTGGAAAATAATGCAACTCCATGGAAGGTTAGTGTGTTTAATGAGTTTGATTACCATTCCAGTCATTACTATGAGCCCGTCCTCCCCAATTAAGGTGCCACCAACCTCCTGTGGCGTGTGTGTTGAATGGCCAGCAGTAGACAGTCCACATAAGCAGCTGGCTGACAAATGACCCTGCAATGAGGAGACTGGAATGGCGCGAGCTTGCTTCATGTCCGAAATAAACCAAGCCTATACACTATTATTTGTATGCTAATACAATCTGCACATGCGACAGTAAAGTTTTGTCTAAATCTAATACATAACCTGGGTTATGCGCTTAGGCAGCGGTGACAATAAAATGTGACAATGCTGCTGTGGTGAGGAGGATAAATCAGTGAACCAGAAGACTACTACGCCTTTGTCGACGACTAGCAAAAAGGACAAACACACAGAAGGGTAACGTTAAATCCACAATGAATAGTAGCCTAGAAATGGGCTTCGCTTTTTACCGCGACCGAAATGATGAAAAAATGTCAATGACGTCTGATACACAATAACAAAGCGGTTATCTCTCTCTCTCACTCACCCACGCAGAGATTGCCGATTACGATTTGTCACGTTGACGCTGATGAATTAATCGAACCCGAATTCGTTTTTTTCAGCCGTTGAGACTGCCACGATGATGCCATGACCAAGAGGCTAGAATGTTTTCTACGCACCTTTTATCCAGACAGCTGACCCATTCAGCCGAGTTGGGGGATGTTTCCACCGCGACCATCTTTCCCGAGAACCGGTGTGTGATTGAGAAACCGGGAGATGCTACAGGAGGGCGGCTTCAGCGTGGTCGTTAATAAACTGAGCTCGCGCTCGCGCACTGCCCCTCCTATCCGAGATAGAGGTTTGACAACATGACCCTTTAAGGTTGCAAATAGAACCAAAAAGGGTTCTATGGCTTACTTTCTATATGGCAGCCCTAAATGTTCTATATATAACCCTTATGTTGGGTTCTTTGACCAGAACCCTAATGATTCTTCTTCACTGAACCAACCCTAAAGGGTTCTTCTTTAGGCCTACTGAACCAAATTTGTTCCATATATTTATGAATTATGGTTAGGCTAGCCTACTACTAATACAATAGTAATAGTACTAGCTAAGAAGATAATATAATACAATCAAATAATGCACAAATGAATACCAGCATAGTTTTTAGATTTTATTGTCCTTACAGTCATGCAAACTCAAACCCAAGCAGTTTAGGTACAGTATTGCAAACATATTTTTTTTTACTGTTGGTCAGAGAGGCTCTTTATTTGAATGATGGCCCACATCAATCTTGGTACCAACCTTCAGAGGGTTTATGCCTTCTTCATGGAACAGCTGGCCTACTGCTATAGTATGGGTAATGCCTGGCTGGTTCCTGGGAAGAAAAAAATAGGAGCCAAAACATGAGTCAATCTTATATCTGCAAGAATGAAGACAAAAATGATATGCATAGGCCTACTGAGACAACCTGGTTCAATTTGGGTCCCGGGGCAAATCCAGTTGAGAACCACTGTTGTTATCAGCAGTAGCCGAAAGAGGGATCCTCTGCCTCTGACTCCACACTGAAATAGAAGATACAATGAGCTAATTGTGAATGTCAGGCTGGGTCTGTAGCTCTATTTGGCATATTCAATAATTAAAATTAAAGTTTATTTGTAAGGTGAGTTACCTAGCTTGTAAAGTGGCAAATTATAGGTGGCTTTTTCCTCGCTAGCTAACAAATAAAACGGTAGCCTATAATGTTCAAACTCGAAAACAACGTTATCTAGCTTATAGTTTGTCATATGATTATGGATTCAAATTGTGTGCTTATTGGTATTTACAACTTGAGTCATCGTCATGCTTGATAAACATGGCAGTTGTTTTTTGAATTATAGAGGATTGAAACATTTTCTGGAAAAGGTTTTTACTTTTTGACCAAATAACCAAAAGGTTCTATGTAGAACCCAAATGAACCCTTTTTTCTAAGAGTGTACCCTACCCTTGCTCTCAAGAACCCAAGGCACTCTACCCTATCCCAAGGGTTCTCAGCTATAAGCAATGCTTTCCGGTGGAACCATGTGATCTACAACCCCGAAACTCTGTTTTAACGTTTAGAAATATCAATAATCATCACTTGTGATACGGTTTTCAAAACATATGGAACTTATCTTTCATATCAGCGAGAAATAATATTTCAAATAAAAAAGATACACTTACTGTAGCGGGTTTGCACAGATCCGTACGGCTGTGTGCCTCCAGCCGACGAACTACACTTCTTCCCCAGTTACTCGTAAACACAGGTGTTTGAGCATGCTAGATAGCTAATTATCACAGGTGTTTGAGCATGCTAGATAGCTAATTATCACAGGTGTTTGAGCATGCTAGATAGCTAATTATCACAGGTGTTTGAGCATGCTAGATAGCTAATTATCACAGGTGTTTGAGCATGCTAGATAGCTAATTATCACAGGTGTTTGAGCATGCTAGATAGCTAATTATCACAGGTGTTTGAGCATGCTAGATAGCTAATTATCACAGGTGGTCGCGTCTGTCTGTCTTCCATAAAACAAGTGCTGTAACATGAAGATATGGCCGTGGGGGAACATTAACCATATAGTGTATCTTGTAGTACTGTAGTATCGTGTGTACTATCTGTGTAGTAGTAACATTTTGTTTTTTGAAAATTATTTCTCGCTGATTTGAAATATACGTTCCTTAGGTTTCCAAAACCGTACTGCAAGTGATGCGTGTTAACGTTAAGAACGAGCGTCGGGGTTCTTAACAAAACTCCCCCGGCCAGAAGATACCTTCATACAGTGGGGAAAAAAAGTATTTAGTCAGCCACCAATTGTGCAAGTTCTCCCACTTAAAAAGATGAGAGAGGCCTGTAATTTTCATCATAGGTACACGTCAACTATGACAGACAAAATGAGAAAAAAAAATCCAGAAAATCACATTGTAGGATTTTTAATGAATTTATTTGCAAATTATGGTGGAAAATAAGTATTTGGTCAATAACAAAAGTTTCTCAATACTTTGTTATATACCCTTTGTTGGCAATGACACAGGTCAAACGTTTTCTGTAAGTCTTCACAAGGTTTTCACACACTGTTGCTGGTATTTTGGCCCATTCCTCCATGCAGATCTCCTCTAGAGCAGTGATGTTTTGGGGCTGTCGCTGGGCAACACGGACTTTCAACTCCCTCCAAAGATTTTCTATGGGGTTGAGATCTGGAGACTGGCTAGGCCACTCCAGGACCTTGAAATGCTTCTTACGAAGCCACTCCTTCGTTGCCCGGGCGGTGTGTTTGGGATCATTGTCATGCTGAAAGACCCAGCCACGTTTCATCTTCAATGCCCTTGCTGATGGAAGGAGGTTTTCACTCAAAATCTCACGATACATGGCCCCATTCATTCTTTCCTTTACACGGATCAGTCGTCCTGGTCCCTTTGCAGAAAAACAGCCCCAAAGCATGATGTTTCCACCCCCATGCTTCACAGTAGGTATGGTGTTCTTTGGATGCAACTCAGCATTCTTTGTCCTCCAAACACGACGAGTTGAGTTTTTACCAAAAAGTTTCATCTGACCATATGACATTCTCCTAATCCTCTTCTGGATCATCCAAATGCACTCTAGCAAACTTCAGACGGGCCTGGACATGTACTGGCTTAAGCAGGGGGACACGTCTGGCACTGCAGGATTTGAGTCCCTGGCGGCGTAGTGTGTTACTGATGGTAGGCTTTGTTACTTTGGTCCCAGCTCTCTGCAGGTCATTCACTAGGTCCCCCCCCGTGTGGTTCTGGGATTTTTGCTCACCGTTCTTGTGATCATTTTGACCCCACGGGGTGAGATCTTGCGTGGAGCCCCAGATCGAGGGAGATTATCAGTGGTCTTGTATGTCTTCCATTTCCTAATAATTGCTCCCACAGTTGATTTCTTCAAACCAAGCTGCTTACCTATTGCAGATTCAGTATTCCCAGCCTGGTGCAGGTCTACAATTTTGTTTCTGGTGTCCTTTGACAGCTCTTTGGTCTTGGCCATAGTGGAGTTTGGAGTGTGACTGTTTGAGGTTGTGGACAGGTGTCTTTTATACTGATAACAAGTTCAAACAGGTGCCATTAATACAGGTAACGAGTGGCGGACAGAGGAGCCTATTAAAGAAGAAGTTACAGGTCCGTGAGAGACAGAAATCTTGCTTGTTTGTAGGTGACCAAATACTTATTTTCCACCATAATTTGCAAAGAAATTCATTAAAAATCCTACAATGTGATTTTCTGGATTTTCTCCCCTCAATTTGTCTGTCATAGTTGACGTGTACCTATGATGAAAATTACAGGCCTCTCTCATCTTTTTAAGTGGGAGAACTTGCACAATTGGTGGCTGACTAAATACTTTTTTTCCCCACTGTAAATAGACGCTAAAGGTAGTTAGTGAATGGGCTAACCCTACCCAGTCAGCATTACAAACAGAAGAGTGAAAGTGATTTGCTGAGTAATTGGCTGTGATAATAAAATACATTAGAGTTGATAATAAAAAAAGGTTTAGAGAATATTTTTTCTGAAATGTGAAAGAGATTTGTTTAGAATGCAGGTCCTTGACCAAACCTCTCCCTGCAAGTGTTTATAATAGGCATAATGACTGGATGTTGTCTTCACTTATTCTGTCCTTTCAGACCAGAACTGAGGAAAGAACAGGAAGAGAGGAGGAGTAGAAAGAAAAATCAATCAACCATCAGATCATTAGGACCTCCCCAGTGGTCAAGAATCAATCACTCAACTGCATCATCAGCAGATAGAATGGCATGTGAAGTGGAACAGACAATATGTTTTTATGAACAGTATAATTTTCAAGATATTGCACACAGAACACTATTAAATAAAGAATTTGGAGAAATAATGAATGGAACACAGAGCCGTAGAAATAGAATGAATATAAATTAAAATCTAATTCTACACGAACACACACAGACACACTCTAACACACACATTATTTTGTTGTATTGTTTGTATATTTGTTTTATTGTTTGTTATCATTGTATTTAACATTTGTGGGACTGTCCTTGTATATCAGTGTATCAGTGTTTTGTTACTTGTCGTGTTTTTTGTGGACCCCAGGAAGAGTAGCTGCTGCTTCTGCAAAAGCTTATGGGGAACCAAATCAACAAATAAATGTGATTCCATTTTGTGTCAAGCTTCTCAGAGTTCGGTGGAACGGGAGAGATACGGCTGTGATAGGCTGTCAACATGATGATAGCCTGTCACCACGACGACCAGTGCCACGACAGCAGGAGGGAGGAAACAGGAAGTGTTTGAGCTACAGCGAGCGCTAAAAGATTTTTCTTCTGCACGTGGAGAGAGTGAGAGATTTTATTTATTTTGAAAATACCTTTATTGGTCCAATAGTTACATCATTTCAGGCACAAATTTCACTTCATTGTAACGGAACAAAAAAGAGAGAGAGCTTGACAGAGAGAAAGAGCGACAGCGAGATAGCGAGAGACGGGGTGGTAATGGAGATGGAGAGAAAAGGGTGGGAAGAGGGATAAAAGGAGAAAGAGAGGGAGGGAGAGCTCTCCACTGGCCTGCAGTGCGGTCTCAGGGAGGGAGAGAGGGAGGGAGAGCTCTCCACTGGCCTGCAGTACGGTCTCAGGGAGGGAGAGAGGGAGGGAGAGCTCTCCACTGGCCTGCAGTGCGGTCTCAGAGAGGGAGGGAGAGCTCTCCACTGGCCTGCAGTGCGGTCTCAGAGAGGGAGGGAGAGCTCTCCACTGGCCTGCTGTGCGGTCTCAGGGAGGGAGAGAGGGAGGGAGAGCGTTCCACTGGCCTGCAGTGCGGTCTCAGAGAGGGAGGGAGAGCTCTCCACTGGCCTGCAGTGCGGTCTCAGGGAGGGAGAGCTCTCCACTGGCCTGCAGTGTGGTCTCAGGGAGGGAGAGAGGGAGGGGAAACAGAGAGAGAGGGGTTGTTGATGTCCACTGATGAAAGATAAAGACAGGAGGGTGGCAAGGGAAGTGCTGCTGTGTGCAGGGATGGGAGAAAAACACACACATGAACAGACTATGTTAGCTGGGATTCCCATACCAGTGAGAGCTATTAGAATCCCTGTAGGGTACCTGTTGAGGAAGAAGTGTTTGTGTGTGTGTGTGTGTGTGGTTAGAGTGCCAGCTGTCTGAAGAAGAGGTTTAATACAGTGTAATGAATGTGTCCTCTTCAACATCACAGGAAGCCAACGCTGCAGGACATTAGCATGGCACAGAGGGGGACTGTGTGTATGCATATGTCACATGTGCATGTGTGTGTGTGAAAGACAGACTAGATGAGAGAGAGAGGAATTTTGTATCCCAACCCCTACCCAATAGACACTACTAGATATTTAAGCAATATGTTAAATTACTTCAACTTGCCTTCTGATAGGCTGGGTGGAATTTTAGCCTTTTTTTTACACCTTCAGTTATCTAATCATTTCAGATCTAGGAGTGCCTACACTCTTAGAAAATACAATTCTATCTAGAACCTAAAAGTGGTTTTCAGATGTCCCTATGGGAGAGCCCTTTGAAGAACCCTTTCGGGTTCCAGCCAGGTAGAACCCTTTTGGGTTCCATTCATAACCCTTTCCACAGAGGGTTCTATATGGAACCCAAATGGGTTATTCGAAGGGTTCTCCCATGGGGACCGCTGAAGAACCCTTTTGGAACCCTTTTTTCTAAGTGTAGAGCAGGTGCACTGCATCTGACCAACAGTAGGCACTTCTGAACAGTAGATGGCAGTGTTGCTGTACTTGTCTCAGACCCATACATTTGACATTTTAGTCATTTTAGCAGACGCTCTTATCCAGAGCGACTTACAGTTAGTGAGTGCATTCATACTTTATTTTTATTTTTCATCGAACCCACAACCCTGGCGTTGCAAACGCCATGCTCTACCAACTGAGCTACATCAATAGACCCCAGAGATTATAAGTGATTGTGTGTTTGCCATAAGAAGCCATAATAAAGTGTTTTTTAATGTTCTGCTGATTAAATCATGTCAACTGTGTGATCCCCTGGTGGATGTGATAAACTCTCAATAGGGCCATCTATAGATCTCCATCTGGTTCACAATTGGCTGCCAAAACTCAGCCCCACATCTGACACACACACACACACACACTGCTGTTATTGTTGTTGGCTTCCTCTCCTGGTTTGTCTGAGATCAAAGTTGGCCTGGAAACAGGGCAGAAGGAAACAAACTGAGGGCAGATTTGCAGGAGGTCATGAACCAACACGAACCTTCTTCCTTTTACTGTATCTTCTCATCCTATTTCTCTCAATGGCAGTCTGAATGGGATTGTGGAGAACAATGCTCCTCTAACTCTCATTTTTAGTCTTTCTGTCTCTTTTCTTTCTCATCCTTAGTCTCTCCCCCACCTCCCTCTCTCTCACTCCTCTCCCCCCACCTCCCTCTCTCTCACTCCTTACATTTACATGTTTTACATCTTAGTCATTTAGCAGACTTTCTTATCCAGAGTGACTTACATTAATCTTAAAATAGCTAGGTGAGACAACCACATATCACAGTTGTAGTAAGTACATTTTTCTCAAAGAATTTATCAGCAAAGTCAGTCTCACTCCTCTCCCTCTATCCTTCTCCCCCCATTATCCCTCTCTGCCTCTCTCCCCCTCTCTCTCTCCCGCTGTACAGTAGTTGTATGATTGGGTGATATTTATATAATCTAGGTCCCAGTGCCACCTGGGAGAATGGTACATATCCAGGTCAGAACTCACCATAGCCCCAATACTCTATAGCCCAGTCTGCCCTGCTCTGTTCTACTCTTCTCTGCCTGCCAGGAGGAGAGGCAGGGCTGGCTGGCTACAGGTAAGCTGCTCCACTTTAAGCTCCTTTTGTGAATGGCGAATATACTTTACTGTACAGCACTTTTCAACGTGGAAATTAATAACACTTAGGGAACTAATATGTAGGCTGACAGTAATTAATTTATTGATTGACTAATAGTTTGATTGATAGGCTAATAGCTATTTCCACTTGGATTCTCCATGTGCTCAGCAGCTAAGCAGTCGGCCTGGGTGCCTGTCTTTGTCTAATTAGTGGGACCAGAACATTGCATATAACATTGTTCAGTTGATATCCTCTTAAGTCACCGCTGTCGCTAACAATACGGCTAAGAGTCTGGACAGCCAGTTACTCTGTGTGGGTATCAACCAACCAAACAGGACAGACAGCACCAGTGAGGCATGCTGGTGCCCCCTCCCCTCCATTTGTTTTTACACTGCTGCTACCAACTGTCTATTATCTACGTATAGTCACTTTACCCCTACCTACATGTACAAATTACCTCGACTAACCTGTACCCCCGCACATTGACTCGGTACCGGTACCCCCTGTATATAGCCTCGTTATTGTTATTTTATTGTGTTACTTTGTATTATTTTTTACTTTAGTTTATTTGGTAAATCTTTTCTTAACTCTTTCTTGAACTGCATTGTTGGTTAAGGGCTTGTAGGTAAGCATTTCACGGTAAGGTATTGTTGTATTCAGCGCATGTGACAAATAAAGTTTGATTTGATTTAATGCTTGGTTAGACTGAATACCATAAACAGGCCACTGTGGTATCCTACCAGCCATCAGAAGGGCTCCTCATTTGGGGTGTTATGGTTCATTATTAGCATAATAATATCATTATTAGGCCTATCATTACTCCCAAGAGACTATCTCCCTAGTGTGCTAAATAGAGGGGGTTACATTCATTATCATCATCCACCCTCTCTCTCTCTCAGGCTATGATTGTAAGTGTTCACACTGAGGTAGTTTACACAGGATTACAGTGAGATAATCCACTTTCAGTATTTAGTGACATGAGCTGCCATCTGTCCTCTGTTAGCACACTGAGAGCACAGGTTTATGCCATGCAAAATCCTTCTCAAAGACATTTCTATAGGATGGAGACAGGACTGGAGAGGCAGAAAAATCTAGCAACCTGAATATGATATGAGAGCAGTCTTTCGTGCACGCGCACTTTGACTTTGATGGTCTCTGGTGGCGCACCAAGTGGTAAGTGAACGGAGCGCGCGTTGTCTGCGCAAGGTGTGGGGAGTTGCGAAGTTTGGCATTTCTACAATGAACCGAGGACAATTCAATCAGCGTTTGTAAAGCCGTGGACGCAGGGACAATACTGGTGAATATAAATGCTGTTAAAATTCAATAGCGATAATCAAATGTACCTGCTTTCGAATGCGTTGTAGTTGTATTTCAGCTTTGCAAACAGGTAAGAACCAATAGGACTATATTATTTTCGGATATAAGATTGAAGTTAACAAACAGTAGCCTACTGTAGGCTAAATGTCGTTTTTTTGCTATGTTTTACATGTTTTATCATGATTGTTAGTAGGTAGTTAACCTCATCCCCAGGCTAATTGCGCAGGGGCAGAAGTGTCTGGTGAACATTATTATTAGTAGGTAGGCCTAGTTGGAAGTAGGCTATGAAAAACAAACATTAAATGATAATTTGATATGAAATACAGATTTTTCTTCTGCATTTTTCTTAAGTCAAAAGCACCACTGCCATTCCATGACTGTAATTTCCTCTGCTGTTAACTGACCTATGTCTCTCTCCTAGTGTGTTTTTTCTGTAGACAGTGGACAGAGTCCTAAAGCTTAACTGGTTTGGAAACAGAGAGGTACCTTCTAACCCTGTCTAATAAGGGAGACATGCAAACTTGACATCCTTCATTGAGCTCCATACCTCTCCACCAGACTCCAGCCCCAGATGATGCGGACGAACAATAAAGGCCGTAGCGCCTCCCCCCACAGGAACGCCTACAAGTCTGACTTCCACACCATCAAATACTCCTTGGACACCGCGACCAAGCCTAGACCTACTTCGCTGAGCCTCTCTATCCCTTCACCAGGCCCCATGGCGGTCCCTCACACCAGGACCAGCAGTGCCAGTGGCCCTGGTGAGTGTTCCAGGGGTAGGACCCTCAGTCCTAGAGGGACCAAGATCAGAGACAACATCTTCCTCCAGATGGACAGCCAACAGCACCTCCTCCACCCCTTGTCTCAGACCCTACCCAAATGCGCTCTCAGCTACAGCTCTGTCCGGAGCAGTGTGGCCAGCATGTCCAGCGTAGAATCATCTATGCTAGATAAACCGTCCAAGACAGAGGAGATAGCAGAGATAGACAGAGCGGCTCTAGCTCAAAAGTTCTCTGTGACCCGGAAGCTGTTTGAGACGGTCAGCGGGGGTCAAAGTTTAAAGGTCAGCCCTGGCAGAGATAGCAGGGGGTCTGTGGATGGGAGGGGGGAAGAAGGGGGCATGGGGAGAGAGGAGCTGACATCCACGTCAGAAAGCGAAGGAGAGGGGGAGAGGAGGAAAGAGAGGGAGGACAGAAAACCCATCAACATACACACACACATTTCTCTACCAAACATAGAACTCCACACACACACTTTATCACTGGACACCAGCTTGTCTGCACCCCTTCACCCTGTTAATGGTCACTCCAGTGAGACTTTTTCCCCTGATGGCCCAAGTCCTACGGCTGACCCCTCAGACAGCAGGAGTGTGTGTGATGGAAGTGTGTTAGATGGGAGTGTGTGTGAGGACTCTGTGTGCTCCCATGTATTCAACCCACCTAGCCCAGCACCCAGCTCTCCCCACTCTCAGCCTCCATCCCCTTCTTATGACTCCCCTAGTCCTCTCACCCCAGTCTCCCCCTGTTCTGACCAGTCTGACTTCTATGGCCCTAGTAGTCCTAATGCTGACAACAGAAGTTTGTCTGAGGGGAATGACCCTAATGACCTTTACATGACCCCTGGTGACCCTTTGACCCCCACCGAGAGGTCAAGGGCTAGGACTGTGAGGGCAGAGCTAGTGGAGGTGAAGAACGAGTCGTCTGAGAGCGAAGGGAACGAGGCAGAGGAGGATGAGGACACCATAAAGAAGGAAGAGGAGACCATGAAGGAAGAGGAGGAAAGCAAGAGGGAGGAGAGCAATGAGAATAACCTGGTGGATGATGTGTTTGAAGAATCCAGAGTGGAACCTAGAATGTTAGAACAGAGAATGGTTGAACCTACAGCGCAAACTAAAATGGTGGAACAGAGAACAGTTGAACCTCCAGTAGAACACAGAATGGTAGAACCCTCGTTAAGAGAGTGTGTGGAGGGATTCCCTGACAGTTCTGAGGTGAGAGAGAAGGAATCAGGGAGAGACATGTTCCAGCAGGAGATAGAATGGAGGGAGGGGCAAATGGAGGGAGAAAGCAGACAGTATAGAGAAGAAGGGACGACAGGAGAGAGTAAGATGGAGAACGAGAAGGTAGGGACGGAAGAAAGAGATGAGGCAGGAGAGCAGGAGAAAGTTGAGGATAGAGGAAGCATGTGCAATAAGAGCAAAGAAGAAGAAGAAGAGGAGAGAGAGGAGGACGGGAACGAGAAGGCCGGATTGGAGCCAAGAGAGGATAGGGTGAAGGAGGAAGAGAGAGAGGAAGAAGAGAGGAAGTGCAGATGGAGAGTGGACGTGAAGGATGAGGACAAAGAGAGAGAAGAGAGAGCGTGCCCCGAGAGAGGAGAGGAGAAGAATGGATCTGCCATCATCCTTGGGATTGAGAACGAGGCCTTCGCGGAAGACAGGGAACGGGACTCGGAGTGTCGTCATGGCGATTGGTTGTGTCCTAGAGAGGACTCAGAAAGATGTCCAACTCCGGATCCAGAGGAGCAGCTCTCTGCTGAATATGAGGAGATTCCCGGTCTTCCTCATGAGGATGATGAGGGTTTTGCTAAGACAAGGAAGGTCAAATTCTCTACAGCACCAATCAAGGTAAACCCCCCCCCCCCAATTGCATTGTTAGAAAAACAACACAAAAACACTCACCCCATTGGGTTTGATAAAGGGGTGCCAGATTTTGATTCAGAGAGTAAGTATGGCCCAATCCCTTAGTTGTGGTAAAATGAAAAGCATGGATAGAATAGCTAAAGAGTGAAGGGTTTATGAATAGATGGAGAGTCATTTGAACCCTACAGACACATTTATATCCCATCAGGTTAAGAGGAGACAGGCAAGATATCATGCTCTGTCAAGTATTCAGTTCAGAACAGCTGAGGTGTAAGAACAAGTCAAAGTTTATTGGTCGTGTACACAGATTTGCAGATGTTATCAGGTGCAGCGAAATGCTTGTGTTTCTAGCTCCAACAGTGCAGTAATAATACCTAGTAATAATACCTAGCAATACAAAACAATACGCACATAATCCAAAAAGAAAGAAATTAAGAAATAACAGAACGAGCAATGTCAGTGTCCGGTATTTACAGTTGATGTCGTAAGTTACACCTCAGCCAAATACATTTAAACTCAGTTTTTCACAATTCCTGACATTTAATCCTAGTAAAAATTCCCTGTCTTAGGTAAGTTAGGATCACCACTTTATTTTAAGAATGTGAAATGTCAGAATAATAGTAGAGATTTATTTAAGTTTTTATTTCTTTCATCACATTCCCAGTGGGTCAGAAGTTTACATACACTCAATTAGTATTTGGTAGCATTGCCTTTAAATTGTTTAACTTGGGTCAAACGTTTCGGGTAGCCTTCCACAAGCTTCCCACAATAAGTTGGGTGAATTTTGGCCCATTCCTCCTGACAGAGCTGGTGTAACTGATTCACGTTTGTAGGCCTCCTTGCTTGCACACGCCTTTTCAGTTCTGCCCACACATTTTCTATAGGATTGAGGTCAGGGCTTTGTGATGGCCACTCCAATACCTTGACTTTGTTGTCCTTAAGCCAACTTTGGAAGTATGCTTGGGGTCATTGTCCATTTGGAAGATCCATTTGCGACCAAGCTTTAACTTCCTGACTGATGTCTTGAGATGTTGCTTCAATATATCAACATCATTTTCCTTCCTCATGATGCCATCTATTTTGTGAAGTGCACTAGTCCCTCCTGCAGCAAAGCACCCCCACAGCATGATGCTGCCACCCCTGTGCTTCACGGTTGGGATGGTGTTCTTCGGCTTGCAAGTGCCCCCCTTTTTCCATCATAACGATGGTCATTATGGGAAAACAGTTCTATTTTTGTTTCATCAGACCAGAGGACATTTCTCCAAAAAGTAAGATCTTTGTCCCCATGTGCAGTTGCAAACCATAGTCTGGTTTTTTTATGGCGGTTTTGGAGCAGTGGCTTCTTCCTTCCTGAGCGGCCTTTCAGGTTATGTCGATATAGGACTCATTTTACTGTGGATATAGATACTTGTCATGCACAAAGTAGATGTCCTAACCGACTTGCCAAAACTATAGTTTGTTAACAAGAAATGTGTGGAGTGGTTGAAAAACAAGTTTTAATGACTCCAACCTAAGTGTATGTAAACTTCCGACTTCAACTGTATACATATATACACATACAGTACCATTCAAAAGTTTGGACATACCTACTAATTCAAGGGTTTTTCTTTATTTGTACTATTCTTTACATTGTAGAATAATAGTGAAGACATCAAATCTATGAAATAACACATATGGAATCATGTAGTAACTAAAAAAGTGTTAAACAAATCAAAACATATTTTATATTTGAGATTCTTCAAATAGCCACCCTTTGCCTTGATGACAGCTTTGCACACTCTTGGCATTCTCTCAACCAGCTTCAGCTGGAATGCTTTTCCAACCGTCTTGAAGAAGTTCCCACATATGCTGAGCACTTGTTGGCTGCTTTTCCTTCACTCTGCCGTCCGACTCATCCCAAACCATCTCAATTGGGTTGAGGTCGGGGATTGTGGAGGCCAGGTCATCTGATGCAGCATTCCATCACTCTCCATCTTGGTCAAATAGCCCTTACACAGCCTGGAGGTGTGTTGGGTCATTGTCCTGTTGAAAAACAAATGATAGTCCCACTAAGCCCAAACCAGATTGGATGGTGTATTGCTGCAGAATGCGGTGGTAGCCATGCTGGTTAAGTGTGCCTTGAATTCTAAATAAATCACAGACAGTGTCACCAGCAAAGCACCCCCAGTCCATAACACCTCCTCCTCCATGCTTTACGGTGGAAACTACACATGCAGAGTTCATCCGTTCACCCACACCGCGTCTCACAAAAACAAGTCAGTTTGAACCAAAAATCTCCAATTTGGACTCCAGACCAAAGGACAAATTTCCATCAGTCTAATGTCCATTGCTGATGTTTCTTTGCCCAAGCAGGTCTCCTCTTCTTGTTGGTGTCCTTTAGTAGTGGTTTCTTTGCAGCAATTCGACCATGAAGGCCTGATTCACACAGTCCCCTCTGAACAGTTGATGTTGAGATGTGTCTTTTACTTGAACTCTGTGAAGCATTTATTTGGGCTGCAATTTCTGAGGCTGGTAACTCTAATGAACTTATCCTCTGCAGCAGAGGTAACTCTGGGTCTTCCATTCATGTGGCGGTCCTCATGAGAGACAGTTTCATCATAGCTCATAGCACTTGAAGAAACGTTCAAAGTTCTTGAAATGTTCTGTATTGACTGACCTTCATGTCTTAAAGTAATGATGGACTGTCGTTTCTCTTTGCTTATTTGAGTTGTTCTTGCCATAATATGGACTTGGTCTTTTACCAAATAGGGCTATCTTCTGTATACCACCCCCTACCTTGTCACAACACAACTGATTGGCTCAAACGCATTAAGAAGGAAATAAATTCCACAAATTAACTTTTAAGAAGGCACACCTGTTAATTGAAATGCATTTCAGGTGACTACCTCATGAAGCTGGTTGAGAGAATGCCAAGAGTGTGCAAAGCTGTCATCAAGGCAAACGGTGGCTATTTGAAGAATCTTTTGATTTGTTTAACACGTTTTTAGTTACTACATGATTCCATATGTGTTATTTAATCGTTTTGATGTCTTCACTATTATTCTACAATGTAAAAAATAGTAAAAATAAAGAAAAACCCTTGAATGAGTAGGTGTGTCCAAACATGTAATGTGTGTGTGTGTATGTGTGTATATACAGCTGCGGAAAAAATTAAGAGACCACTGCAAAATGATCAGTTTCTCTGGTTTTACTATTTATAGGTATGTGTTTGTGTAAAAATAACATTTTTGTTTTATTCTATAAACTACTGACAACATTTCTCCCAAATTCCAAATAAAAATATTGTCATTTAGAGCATTTATTTGCAGAAAATGACAACTGGTCAAAATAACAAAAAAGATGCAGTGTTGTCAGACCTCGAATAACGCAAAGAAAATAAGTTCATGTTCATTTTTGAACAACACAATAGTAATGTTTTAACTTAGGAAGAGTTTAGAAATCAATATTTGGTGGAATAACCCTGATTTTCAATCACAGCTTTCATGCGTCTTTCACATTGATGTTGGGTGACTTTATGCCACTCCTGGCGCAAAAATTCAAGCAGCTCGGCTTTGTTTGATGGCTTGTGACCATCCATCTTCCTCTTGATCACATTCCAGAAGTTTTCAATGGGGTTCAGGTCTGGAGATTGGGCTGGCCATGACAGGGTCTTGATCTGGTGGTCCTCCATCCACACCTTGATTGACCTGGCTGTGTGGCATGGCGCATTGTCCTGCTGGAAAAAACAATCCTCAGAGTTGGGGAAAAATGTCAGAGCAAAAGGAAGCAAGTTTTCTTCCAGGAGAACCTTGTACGTGGCTTGATTCATGCATCCTTCACAAAGACAAATCTGCCCGATTCCAGCCTTGCTGAAGCACCCCCAGATCATCACCGATCCTCCACCAAATTTCACAGTGGGTGCGAGACACTCTGGCTTGTAGGCCTCTCCAGGTCTCCATCTAACCATTAGACGACCAGGTGTTGGGCAAAGCTGAAAATTGGACTCATCAGAGAAGATGGCCTTACTCCAGTCCTCTACGGTTCAATCCTTATGGTCTTTTGCAAACCTCAGCCTGGCTCTTCTTTGCTTCTCATTGATGAAGGGCTTTTTTCTAGCTTTGCACCACTTCAGCCCTGCCCCTAGGAGCCTGTTTCGAACCGTCCTCGCCGTGCACTTCACCCCAGCTGCCGTTTGCCATTCTTTTTGTAGGTCACTTGATGTCATCCTACGGTTGTTGAGTGACATTCGAATGAGTTGGCGGTCATCCCGGTCAGTAGAGAGTCGTTTTCACCCTCTGCCGGTCTGTAGGTTTGTTGTCCCCAATGTCTGCTGCTTGACCTTGTTCTTATTTTAAGGATGGAAGCAACCTGACGCTCACTGTATCCCTCTGCCAGTAAAGCCAGAATTGAACCCTTCTTTTCCTCACTCAACTTTCCTTTTCAACTCTTTTGGCATGGTCAATAGTTATTTTTTGATTAATATTACTTTTGAGGTACTATTAGCACTGTTTTTGCCATCCAGCTGGTCCTATTGCAAGAGGATAGTGATGACCACAGCAGTGGTTTTTATACTTTTCCTCGTTAAATAAGATTTGGTTCATGTGATCACCTAATCAGTACCTAATTCAGTAGAATGAGGTATATAATAATATGCCATTTAGCAGACACTTTTACACAAAGCGACTTACAGTCATGCGTGCATACATTTTTGTGTATGGGTGGTCCCGGGGATCGAACCCACTACCTTGGCTTTACAAGCGCCATGCTCTACCAGCTGAGCAGGTGTGCCTGTGTTGGAATTCAACAGACACTGGAATGGAATGGCTGTCATACATGTAGAGATGCTGATTTAAGAAACATTTGCAGTGGTCTCTTAATATTTTTCCAGAGCTATATATACGCACACACACACTGAACAAAAATATAAACGCAACAATTTCAACGATTTTACTGAGTTACAGTTCATATAAGGAAATCAACCAATTGAAATACATTCATTAGGCCCTAATCTATGGATTTCACATGACTAGGAAGGGGCGCAGCCACATGGTAGCCAGGCCCAGCAAATCAGAATTCGTTTTTCCCCCACAAAAGGGCTTTATTACAGACAGAAATACTCCTCAGTTTCATCAGCTGTCCGGGTGGCTGGTCTCAGACGATCCCGCAGGTGAAGAAGCTGGATGTGGAGGTCCTGGGCTGGCGTGGTTACTGGTCGTCTGCGGTTGTGAGACCAGTTGGATGTACTGTAAAATTTTCTAAAACGGCGTTGGAGGCGGCTTATGGTAGAGTAAGGAACATTCAACAGCTCTGGTGGACATTCCTGCGGTCAGCATGCCAATTGGCATTGTGTTGTGTGACAAAACTGCACATTTTAGAGTGGCCTTTTATTGTCCCCAGCACAGCACTGTGTAATGATCATGCTGTTTAATCAGCTTCTTGATATGCCACACCTGTCAGGGGGATGGATTATTTTGTCAAAGGAGACATGCTCACTAACAGGGAAGTAAACAAATTTGTGCACAGAATTTGAGAGAAACAAGCTTTTTGTGTGTGGAACATTTCTGGGATTATTTTATTTCAGCTCATGAAACCTGGGACCAACACTTTACATGTTAGGGTTATATTTTTGTTCAGTATATCTATCTATCTATCAATCATTGACGGCTGGTGGGAGGAGCTATAGGAGGAAGTGCTCATTGTAATGGCTGAAATGGAATTGTATCAAACATATAGAAACCACGTTTGACTCCGTTCCATTAATTCCATTCTAGCAATTACAATGGGCCCGTCCTCCTATAGCTCCTCCCACCAGCCTCCACTGAGATATATATACATACAGTGCATTCGAAAGGTATTCAGACACCTTAACTTTTTCCACATTTTGTTACGTTACAGCCGTATTCTAAAATGGATTAAATTAATAAAAATCCTCACCATTCTACACACAATACCCCATAATGACAAAGTAAAAACAGGTTTTTAGATTTTTTTGCTAATTTATAAAATAAAATAAAACTAATTTATATGTACATAAGTATTCAGACCCTTTACTCAGTACTTTGTTGAAGCACCTTTGGCAGAAACTACAGCCTTGAGTCTTTTTGGGTATGACGCTACAAGCTTGAAACACCTGTATTTGGGGAGTTTCTCCCATTCTTCTCTGCAGATCCTCTCAAGCTCTGTCAGTTTGGATGGGGAGCGTCGCTGAACAGCTATTTCAAGTCCGGGCTCTGGCTGGGCCACTCAAGGACATTCAGAGACTTGTCCCGAAGTCACTCCTGCATTGTCTTGGCTGTGTGTTTAGGGTCTTTGTCCTGTTGGAAGGTGAACCTTCGCCCCAGTCTGAGGTCCTGAGCGCTCTGGAGCAGGTTTTCATCAAGGATCCCTCTGTGCTTTGCTCCGTTCATCTCTCCCTCGATCCTGACTAGTCTCCCAGTCCCTGCTGCTGAAAAACATTCCCACAGCATGATGCTGCCACCACCATGCTTCACCGTAGGGATGGTGCCAGGTTTCCTCCAGACGTGACGCTTGGCATTCTGGCCAAAGAGTTAAATATTGGTTTCATCAAACCAGAGAATCTTGTTTCTCATGGTCTGAGAGTCTTTAAGTGCCTTTTATTGAGGAGTGGCTTCCGTCTGGCTACTCTACCAATAAGGCCTGATTGGTGCAGTGCTGCAGAGATGGCTGTCCTTCTTGAAGATTATTCCATCTCCACAGAGGAACTCTGGAGCTCTGTCAGAGTGACCATCGGGTTCTTGGTCACCTCCCTGACCAAGGCCCTTTTCCCCCGATTGCTCAGTTTGGCCGGGTGGCCAGATCTAGGAAGAGTCTTGGTGGTTCCAAACTTCTTCCATTTAAGAATGATGGAGGCCACTATGTTCTTGGGGACCTCCAATGCTGCAGAAATGTTTTGGTACCCTTCCCCAGATCTGTGCCTCGACACAATCCTGTCTCGGAGCTCTACGGACAATTCCGATATTTTTGGGGGGTAGATTGAGGAGGGGGAAAAAACAATTTTATTAATTTTAGAATAAGGCTTTAACGTAACAAAGTGGAAAAAGTCACGGGGTCTGAATATTTTCCGAATGCACTGTATATATAATGCTGTGTATGGACAGTATATGAATAGAAAAGGTAGTTGTATAGGATGAGCCATGACTAGAATACAGTATAGAACATTCATCTACCCTACTGTATGTGACTCCACATTAGTCTTTTCAGTGTGAGGGATTCCAGTCAGGATCTAAAATCTCCCAGACATCTCAGCCCATGTGTGGCTGCCATGTCTTCTGAGAGCTTTGCTGAGTATGGCACTGTTGGCACACATTTCACCAGGTCAGTGTGTATTTAGGATTTAATTACCGGCAAATGAAGTCCCAAAACTGTTCGAGGACCATTTTGTCTAAGACGTTCCTTGCCTCTGAGATTGAACTGCAGTACATGGATTTGCAATGACTCAGCATTGTGTGTGTTAAGCTGTATGTGTTAAGACTAAGCGTCTGCTACAGCTTGTGTTTCCATCTAACACCCCAGTCATATTGGAGCATCTGACAACATAAACAGTATGGTGTGGTATCAAGTCCAGCTGGCAGAGAGAGGGGAGACAATCTGGGGGACCAAGAAAACCAAAGACTGGCATACATACACTAAACTTGACAATGAAAGATGTGATGATAATGGTGTATGTACTCTCTCTCAGGTGTTCCTTACCTACTCAAATGCGGACTATGACAGGCATAATGATGATGTTGACCCCGTGTCTGCCTCTGCTGAATATGAAATGGAGAAGAGAGTGGACAAGATGGACCTCCTCCCTGTCCAGATAGAGAAAGGTTGGTCCCTCTCTGCTATCGCTCTCCCTCTATCCTTTACCTCTTCCATTCCTTTATAT
Organism: Coregonus clupeaformis; assembly: GCF_020615455.1. Taxonomy (NCBI): domain Eukaryota; kingdom Metazoa; phylum Chordata; class Actinopteri; order Salmoniformes; family Salmonidae; genus Coregonus; species Coregonus clupeaformis. The sequence continues at coordinate 15,458,705 of NC_059205.1, forward strand.
TCCTCTCTCCTTATCTCTTTTACTTCTCTCTCACGCCCTTCATCAGCCCATCTCTCTCTCTCTCCTTCTGTTTTTACACCTACTCTTTGTCCAACTCCCCCTTTCTCTGTCTGTCTGTAGGAGACGAGGGTCTGGGTATCAGTATAATAGGGATGGGGGTAGGGGCTGACCAGGGTCTGGAGAAGCTGGGCATCTTCGTTAAGACCATCACAGAGAACGGAGCTACACAACAGGACGGACGGTGAGAATCTGATCTAAGGGCAATGATGCCTTCCTTTCTAATGGTAGGATGCGAGTGTAATACTGTAAGCTGATCCTAGATCTGTGTATCTCTGTGTGTGTGTGTGTCAGTATCCAGGTGAATGACCAGATAGTGGAGGTGGATGGGGTCAGTCTGGTCGGAGTCACACAGCTGTTTGCTGCCACTGTGCTGAAGAACACCATTGGCACTGTCAAGTATACACACACACACACACGCACACACACACACACATACACAGAACCTAAGCCGATTGGTTGTACCACTTAACACAGGCTCCTGATTTGTCATTGTCTCTCACTGCAGGTTTTTGATAGGCCGGGAGAAGCAGGGGGAGGAGAGTGAGGTGGCTCGTCTGATCACTCAGAGTCTGGAGCAGGACAAGAGACCACCTACAGTGGAGGTAGGTGTGTGTGACTGTGTATATGTACATGGAGCAGGACAAGAGACCACCTACAGTGGAGGTAGGTGTGTGTGACTGCGTATACAGTGCCTTCAGAAAGTATTCACACCCCTTGACTTTTTCCACATTTTGTTGTTAAAGTGGGATTAAAATGTATTTTGTCATTTTTTGTCAGTGATCTACACAAAATACTCTGTCAAAGTGGAAGAAATTCTAATAAACTATATATACAAAAGTATGTGGACACCCCTTCAAATGAGTGAAGCTACAGTGAGGGAAAAAAGTATTTGATCCCCTGCTGATTTTGTACGTTTGCCCACTGACAAAGATATGATCAGTCTATAATTTTAATGGTAGGTTTATTTGAACAGTGAGAGACAGAATAACAACCAAAAAATCCAGAAAAACGCATGTCAAAAATGTTATAAATTGATTTGCATTTTAATGAGGGAAATAAGTATTTGACCCCCTCTCAATCAGAAAGATTTCTGGCTCCCAGGTGTCTTTTATACAGGTAACGAGCTGAGATTAGGAGCTCACTCTTAAAGGGAGTGCTCCTAATCTCAGTTTGTTACCTGTATAAAAGACGCCTGTCCACAGAAGCAATCAATCAATCAGATTCCAAACTCTCCACCATGACTAAGACCAAAGAGCTCTCCAAGGATGTCAGGGACAAGATTGTAGACCTACACAAGGCTGGAATGGGCTACGAGACCATCGCCAAGCAGCTTGGTGAGAAGGTGACAACAGTTGGTGCGATTATTCGCAAATGGAAGAAACACAAAAGACCTGTCAATCTCCCTCGGCCTGGGGCTCCATGCAAGATCTCACCTCGTGGAGTTGCAATGATCATGAGAACAGTGAGGAATCAGCCCAGAACTACACGGGAGGATCTTGTCAATGATCTCAAGGCAGCTGGGACCATAGTCACCAAGACAACAATTGGTAACACACTATGCCGTGAAGGACTGAAATCCTGCAGCGCCCACAAGGTCCCCCTGCTCAAGAAAGCACATATACAGGGCCGTCTGAAGTTTGCCAATGAACATCTGAATGATTCAGAGGTGTTGTGGTCAGATGAGACCAAAATTGAGCTCTTTGGCATCAACTCAACTCGCCGTATTTGGAGGAGGAGGAATGCTGCCTATGACCCCAAGAACACCATCCCCACCGTCAAACATTGGGGTGGAAACATTATGCTTTGGGTGTGTTTTCTGCTAAGGGGACAGGACAACTTCACCGCATCAAAGGGACGATGGATGGGGCCACTTGGGTGAGAACCTCCTTCCCTCAGCCAGGGCATTGAAAATGGGTCGTGGATGGGTATTCCAGCATGACAATGACCCAAAACACACGGCCAAGGCAACAAAGGAGTGGCTCAAGAAGAAGCACATTAAGGTCCTGGAGTGGCCTAGCCAGTCTCCAGACCTTAATCACATAGAAAATCTGTGGAGGGAGCTGAAGGTTCGAGTTGCCAAATGTCAGCCTCAAAACCTTAGTGACTTGGAGAAGATCTGCAAAGAGGAGTGGAACAAAATTCCTCCTGAGATGTGTGCAAACATTGTGGCCAACTACAAGAAATGTCTGACCTCTGTGATTGCCAACAAGGGTTTTGCCACCAAGTACTAAATCATGTTTTGCAGAGGGGTCAAATACTTATTTCCCTCATTAAAATGCAAATCAATTTATAACATTTTTTATATGCGTTTTTCTGGATTTTTTTGTTGTTATTCTGTCTCTCACTGTTCAAATAAACCTACCATTAAAATTATAGACTGATCATGTCTTTGTCAGTGGGCAAATGTACAAAATCAGCAGGGGATCAAATACTTTTTTCCCTCACTGTATTTCAGCCACACCCGTTGCTGACAGGTATAAAATCGAGCACACAGCCATGCAATCTCCATAGACAAACATTGGCAGTAGAATGGCCTTACTGAACAGCTCAGTGACTTTCAACATGGCACCATCATAGGATGCCACCTTTCCAACAAGTCAGTCTGTCAAATGTCATGGTTCTTAACGCTACAGCATACAATGACATTCTAGACAATTCTGTGCTTCCAACTTTGTGGCAACAGTTTGGGGAAGGCCTTTTCCTGTTTCAGCATGACAATGCCCCCATGCACAGTGAGGTCCAAACAGAAATGGTTTGTCGATCGGTGTGGAAGAACTTGACTGGCCTGCACAGAGGCCTGAGCTCAACCCCATTGAGCCAGGCCTAATCACCCAACATCAGTGCCCGACCTCACTAATGCTCTTGTGGCTGAATGGAAGCAAGTCCCCGTAGCAATGTTACAACATCTAGTGGAAAGCCTTCCCAGAAGAGTGGAGGCTGTTATAGCAGCAAAGGGGGGACCAACTTCATATTAATGCCCATGATTAATATGGAGATGTTCGACGATCAGGTGTCCACATACTTATAGTCATGTAGTGTATAACTTGATTAGATAAGTATCCAACCCCCAAAATCGATACATGTTAGACTTTGGCAGTAATTGCAGCTGTGAATCTTTCTGGGTAAGTCTCTAAGAGCTTTGCACACCTGGATTGTACAATATTTGCACATTATTCTTTAAGAAAATTATTAAAGCTCTGTCAAGTTGGTTGTTGATCGTTGCTAGACAGAAATGTTCAGCCATTTTGCTAGACAGAAATGTTCAGCCATTTTGCTAGACAGACAATTTAAGTCAAACTAGGTCACTCAGGGACATTGGTAAGCAACTCCAGTGTATATTTGGCCTTGTCTTTTAGGTTATTGTCCTGCTGAAAGGTGTATTTGTCTCCCAGTGTCTGTTGGAAAGCAGACTGAAACAGGTTTTCTTTTTATGATTTTGCCTGTGCTTGGCTCTATTCTGTTTATTTTTATCCAACAAAACTCACTAGTCCTTTCCGATGACGAGCATACATGATGCAGGCACCACCGTGCTTGGAAATATGAAGTGGTAATCAGTGATGTTGGATTTGCCTCAAACAAAAACGCTTTGTATTCAGGACATAGTTAACTTCTTTCCCATATTTTTTGCAGTTTTTCTTTAGTGCCTTATTGCAAACAGGATGCATGTTTTGGAATATTTTTTTTCCGTACAGGCTTCCTTCTTTTCACTCTGTCATTTAGCTTAGTATTTTTGAGTAATTACAATGCTGGTGATCCATCCTCAGTTTTCTCCTATCACAGCCATTAAACTCTGTAACTGTTTTAAAGTCACTGTTGGCCTCATGGTGAAATCCCTGAGTGGTTTCCTTCCTCTCCGGCAACTGAGTTAGGAAGGACACCTGTATCTTTGTAGTGACTGGGTGTATTGATACACCAGCCAAAGTGTAATTAAAAGCTTCACCATGCTCAAAGGATATTAATTGTCTGCTGTTTTTTTTATCCATCTACCAATAGGTGCCCTTCTTTGCAAGGCATTGGAAAACATCACTGGACTTTGTGTTTGAAATTCACTGCTCGACTGAGGGACCTTACAGATAATTGTATGTGTGGGGTGCAGAGATGAGGTAGTCATTAGAAAATTATGTTAAACACTATTATTGCACACCGAGTGAGTCCATGCAAATATTATGTAACTTGTTAAGCTCTCCTGAACTCCTGAATTTATTTAGGCTTGCCATAAGAAAGGGGATGAATACTTATTGACTTACAACATTTTAGAGTTTCATTTGCAATTATATTTTACAAATTAAAAACATAATTCCACTTTGACATTATGGGGTATTTTGTGTAGGCCAGTGACACAAAATCTCAATTTAATCCATTTAAAAAATCAGGCTGTAACACAAGAAAATGTGGGAAAAGTAAAGGTGTGTGAATACTTTCTGAAGGCACTGTACAGAATCATTCCTAATTGGTTGTACCTGCGTGTGGGTGTTTATGTATCTCAGTTGCTAAATGGAGGTGATGATGGTGGTGGTGCTCTGGGGCTGAGCACAGTGGATGAGAGAGAGGAAGATCTTCTCCTTACAGAGGAGGAGGAGGATGAAGAGGAAGACATAACCAGCCTGGACTCAGCCCAGCTCTGCTTTAAATACCAACAGGTGAGTCAGTCAGATGTGTTGAAGTCTGGTATTGTGTGTGTGTGCGTGCGCTCTGGTGAAGACTACTTTTTTACCCCTCAGAAGGCATTATGTTCCTGGTCCCAAAACAGCTGCTAGTGTCTGGAGATCTGATGGGATCAGATAGGTGTTAGTGTTAATAAGTGTATTGACTTTGTTTTGTATGAAGTGTTTTCAAGTGTGTTCTGGTCTCGCCTCAGCTCCAGTTAAAGCTCAGGACCAGATCAGACCAACTCTGCCTAGCCCGGGAGAAGGTAGGTCACACTGACGAGACTGTCAAAACGCATGCTAACACACTCGCGCACACACACACTCTTCCTCCCTCTCAGAACAGACTAATTTAGCTCTCTATGAGACGTCCCTGTCTACAGTCTGAATGATTAGTACAGATGCCATGTTCCAATAACCTTGAAAATATACAATTTCTTCTTGTCCGTCTTCCCTGTGTTATCACTGATCTGACATGACAGCATTGATTAAAGCTATCTAATCTAGGCCCATACTTTTACCTATACAATTGTGTTAGATGAGTGATTATTTAGGAAAAAGGAAGGCTGGATCTTCACGGTATTGGAACATGGCTGAAGTGGATTTGTTTTCTGGGTGCTTAGTAGAGTGGGTAGAGGATGTGTCTAAGGGGGTGTCTACTGTCGAGGGATGAGGGATGAGGGCTAGATGAAGGGGCTCATGGTATGGGGCTAGGGAACTGGTTACCCACCTGTCTGTCCTCCAGCTGAGGGTTTGTGAGGAGCAGTGGGCCTCGTGGGAGAGTCGTCAGGATGAGCTGGAGCGGAGTGTCCAGGAAGGAGAGGAGAAGGCTGACAAACTAGAGAAGTAATCATCAATTACACTGATCTACCAGTCACTAATTTAGTATGATGGTGATGGAAAATTATGCCAATGGTGGTGATGAACACGATGGTGATGATGAAGAATGTGATTGTTCTTCTAGGTACTGGCAGGAGGCCCAGGCTCTGTGCAGGATTGTGAACCAGCGATTGGCTGACACTCAGAGCCAATTCGACAGCCTAGAGGTCAAATACAGCAAGGCCAAGAGACTGCTGAGGGAATTCCAACACAGGTGAGCTCTGGGTAATGTAGTCAACCGTGAAAATGCCCCTGTAGGCCAATTAGGAATATTCACTGCCTGTTTAGAAAGTCTATTTATCTCTGTGTCTGATGGTCCCTCTGTCCCTGTGCAGAGAGAAGGAGAGTGAGAGGAGAGAGGAGGAGCTGCAGAGAGAGATGGAGGAGACCGAGAGGAGACACAGAGATACCGTGGATAGACTACAGAGACAGGTGGGACTGGAGGAGACGACGTAAACTGTACTGTAGTGCTACTACCTGAGTGAGCCAAGTGTTTTTTCCTCTGTTCAGATAGGTCACCTGGAGCGAGGGGAGGCGGTCCCTGAGATCGACAACCAATCACTGGACACCTCATTTACCTCAAGTAAGACACCGCCCCTCAGGTAGCATGTGTCTGTGTGTGTGCGAGCATGTGTGTATCTTTGTGTATTGAGCCTCTCAGACTGTGTGTTTGTTTCAGGTGCAGACTGGAGCATTGTGGTGCCTGAGACGGGTCGGTTGGATACCAGTGCTCACAGGGCCAGAGCACAGCTCGCCCAGAAAGCCAAGAGACACCCTCCCTCACGAGACAAACTCAGAGAGTCCTTCAGGAGACAGGTTAGACATACACACGCACGCACACACATTCCATTGACACACACTGAATGTTCTATCACTCCCTGTAGGGTGAGGAAGACCAGACTCAGGCCTGTGACGAGAAGAGACAATCGCTGACTGCGTGCACACCCCGAGAGGCGGGACGTTCTGTCTCAGCAGGAGGTGACCGTGTCCACTCCAGCACCTCCTCTCTGTCTGCCCTCACCCCCCAGTCCCATCCACCCTCCTCTCTCCTCACCCCCCAGCCAGGCCAGTCTCCTTCTAAAGAGGACAACTCTTCTACCACACACAAATCAAAGAGAAGATTCCCTGACTTCAGGTAGGTTGCTCACCAGATCCTCTTGTAGTCATAATGTACAGCAAGCCCAATCTCAACCCCTAACCCCTTTCCCCTAGGCACTTCTGAGCAGATAAGATGCACTATACATTCAAAAGTATGTGCACACCGCTTCAAATTAGTGGATTTGGCTATTTCAGCCACCCCTGTTGCTGACAGGTGTATAAAATCGAGCACACAGCCATGCAATCTCCATAGACAAACATTGGCAGTAGAATGGACCGATACTGAAGAGCTCAGTGACTTTCAACGTGGCACCGTCATAGAATGCCACCTTTCCAACAAGTCAGTTTGTCAAATTTCTGCCCTGCTAGAGCTGCCCCAGTCAACTGTAAGTGCTGTTATTGTGAAGTGGAAACATTTAGGAGCAACAACGGCTCAGCCGCGAAGTGGTAGGCCACACAAGGTCACAGAACGGGACCGGTGAGTGCTGAAGCGCGTTGCAACACTCACTACCGAGTTCCAAACTGCCTCTGGAAGCAATGTCAGCACAATAGCTGTTTGTCGGGAGCTTCATGAAATGGGTTTCCATGGCCAAGCAGCCGCACACGCAATGCCAAGCTACCTGCCCCAATGCATAGTGCCAACTGTAAAGTTTGGTAGAGGAGGAATAATGGTCTGGGGTTGTTTTACATGGTTCAGGCTAGGCCCCTTAGTTCCAGTGAAGGGAAATCTTAATGCTACAGCATACAATGACATTCTAGATGATTCTGTGCTTCCAACTTTGTGGCAACAGTTTGGGGAAGGTCCTTTCCTGTTTCAGCATGACAATGCCCCCTTGCACAAAGAGATGTCCACACAGAAATGGTTTGTCGAGATCGGTGTGGAACAACTTGACTGGCCTGCACAGAGCCCTGACCTCAATCCCATCGAACACCTTTGGGAACACCGACTGCAAGCCTAATCGCCCAACATCAGTGCCCGACCTCACTAATGCTCTTGTGGCTGAATGGAAGCAAGTCCCCGCAGCAATGTTCCAACATCTAGTGGAAAGCCTTCCCAGAAGAGTGGAGGCTGTTATAGCAGCAAAGGGGGGACCAACTCCAAATTAATGCCCATGATTTTGGAATGAGATGTTCGACGAGCAGGTGTCCACATACTTTTGGCCATGTAGTGTATGTATAGGCAATGTGGTAAAAGCTCCACCTTGCCCTCTGATAGTCCTCTAACCTCCCTGTTCTTCTGCCCTCTAGCAGCCTCCGCAAGTCTCTGAGCAGAGGGAGGAAGAGTGAGAAGGAGAAGAACAAGAGAAGGTCCCTGGAACACAGGTAAAACATAGTAGACACACTACGGAACTAGCAGAGAAAACGGGTCCAGTCAATACTATACACACACCATGTACAGCAATTTCTATTTACACACACATTACATTTCTTATTTCACAGTGTTTCTGCCGTCCCTCTGTTTGACTGTTGTGTTGTCTTTCTCTGTCCCCAGGGGTTCGTGTGGTGACCTGGTAGATGACTCCAGCAGTGGCGTGTCTCCCTCAGGCTCTGTCACCTCCATGCCCTCCTGCCTGCCCTTCTCCTGGTTTGGGGAGCGAGGACGGGAGAGACTGAAGAAGGAGAGAGAGAAGCTTAGGTCGGTCTCCAGCAGCAGTCTACCCTACATGACCACCGGAGGCAGTAGAGACTGCCAGGTGAGAGGGGAGGCGCGCAAGCGCACACACACACCTGGCCTTTCATCTCAGACTACCCTGGACTTCAAATTTCATTTTTGCTCCAAAGCACTTGTTTAGCTCAATAATTGAGTGGCTTATGATTTTGCATGCTTATTTCACCTGGGGCCTTTCATTTTATACTGTACTCACTCTTGACTGTGCGGTTGTTTGTGTGTGTGTGTGTGTGTGTGTGTGTGTGCAAGCGTGCTCTTCACAGTGTTTGTGTGAGTCACAAATGTCTTTGCTCATTCTAGAGACTGAGTGTAGCAGATGCAGGCAGTACCAGCTCTGCTCTCCTGTCAGGGATGCTATCAGATATGTCTCTCTCTGGGCGCTCTCAAACTCTCACCTTCTCCTCCTCAGAGGTGAGTCTCTCTCAATCTCTCACATGGTCTCCCTCTATTTCTCACTCCTTCCTCTCTCCCCTTCTCTCTGTCTTATCACCCTTCTCTCTCTGACCTGATTTCTGTTCTAGTTTTCTACCATTCCCTGATTGTTTTCTCCTCTGCTCAAATGGCTGGATTGTGGTTTACTTTCCCCTGAATGACCCAGAATGTGATGGAATATTAAGGTGTTAGTTTGTTTTTAATTTTTTAATGTTTTGGGTTTGTGTCGACCTGTCCGTCTGTCTGTCCCTCTCTGTAGACTCTGGAAGATGACTCTGTCCTAGTTGGTAACAATAATCAATGGCAAAGCCAACCCCTGGACCAATGGACCAATCAGCAGGTCTGTCTGTGGTTGATTGGCATTAGCATGGACCAATACGCAGCCGAGTTCACGGCCAATGGTGTGGATGGGCTGCAACTCCTCAATCTGGACAACAACAAACTCAAAGTAGGTTTGTTCTACAGGGAGTCAAGGGCAATGTCTTAATACTGTTAGACATCATCCTCTCCTCACCTTCTGTCCTCAGTGTTCTGATAATTGAAAGGACTGAATGGGTTTCCCTGATCAGTGACCAGCTAGGAAAGGGGGCTAGTGAAGAGTATTGTGACGCATCCCTTCGATGAATGAGTTAATTCCTTATGGATCAGCCCATAGTGTCACATAAATGAAAGTCTCCCTCCCCTTCTTTCTCTTCCCCTCTTTCTCTCCAGGCTCTGGGGGTGTGTAGTCATAGTGACCGTGCTGCTCTGAAGAGAAGGCTGAAGGAGATGAGGAAGACTCTGGAGAGAGAGGAGAGGGCGAAGGGAATGGAGAGAGAGGAAAAGGAAAGTGAGAAGAGGAAGATGGAGATAGAAAGCAGAAGGAAGGGGAAGGAAAGGGAGAAGAGGAGCAATGAGAGTGAAGGAAAAGAGAAGAAGATGGTGGAGGGAAAAGAGGCCAGATGTAGTGGTAAAAAGGTCAGAACAGAGTCACTCTGCTGAAGTCTGCACACTGATCTCTGACCCCTAAACCCAGAAATGTTTTATCTGATAAGTCCTACTACTATTAGGCTCATCTCATGCATTCCAGTCTTTAGACAAGCAGCTATAGTCTCTATTATAGTCTCTCTATCAGCAAAGAAATGTCTTACTGTAAGTCTTCACCGCGGCTGGTGAAATATAGTTTTTATTTATTTTTTAAGTGTTTGTTGCTATGTACAGACGTTTCTATATGCATGTTGTACAGTTGATGGCATTAAGCACTAGATTGTCTTTTAAGCTGTGAATGTTTTACATGCATTAATAAATAATGTTTCAAAACTTATCGACTTAACTTCTGACTGTAAAGACTGCATTTTAACATTTAGGTTAAATTTCATTTCCATGGTGTAATAAAAGTAACAAAGTGCACGAAAATGAAAAGAGATGGATGTGACTTTGTAAAAACTTTTATTTAGGAAATCATAGCCATTTTTTCACACGTTACTTTACATTAATGTCAACAGCTGTCACTGGACCAATCCTCCACATTTAGCATTGAATGGGCCCTGCTTAAATACTTACAAAATGCATAATTCTTCACTTCCTTGAAATGATCACTGATTTAATGTGACTGGTTAGAAGAACCACAATATGTAGTTTCTCCACTCTCTCTGCTTCCCTGGTCCATCTCAACAATCGAATACTTATATAAGTTCACAACATTCTCTCTGAGTGGTTTTGGATGGTAAAGTTAGTACATGGATATGTAGATGACATGAAAATAATATAGAAAGATGGGATAGGAAAGGTGTTGATTAGCTGCTGCTATAACTTGATGAAAAATGACCCCAGTGAAATGTGTATAACTGTCCTTATACCCAAATGGTTTGAGATTTGTCAGTGTGATTTGAGGCATCCATCCTTCCATTTCTTGAAAAATACTCATTGTGAAAAAGTCTTTGGCCAGTGGAGTACTTTGTAGTTAACATTCTCCTCATATAATAAATACACAATTCTTCAAAATATACAAAATTTATAAAACACTCCAGCCTGTCCCATAAGTGTACATTTACAAAACAATGTCCAGAGCTTTGAAAGAGTGACAACTGGGATTCTTGACCCAAAATGTGCAAGAACACACAAAAATCTTCTCTCTGTCCAGTGATCAACATGGATGTCACTATCAAGATAAAATCAGACAAGATAATACTTAATTGATCCCCAAAAAGGGACAATTTGATGAAGTGTTATTTTACCTTATCTAACCTGCTATTGTAGGATCACCATCTGTCCTTAAAGTACACAAATAAAGCTGTTCTACAATCCTTTTTTTATGTCCACACTGGAGTGAGGCCTTGGAATAGTCAGATGAATGTCTGTGGGAATGGGAGCTCCAACATTCCGCCATTGTTAAGAGTAACTCTCGTTCTCATTCCAGCTCGTTATCCAGGCTTTCTTTTCCAGGCTTTCCAGTTTCTCCTCCTTTTTAATCCGCACTGCATTATAACTGGGAACGCTGTCGTCGTACTTTGAGCGTTTGAAAAACCCACACTGTTGGAAAAAAACAGCACATAGAAATCAGTAACCATCATTTTTTAACCTCTCAACAACATAAAAGGAATAGTTCACCCTCACATCAAACTATGAAAAGTCTAACACTGTTTGATTTTGGGGTGAACTATCCCTTTAAGGGCAGAGATGTGAGTGAGGCTCTTGAACAGTAGGAGGCGATATAGAGCCATCGGTGGTCCTACATGCAGAAAGCTGTAATGTAGCAACGCCCCTATAAACCAGGCTGAAAGAAAACCATGTAAGAACCTTCAGAGAGGAAGTGCTTGAAGTTCCAATGGCAACCACGGAAGCAGAAACCAGAGACAGAGAGAGATGAAGACCACAAGGATCTAACCCAGAAGGTCTTTGGAGCGATAGGAGAACAGTTCATAAACTTGGCATAATGATTTTCAACCAAAGTAAGCATTCATCCCACATGGCCATGCATGTAAACCGTCCATAACAGTTAGAAAGATGGACATTTCCAAGCAGAACCTTGAAGTGCTTTCTACAGCAACCTGTCAGCTGAGCTCTTAACATTTCATTCCATCCATTCCATCATCATAGCATTGCATTTGATTTCGTAGCTCTGAGCCCCTTTACTGCTTGTTCATTAGCGAAAGCATTTCCCCCTTCAGCGAGAGTTAGTCTGCCGCTGTGCCACTGTGCCCATCCATCCTCTGTGCCCCCAGGCATGTATAGATGTGTTTACCCCAGAGACAGCGTCTCTCTCTCTTTACGCGTCAGAAGACGTCAGTCTCTCTTTGTCAGAGGGTGGCGCATTGTCTTTCTTTTTCCCGAAGAAACCACACTAAAGAGAAGCAATTGCATTAGTGTGTGTGTGTGTGTGTGTGTGTGTGTGTGTACAAGTGCACGTGTGTGTATTCATACTGTATATACTGTAAACAGTGACACTGTGTACATTTATCTGTTCTCTTCTAGTCTTACCTTCCACAGCAGGAAGACCAGCAGGCCGAGCAGCAGCAGCCCTAACAAGATGGCTACCAGGATGATCCACCATGGGAGTCCTCCGTACTGAGCCACACGATGCTCTGGGAACACCGTCACTCTCACCTGAGAAAGACAACATCAATAGAAAGTCAAAGAAAGTGACATTTGTTTGTGTTTGAAATGTGAAACTGATCAAGTACCTGTGTCTCTGCGTTCTTAAGGACCATGTTTTTAGCAGTGCCGTCCACTCTGAGAGAGGCTTTCACTATCACGTCCAGATAGTTCAGCTTGGAGTGCTCCTGTTGTGAAACACATAGGGAGGTGAGAGTGGACAGGACATTGAGGTGCAGTCAAATATCAGAGGGAGGTGTGTGTCTTACCTCCAGGAATGTGCTGTTCCAGAGGCGAGATCTGAGCAGGATGACTGCATTACTGTCCAGGCCCTGAAGGGAGCAGCGAATCTCCACACACTTTGCCCCGTCCTCACACGACTGTAACACACACACCATGTTACAGTATAGCTCGTATACGACTAATAACACAAGATTTAAACATTGATAAACTGGGAGAGAAGGTTGTGTTACCAGAGTAGTGTATTTCCTCTTGTCAGTCAGTAGTGCGATGGTTCCCTCCTTAGGTTTGTCTGTCTCCACTATGGCTCGTCTTCTCCTGGTGCTGCTCGGCTCCTAAACAGAGTGTAACAGAAGGTAATTTGGAACAAACATTCCCTTGGTAAGAACCTTTCGAGCACCTTACAACAGAGGTAACTGTATTGGGACTGTTAGTTTGTTTGCCTCGGGACCACAAATGTCCAAGGAGTTTGGAGTTTGACCGCTGCAGTGTTTCCTAACCTCTTTGACAGTGAGTGGGTTGATCTCTCTCTCAGGGGAGCAGGTGATCTGTTCCAGACCTCTGGAGTCGATCTTCATGAGGTACAGGATCCACTTGCCCTCCACCGTCTCCTTTGGCCAATTGATGATCAGGGCGGCGCTGCCATATGTCTTCAGGGGCTTCCCCAGGTTGATCACCTGTCAATCAAAAGGCAGTCAAAGGACAGGTGAGTTCAGTTTATAGTGAAATACGAATGCACCTGTTTGATATGAACGTGCCTGTATGATAATGATGTCGTTATTCCTGAAACTAACCAAATAAAAAGGCTTACCCTGAACTCGAACTCGATGGGGCTGCCGATGTCTCCTTCTGACTTCATGGCGCTCTCACCTTTTACCTCTCCAGTAAAGTAGACCTGGGAGGGCTTGGCCACTCTGGAGAAACAAGAAACACAGTGTGAGCACAAACACAAACATCGTCATGCTGATGCTCCGATGCTGGGAGGTGTGACAACACATTTGGTTCTCACGTGTAAAAGCACATTAAATCACATTAAGCAGCTGGCAAATAATATTGTTTTACCCTGTGAGGGACAGCAGCAGCTCGATCACCACTTTGGCCTTGGCCTTGACTCTGTCCACGTTTTGCTGGTCACTCGTCCTGAAAGGTCAGAGGTCAAATCAGCACTGTTGGTCAAACGTAGCTGTTCAGTATCTCATCCTAGAGGGAGGTGGGAGTGTATACTCACGTCTCCAGCTTCAAGTCTATCTCCAGCTCTGTGGTGTTCAGAGAGATGCCTGCTGTGCTCAGGATGATGTAGAACATCGCCTAAACACACAGAGAGATATGTTAGCATACACACGCGCACACACACACACATGCTTTAGCTAGTGATCGTGATCAGCCTTGGTGTCTCTCACCTCTGAGCCTTGCTTGAAGGGGTTCCCCAGCTCACAGTCTGCCTGAGAGCCATTTTTATTGGCCACACAGATCACCTGCTTGTCCTGTAATCAACAACAGCCAATCACAACTCAGTACCAGTCTGAAAAATGGAAGAGGGGAAGGAAAGATGGCGTGAGAGAGAGAGTAATAGAAGAGGAGAGGTGTAACTTACTGCGTTGGGTGCAGAGCGGGAGGCAGAGTAGGAGAGAGAGGGGGGGAAGGAGGCAACCAATGCCGCCTCATGAGCATCATCTCCATTCTGATTGGTCACTGTGATCTCCAGGGCGATATCCTTCTGGTCGCTAAGGGAGACTACTGGCACCCCATTCTCCCTTCAAGGACACCAGCAGATTATGTCAGCATTGATTACATTCACCCAGGTGTTGGTTAGGTGACACAGGTTTAGGTGTTATACTCACACAGGTAGTGGATGGAAGACGTCCTTGTTGGGTTCTCTGTAGCAGAAGCGATGCTGGAGCTGTAGGTTACTCTGACACACATTATCACTGCCACAGCCCTCCTTCAGGAAACTCACCTACGCACACAGGGAACAACATGCTGACCAGACAAACTCATCCTAGATCGGAGGGAACAGGCTTAGCGCAGGCCACAGTTGTAAATCTCCGTCACATACGTGACCCAAAGCTGGCCAATAGGAAACTGTGTTACGGTTGTTATTGGTTACCTCAGCGCGGGCCGTGATAGGGTCATTGGAGTCGAGGATGGGCGCGAGCTCTGGGAGCGCTCTTCTTTTCCTTTTGGAGTTCTGTATCTCCACGGTAACCTCGATGGGGATTCCCCTGAGCTTGTCCTTAATGTTCTCCTGTAGGAGACAGACACACAGAGTACAGATAAGAGATACATGTTACTGACTTATGTATCACTGGCAAAGGATAGAGGAGACTGATTATTGTCCATATTTCACCTGCAATGTTGGTGAAAGACTGTCTTGAAATATCTATATTTTTCTTTCCCATTCCTCTTTCTTACTGTTAGCAGTGTCACTATATGCGAGTTGTGATCTAGTACCTGTAGTGTGAGTTTGGCGGTGATACACTCCGCCTTGCCCTGTCCACTGAGGGTGAGAACACCGGTGGACTGGTAGTCGTTGATGTCGCTGGAACGCGTAGAAAAGATCACTCTGGGAGGAAGACCCTTCTTTCTACGCTCCGCCTCCACCTCAAAGGAGTAGGCCACCGCTGTGGAGGGGAGAGAGAAAGAAAGAGAGCGAAAGAGAGAGAGAGGGGGAAGAGAGCAGAGAGAGAGGTAGACAAAGAGGGGGACAGTTACTATTACGTACTGATCTAAGGCATAAAAAGCCCATTGAAGAAATTGAGACAAATCATAACACAGAAGGTGTTGTCTTACTCAGTCTGGGGCTGTAGGATTTAGGTTTGGCTGTGTAGGAGAAACAGGCCTCTACCTCCAAGCTGGGAACACATCAAGTCATTTGTATTTATGAATATGGCTTAAATGGTTGATACATTTCCATATTCTGCAATTAAACAGCACACTCACCAGATGCTGTTGCCACAGTTCTTCTTAGTCAGATCGATCTCCTTTGGCGTTGTCTTGACAACCTTCTGGATGCTAATGACTGGCCGAGTCCTGGAGTGACATCATAGGGTCAAAGGTTTAAAGGTCAAGAAAGTGGCAAAAAAATAGGTATTAACAAATGCAATGTATAAATGTATAAACAAAACATTGTGGGGTAGATTACTAATAGATTACTAATTGCCATGGTTACCTGTAGACAAACACAGAGTCGGAGAGAGATCCTACAGCCAGGTCTGGGTACGAGTTCCTGTCCAGGTCCATGTTACCAGCTAGAGAATAACCAAACAACTTTGTCCGCGATGACACCCCTGACAACACTTGTGCAGGTTTGATGTTGATGCCCTGAGCTGAGCCGTGGTAGATGTATACTTTCCCTGCCCCATTATCATAATAGGGTGCTCCCACAGCAATGTCTGACAGAGAGAGAGAGTCAGGATTACACACTGTCTACACACACACAAAGGCAAAGACAGACATATGAATACATACACACACACGCCCCTTACCCTGATAGCCATCCAGGTTGAGATCTCCCAGGTTTTCTACAGCCAGTCCAAACATGGAGTCCTGAGGTCCATCTATCCTGGTGGGCGTGACCTTACTCCAGACTCCACCCTTGTTAATGTAGGCGTAAATAGCCCCGCCCACCTCCCCGTCCTTCTCAAAAAACTGAGGGGCTCCCACCACAATATCCTGCCACCTAGAGCCAGGGAGACAGAAAGGGAGCGAGAAATGACTGAGAAACAGAGAGAGGCTCAAACAATGATATCCTCCCATGTGGAAAGAAACTGCCTTTGATGGAAAGGTGGACATGCAGTGTATAGATTTGCCTCATTGATGATCGGGAGAAAAAATGAGAGAAAAGAGAGACGTACCCGTCTCCAGTCAGATCCACCACAGCGAGGTCGTAGCCGAATGATGAGGCTAGCCCCTCCCCTTCCAGGATGTACTCTGGTGACAACATGGTGGACGCCTCAGACTCCTTCTTTAGCAACACCACTGCCCCACTGTGATTGGCTCTCGGGGCCCCGGCAACCACGGTCAGCTGACCCTTCTTAGTGATGGCCTTCCCCGAGTCCAGAGAGAAGCCTGATAAGAGAAACATAATTAATCATTCAATCAATGAATTAATCCATCAGTCAATGTACTCTATGGCCACATAAATACCGACATGCTTCAGGTGAGGAGCTGGTGCTTCACTAAATGTCTGATGCACTGCACAGATATAGATGGAACACTGACTGACTATGGATGTAGCTAGACAAAAAAAAAATACATATATATATATGTTTTACTGACCATGCATGACACAACACGAAGGTACCAAATCAAACAGAAACACTAACAAACAGCACCTGGACTTGGCATCACACCAACACATTCCCAAAACATGAATGATCTCATCAACATGCTGCATTCGGCCAAAGCTAGGTGTTGTACAGATTCACTGATCTCTCCATAATATGGATCTATTCAAGCCCAGTTGGTTGGAAGTTGAGGTGATTTATAGATCTGATCATCTACATAACACCTAGCTCAGGCTGATCCTCATGACGAGCACAATGTTTCACTGTGCATGATGATAACTAGTGCACAGAGTGATATGATTGGCTGTGGAGAGCATGATGTCATCACGCAGGAAGTCTTACAAACCTAAACCTAAATAGCTGTTGGCCGTTACATCGGTCTCCATAGCAATCTGAGGAGGAAGTGACTTGTACACAAACTGTTCAACACATGAGCTGGACACAGTGGTCATGAAGAGCACACCTGGACACACATAGAGGAGGGCGAGAGAGAGGAATGAGGGATGAAAGAGTTTAGATGTACCTACCCAAGTAACTGTTAGCGGGCACAGGGACCAGGTCTGGGTCTAACCGGTTCTCATCGCCCACCTCATAGGGCCCGTCGTCATAGAAACCCATCTCCAACAGAGTGCTGTTCTTCTGCTCTACTCTCACCACACCTGGAGAGATGGAATGGAAAATGGAGGGATGAGGGATGGGGAGTGAGGAAGTGAAGAAGGGGAAAATGGAGATGAGAAGATGAGGACAAAAATCTCAACACAAATAATGAATGGAAAAACAGTAACTTAAAAACATGACAAAAACAATACATTCAAACAAAAAAACAAAAACAAACATTCTCATGAGATGATTGTTTTTGGGGAAAAGTAATGTACAAGATGACATGACACTAATCTAAATTAAACATTTTATCATTGTGGTTTTGCTACCACTAGAGGTCACAGTGGTTCATAGATTTGAGCATCAGCTGATGAGAGAGGAAGGGGCCATGTAGACTATGCTAATCTAATCTACCTAACGCTGACATTGGCCTAACCCTGACCTTATCCCCTAACCTTACCCTGACCCCTAACCCTGCCATTTAACCCCTGAGCCAGACCTGAAAGGATGAGATGGGTGTATGAACTACAAAAATCTCTGAAGCTGGAGACACTTATCTCCCTCATTAACTTTAAGCATCAGTTGTTAGAGCAGCTTACCGATCACTGTCCCTGTACACAGCCCATCTGTAATTAGCCCACCCAACTACCTCATACCCATATTGTTATTTACATTGTTATTTATTTTGCTCATTTGCACCCCAGTATCTCAATTTGCACATCATCTTTTGCACATCTATCACTCCAGTGTTAATACTAAATTGTAATTATTTTGCACTATGGCCTACCTATTGCCTTACCTCCATAACTTACTACATTTGCACACACTGTATATAGATATTCTATTTTCTATTGTGTTATTGACTGTACGTTTTTGTTTATTCCATATGTAACTCTGTGTTGTTGTTGTTGTTGTTTTTAATCGCACTGCTTTGCTTTATCTTGGCCAGGTCGCAGTTGTAAATGAGAACTTGTTCTCAACTGGCTTACCTGGTTAAATAAAGGTTAAATTAAAAAAAATTAAAAAAAATGCAACCTGGTACATCTACCCCTCTGGTAGCAGTTCCCGTATTATTGACACCAATCTGATCCTTTCAGATAAATGACAAGTGTTTGATTTCAGGCATACACACTCACACTCTCACTCTCCACCTACCTTTCCAGTTGTATGCTCCAGGAGCGCCAAATACCAGGTAGTGATAGTCCCTTGTGAAGGTGGCAGACAGACCCTGTTGGCATGAACCAAACCTCTCATGCCCACGTGCCCGCCCCTCACAGAACCTCCAGTTCCCTCCATCCTCATCAGACAGGGCATCGATGGTCAGGTCCTGGCTCAGCACGTAACACCGCCCTGTGATGTCACGAGACTCCTGGGCCGTGTTCACAAACAGACGCCGCTGGTAGCGGTGGGCACACGTCTGGAGAGAGAGAGGAGAGGGATTGGTTAGCAAAGCTGTCAGTCAAGTCAATAATTTAAACGCACGTACGCATGTGCACGCACACACGCACATACACATGCACATGCACACACTTACCACAATCTTTCCTCCTGGTCCCTGGCTGTTCACTGTTACTCCCATCCACTGGTTCTCCTTACTCTCGGTTTTCAAGTCCTCTACACACACAAAATCATCAAATCTTGATCAAATGCTTAATATCTAGTGATTGCTAACAGACCATTCCCTTATAAGGACTTGTGTGGACAGATGAAGACAGAAAATATGTGTGTGCATGTGTTTAGAGGTGAGCTCACCATCGTTGTCGAACTGCACTCGGTTACAGCTGGAGGAAGAGGAAGAGGTGTCACAGTTGTAGAGTCCTCCTGTGATCTTAGCCTTCTGACCTCCCAGAGCTTTGGCCCTTGGAGCACCAACCAGCAACCTGTAACACACACCACAAGGCCATGTTTGAACACAGGAAACCAACACACACACACACCACACACACAAACACACACACACATGAGAACACTGACAGCAATTTTACAACATGACTGGTACACACATCACTCCCTGTCCTTGTCCTACCCACATTTTACAAAGAGGTCATCATACAAACCACCACCACACAACCATTATAAGAGGAAGCTACAGTCAGTGAGCCAGTTGATCTGTCCCAATTTGGAGTCCTACACTTTGACACCTGTGAGAATCTTGACCGGCCTGTCAGCAGCCCTCGCCACTCTCCTCTCACTTTCCCTCTGAGTCACACAACATCTCCTTTTCAACAGAGAACATCAGAGAATGTCTCACACACACACGCACCATGCACGCACTCAACCAAACCGCTGTTCCCATGACCTGCCCCAACCCCCACCCTCTCCAGCACCCCTCAGACAAAGAGCTCTTTCATGATTGGACAGAACTGAGACTCAGCGATAACATTCATCCACAAAGGAAAAGTGGACTGGAGACACACACATACACACACACACACACACTCCAGGGAGGGGCCACACTCACGCACGCACACACACACACACTGGATGTCTTTATGGAACCACAGACAAGAGGGGCTCTTAGAGAGGGGTCACAGCCACCACACCCCAGTACCCACGATGCATTACTCAAGGTTCCACACAGCAGCATATCAAAGTTCCCCATCACTGAGGCTGTCTCTCTGTGTGTGTGCGTGTGTGTGTGTGTGTGTGTGTGTGTGTGTGTGTGTGTGTGTGTGTGTGTGTGTGTGTGTTCTTGATGACAATCATCAGTCATGAAATGAACTGAACCTTTGTTCAATGCATAGAAATGCATAGAAATGCTTAATGCCTTGTCGTACAAATCACATGGTTTTAGTACAGGCCTGTTTTACCTTTATTTTACCTTTAAATATGCTGTGTTTTTGTGATAGGCCATTTGTCATGTTCAGTTTGCATTGATTGTTATGTGGGTCACAATACACTTGAACTTGACCTTGAAAAACTCTCATCCAAGGGTCTCTCATCAAAGGGTAAAATGTGTAGCCATACTAGATTGATTTCTATGCTTTAAGTACTTGATGAGATTAAGAAAACCCCACCTGTTTTGAAACACAACTCGTATTCATACCTATATGGGTGAACAGAGGTATATTTGGGGTCAAGGGGCTTTTAATGTGATGAACTCATTAAGCGAGAGAAAGAGAGCGATAGGAGAGAGAGACAGGAAAAAGAGAGAGGGAGAGAGCCATGTGGGTGTTGACTCCTCTGGGTCTCAATGGAAATGTCCCAGAGTGGAGAGAGCAAGTGGAGGGAGGGAGAGAATAAAAGTGAGTGAAAATAAATGAATAGAATTGTGCCCAGGTAATTAAACGACGGCTCCCACACTGATCTGAGAACAATGAGCATCCTTGGTGTTGCCCCCTGCCATACATACACGTACACGCACCTGCACTAACACTAACAGGAAGTCAGGAGAATAGGCGGAAGGAAGAGGTTTCCCCTTAGCCACGCCAACACTGTCGTTTGGGAAACCCTGTGGTCACTGGGTTCAGACTACACTCAAGGTACAAGTTGCCACTTAACACAGATCTAGGATCACATTACCCTCCTCAAATCCGAACCTAAAACATTAGGGGATGAGAAAAGATCTGACCCTGCATCACTGGTTAGGAACAACATGTACCTACTCCTCAGACTACGGGAGACAGTTAACAGGAACCACCAACACTGTACATTATGGTTTATAACTACAAAGATAAACAGAGTGCAATTACCCAGTTATACACAGTAACTGCAGTAAAGGTATCTGAAACAATGTTTGAATTGTACGTGGTCTCAATTGTTCATTAATGTCTGTGCAATGTAACGCGTGCGTAGCCCATTACTCTGTAGCCTGCCACTGGTAGCGAGAGGGAGACAGGGAGCGTGAAGAGAGGGAGGGTGTATTGTTCTACTGATAATGGCTAACAACACAGCTGCTTTTCCAATCATTCACCACATGTAGAGGAAGTAACAGTAGAGAATCAAATCCACAGGAAGGACAAAGACAAACATTCAGTCTGTGGTGTGCGTGTGCGTGCGTGTGTGTGTTAGGGTTAGGTTAAGGGTTAGGGATAGGGTTAGGGGAAATAGGACTTTTTAATGGTCAAACATTTTTACTCCCCCAAAAATAAAGTTGTGTGTGTGTGTGTGTGTGTGAACAAAAACAGCAAAGAGAAACAGAGAAACAGCCATTCTCTCTCTTTTCAAGCACACACACACAAACACACAACGAGGCCAAACAGCCTACAGCAGAAAGAAACAGAGAAACACCAAATCGAGGAACAGCTTCTGTGTAAACAGCTCGCTGCATGTATGCACCACCCCATCTTGTTACCAAGCAACAATGGATCAACTTCAATGAAACTTTCAGCACATTTCAGTTCTAAATGGATTCCAGAACATTTTACAGAACCCTAATGAATTCCAGAACTCTGACATTTTAACGCCAAGTTCTCTTTGCTCCTTGTCAGGACAGATATAAACCCAGGGTTGTATTAATTAGTGTACACCATAACAAAACGTTTTGTGCTTCTTATTGGACAAGTTTGGGTAGTCCCTCCCTGTTTCAGTCCGTTTTCTTCCATTTGGTACCTAGTACCAGGTCTGTGTGGGAGACAGACAGCGGGGGTTGAGTAACTGACGGATTGTGTGTGTTTGGTGCCCAGCTGTAAAGGTGATTTATGCTGTCAGCATTCCTGCAAACATCCCTCCACCACTCCTCAGCTTTGATGTTGGATAACTTGAGCTAACCTGGATCAGCCTGCAGGCAGGAGAGAAAGGGCAGTGTGTGTGTGTGTGTGTGTGTGTGTGTGTGTGTGTGTGTGTGTGTGTGTGTGTGTGTGTGTGTGTGTGTGTGTGTGTGTGTGTGTGTGTGTGTGTGTGTGTGTGTGTGTGTGTGTGTGTGTGCAGAACTTTTGCACATACTGTACATGTATCGTAGTAAAAAAAATCAGTAGCAATAAAATATTTCATTCATTTAGTGCTTTTTCCCAGGACTCTGAACTAACCTTTGAACTCTAACCCTAACTATCCTATCTATCTAGGATCTGACAGATCAAAGACTGTTGCACATAGGAACCTCGCAGCTCTACACACTAGACCTCAAATCAAATCAAATCAAATGGTATTGGACATATTTAGCAGATGTTATTGCGGGTGTAGCGAAATGCTTGTGTTCCTAGCTGCAACAATGCAGTAGCTGCTCCCACTCTGTCTATAGAACATGGTGGAATGGATTCTCACACACACACACTTTGTATCTCTCCCATGTGCTTTCACTAAGACATTCTCTCAACTTCTATCTCACTCTCTTTGTCACAGCTTTCCCTCCTTCCCTCCTCTCTCTTTCTCTTGTTCTTTCAGTAACAATTTATTTATTTCTCTCTCATACAGAGCAGTGCCAACTCTCTGCATACATGCGCTTCAGATCCCCTTGCTCTTCAGCATGTACACACACACACACACACACACACACAGACACACCTGCCCTCACAGACCCGTGCCAAACAGATCCCTCCATCTGCAGGTATCTAAAAAACAAGCACACAAACACATACCTGTGAGGCATGGACTCAGGTTGGCAGAACAGGCGCACCTGTCGGGCGTGGCACAGAGGTATGACTCACCTTTCACACACACCCTAGATTCCGGAAACACTTACAGAGAACACACACGCTCCCAGACAGACACACACACCCAAGCGAACGCCCAGCAGCACAGACAGTAATTTCTGTAATACTGATCTGCTGAGGCAGGCAGCTAAGAAGTGTAGCCTCTGGCAGCACTATTTACTGTATATATCATGATTATGTTATGGCTGCCGAGTTTAGTGTCTTGTACTCTGACTGACATGATTTTACTATACTGTAAAAATGGTGCTGTACATGTTGGGGAAGGGTCCACTCACTTAAGGTCAGTCAATGGTTAACATTGTGCAGAGTAGAAGTGGATTTCAACTCCTGCAGTGCAGTGTGTGCATGTCTGTGTGTTTGTGTGTGTGTCTGCCTGTGTGTGTGTGTCTCCGTGTACACAGTATGTGTGTGTGTGTTTGTGCGTGCATACAGTTTGTTACCAGCCAACAATGTGCCGACTCACACGGACACAGTTACAAAAGACCAAGAATGCCTCATTGCCTTCTATATATCAGTCACCACTTTAACACCACACACACACAGACATCTCTCACTGCTGAATAGGCACACACATACTCTGCTACACTGTACAAATGCACATACACACACAGTCTTGTACAGCTTACCTTGTGGGGACACAAGCTTCAGTCCCATTCAAAATCCAGTCCCAACCCCTAACCCTAACCCTAAACCTAACCAACCCTAGCTCCTAACCCTAACCCTAAAACGAACCCTAACTCCTAACCCTAAACCTAAAGGTCTAGTGTGTAATTCTAACCCTAACACTAATTCTAACCTTAACCCTAAACCCCCTAGAAATAGCATTTGACCTTGTGGGGACTAACAAAATGTCCCCAGTTGGTCCAATTTTTGTTTGTTTACTATTCTTGTGGGGACTTCTGGTCCCCACAAGTATAGTTAAACACGTCTGCACAAACACACACACACTCACACAAAAACACACTATCACTTGGCTGTTCATGCATGCACTGATATCTAAGGCCAGCATTTTACCCATAATGGAGGTTAGGATTTGGGGAAGAGGCTGAGACCTGCTGATTCAGTGTTTATGAGAGACATGTCCTGAGGGCATATGGAACAGAAACAGGCTGTGAGAGTGTGTCCCTGAAAGGTATATGGATTCAGTTCAACTTCCATTTTTGATCACTATATAAACTTCAGTCAGGTTTTCTACATGAGAGAACTCATTGAGGGAATCTCAGGGTATGAAATCTCAACTATAATCTGAACTAGAACATGTTTGTTTCTGTCTCTACCGGCTGACTGTTCACAGGGCTGATGAACAGGTGCCTCTAATATAGACACAGTCTAAAACTGGAACATCAAATTGTGTGTGTGTGTGTTCAGACAAGTTTAGGTCATAACTAAGAATGCCCCCATTACAGAAAGTTACAGACCTGAGACTATAATGACTTCAACCCATAACATTCCAGACCTCGTTAAAAGGGGAGAATCTATTCTAAACACAAATCCATTCCAATGACTCTTTGTCCATAACAGCAGGTCTAGAATCAGTATAGTCATTGAGCACATGATGGTATAAAATGGGTCTGAGGTGCAGACAGCTGATCCTAAGTCAGTAGTTAATTAGATTGTTGAGGGCAGATGAGGTCTAGTCCTGCTGTGCTAAAATGAGCAGGGTGAAATTAGGCATGAGATTAATGGTAAGACTACAGAAGTGTGTCATTTCCTATGGTAGACGGCACATCTTTGGGGGTGTTAGCCAATTGCACACAACATGTCTTTCACTTGGCCAAAAGCCGTTCTAAGAAAAGCAGTTATCTTAGAAGTCAACTAAACTGTCTGGAAATGTTAAGGCTCAGCTGGTTTCAGGTTTCAGACAATGATGTACAGTATATGCTTTTACACCATCTAATGTCACTGTGACCCTGACTAACACAATGGCACAGTCCCTGCTACTACCACGCCCATAGCCTAGGGACTAGGCTAACTTTTACAGTATGTGACCCAAATGACATTCACCATCTACAGTATAGGCTGCTTTACTGTATTTTTGAGGCCTCACAGCATAAGGTGCACATGACACAAGGGCTAATAATAATAATAATAATAGGATATTGAGTACAATAACTCAATTATCCTAACTAGATCTGTGGCCAAGTGAAAACTCCCCAAAGGACATTTCTAGTATAAATCTGTAGAGCAGAGTAAGTGGTTTGGAATCATGTGACTTTCTTTTGCCAAATGCATGACCTATAATGAGATTGGAGGCGCGCACGAATAGGCACGAGCCTGCAAATGGCAGTAAAGCAGTAAAACTCACCAATAATTAACCGGTTACAAAAACATGCAGATTTGAAACGTTAACGAAATTTAGACGATGAAAACAACCGAAATCGGAGTTAATAAACTCGTTAAAATGTTTCCCGAATAAATGTAAGAATGATGTTGGGCCAAGAAACTTTTGCGAAGAACCTGCGAGCCTTTGAAGTATAGCCTATAGTAGCCTGTTAACCTGTTAAGCGAGGAACTCCGCAACTGAAACAGAAAAATAAATACAAATAAAAAATAGGGACACTTACATTCTTTTTTCCAACGGATTTAACTGCCAATGCATAGCGAGAGAGAAGCCGAAAAGGCTCCCGGGCTCTCCTTTCTTTTCAATAACGTTTTCTGTGTCCAGGTTGAAAGCCGATATATGCGTCCATTCCAGGGTAAAGATAAGCGAAAGATATGAGATGAATTGTATCAATCTCACCCCCATTGCGGCGAAAATGGTTTAATTCTGTGTGACTGAAAATGAACACAGTTATTTCTCCAGGGAACTCAGCCTGTTTGTCCGTGGTATAGAACTCACGCACGAGTTAAGTGATGTCTGACTTTATGCTGGCTATCTCGGGCTTTGGGTAGGATGTTGCCCAATTGAAGCTTGTGCCGCGCCCATCCTACATCTCCACTCTCCCTCCCTCCATATATGTTCTCTTACCTACAGAAGAACATACAGAAGAAGCTAACCTACTTTCAAGGTGAGAAAGAAGCTATACAATTGTAGTTAGGGAGTGGTCGAAATGTACACAATTGTTACCCAGAGGAAAATGGAGGAGGGTCATGCTTTGAACATTTCAGTCAGGGGAGGGTTTAGTATTTGTATAGGCCTAGGCTATACTAAGAGCAATTATAGGAGAAGCACAGGGCAATATTTTTGCGCTGCTGGGATGGTGTATATAAAACTAAGCTACACAGCATTACACACTGCAATGGATAGGCTGTCCCAATCATGAGCCCTGGCCTGCCCTGCTCTTGCTTATGTAAACCCTTTTGTGCTGCCTAAAAAGTGCTGTGCTGTGCTGTGTATGGTGGCACTTCAGGGAGCGAGTCAAAGGCTTCTTCTGAAAATATCTTTTTTAATGTCCTGTTCAGTGGCGAGAGAGAG
Organism: Coregonus clupeaformis; assembly: GCF_020615455.1. Classification (NCBI taxonomy): domain Eukaryota; kingdom Metazoa; phylum Chordata; class Actinopteri; order Salmoniformes; family Salmonidae; genus Coregonus; species Coregonus clupeaformis. The sequence goes on from NC_059205.1 coordinate 15,485,194, forward strand.
TGAAGAGGAGGTATGGTGGTAAGCTTGCTACTGCAATAATTGATTTTAATAAAAACGATATGTTTCGTTCCCCATAATGAAGCTATTTATCAGAGTTATTGATAATAAGCCATATTCAAGTAATTTACATAACTTACATGACTATAAAGCGGCAGCCGCGGAGATGGACAGCGCATGGGTGCTGAAAGTAGGATAATTCGAGAAGGCCTAATTCATTTAAACAGTCTTCATTTTAATTTGACTTAAGGCTATTGACAACAAGAGGGCTTTGTGTTGGAGCCTATTTCTTCCTATTCAAGAAATAGGAGGTAGGTAGGCTTACCTGTTTGACAGACTAAATTACAGTCTACTATCGATAGATTTTGTCAGCCAACTCCATCAGTCACCATGCACTCCTTAAATATCTCAGTGTTAGTAAAGGGCTTGGTGTGTTAAGTTAAAACCAGGGCTCTAATTGAGGGGATATGTGAGGGAATTGTGGCTTTTGTTAAAGAAAATGGCTAAAAGCATAGGCCTACCCCTTGTTAGCTTAATATTTAGATTTTTTTTAATGGTTATATAAAGCGATCTATAACAACGCTTTAGTCCGCAATGCTTTATGCTAGAAACAAGCTGTAAAATGCAGGGGCACTCTGCAGGACTCTGATGCATATGGGAAATCTTTGGTTTGTCACTATGACATTCAGAGGCTGTGCTACAACCTATAGCCGAGGAGACAAAAACATGACTTTGCTTGGGAAGTAATGTGTGATTCTTTCACTATTTAACATTTCAACAAGCTATTAAACAACATACTAACTCTAAATCAGTCAGGAGCAAGCCAGGTAGCCTAAGAAGGAAAAAAATGAATTATTTAGCCTATATTATAATTATTTCAAGGCTATAGCCTGCCATTTAAAAAATACATTGTGAATCATTTGTGACATGCTACAGGATGGCAGGAGCGCTCAGCATTTCAACAACACATCAACAACAACACATCAACAACAACACATCAACAACAGCATTTCAACAACATGCCTATACATTTCGCATTTAGGGTGTATAAAATACAATTTAAAAAGAATAATTACTTGGAATTCAATAATAATTCAATGGAAAATGCCTTATTAGACTATACAGTCATTCAGTGCCTTTGAATTCACTTTTAGAAACACGAGTTTGGCCAGTCTTTGGTTTGAGGATCATGTGGTGAGCTATGCATGCCTAGTTTGTTAATTTAGCCTAGCAGATGCTGTTATATTCCCATGCCCTAATCACAGTCAACACAAATCTGTTTTGTAACAACAATATCATGGAATAAAATATAATAATTTTCCTCTGTAGCTCAATTGGTAGAGCACGGCGCTTGTAACGCCAGGGTAGTGGGTTCGATCCCCGGGACCACCCATACGTAAAAATGTATGCGCACATGACTGTAAGTCGTTTTGGATAAAAGCGTCTGCTAAATGGCATATTATTATTATTATTATTAAAATGATAGTTTCACAAATGAAAAGTGTATATAGGCCTACCTGTGTTAAACATTTAATTGCTTTTCTCAAATTCATTGATGATCAGATACTTCAGTTGTAACTAGTTCTGTTGCGCTCAATTGTTACAGTTGATAGACAACTTTAGCCCTGTTACAAACTTAGACTATTCTCTTTTTTAAATGCGCTCATTCCTTGTCTTGCTCTGTTGTGATATTAAAAAAGATTCTGCTTGTCTCCAGTCATGTAAAATGATGTAGAACTGCATGAAATGCGTTTATAAAAGGCATATTTAAGGCTCTGGTCTGTCCTAGGAGTGAGGGTAAATGGTAGACATGTTCTCTGCTATCCACTTTGTTTGAATTACTCTTTTGGGTACAGGGGAGGGTCACTTGTTTGCTTTCAAGCGTTCAGGGAGGGTTGGGTAAAAATATATTTTACTGAAGGGAGGGCCATCCATTTCCATTTCAGAGAGGTCCAATTTCCTCCAGGTATCCATCATTATAAATAACTCACAGTCCCTTTGTAGAATTAATAGAACAAAATTCTAATTGTATGATTCCACAGTCAGAGGCAAGATATAGTCCTAACAACTGATACAGGTTGAGATTATTTTCTTCACACACACCACATCTGTTTGCAAGGCCTCATCACCAGAGAGTCGCATCAGCATTTGAATAATCGGTGTCATACCAGGAAGGGTTGCCATGGCTCCATTCCCAGTATGCTAATACTGAATGTAAAGTGTGTGTCTGGAGTCAGCAGGTCAATAACACAGCACACACACATGACACACACACACACACACACACACACACACACACACACACACACACACACTCTCTGGGACCTATGTGAAAGGATGGTGAGAGTGTGAGGCAGATGCTTCAGGCTGTTTTGCCTGTAGATAATACCGCCAGACACACAGATGGATGGCACAAGTTTGCTACTGGGCAAAGACATCAGTCCACTTTTGACTGATATCTGATAGAGTTGATGACTAAAAGAGTTCAGGGGGAAATGGGCAGTTTGGGCACTAGGTTGGCACCAGCAAACCTGGCTAAAACATTCCAGCTCTTCACGGCTCCTTGGAGAGGAAACACACACACACATCCCATTCTATTTCCTTGTGATGCGAGGCCTAGGCCCTGGTGTGTGATGCCAGGAGAACTTAGAGACAATGGCATGATGACTCACACTGACTCAGGGCTGGAGAGAGGCTGGTGGTCAGTTAACCCCACAGAATTAAACTGAGTATACCAAACATTAGGAAGACCTTCCTAATATTGAGTTGCACCCCCTTTTGCATTCAGAACAGCCTCAATTCGACGGGGCATGGACTCTGCAAGGTGTCCAAAGTGTTCTCAATGGATGCTGGCCCATGTTGACTCCAATGCTTCCCACAGTTATGTTGAGTTGGCTGGATGTCCTTTGGGTGGTGGACCATTCTTGATACACACAGGAAACTGTTGAGCGTGAAAAACCCAGCAGCATTGCAGTTCTTGACACAAACCGTTGCGCCTGGCACCCACTATCATACCCTGTTCAAAGGCACTGAAATATTTTGTCTTGCCCATTCACCCTCTGAATGGCACACATACACAATCCATGTCTCAATTGTCTCAAGGCTTAACCTGTCTCCTCCCCTTCATCTACACTGATTGAAGTGGATTTAACAAGTTACATCAATAAGGGATCATAGTTTTCACCTGGATTCACCTGGTCAGTCTATGTCATGGAAAGAGCATGTGTTATTAATATTTTGTATACTCAGTGTATATCTTAGAACTCAATGTAATTTATTGGATCTCAGTGGTTAACCACTTCTGATCCATCACTACTGATCAGCTACAGTTACAGACCATACCCACTAAGCACAGACGTCATTTCAACGTCTATTCCATGTTGGTTCAACGTAATTTAATTGAAATGACATGGAAACAATGTTGATTCAACCAGTGTGTGCCCAGTGGGGTAGTGGACATGTCCTTGGTATGATGTATCTTTCTCTGGGCCTACTGTCTGTGGTGATAAGCAGAAGTACCAGACTCATTCGAAGGGCATGTGAAACACCCCACCCATCCTCGGTTGGTATAAAATGTCTGTGAGTACAAAGAGGGAGTTGAATTGGTTCTCCCATGCATGTTCAAATAAAGCTTTTGTATATTGAGATCAGACTGCCTTCTGAGTGGTTTTTCCACCACAGTGGTGACCTCAAGGCCTGAGCTGGGACCATAGACAGACTGTAGCCTCATTCAAAAATCGACCCCTATAGCCCTGACCCCTTGTAGGCACTATTAACATATTTCTTATACACTCAGATCCACACAAGAGCATATGGGCGTAGGGGTTAGCCTAGGGGTCAACTGGTAATTGGGCAAGGGAAAGAGAGGTTGCGAGAGATACACATTAATAGAACACAATCCCCCTTTGGCATTCTTTGCCTCTATGGACAGGGCATAAGCAGACAAGTTGAAACATCAAATGAAGGAAAGATCATTGTGTTGTTCAAAGTGCCATGTTCTGACTCCTTGTCAATCATAACTGGTCTCTGTGTGCTCCGGTGTTGTGACTCACTCTCACTATGAGTCAGAGTGGGAGAGACTGAGGGATAGACTGTACTTCTGCCCTTTGCTTTGAGGGCAGCACACACACACACACACACACACAAATTCGCTTTGCGGGTATTCAATGAAACTGACCCAGAGCCTGTCCTGTCCTCAGAACACAGCAGCAGGACAACCCAGGCTTTGTCCTCGCATCAGAGAGCCGACTGACTGCCCACATACCAGAGACAGAGAGGGGGAGAGAGAAGAAGAGTCGGAGAAGGGAGAGAGAGAGAAAGAGTGGGAGATAATTATATAGTAACAGTGAGATAATTGGGGGGGGAGAATGGGAGGATCTAAATCTCAGATGATCTATGCTTTTCAAATCTGTTCATTCTCTCCTACAGACTCTCACTGCAAGTACAGTAATTCTCTGCTTTCTACACCTTCTGTCTTCTCCACTCAAACTACTGCAGGAAACTGGAAATTATTGCTTTCTTAAGTTAATCTAATATGGGCCACTGCTAAAACATCTATAACAAAGTCTATATTGATTGAATTTCCTTCCTCCCCTCCTTGAATCAATCACTGATCTGACCTGACTGGATCTTTATGAACAGAGAGAGAGAGTGGCAGGGGTCATTTGCACCCAGCTACACCTTGTACAGTAATAACTTGTCATCCTGTAGATAAGAGGAAATAACCGGGAGTCAATCGGTTATTACTGGGCGGCAGGTAGCTTAGTGGTTAAGAGCGTTGTGCCAGTAACCGAAAGGTTGCTGGTTCTAATCCCCGAGCCGACTAGGTGAAAAATCTGTCGATGTGCCCTTGAGCAAGGCACTTAACCCTAATTGCTCATGTAAGTCGCTCTGGATAAGAGCATCTGCTAAAAGGACTAAAAAAAAAAAAAAAAAAAATCAAATTACTGATAAGAAGCAGCATGTTATATAAAGTAAGTGCTGTCATGCCCCTGGCCTGGTTTGGGTCGGGCTGGTAGTATTTCATAAAAACAACTAACTCTCAGGCCTGCTGTGCTGAGGCAGTGGGCCAGGTATGTGGATGTATGTGTGTGTGTGTTCGTCTGTCTCTGGTGAACTGACAGAGAATCGGAGTAACAATTGCAGTGAGACAGTGACAGAGAACTCAAACCACTAACAGATTATTTATGGACGTAAGACACCCCTAATGTCACTCCCACACAGAGAGAGAGAGAGAGAACACTTTCACCTCTCTCTTTCTCTCTCTAACAATTCGTTCTAGGAGGAAATGTACTCATTTTTATCTCTCCACACTCGCCTCTCATCACTCCATCCCTGCCTTGCAGTAGACAGAAAGGGAGGGCCAGTGACTGTAAGATTGCATTCGCTGAGGGTTTGTGTACACAGTGAGGAGTATGGCAATCAGCACACACACACACACACAGACTTAAACGTGTGAAAACACGCCCAAGCACACAGTGTTTCCATTCCCTGACCACATGGTGCTAGCACTCCAAGATCTCAAAATTAAACCTTCTGCCTCATCCCCCAATCTCCACCTCTTCCAATCTTCTATTCCTCCCCTCATCTCCACTCCTCTGCCCTTCGCTGATAGTGAAGTTCACACCTTTTGTCTGGACAGAAACACGCCAATGGCCTTTGTTTGTATATTTTGTATTGTTTTTCATCGCTGTTGTTTCATATTTCCCTGTATCCATTTTCATATTTTCAATCTGATTTTCTTAGAGAGACAATTCAAATGCTATGCAAGATTATGTGGAATTTGGAATCATACCGTATCTGTTCTAATAATTATTTCTATACTCTCTCCGCTCCCTCATCCCCAATGGCTGCAGTGTGTGGAGTAAAAACAGCCTCTGAAGCACATTCCACACACACTCTCTCACTCACACACACACAACTTTAAAGGGCCAGCCCGGACTCGGCCCGGCCCCAGCCCTGAGTGCACTTACCTGCAGCGCCACAAAGACAGATTTGTGTGTTGTCAGAGTCTGTCTCTGTATAAAACAGTACAAAGAAGCTGCTGGAGGGCACCATTTTAACACAGTGAGCTGATTCAGCATCACACACACACACAGGTTTTAACACAGAGAGCTGTTTCACACATTTAAGTCGACATAGTGCCTTGCAAAAGTATCCCCCTTGGCATTTTTCCTATTTTGTTGCATTACAACCTGTAATTGAAATTGATTTTTATTTGGATTTCATGTAATGGACATACACAAAAAAGTCCAAATTGGTGAAGTGAAATTTAAAAAATAACTTGTTTCAAAAAATTCAAAAAAATATATAACGGAAAAGTGGTGCGGGCATATGTATTCACCCCCTTTGCTATGAAGCCCCTAAATATGATCTGGTGCAACCAATTACCTTCAGAAGTCACATAATTAGTTAAATAAAGTCCACCAGTGTGCAATCTAAGTGTCACATGATCTGTCACATGATCTCAGTATACATACACCTGTTCTGAAAGGCCCCAGAGTCTGCAAAACCAGTAAGCAAGGGAAACCACCAAGCAAGCGGCACCATGAAGACCAAGGAGCTCTCCAAACAGGTCAGGGATAACGTTGTGGAGAAGTACAGATCAGGGTTGGGTTATAAAAACATATCCGAAACTTTGAACATCCCACGGAGCACCATTAAATCCATTATTAAAAAATAGAAAGAATATGGCACTACACCAAACCTGCCAAGAGAATTCCGCCCACCAAAACTCACGGACCAGGCAAGGAGGGCATTAATCAGAGAGGCAACAAAGAGACCAAAGATAACCCTGAAGGAGCTGCAAAGCTCCACAGCAGAGATTGGAGTATCTGTCCATACGACCACTTTAAGCCGTACTGTCACGACTTCCTCCGAAGCTGCCTCCTCTCCTGGTTCGGGCAGGCTTCGCCGTTCGTTGTCACCGGCCTTCTAGCCACTGCCGCTCCTCATCTCATAATTCCATTAGTTTTGTCTTGTTTATTACACACACCGGTTCATATCCCCTCATTAGTACTTGTATTATGTGTGATTGTTTATTGTGAGGAGAGTGTAGCTCGGTTGAGCTCCGTGTATTTTGCACAGCCGGGGTAATTTTTCCCCGTGTGCCTGTTTGGTCCCAGTGCGCCTGTGTTGCGCACTGGACTGTTTGACGCATTTCTGCGTAACTCTGTATTCCGGAATAAATTCTGTATTCTGTGATTTACCCTCCTGCGCCTAACTCCTTCAAATCACCCATCACACATACACTCCACAGAGCTGGGCTTTACGGAAGAGTGGCCAGAAAAAAGCCATTGCTTCATGAAAAATATAAGCAAACACGTTTGGTGTTCGCCAAAAGGCATGTGGGAGACTCCCCAAACATATGGAAGAAGGTACTCTGGTCATATGAGACTAAAATAGAGCTTTTTGGCCATCAAGGAAAACGCTATGTCTGGCGCAAACCCAACACCTCTCATCACCCCGAGAACACCATCCCCACAGTGAAGCATGGTGGTGGCAGCATCATGCTGTGGGGATGTTCTTCATCGTCAGGGACTGGGAAACTGGTCAGAATTGAAGGAATGTTGGATGGCGCTAAATACAGGGAAATTCTTGAGGGAAACCTGTTTCAGTCTTCCAGAGAGGTTATGCACACTCAAGTTTTCTGTTTTTTGTCTTATTTCTTGTTTGTTTCACAATAAAACATATTTTACATCTTGAAAGTGGTAGGCATGTTGTGTAAATCAAATGATACAAACCCCCCAAAAAATCCATTTTAATTCCAGGTTGTAAGGCAACAAAGTAGGAATAATGCCAAGGGGGGTGAATACTTTCGCAAGCCACTGTATGCACACACAAACACACAGGTTGTCCATCCATCACCTCCTAGGCTATATTTCAGTCAAATCAAATTGTATTGGTCACATACACATATTTAGCAGATTTATCAGATGTTATTGTGGGTGTTCCTAGCTCCAACAGTGCAGTAGTATCTAACAATTCACAACAATACACACAAATCTAAAAGTAAAAGAATGGAATTAAAAAATACATGAATATTAGGACAAGCAATGTCGGAGTGGCATTGACTAGAATACACTAGAATACAGTATATACATATGAAATGAGTAAAACCGTATGTAAAATGTGTATTTGTCACATGCGCCAAATACAACAGGTGTAGACCTTACCGTGAAATGCTTACTTAAGAGCCCTTAACCAACAATGCAATTCAAGAAATAGAGTTAAGAAAATATTTACTAAATAACCTAAAGTAAAAAATAAAATAAGGGCCTCCCAAGTGGCGCAGCGGTCTAAGGCACTGCATCGCAGTGCTAGAGACGTCACTACAGACCTGGGTTCGATCCCAGACTGTATCACAACTGGCTGTGATTGGGAGGGTTTGGCCAGGGGGGCTTTACTTGGCTCATCGCGCTCTAGCGACTCCTTGTGGCGGGCCGGGCGCCTGCAGGCTGACCTCGGTCATCAGTTGAACAGTGTTTCCTCTGGCCAGCTCGCCGGAGGAAATGCCTCCCGAGACCGTTGGGGAGTTGCAGCGATGAGACAAGATCGAAAAAGGGGGTAAACTTTTTTTAAATAACAAAAAGTAACAGTACAATAACAATAACGAGGCTACAGTTGAATTCGGAAGTTTACAAACACCTTAGCCAAATATATCTAAACTCAGTTTTCACAATTCCTGACATTTAATCCTAGTAAAGATTCCCTGTTTTAGGTCAGTTAGGATCACCACTTTATTTTAAGAATGTGAAATGTCAGAATAATAGTAGAGAGAATTATTTATTTCAGTTTTTATTTATTTCATCACATTCCCATTGGGTCAGAAGTTTACATACACTCAATTAGTATTTGGTAGCATTGCCTTTAAATTGTTTAACTTGGGTCAAACATTTCGGGTAGCCTTCCACAAGCTTCCCACAATAAGTTGGGTGAATTTTGGCCCATTCCTCCTGACAGAGCTGGTGTAACGGAGTCAGGTTTGTAGGCCTCCTTGCTCGCACACGCTTTTTCAGTTCTGCCCACACATTTTCAATACGATTGAGGTCAGTGCTTTGTGATGGCCACTCCAATACCTTGACTTTGTTGTCCTTAAGCCATTTTGCCACAACTTTGGAAGTATGCTTGGGGTCATTGTCCATTTGGAAGAACCATTTGCGACCAAGCTTTAACTTCCTGACTGATGTCTTGAGATGTTGCTTCAATATATCCACATAATTTTCCTTCCTCATGATGCCATCTATTTTGTGAAGTGCACCAGCCCCTTCTGCAGCAAAGCACCCCCACAGCATGATGCTGCCACCCCGTGCTTCACTTTTGGGATGGTGTTCTTCGGCTTGCAAGGTCCCCCTTTTTCCTCCAAACATAATGATGGTCATTATGGCCAAACAGTTCTATTTTTGTTTCATCAGACCAGAGGACATTTCTCAAAAAAGTACGATCTTTGTCCCCATGTGCAGTTGCAAACTGTAGTCTGGCTTTTTTATGGCGGTTTTGGAGCAGTGGCTTCTTCCTTGCTGAGCGGCCTTTCAGGTTATGTCGATATAGGACTCGTTTTACTGTGAATATAGATACTTTTGTACCGGTTTCCTCCAGCATCTTCACAAGGTCCTTTGCTGTTGTTCTGGGATTGATTTGCACTTTCCGCACCAAAGTACATTAATCTCTAGGAGACAAAACCTGTCTCCTTCCTGAGCGGTATGACAGCTGCGTGGTCCCATGGTATTTATACTTGCATACTATTGTTTGTACAGATTAACGTGGTACCTTCAGGCATTTGGAAATTGCTCCCAAGGATGAACCAGACTTGTGGAGGTCTACAAATTTTTTTTGTGAGGTCTTGGCTGATTTCTTTTGATTTTCCCATGATGTCAAGCAAAGAGGCACTGAGTTTGAAGGTAGGCCTTGAAATACATCCACAGGTACACCTCCAATTGACTCAAATTATGTCAATTAGCCTATCAGAAGCTTCTAAGCCATGACATAATTTTCTGGAATTTTCCAAGCTGTTTAAAGGCACAGTCAACTTAATGTGTGTAAACTTCTGACCCACTGGAATTGTGATACAGTGAATTATAAGTGAAATAATCTGTCTGTAAACAATTGTTGGAAAAATGACTTGTGTCATGTACAAAGTAGATGTCCTAACCGACTTGCCAAAACTATAGTTTGTTAACAAAACATTTTTGGAGTGGTTAAAAAATGAGTTTTAATGACTCCAACCTAAGTGTATGTAAACTTCCGACTTCAACTGTATATACAGGGGGTACCGGTACCGAGTCAATGTGCAGAGGTACAGGTTAGTCGAGATAATTTGAACATGTAGGTAGGAGTAAAGTGTCTATGCATAGATATTAAACAGCAAGTAGCAGCAGTGACAATAAATCACAATAAATAAAGTAGGTAAATAGTCCGGGTGGCCATTTGATTAATTGTTCAGCAGTCTTATGGCTTGAGGGTAGAAACTATTAAGGAGCCTTTTGGACCTAGAGATGGCGCTCCGGTACCCCTTGCCGTGTGGTAGCAGAGAGAACAGTCTATGACTTGGGTGACCGCCTAGTATATAGGTCCGGGATGGCAGGAAGCTTGGCCCTCTGTAGTGCCTTACGGTCAGATGCTGAGCAGTTGCCATACACACCACCAGTGTACCCCCAGCCAGACATGATCCCCAGGCTGGAATACAGGGGCCTCACTGCGGTGGCGGTCGGCATGGTCCTTCTGCCGACGAATGGCCCTCTGGAGATGGACATGGGCGGCTTCCCAGACCTGTCCGGCCCTGTGGAACCACTCGTCGATAGCGGGCACATCGGTCTGGCTGGGTGTCCAAGGGGCCAGGGCCGGCTGGTACCCCAAGACACACTGGAAGGGAGTGAGCCCCGTGAAGGAGTGAACAAGGGAGTTCTGGGCATATTCTGCCCAGGGAAGAAACCTCGCCCACTCACCCTGTCGGTCCTGACAGTGGCAACGAAGAAACCTCCCCAGCTCCTGGTTCATGCGCTCCACCTGCCCATTCGACTGAGGCCTATACCCGGAAGTGAGGCTGGCCATGACCCGATCTTCTCCAGGAAAGCCTTCCACACTCGGGTGGTGAATTGGGGGCCACGGTCCGAGACGATGTCCTCCGGAATGCCATAATGCAGAAAGACTTGTTGGAACAGGACCTCAGCCACCTGGAGAGCAGAAGGAAGACCAGTTAGTGGCAAAAAACGGCATGATTTGGAGAACCGATCTACGACCACCATGACTGTGGTGAAGCCGTCAGAACGTGGAAGGTCGGTGACAAAGTCTATGGCCAGGTGTGACCCAGGTCGCTGAGGCACTGGGAGAGGAACTAGTTTGCCTGCCGGGGCGTTCCGAGGAACAGGAGTTGACATAGCGGGACACATCAGAAGCCAAGGTGGGCCACCAGTACTTTTGTGCTAGAGAATGCAGGGTGCACGTAATACCGGAGTGCCCTGCTGTAAGGGTGGTGTACGCCCAGATCAGCAGGCGGTCCCGGACACTGGTGGGTACATACACACACCCACACCCTCCTCCGATGCGTCCACCTCCAGGATGAAAGGATGAGAGGGATCTGGGTGTTTTAGGATGGGCGCTGTGGTGAACCTCTCCTTCAGCCTCTTGAAGGCATCGTCAGCCTCAGGGTTCCAGGTCAGCTTCTGAGGCCCACCCTTAAGGAGAGAGATGAGCGGGCGGCTATGGAGCTGAAGGACCTGATGAAACGCCGGTAGAAATTGGCGAAGCCCAGGAAGCTCTGTAGGCCCTTGATGGTGGTGGGAACTGGCCATGACCCGGCATCTGTCTTCACTCCTTCCATGACCACCCCCTGAGGACTGATCCTGTATCCTAGGAAGGAGATGGTCTGTTGGTGGAATTTGCATTTCTCCCCTTTCACCAACAGGCTGTGTTCCCGGAGGCGGAGTAGGACAGCTCGGAAGTCCCTGACGTGCTCCTCAAACGTAGCCGAGTAGATCAGGATATTGTCGATGTACACCACCACCTGTCTACTCAGCATGTCCCGGAACACGTCATTGACGAAGGACTGGAACATGCCCTACAGCCTCGCGTTGGCTAGGCCGTCGGGCATTACGCAGTATTCATAGTGGCCTGAAGTAGTGCTGAATGCCGTCTTCCACTCGTCTCCTTCCCGGATTCAGATCAGGTTGTAGGCACTCCTCAGGTCCAACTTGGTAAAGTACCGGGCCCCCCGTAGCTGCAAATGGCCGACGGAACCAGAGGGAGGGGGTACCGGTACTTGGTGGTGACTGCATTCAGCCCCCTGTAGTCAATGCATGGTCTCAGTCCTCTGTCTTTTTTGGCCACAAAGAAGAAGAAGCTGGCAGAGGCAGGAGAGGTAGAGCATCTGATGAACCCCTGTGTCAGGGTCACCACCACATACTTCTCCATGGCCTCAGTCGCCGCCATGGAAAGGGGGTAAATGCGACTCTTCGGGGGGTGTTGTCCCTCCAGCAGGTCAATGGCGCAGTCCCAGGGCCTGTGAGGAGGGAGACACGTAGCCTTAGATGAAGAGAAGACATCGGAGAGATCTGCGTACTCACGTGGAATGTTGGGCTGGAGGGCAGACTCTCCACTGACATGGAACAACAATTCACTGGCAGGCAGGTCTGCCGGCATGAGGTGGACCAGGCTGTGATCCTCTTGGTGATTCAATTGATGGTGGGGTTGTGTAGTCTGAGCCAGGGCAATCCCAAGACTTTCCGGTGAAGTGACGTGACGATGTGGAATGACAGCTCCTTGTGGTGCTCCGGTAGTGTGGGAATGGTGATGGTGATGGGGAGAGTGAAGTGCATAATGGTGCCTGACCCAAGGGGATGATTTTCCAATGAGGTGACGTGTAGCAGAGATGGCAGTGGCACGGTGAGAAACCCCCATTCAGAAACCAGCTCCCTATCTATAAGGTTCCCCACTGATCCGGAATCTATCATTGAAGTAGAAATGGAAGATAAGGAATAACCAGTCACTGTTATGGGAACTAAAAACAATGTTTTTGTGATAGGAGATGACATCACACTCACGGAGCGGCGACAGGAGTCATACCTCCTAGATAGGCAGCTGCCAGGAGATCTGTGTGCCGTGGTGGTGTAGGGGGTGCTGCCCACCTCCATGAGTGAGGACTCGGAATCAGGGCTGCCATAGCTTAGATGGGGTGAGCGTCGAAGCTCCGGGAGGTGTTGGGAACGCTGTCTCTCTTGCAACATTTCATCAAGACGGATGGACGTGGTGATAAGGGTATCAAGGTCCATCTCATCATCCCGACTTGCGAGTTCCGTCTTAATGTCCTCCCGTAAGCCTCTGCTGAAGGCGTGCGCAGAGCATGCTCATTCCAGCCAGAAGACGCCGTCACCGTGCAAAAGCTCAGAGCGTACTCGGACGTGGGCCCCTCTCTCTGTTGTAGATGGAGGAGACGCTCACCCCCGTCCTTTCCCTCTGTGGGATGATCAAACACCGCCCTGAACCGAGCAAGGAAGGTGGGGTAGGGTAGTGCCACTGCCTCCTCTCCTTCCCAGACTGCCGTGGCCCAATCCAGCGCCTTCCCCTTAAGTAGCGAAATCACCAGCGCTATCCTGGCTTGGTCAGATGGATATGCCCCAGGCTGACACGCCAGATAAAGTGAAACCTGTAGCAGGAAGCCTCTACATTTAGTAGTTTTACCGTCAAAGCGCTCCGGTAGGGCGAGGGTTCCCGCTGAAGTGGGTGATAGCCCGGGGATAGGTGGATTGGAGGCACTCGCCGCTCCCTGAGGTAGAACCGGAGCGCTGGGCAGATTATGCAGAGTTTGGAGCACTTCCTGCATGGCGACGTTCAACTGGGCAAGCTGCTGCTGGTGCTGGTCGAGGCACTGGGAAACTCCTGCTGCATCCATTTTCATTTGGTGTGTGATTCTGTGACGGGTACTGAGTATACGAAGAGGCAGGACGCAGACGCAGGAATTAATAAGGTCAAGGTTTACTCAAACAATGACAAAGAGAATTAACAAAGATAGAGTACATGACACGAAGCAAAACAATCACACACAATATCCTACAGAACAGTCCAGGGCTAAAAAGGTGTAGTGATGAGATGATGGGGTGCAGGTGCACTGGAGGTGATTAGGGTGCATTGGGTTTCCATTCCGGTGTTGCCGAGGTGGTGCGCTCAGACCGGTGGCTCAGTAGACCGGAGGGGAGCAACGGGAGGAGACGTGACAACCAGGCGGGGATGCAACCGGTCAGGATGCTCTCGATGGTGCAGCTGTGTAACATTTTGAGGATCTGGGACCCATGCCAAATCTTTTCAGTCTCCTGAGGGGGGAAAGGTGTTGTTGTGCCCTCTTCACGACTGTCTTGGTGTGTTTGGACCATGATAGTTTCTTGGTGATGTGGACACCACAGAACTTGAAACTCTTGACCCGCTCCACAACAGCCCCGTCGATGTGAATGGGGGCGTGTTCGTCCCTCCTTTTCCTGTAGTCCATGATCAGCTCCTTTGTCTTGCTCACATTGAGGGAGAGGTTGTTGTCCTGGCACCACACTGCCAGGTCTCTGACCTCCTCCCTATAGGCTGTCTCATCTTGTCGGTAATCAGGCCTACCAATGTTGTGTCGTCAGCAAACAGTCGTGGGTGAACAGGGAGTACAGGAGGGGACTAAGCACGCACCCCTGAGGGGCCCCCGTGTTGAGGATCAACGTGGCAGATGTGTTGTTGCCTACCCTTACCGCCTGGCGGTGGCCCATCAGGAAGTCCAGGATCCAGTTGCAGAGGGAGGTGTTTAGTCCCAGGGTCCTTAGCTTAGTGATGAGCTTTGTGGGCACTATGGTGTTGAACGCTGAGCTGTAGTCAATGAACAACATTCTCACATAGGTGTTCCTTTTGTCCAGGTGGGAAAGGGCAGTGTGGAGTGTGATTGAGATTGCGTCATCTGTGGATCTGTTGGGGCGGTATGTGAATTGGAGTGGGTCTAGGGTTTCCGGGATGATGGTGTTGATGTGAGCCATGACCAACCTTTCAAAGCACTTCATGGCTACCGAAGTGAGTGCTACGGGGCGGTAGTCATTTAGGCAGGTTAACTTTGCTTTCTTGGGCACAGGGACTATTACAGACTCGGTCAGGGAGAGGTTGAAAATGTCAGTGACACTTGCCAGTTGGCCCGCTTATGCTCTGAGTACATGTCCTGGTAATCCATCTGGCCCCGCGGCCTTGTGAGTGTTGACCTGTTTAAAGGTCTTGCTCACATTGGCTACGGAGAGCGTGACTAGTGTTCCATTATAAAGTGACTAGTGTTCCATTATTTAAGTGTCCAGTGATTCCATGTCTATGTACATAGGGCAGCAGCCTCTAAGGTGCAGGGTTAAGTAAATGGGTGGGTGCCGTCTATTGATGGCTATTTAACAGTCTGATGGCCTTGAGATAGAAGCTGCTTTTCAGTCTCTCGGTCCCAGCTTTGATGCACCTGTACTGACCTTGCCTTCTGAATGATAGCGGGGTGAACAGGCCATGGCTCGGGTGGTTGATGGCCTTGATGATCTTTTTGGCCTTCCTGTGACATCGGGTGTTGTAGGTTTCCTGGAGGGCAGGCAGTGTGCCCCCGATGATGTGTTGGGCAGACCGCACCACCCTCTGGAGAGCCCTGCGGTTGCGGGTGGTGCAGTTGCCGTACCAGGAGGTGATACAGCCCGTCTGGATGCTCTCAATTGTGCATCTGTAAAGGTTTGTGAGGGTCTTAGGGGCCAATCCGAATTTCTTCACCTCCTGAGGTTGCACCTTCTTCACCACACTGTCTGTGTTGGTGGACCATTTCAGATTGTCAGTGATGTGTACGCAGAGGAACTTAAAGCTTTTCACATTCTCCACTGCGGTACTGTCGATGTGGATGAGGGCGTGCTCCCTCTGCTGTCTCCTGAAGTCCACGATTAGCTCCTTCATTTTGTTGATGTTGAGGGATAGGTTATTTTCCTGGCACCACTCCGCCAGGGCCCTCACCTCCTCCCTGTAGGCTGTGTCGTCATTGTTGGTAATCAGGCCTACCACTGTTGTGTCGTCTGCAAACTTGATGCTTGAGTTGGAGGTGTGCGTGACCACGCAATCATGGGTGAACAGGGAGTACAGGAGTGGGCTCAGCATGCACCCTTGTGGGCCCCTGTGTTGAGGATCAGCATAGCGGAGGTGTTGTTTCCTACTTTCACCACCTGGGAGCTGCCCATCAGGAAGTCCAGGACCCAGTTACACAGGGTGGGGTTCAGACCCAGAGCCCCTAGCTTAATGATGAGCTTGGAGGGTACTATGGTGTTGAAGGCTGAGCTGTAGTCAATTAACAGTATTCTTACATAGGTAATCCTCTTGTCCAGATGGGATAGGTCAGTGTGCAGATCGATGGCGATTGCATCGTCTGTGGATCTATTGAGGCGGTATGCAAATTGAAGTGGGTCTAGGGTGTCAGGTATGGTGGAGGTGATATGATCCTTAACTAGCCTCTCAAAGCACTTCATGATGACAGAAGTGAGTGCCACGGTGCGATAGTCATTTAGTTAAGTTACCTTTGCTTTCTTGGGTACAGGAACAGTGGTGGACATCTTGAACAGTGGCGACCAATCAATCAGGGCAGGTGGGGCATTAATACATGTCACATATCAGTTTGCAAACTATGTAAAAATAAATAAATACAAATCATTGAGTTAATAAAGCCGCATACAAACATGGTCTCTTTTTTGCTTTCTTGAAAAAAAAAATGGTAATAAAGCTGCATACAAACATAGTCTATTTTTTGCTTTCTTGAGTAATGCAGCTCCAAAATGCAAGTGTTTCAGCCTAGCTCAGTGCTTTCTGTGGTGGTGGGGCAGCCAGCGGAAAATACGGAGCGTAGGGGTTGGTAATGTTCTCTAGTTGCGCCGTGATTGGCTCAGTGTTCTGTCAGTCATGGGGACACTACGTCACCGCAAAATCTACGGGGAGAGCTCGAAAATTCAAGCCCCTGTTATAGTGCAATTAATGTATTGTTTAGTGTTCTGTTGTGTAGTGGCTTTGCTGGCATGCATCTAAACTTTTTTTTTTTTGAGTTTGCCCTACCAAGATTTACATTCTAAAATCGCCACTGATCTTGAAGCAAGTGGTGACAGCAGACTGGGATAGAGAGAGATTGAATATGTCCGTGAACACTCAGGCCAGCTGGTATGCGCAAGCTCTGAGGATGCAGCTATGGATGCCGTCTGGGCCGGCAGCCTTGCGAGGGTTAACGCGCTTAAATGTCTTACTCACGTCGGCAACGGAAAACGAGAGCCCACAGTCCTTGGAAGCGGGCCGCGTTGGTGGCACTTTGTTATCCTCAAAGCGGGCGAAGAAGGTGTTTAGCTTGTCCGGGAGCAAGATGTCAGTGTCCGCGACGTGGCTGGTTTTCCCTTTGTAATCCGTTATTGTCTGGAGTCCCTGCCACATACACTGTCATCAAGGCAAAGGGTGGCTATTTGAAGAATCTCAAATATAAAATATATTTTGATTTGTTTAGCACTTTTTTGGTTACTATATGATTCCATATGTGTTATTTCATAGTTTTGATGTCTTCACTATTTTTATACAATGTAGAAAAACCCTTGAATGAGTAGGTGTTCTAATACTTTTGACCGGTAGTGTACGTCTCGTGTTTGAGCCATTGAATTGCGACTCCACTTTGTCTCTTTACTGACGTTTTGCCTGTTTGATTGCCTGATGGAGGGCATAACTATTTTCAAACATATTCCCAGTCAAATGCGATGGTTCACGCTTTCAGTTTCACGAGACCGCTGCCATCTATCCACGGTTTTTGGTTTTGGTAGGTTTTAATAGTCACAGTGGGAACAACATCCCCTATACACTTCCTGATGAACTCAAGTCACCGTGTCCATGTATACGTCAATGTTATTCTCAGAGGCAACCCGGAACATATCCCAGTCCACGTGATCAAAACAATCTTGAAGCATGGATTCTGGCATTGAATAGATCTTAGCACGGGTACTTCCTGTTTGAGTTCTTGCCTATAGGAAGGGAGGAGCAGAATGGAGTCGTGATCTGATTTGCCGAAGGTACGGCGGGGGAGGGCCTTGTAGCCATCCCGGAAGGAGAGTAACAATGGTTGAGAGTTTTTTTTTTACTACAGGCAATGTTTTGATAGAACTTCGGTAGCGTTTTCCTCAAGTTTGCTTTGTTAAAGTCCCAGCTACAATAAATCAGAGCCATGATTCTGTGAAACAGAGTATGTTACAGTCCCTGATGTCTCTCTGGAAGGAGATCCTTGCCCTGAGCTTGTCTACTTTATTGTGCAGGGACTGAACATTAGCGATTAATATACTCGGAAGCGGTAGATGGTGTACACGTCTCCTGAGTCGGACTAGAAGTCCACTCCGAATACCTCTTCTCCGTCAGCGGCGTCTTGGAGCAGCCTCTGGGATAAGTTCAATTGCCTTTCGGGAAAGTCGTATTTCTGGTCGGAATGCTGGTGAGTTACCGCCGTATGTAATAACACAAAACACTTTCTGGGCTTATAATGTAAGAAATAACACACAAAAAAACAAAATATGCAAAGTTGATAAGGAGCTAGAAGCAGAGCTGCCATGTCTGTCGGCGCCATCTTCGTCAGCATAGTGTCTAGACACAGACAATAGGGGTTAATACAGGGACAGACAGGGTTGGTCCATACAGTCAATACTGCTGACTCAGCCCTCTATTATAGACATCTGACTCAACACACTGAGATAGCCACAGCAGATCATCAATATGTAGTGTGTGCATGCATACACAGGGTTACCACAGAGACCACTGGCTACATCACACTCCAGTTAGGAAGATCTCCTTTCTGATCAATGACTCATTTTCCCATAACTCTGAGGGGCTTTAGTAGAGCAGTGACCTCTGACCTCATCTCTCCCATGGGTACAGATGATTAACGGGGAGGCCATATTGGCATGTCTGAAGTGGACAGGAGGAATACACACAAACACACACACACACAGGTTTACACACCCAAATCCCTCTTGATGGACTTTATTGCAGAAGGACAACAGTAGCAATTCCCCATGTCATTGTGTTGAACAGAACTACAGAGGACTTGTATTTTGAAAATATGTATGCATAAATGTACCTTCATTATAAAACAAAGACAGATAATTATTGATGAGGCATCTCCCAAGGGCTGCTGTTTGATTTAAAATATTGATCCCAGTTCTCAATATAGGTTTAAATCCTATGACATAAACATGACATCATATACTGTAAAAGCAGTGTCATCATACAAAAGCAGTGTTTTACACACACACACACTCATGCACACACGCAAATACACACACACACACACAGCAGCTACGTGAGCAAGCAGATCCTATTGATTAGTGGTGTATTGATTACAGTCATTAAGGAGTAATTGATGCCTCCTTGCTGTGTCACCTAGCAGAACACTAACATCCTGGGGACAGATAAAACCCCCTCCCAGAACCCTGGGACTTTGAACAGGACAGCATGGGTGGTTGACTTCACTGTTTTACTTCACAGTCTTATGTAAGTCAACCAAACTTAGGCAGGTTCAGAGGTGACAGTTACTCTGCTTCAGGGCTCAATGACTGTCTCATCACAGCACAACATGACTATGCTCGTGGCAAACTAGCCTCAAAATCTGACGTTTATGGACAAATGTCGGAATCTGCAGTAAGACTGTGAGAGCTTGTTGGTGTATGAGTGCATGTACGGGAGTGTGTGTGTGTGTGTGTGTGTATGTGAGTGTGTGTGTGTGTTGGGGGATTATCCAGGTGCGTTCCGGATCACTAAGAACAGAGAACATGTAACAGGTAATCTGAGAAAGGGAGAGCAGGCGTTATTCATTCCTCTACTGACAGATTCAGGTCATTGGTGGCTACATGTACCTGTCTCCACTAAATAATATAACCCTATAAAGCTTAACTCGTATTCACTGCTATAACTGCCAGTCTGACACATTACCACAGGAACAAACTATGAACTATCAGTCAAATCCTCTGATAATACTTTCTATTGACTGAGACTTGCATGTACTGATAAAGCACATTTAACTGCCTCTCTATTTCAATAATAAGAGAATTGACGGTTCCTCTAATTCAGGAACACGGCATTCCTAAAATATTACTATAGTGTATGCTATTCTCTCTCTCTCTCTCTCTCTCTCTCTCTCTCTGATATGATGATGGGTTTTGCATCATATGATGCAACATGCATCATACCGGCTGTATTTCAATATTTTGAAAGTTATATATCTTGAAAACTTGATAGCTGACATGCAAAACATTTTGGGACAATATCAACAATGGACTAATGAAACAAATACCAAAATATAGTTTTGGGGTGGAATTGTCCTTTAAGATAGAGTGTGATTGATGCAGTAATTCAGGTAGTTACTGTCTCTGCCATCTCTCAGTTTCTGAGTCACACACTCTGGTCTGCACCTGTTGAGTTGTGAGAGTGTCTATGCAAAAAACATACTAACAACGTCCCAGGCCTTAGGAGGCACACGCGCGCAAACACACACACACACAAATACACACACACATTCAGACACTACTCTGAAGGCTGCACACGGTTGCTCAACAGGCTTTGACTCAACAGCTAGCAGTAGGAACAAAGAAATGTGCCCGCTTTGTGTGTGAGCATTCCCCCAGAGTAAGATATGTGGCAGAGGAGACCCATGGCACAGATGTATTACTGCACAATGGTGCACAGGCATGCACACATACACACACACACACACACACACACACACACACACACAAGCAGCTAATTTTTGTGAACCATAGATTCCAGAGCACAGAAACCTTAAAGCGTGTGAAGGTTCCAAGCCTTTGTCTTTGGAATTTCCCCCATTCCCTATTCAGCCTGGCACCACGGAGAGGGTTTCCTTCCCTGTGTTATTGTCCACGGAACTCCACTGTCGGGCTCAACTACACACACACATACACACACACCCACCAGTGGTGGAAAAAGTACTACATTCTCATACTTGAGAAAAAGTAAAGATACCTTAATAGAAAATGACTCAAGTAAAAGCGAAAGTCACCCTGTAAAATACTACTTGAGTAAAAGTCTAAAAGTATTTGGATTTAAAATACTTGCTAATATATACATAAGTATCAAAAGTAAAAGTAAAAGTACTAATAATTTAAAATTCCTTATATTAAGCAAACCAGACGGCACAATTTTCTTTTTTCTTTTATTTACAGATAGCCAGGATCACACTCCAACACTCAGCCATCTTCTGAAAATAAAGTATTTGTGTTTAGTGAGTCGAGCCAGATCAGAGGCAGTAAGGATGACCAGGGATGTTCTCTTGATAAGTGTGCGAATTGGACCATTTTCTGTCCTGCTAAGCATTCAAAATGTAATGAGTACTTTTGGCTGTCAGGGAAAATGTATGGAGTAAAAAGTACATACTTTTCTTTAGGAATGTAGTGCAGTAAAAGTAAAAGTAGTCAAAAATATAAATATTAAAATACAGATTCCCCAAATAAAGTATTTTTACTTAAGTACTTTACACCACTGACACACACACACACACACACACACACAGGTACACACACATTAAACACACACTCACTGTGCTGTGAGGCTATTGTTGTTCAGAAGTACTTCCTCTGTTGACAGAGAGACAGAGCCAGTCAAAGCAGGGAAACTGATCTCATTTATCAAAGTCTGGCTTAAATGTCTGTTTACACACTGGACTTCTAATACACAACCCTCATAATATATGGCTGTTTTCCTGTTTTAGGCTCCTCAATTACAAGTGGATGTCTCTAGGACAAGATTTGCCCTGAGGGTCTATTGAATGCCAAATACAGCCTTTGAGACGCATGTTTGACAACCAACTCTAAAATGGTTGAAGGTGCACTATGCAGAAATCGCTCCGCCATTTCCTGGTTTCTAAACTTCTAATAGTTCGCCTAATTTCAGTTTATGTGACAAAACAAGCAAGTATAGTGTAGAGAATCATTGTACGATCCAAACCGCTGTGACATATATTTTCCATAACCAATAATATTGTATTTTCAGCTGTTTGAAACTGGTGTACAAAACCGAAAGTAAAAGACGCAAAATTAAACTTAAGATCGGGAAGCATAGAAATAGCGCACATAGAACATATCTACCGCTTCTTAGACTTGGTTTCAATGAGAATGACAGATCTATAACTTCTACGTGAATTTGGTTTGGACGCCTAAAAAGTTACATACTGCAGCTTTAATATGTCAATGCAAGTTATATCTGTTAATGGTGCAGTTGTATATAATATTATAACACACATTTTACAGCCCCTGTGGTGTGTGTGTCTGTCTGTGAGATGTGTGTGTCAGTCTGTGGTGCATGTGTGTCAGTCTAGGGGATGTGTCACACCAGCTTTCGCTTTGGCTCCCCCGCCTGTCCAGCTCAGGCGTTCGGCGTCGCCGGCCTTCTAGCTGCTGCCGAACCTGCTGCTGGCAAACGCCCTCCACTCATCAACCCCGGACTTGTCTCGTCATGATTACACACACCTGGTCCCAATCCCCACTCTATCACTGTATATAGACTCCCTCTGTCATTTGTCTTTGTTGGCCATTGTAAATGTTACTTGTTTTCCTGAGAGGTATCTCTCCTACTATTTCCTGAGTACTTTGGATTTTGCACTCTGGGTTTCATCCCGCTTTAAACTATGGTGCTTTAATAAATTCAGTAGTTCAAAACCTGCGACTGCCTACTCCTCTCTACACTTGTGACAGTCTGTCCGTGGTGTGTATGGGATGTATGTCTGTCAGTGGAGGCTCCTCAGAGGAGGAAGGGGAGGACCATCCTCAGTGAATTTCATAAAAATGTAAATAGTGAAACATTAGTAATCCTTTTTAGATAAAACTATACTAAATACATTCAAATTTCACCAAATAATTGATTAAAACACTGTTTTGCAATGAATCTCTACAGTAGCCTTTGCAATGAAGCTCTACAGTAGCTTCAGTGGCACCATGGTGTAGCCGGAGGAAAGCTAGCTTCTGTCCTCCTCTGGGTACATTGACTTCAATACAAAACCTAGGAGGCTCATGGTTCTCACCCTCTTCCATAGATGTACACAGTAATTTTAACAACTTCCGGAGGACGTCCTCCAACCTATCAGAGCTCTTGCAGCATGAACTGACATGTCCACCCAATCAAAGTGTCAGAGTATCAATCTAGTACTGAAAGGTTAAGCTATAGCTAGCTAGCACTGCAGTGTATAAAATGTGAGTAGTTGACTCAGAGAGAGAAAGACAATGGTTCAACTGTTTTGAACAAATTAATTTTTTCCTATATTAAGAAGCAAGAGATAGAGAGATATATATATATAATTGGTTGTATTTTTTTAACTTTAACTTTCACTTAGCTAGTTGAATACAGTTAGCTAGTTTAGCCTACTCAAACACCCGGCTCAAACGGAGAGGGACGCTATGTTAGCTAACTGGCTATGGCTATCCAACACTGGAACTCTTTAAAGTCTAGGTAAGGTTTTTTTTTTTTTTTTTTTCCACCGGGGCCTGCCGGTGTAACAGCTGAACTGCTTTCTGACTGTACTCTACGGCATGATTGTAGCGGGTTTACTAACACGTTAGTTCTAGTAGCTATGTTGACTATTAGACAACAATGTAGGCTGTGTGTAGCGGTTTGCAGTTATGATGTAGTAGGAAGGTTTGGCTTGGAAAGGTTTTTTCGCCTGCTCACAGACAGCTGATGTGTTGTGCACTGAAGTCCACAAGCGAAGGGAAAAGGTGAGAGGAGGAGAGCGCGTAGATAGTTGCGAGAAGGAATTATATATACAACAAGCAAAGTGATCATGCTTTTTTATGTGGCTGCTATGAAAGTGAACTTTGTTTGTGTGTGATCAGGGGTGTATTCATTCTGCCGATTCTGCTGAAAAATGTTTCTTAAACGGAAGCAAACGGAACGAAACGGGGATAAACATACCTGAATTTGTCCAATAGAAACTCTAATTTGCAACTGTTGGACTAATGATTACATCCTAGATCAGCTAGATGCAGGCAAGAGTGTGCAAGGCGGTATTGAATGTGGCACTGTCTGTCACCTTGATTACTCAAAATTCGCTCGACCTGTGCACCTACGTTGTAAACTTTAATTAATCGGCTAGGTTGTAGCAACCTCATGATGGGTACAGGGAAAATTTGGGTATCATGTAGTACCCTAAACCTATCGAAGATACATTGAGCTGGGTGAATGGAATATGAATGACAGTCATCCAATATGCTGTAATAGAAATAAGGCCATGCTCATGAAAAATAAATAATCCTTCCTCATTTTAAACAGCACCGACCACCACTGATGTCTGTCTGGGGTGTGTGTGTGTGTGCGTGTGTGTGATGTGTTCTGCTGGGTAAAAGTATGCTTGTCCCAAATGCATTCCTCTCTCTCACACTTATCTGATCTTGCCCTAACTCATGCCTCTCTACAGCTCCCACTGGGGGCCCAGCCTACACACACACACACAAATGGAGAAAGAGGGGGCCCAGTTAAAAGACTGTTCTCTTTTTAAGAAGCTGTCAAACCGGTTCTCCCCAGTCCACTCTGCAGAGAGAGGAGGCATTGTCCAAGGATTGTGTTGTGCCTGAGAGAAACAGACAAAATAGTTAGACAAAGGGAGCCTGAACAGATCAAAGACATTAAGTGTGGCCTCAAACGATATACACACACACATACACACAGAGACACACACACACTGACACACACCTGCAGCAACACCGCTGAGAGTTCCAATGATTTAAAGTATCTGTCCAGTGTTGCAGATTTTTGAGGAAATATAAATATTACCTAAAATGAATTACAATATGAATTAAAGATGTTAAAAAGCAGCTTTTCTCTTGGCCATGCTTGGCCTGTTAGGAAACAACAGAGTGGTTTGGGCATATACTGGTAAAAAAAACTGATTTGACAGCTCATCCAATGAGATGCACATACACTTGGATATTTTTTTTTTACCCATCTACCAATAGGTGCCCTTCTTTGCGAAGCATTGGAAAACCTCCATGGTCTTTGTAGATGAATCTGTGTTTGAAATTCACTGCTCGACTGAGGGACCTTACAGATAATTGTATGTGTGGGGTACAAAGATGAGGTAATGGTTCAAAAATCATGTTAAACACTATTATTGCACACAGAGTGAGTCCATGCAATTTATTCAGCAAATTTTTACTCCTGAATGTATTTAGGCTTGCCATTAAAAAAAAAACACTTCTAAAAACATAATTCCACTTCAATATTATGGGGTATTGTGTGTAGGCCAGTGACACAAAATCTCAATTTAAAATGTGGAAAAATACTAGAGGTGTGAATACTTTCTAAAGGCACTGTAAATGCAGACTGATTACTTCACTAGCGTGAGTTGTTTCTGAACTTTGCTTTGTCACTATATTCCCAATATTTGTGTTGTTAGCTACCTAACTAGCTAGCTAGTTGTGAAGCTACCTAGCTAACTAGCTACTGCTGCTACCTATATCAGTCAACAACAGTTAACTAGGTTTCTCTTGACATAACACTTTTAGCTAGGCTAGAAACCACAGGATTTAAAAGAGAAGGGAATGGCGAGATGGTTGTTGTGTGGAGGATCTGACTTGCTTTCTTGTTGGTTAGCCAGCTAGCAAAGATAGTAGCAATAGCTAATGTTAGCATGCTAACGTTAGCTAACTGCTTCCAAACAGCCAGCAGGCCACTCTTACAAATCACATAATTTGAAATAGAAGTGACTGGCGAGATAGTTGTTGCATAGGCTTTGTCCTTTTTGCTAACACCAGCTGTAGATTAACTGGCTTGCTAGCTAGCTTGCTTGTGTGTAGTGAGTGTGCACTCCTGAGCCCGTGTCTCCCCTAGTCTCGAGAAGGATCCTTCTTCCCACCGGAGAATTTGGAAAAAGGAAAAAGCTGCTGGACCAATCACATATGGGCCTGTTTTGGCCAAAGATGATGATGTCATTATCCAAGTAAAATTCATGTTTTTTTTTTTTTACGGTTTGTTTCAAAAACAAGTCTGTTAGTGTTTTTTCTCTAATTTGCTTTCGCCACAACGACAAGTAAAGGACGAGTTAACAACATTATTTAGTTATTAGTAAACAGAAAAGCTTTTAACTGGACAGTTAAGACAGGATCTTTCCTTCACTCTGGTCAGGTGATTCTACTTTACACGCTGCCCTACGCACGCATGCGCACAGAAACACACCCAAATGCACACATACACTGCCTGCATTCCTGAGGGTTAACTGTACATTAGTATCATGTGACAGTGAGAAATGTGCTTCAACGAGCACCAATTAGGGGCCGGTAACGTTTGTGTGTGTGTGTGTGTGTGTGTGTGTGTGTGTGTGTGTGTGTGTGTGTGTGTGTGTGTGTGTGTGCGTGTGTGTGTGTGTGTGCCTATCCGCATATGTGTTTGTGTGTGGCTGTGCATGTGTATGTGAATATGATATTTGTTTCCTCATCCACATACTTGCTTACTTGCTGTATCCCCAGCCCTTCTTAAATCTATCACTATGACTTGTTTTGCCAGGCGTAAATCTTCTCTGTCTCTAACCACACCCTGTAATAACCCCAGTCTCCTATCTTAACACTAGAACCACTAAAGCTGTAACTCGGACTGCTCATGAATTTAATTGTTTTATTACTATGCTATTTTGTAAGACATGCCCTCCTCCGTACTTGACTTTTCCTATATAACACACTGTCGCTGTTAGAATTGTAATATCACAAACGGAACTGGAGTTATAAACAGTTTAAGGAGGGAATGTACTTTTTTGAATGGTTTTGCTCCTCCTTCTCCTGAAATTAAAGTGCTGTGCCCAGTTGATAATCACCCCGATAATTGCCTAGAAACTGAACCTAAACTATAGGCCTACTGAAATAAATTTCACACATATAACAACAGATGAAATAAATGAAGTAGTATGATGGGGGAGAATGGGTGACTTGATGAGCGAGCGGGAGCGAAATATGCATAATTATGTAATCACCAATTGTGAATGAAGAACAGCAGTCCAAGTTTTATCAGTCTACACTTGCCTACTTGGAGCACACAGTGAGAGTGTGCGTAATTTCCAAAATCTGAATGAAAATGACTCAGAAGGTGGGGAAGAAATAAATCATGACCTCTCTGATGATTATTCTTCTGATTCTGAGCCTCAGCCTACACCTTCAAAGCCTATTGCGCGAAAAAGCTGACCGGGCTACCACCAAATGAAAAGGTGAGACAGGAGCGAGGAAGGGACAGCACCATTTGGATAGAAAAAGCCGGTGACAATGCTACAGGCCAATTATCAGCACAAAATGTATGGGATAGCCCAGCCTACCTTTCTTTGGAGAAACCATGTCACGGGATCGCTTCAGACAGATCATGCAAGCTTGTACAGAGCAGCAAACACTGACAATAATTGACTATTTTTGACTGCTGTCATATCGACACAGTGCATTCGGAAAGTATTCAGACCCCTTGACTTTTTCCACATTTTGTTACGTTACAGCCTTATTCCAAATTTGATTAAATTGTTTTTTTCCCTCATCAATCTACACACAATACCCCATAATGACAAAGCAAAAACAGGTTTTTAGTAATTTTTGCAAATGTATTAAAAATTAAAAACTGAAATATCACATTTACATAAGTATTCAGACCCTTTACTCAGTACTTTATTGAAGCACCTTTGGCAGTGATTACAGCCTCGAGTCTTCTTGGGTATGACGCTACAAGCTTGGCACAATGGTATATGGGGGAGTTTCTCCCATTCTTCTCTGCAGATGCTCTCAAGCTCTGTCAGGTTGGATAGGGAGCGTCGCTGCACAGCTACAGTTCAAGTCGGAAGTTTACATACACCTTAGCCAAATACATTTAAACTGTGTTTTTTACAATTCCAGACATTTAATGCTAGTAAAAATTCGCTGTCTTAGGTCAGTTAGGATCACCACTTTATTTTAAGAATGTGAAATGTCAGAATAATAGTAGAGAGAATGATTTATTTCAGCTTTTATTTCTTTCACCACATTCCCAGTGGGTCAGAAGTTTACATACACTCAATTAGTATTTGGTATCATTGCCTTTAAATTGTTTAACTTGGGTAAAACGTTTTGGGTAGCCTTCCAAAAGCTTCCCACAATAAGTTGGGTGAATTTTGGCCCATTCCTCCTGACAGAGCTGGTGTAACTGAGTCAGGTTTGTAGGCCTCCTTGCTCGCAAACGCTTTTTCAGTTCTGCCCACACATTTTCTATAGGATTGAGGTCAGGGCTTTGTGATGGCCACTCCAATACCTTGACTTTGTTGTCCTTAAGCCGTTTTGCCACAACTTTGGAAGTATGCTTGGGGTCATTGTTCATTTGGAAGACCCATTTGCGACCAAGCTTTAACTTCCTGACTGATGTCTTGAGATGTTGCTTCAATATATCCACATAATTTTCTTTCCTCATGATGCCATCTATTTTGTGAAGTGCACCAGTCCCTCCTGCAGCAAAGTACCCCCACAGCATGATGCTGCCACCCCTGTCCTTCACGGTTTGGATGGTGTTCATCGGCTTGCAAGCCTTCCCCTTTTTCCTCCAAACAAAACAATGGTCATTATAGCCAAACAGTTCTATTATTTTTCATCAGACCAGAGTACATTTCTCCAAAAAGTACGATCTTTGTCCCCATGTGCAGTTGAAAACCATAGTCTGGGTTTTTTATGGTGGTTTTGGAGCAGTGGCTTCTTCCTTGCTGAGCGGCCTTTCAGGTTATGTCGATATAGGTCTTGTTTTACTGTGGATATACAGTGGGGAGAACAAGTATTTGATACACTGCCGATTTTGCAGGTTGTCCTACTTACAAAGCATGTAGAGGTCTGTAATTTTTATCATAGGTACACTTCAACTGTGAGAGACGGAATCTAAAACAACAATCCAGAAAATCACATTGTATGATTTTTAAGTAATTAATTTTCATTTTATTGCATGACATAAGTATTTGATACATCAGAAAAGCAGAACTTAATATTTGGTACAGAAACCTTTGTTTGCAATTACAGAGATCATACGTTTCCTGTAGGTCTTGACCAGGTTTGCACACACTACAGCAGGGATTTTGGCCCACTCCTCCATACAGACCTTCTCCAGATCCTTCAGGTTTCGGGGCTGTCGCTGGGCAATATGGACTTTCAGCTCCCTCCAAAGATTTTCTATTGGGTTCAGGTCTGGAGACTGGCTAGGCCACTCCAGGACCTTGAGATGCTTCTTACGGAGCCACTCCTTAGTTGCCCTGGCTGTGTGTTTCGGGTCGTTGTCATGCTGGAAGACCCTGCCACGACCCATCTTCAATGCTCTTACTGAGGGAAGGAGGTTGTTGGCCAAGATCTCGCGATACATGGCCCCATCCATCCTCCCCTCAATACGGTGCAGTCGTCCTGTCCCCTTTGCAGAAAAGCATTTCCAAAGAATGATGTTTCCACCTCCATGCTTCACGGTTGGGATGGTGTTCTTGGGGTTGTACTCATCCTTCTTCTTCCTCCAGATGGTCATTGGCAAACTTCAGACGGGCCTGGACATGCGCTGGCTTGAGCAGGGGGACCTTGCGTGCGCTGCAGGATTTTAATCCATGACGGTGTAATGTGTTACTAATGGTTTTCTTTGAGACTGTGGTCCCAGCTCTCTTCAGGTCATTGACCAGGTCCTGCTGTGTAGTTCTGGGCTGATCCCTCACCTTCCTCATGATCATTGATGCCCCACGAGGTGAGATCTGGCATGGAGCCCCAGACCGAGGGTGATTGACTGTCATCTTGAACTTCTTCCATTTTCTAATGATTGCGCCAACAGTTGTTGCCTTCTCACCAAGCTGCTTGCCTATTGTCATGTAGCCCATCCCAGCCTTGCTCTGGAGTAGGTTTTCATCAAGGATCTCTCTGTAATTTGCTCTGTTCATCTTTCCCTCGATCCTGACTAGTCTCCCAGTCCATGCCGCTGAAAAACATCCCCCACAGCATGATGCTGCCACCACCATGCTTCATTGTAGGGATGGTGTCAGGTTTCCTCCAGACATTACGCTTGGCATTCAGGCTATTGAGTTCAATCTTGGTTTCATCAGACCAGAGAATCTTGTTTCTCATGGTCTGGGAGTCCTTTAGGTGCCTTTTGGCAAATTCCAAGCGGGCTGTCATGTGCCTTTTACTGAGGAGTGGCTTCCGTCTGGCCACTACCATAAAGGCCTGATTGGTGGAGTGCTGCAGAGATGGTTGTCCTTCTGAAAGGTTCTCCCATCTCCACAGAGGAACTCTGGAGCTCTGTCAGAGTTACCATCGGGTTCTTGGTCACCTCCCTGACCAAGGCCCTTCTCCCCCGATTGCTCAGTTTGGCCGGGCGGCCAGCTCAAGGAAGAATCTTGGTGGTTCCAAACTTTTTCAATTTAAGAATGACGGAGGCCACTGTGTTCTTGGGGACCTTCAATGCTGCAGACATTTTTTGGTACCCTTCCCCAGATCTGTGCCTCGACACAATCCTCTCTCGGAGCTCTACGGACAATTCCTTCGACCTCATGGCTTGGTTTTTGCTCTGACATGCACTGTCAACTGTGGGACCTTATATAGACAGGTGTGTGCCTTTCCAAATCATGTTCAATCAATGAATTGAATTTACCACAGATGGACTCCAATCAAGTTGTAGAAACATCTCAAAGATGATCAATGGAAACAGGATGCACCTGTGCTCAATTTCGAGTCTCATACCACAGGGTCTGAATACTTATGTAAATAAGGTATTTCCGTTTTTTATTTGATTAAATATGCAGAAATTTCTAAAAACCTGTTTTCACTTTGTCATTATGGGGTATTGTGTGTAAATTTGTAATTTAAATTTTTTATTTAATCCATTTTAGAATAAGGCTGTAACGTAACAAAATGTGTCAAAAGTCAAGGGGTCTGAATACTTAATGCCATTACAGCTTTTGTGCCAATTTGCACTATTTATCAATCACACTTGCCGCTTATAATGATGTTTAGGCTACTGATGTTTTCATCATTTGACCACAGGTCTTGCTAACCGTGCATCTTGGTGGTTAGGGTATTTTATTTTATTTTGTCGTTATAAAAATAAGCTATTACCATGTTCCAACACATTATCTTTCTATTTTATAGTTGTAAAAAAGGCACTCCACAAATAAAATTGATTGAACACTTGAACATTTGTGTTTTTTGTTTTTACATATAGCCTACAGTAAATTAAACTAATGAAAATGCTATTGTGTTATTTTAAATAAAATAAAAATGGTATTCTAATCTTACCTTCATAAACACAACCAAATTATTATTTTTGCGATAGCATATATGAAATGTATTAATTACACTGTTAGAATGTTGCAGTCAGAATGACTGTTCATTAGCTTGAAGGGGGGTCAAATACAATTTTATTAATCACATTTGTATTTATTTTATTTTATTTCACCTTTATTTAACCAGGTAAGCCAGTTGAGAACAAGTTCTCATTTACAACTGCGACCTGGCCAAGATAAAGCAAAGCAGTGCGATAAAAACAACAACACAGAGTTACATATGGGGTAAAACAAAACATAAAGTCAAAAATACAACAGAAAATATATATACAGTGTGTGCAACTGTAGCAAGTTATGGAGGTAAGGCAATAATAGGCCATAGTGCAAAATAATTACAATTAGTATTAACACTGGAATTATAGATGTGCAAGAGATGATGTGCAAATAGAGATACTGGGGTGCAAATGAGCAAAATAAATAACAATATGGGGATGAGGTAGTTGGGTGGGCTAATTTCAGATGGGCTGTGATCGGTAAGGTGCTCTGACAACTGATGCTTAAAGTTAGTGAGGGAGATAAGAATCTCCAGCTTCAGAGATTTTTGCAATTCGTTCCAGTCATTGGCAGCAGAGAACTGGAAGGAATGGCGGCCAAAGGAGGTGTTGGCTTTGGGAATGACCAGTGAGATATACCTGCTGGAGCGCAGACTACGGGTGGGTGCTGCTATGGTGACCAATGAGCTAAGATAAGGCGGGGATTTGCCTAGCAGTGATTTATAGATGGCCTGGAGCCAGTGGGTTTGACGACGAACATGTAGTGAGGACCAGCCAACAAGAGCGTACAGGTCACAGTGGTGGGTAGTATATGGGGCTTTGGAGACAAAACGGATGGCACTGTGATAGACTACATCCAGTTTGCTGAGTAGAGTGTTGGAGGCTATTTTGTAAATGACATCGCCGAAGTCAAGGATCGGTAGGATAGTCCGTTTTACGAGGGCATGTTTGGCAGCATGAGTGAAGGAGGCTTTGTTGCGAAATAGGAAGCCGATTCTAGATTTAACTTTGGATTGGAGATTCTTTATGTGAGTCTGGAAGGAGAGTTTACAGTCTAACCAGACACCTAGTTATTTGTAGTTGTCCACATACTCTAGGTCAGACCCGTCGAGAGTGGTGATTCTAGTCGGGTGGGCGGATGCCAGCAGCGTTCGATTGAAAAGCATGCATTTAGTTTTACTAGTGTTTAAGAGCAGTTGGAGGCTGCTGAAGGAGTGTTGTATGGCATTGAAGCTCGTTTGGAGGTTTGTTAACACAGTGTCCAATGAAGGGCCAGATGTATACAAAATGGTGTCGTCTGCATAGAGGTGGATCTGAGAGTCACCAGCAGCAAGAGCGACATCATTGATATACACGGAGAAAAGTGTCGGCCCAAGAATTGAACCCTGTGGCACCCCCATAGAGACTGCCATAGGTCCAGACAACAGGCCCTGTTACCATTCATCCCAGCCGTTGAATTCCCTCATACACACATATTTCACCTTACGCCATTTAAATGCCCAACAAAACATAAGTTCAATGGAACCCTCTATTGGCTCTACTACTATTTATACATTACTTATATAACCACTGTAGTTATGGTCCGATTACCCATTAAACCTTATCACATAACCTTATTACCTAATCAAACAACGGCACAACCTTAAACTCATATCGGCCAGCTGGTAGCCAAGCAACCAACCGCACCGTGTCAGCAACCGAGGTCGCCGGCTCCAATCCCCTAGCCGACCAGGCGAAAAATCTGCCGATGTGCCCCCGAGCAAGGCACTCAACCCCAATTGCTCCCATAAGTCGCTCTGGACAAGAGCGTCCGCCAAATTACCAAAAATGCAAATGTAAATGTTCTCTACTTTCTCACCCATGATGTACGTCTACGTTCGGGTGAGCAAGCCCATACGTATATATCGTTATAAATTTATAGGTACCTCTCAAATAATCGCCCCGTGGTGTTCCCAACCAACTCCCAGTCTATCATGGCTCCAAAAGCCAAACTTTCGCTGTCTCCAGCCCCTCCCCTCGCAACTCTACCTCTTCCTTGTCCAGGGGGAACAGGCTTTGTGAGGACGCCACAGTTCAATCATATCAGCTCAAACGTTTCAGTTCAGTCACACAATTCATCACTTTAGCTTTATGTTCCCAATTGTTATTAACGGGTTATATGGTTTAAGCAACTACAAACCCAACAGTTATCCCCAAATTATCCAATTTGAATAGTTCACATACGTTTTTTTTATTTTTTATTTTTTTATTTGTTTTTTCATCAAGGTACATTATCATTCACACCCTCATGCATACAGTAACACTCTAATTTAAAGTACCTCCTGTGGATCTCTAACCATAGCTTGCACCGTTTTTTTAAAGTTACCCCCTATGGATGTTCTAACCATAGCTCGCACCGTTTTTTAAAGGTATCCCCTATGGATGTTCTAACCATAGCTCGCACCGTTTTTTAAAGGTACCTCCTATGGTTGTTCTAACCATAGCTCGCACCTCCCATGGGTTTTAACCATCACAATTATCAAACATTTGCATGGTATTTTATCAAATCGAATTAGTAATCTATAATCGTTATTTATAGAGTAATAGAGTTCACTTACATCAAACAGGTGCTTCACAAAATTAATTTGGATAAAGCCAATGTGCAGAACTTTAGTTATATAACAATAGGTGTTTGCTTACCTTTTTAGAAGCCCGGGCACTTTGTGAAACACACGGTTCGACGACAGCGATTGTCCAATAGGCTGGGTGAATTCCAGCGAAGTTCTGCTACCAGATCACAGTCGGAGGTCACCAATTGTTAGAAATTGCGTAATTCAAATCTGGTATTGGAATAAGAATCAAGAGATCTTCAATCCAAGCTAAATTTATTATATGCAAAATGTATGTATGATAAGTATGTTGGTTCGTATACGGGCTCACTGAAATACCTCGCAGGGCAGACAGAGAAACTAAAACATTGTTACAGATTGTTCCTCAAATACTCTGACAGTTCTCAGTTCCCGCTCTCTGCTGGGCCTATCAGAGTAGAGGCTGAGCATGGTTTAGACTTACTCAGCCAATCCGTTGGCGCACCCCTGTTGCCAGGCATAAGTTCTTATTATAACAACCTGTCTTGGTGAGAAGAGCCAGCTCCCCTAGTCACCATTCCTACTGCCAAGGATGGTTCACAGATCACAAAGGACCAGTATAGTCTAGCATTTGGAGACACAAATTATTATCTTATCTTACCCCCTAAAACAGCTCTTCACATCAATCACAGCTTGCCAGGTGACACAACCTACATCAGCACAGTCCAGAATGTATTCTTTCTATGTTAGTCATCCCATCAATTATGAGAATAATAAATCCCTCACTCAAAGCATTTCATGGCTACAGATGTGAGTGCAGATATGATAGTCATTTAGACAGGTTACCTTGGCGTTCTTGGGCACAGGGACTATTGTGGTCTGCTTGAAACATGTAGGTATTAAAGACTGGGTCAGGGTGAGGTTGAACATGTCAGTGAAGAGACTTATCAGCTGGTCAGCGCATGCTCTGAGTACACGTCCTGGTAGTCTGTCTGGTCCTGCAGACTTGTGAATGTTAACCTGTTTTAAGGTCTTACTCACATCGGCTACAGAGAGCGTGATCACACAGTCGTCCGGAACAGCTGGTGCGCTCACGTATGGTTCAGTGTTGCTTGCCTCGAAGCCAGCATAGAAGGCATTTAGCTTGTCTGGTAGGCTCGCGTCACTGGGCAGCTCGCGGCTGTGTTTCCCTTTGTAACCCGTGATAGTTTGCAAGCCCTGCCACATCCGACCAGCGTCAGAGCCGGTGTAGTAGGATTCGATCTTAGTCCTGTATTGACGCTTTGGTTCATCGGAGGGTGTAGCGGGATTTCTCATAAATGTCTGGGTTAGTGTCCCACTCCTTGAAGGACTCTCGAGGCCCAGCAGTTCTGGTGTTAAAGCCCCCATGCAAAAATAATCACTGTATGTCTGATAAATCACTGTGTGTGTTTATTTCATGAAAATTACTCCAGATGTATTTACCTGAGCCTCCTTTTGCCATTGAAATGTTCAGTCTGATCATGTAGGCTTGTTGATACAAATTTAAATATATTTAAATACACAACCCTTATTGGCGGATAGGATCGTTTAGACTCTAGAGCCTACCCCGCTTACCCCTTCAGAATACGAGGATACATATGCAAATAAAAGATGACTGGTCATTGGTCAGAATAATCAGATCAGATTGTTATGTCATGATCTTGGCCAAAAACTCCATCCCACCTCAACAGGCTGAAATTCCAGGATTTATTTTCAAACAGCTCTTATACAAAAAGAGCATTATCATCATTTTCACAATTTCAGATTGTTATTTTGACCTCAGAGTAGAAATTTAAAAATAACAGGAAAATCATGCTTTTGACTGCAGTGGCGCTTTAAGGAACTTACAGTAACTTACTTTCACTGAGTTTACTAATGACAATGCTCTCACTTCAAATGATCCAATGACAAAGCCTGTGGTCTGGATACACCCCTTAGAGACAGGCTCTTTGCAGGCTAAATGTTATGGGTAGCAACAGTCAACCTGATTCCGCTGGTCTCCTCTTCATACACACACACACACATTAACACATGTTCACACAAACACACATTGGTCACCTCCTCATGTTCTTACAGGTAATAAACTGGACGCTCCCCTTGGCTGTGACTGTGCATGTGTGCCTGCCTGGACCATGGAGCATGTGTGTGTGGGTGTGAGTGTGAGTGTGTTCTGACAGAGGGATGAGTGAATGTGTGTCAGTTGACTGTCAGACCCTCACACCTGCCTCAACTTGCCCACAGGTTCTGTACTTATAACATAGTCAGGTCAGGGAGTTGTGTCCTCACTACGGTATGTTCTGACTCGGATGGAGAGCTTATCCCATCAACAGCCACACCCTACAGCCTGTCTACAGCTCTCTTTCTCTCTCTCACACAGTACACAGACAGGTTGACAGGTTTTTAATCTGTACCTTCCCGCACAAGTCCCTTGGAATTTCCAGTCACTACCACGACCAAGGATTCCACGGGTCACCATGGAGACCAAGGATTCCTGAGGTCTAGGGCAGGGCAGTCCCAGGTAGGTGTGATTTCACAGGTTGACTAACACACACACTCAGACACACATAAATCCTATGCATACTTGGACTGTGAGTGTCTGATATATTTATTGTCTGCAACATTTGCTGATGAGTAGAGAATGATCTCTATCTCGACGGAGGGCGTGTGGACAGAAGGGCGGACGGACGGACAGACCCCCTCTAGTAAGACAAGCTAATCCTGAGCAGACGGTCACACATGATGTTCATATCATCTGCATTCCTCACACTCAGCCTACCATGTGGGAGTGTGTGCGTTCGTGCATGTGAGCATATGTGTGTGTTACACTTAATCCTCCTTGTCCCCATTTGAAAGAAAAGACCATAGAGTTAAGTAAACCTGGTCCCACAGAAAGGAAATGAATAGAACTAACATAGTCCTAAATGCACAGTAACATAGCCTTTCCACATATTATGGAACTGTTGTGGCAGAATTGGGGTGAGCCGTTGTAACTTCTCAAGCGTTATGCTATTGTTCTTTG
Organism: Coregonus clupeaformis; assembly: GCF_020615455.1. Lineage (NCBI taxonomy): Eukaryota > Metazoa > Chordata > Actinopteri > Salmoniformes > Salmonidae > Coregonus > Coregonus clupeaformis. The sequence continues at coordinate 15,522,115 of NC_059205.1, forward strand.
TTGGACTGTGATGTTATGCCTTTCATAGACTCCTGTTATGTCTGCACCCTAACACAAGGCCATTGTGTTCTGGAACTGTTGCGTGTATATAATAACTGTTGTGCAAACAATATGATTGTATTTTCACCTCCCACCATATAAGGGACATGTAACCATTTATGCTTTGAGTTCTTCCCTGTGAAAACAGAGATAGATCTCCCTCGCAGCTGCTTGATTAAAGATTTTTCCTATTATACCATAAATGGCCTTAATATTTGGATCAAGTTTTTCACAATAGAACATTGCAGTGAATTGGAATGTCTGTTCTATTTGTTCCTAATTCTATAAATGGTGCCCCTCCATATAGGGAGAACTGTGTGCCTCCTCCTGCCCAGAGCAGCTGTGGCTGAGACAGGGAACATCCTCTGTTGATCCTCCCCATCATATGGAGCTTAGGCACACACATGGCCAGGGTCTGTCATATGGATCATATGGAGCTTAGGCATGCAGTATGCAGAATGCACAGAGCTTATGCACAACTGTACATTGATTCCAGGGTGTGAGAAGAACATTAGCTTACCCATACTACCGAGTGGGCCAGTGGAGTCAGTGATTAGCTCACAACAACATGGTGGTACCCCAAGGTTTTTGGAATGTTGTGACCCAACTAAGGACAAAATCATGCCTCTACCCATAACCTAGTACTAGACTGTGACCCTAGATGAACTGGTCTTGACCCACCTTGGGTAAACACTTCTCCACACTTGAGCAATGACTGACACACCCTAAAGTTATTGTGAATCTCTGGATCGTCGACTTCCTGATAGGCCGCCCCCAGGTGATGAGGGTAGGCAACAACACATCCACCAAGCTGACCCTCAACATGGAGGCCCCTTAGGGGTGCGTGCTTAGTCCCCTCCTGTACTCCCTGTTCACCCACGATTGCTTGGCATGACTCCAACACCATCATTAAGTTTGCCGATGACACAACTGTGGTAGGTGGCCTGCTCACCGACGACAATGAGACAGCCTATAGGGAGGAGGTCAGATACCTGGCAGTATGTTGCCAGGACAACAGCCCCTCCCTCAACGTCAGCAAATCAAAGGAGGTGATCGTGGACTACAGGAAACGGTGGGGCGAGCACGCCTCCATTCACATCGTCGGGGCTGAAGTGGAGTGGGTCGGGAGCATCGAGTTAATCAGTATCCACATCACTGAGGATCTGGGACCAAAAGGCTTCTGAACAGCTTCTACCCCCAAGCCATAAGCCTGCTGAACAGTTAATCAAATGGCTACCCAGACTATTTGTATTGACCCCTTTTTATTTTTTGCACTAACTCTCTTACACTGGCTCTATGCACACATTCACACATACTACACTGACACTCCAACACACACACACACACACACACACACACACACACACACACATGCACACACACACATATTGACACCACACACACTCACACACACTCACACATAGACGCACTTTCACACTCTTCACATACGCTGCTGCTACTCTGTTTATTATCTATCCTGATTGCCTAGTCACTTTTACCCCTACCTACATGTAAATATTACCTCAACTACCTTGTACCCCCAGCACATTGACTCAGTACTGGTACTCCTTGTATATAGTCTCATTATTGTTATTTTATTGTGTTACTATTTCCTTTTTTATTTAGCACATTTTTCAAACTTTTTAACTCTGCATTGTTGGGAAAGAGCTCGAAAGTAAGCATTTCATGGTAAAGTCTACACCTGTTGTATTCGGCGCATGTGACAAATAAAATGTGATTTGAATCTCAAAATGTGTGTGTGTGTGTCATTCCCTTGGTTAACAGCCCCCTGAAGCATGAAGAAAAAGGGGCCAGAGGGAAAACAGAGCAGAGGAGAGAATCTGTTCCAACATGTAGAGAGAGAGAGAGAGAAACAGAGAGAGAGAAAGAATTCCACTAATCACAATCCAAAACCTCACCCTACCTACCCTGCAGTTACTCACCCCTCTCCCTCCCAAAACCCACCCCTTCCTCCTCACACATCCTAACCCTTCCCTATCTCTCCCAAAATCAATGTTCCTCCCACAAGCCATCCCAGCCAAACCCAACTCTTTCATACTCCTCCCTGTCGCGCTCACCCTTTGTCTCTCACCTCTCTCCTACCTCCCTGTCTCCCCCTCACAGGTCGACACAAACACACACTTCTCCTCAAGCACTGTGGCTGAGCTTTGGTTCCTGTCCTCACCAGAGACCCATCATGTTGACAGGTTTATTCCCCTGGTGATCAGTGATTTTCAGTGCATACCATAGCTCTGTGTGTCACAATCCAAACCTCAATCCAAACCTCAGCCAGATGGAGCACAGTAACCTTTATTTACCTAACTTATTCACAGGAACTGACTGTACAGGGATACGACTTTTACTCCCTTACAAATACAGCTAATTATAAACCCACACCCTGTTGTCTTATCCAGACGAGATAACATACCACACATTACTGAAGAAACCAACTGACCAGAAAAAATATTGAAATGTTGTGGTGTTTTTTTTCCCCAAAACCACATACTATGTTAAAGTTTGCAAATTGTTTTGTTAAGGAAGTTTGTTTTCATTGTTGTGCGTATGGTGTATCTAGAATGGTGTGTTGGTATATATTGTCTATGCAGGTGTTATTGAATGGTACAATATGTCTGTGTGATGTATATATTTGCTGTGCTTGTCAAATTTAAATATTGAATGTCACATGACAGCTTTATTGAATGTTGTGAAAACCAATAAACAAAATGTTCCAAAAAAATGAAGTTTGTTTTATACTTTTTCAACAAGCATTGCAAAATCTGACAAGGTAGGAAAAAAGCTTCTGTTGAGACAGGCAATGCTGAAACATCAGCAACATCTGATATGTCTTAATATTATTTACTCAATCATTCACTATACATCCTGTCTTTTCAGCAGAAGAGAATTCTGCTTCTCCTTAGCAAGGCACTGCTTAGATAATGTCATAATCTGATCTATAAATCACATAATTTATAGATAACTGAGCATGACCAGATTCCTACGATATAGAGATGAGTGAATCTGCACAGCGAGAACAAACAAGCAGAATATCTCCTTTATTTGATCCGGTCATTCCCACAGGATGAACACACCTATGTAGATGGCACACTGACAGGAGCATAAGAACAAACACACACACACTCATGACTGACACACTGGCACTAGGTACACACACACAGAGGGCAAGGAGTTAATTGGTCAAATCATTATCTACAGTAAGCCTGGGTACAATTCCCTCAAAGTGGAGCTAATGTACACAACATACTATACTATAGGGATACTGCAGACATACTGTAAGGATTGTCTATACCAGGTCAAAGCAAAACGTTCACATCACACTCAACTCACATTCTCATTTGATAAAATATTGAATATTACATTAATTATCAATAACATAATCCTCTGCGAGGTCTGACTGTACTACACCAGAGTAAAGGGTTTATGCATCAGTGCTGACACATTTCCTGTTTTGCACACCTTAGACTGCCAAATGACTGTGTCATAGTCATCATTATATTGCTGTGTGTGTGTGTGTGTGTGTGTGTGTGTGTGTGTGTGTGTGTAAACTTCTGACCCACTGGAATTGTGATACAGTGAATTATAAGGGAAATAATCTGTCTGTAAACAATTGTTGGAAAAGTTACTTGTGTCATGCACAAAGTAGATGTCCTAACCGACTTGCCAAAACTATAGTTTGTTAACAAGAAATGTGTGGAGTGGTTGAAAAACGAGTTTTAATGACTCCAACCTAAGTGTATGTAAACTTCCGACTTCAACTGTATGTATGTATGTATGTATGTATGTATGTATGTATGTATGTATGTATGTATGTATGTGTGTATGCGTGTGTGTGTGTATGGTAAGATGTGCCTGATCTGTTATTCATCAATACATTAAGCTCTGGTTGGATATTCTCTGAACACAATTCTAAATGCTTTATCAAAGCCACCTGGGACCAGAAGAGAGAACAGAAGGATGAAGAATGCACCCACTGCCTCTCAACTATTACAGGAATTTGCCCTACAATAGATTCTTAGTGTTTCTGGGTAACTGTAAAGCTTGATTTGAAACATAAGTTTGGCTTACATTACTTTGACAATATAGTAGCAGTAAACTTCATGTTTGTGTTTCTTTTCCTAAACAACACATTGTAGCAACTAAGGGAACAGCCAGAGCTGGGTTTGAACCAGCGACCCTGTGGAAATATGGTGAGTGCACTACCACATGCCAAGATCCTGACATGTTGGCAGAAGCTGTGGCACACACACAGTTGTCAACGTCACTTATTCACACTCAGTGGACTGAGCATAAATAGCAGTGCAGTGCCATCTACTGGCCATGTAGTTACATGCCTTAAAAAGGAACAGTAGTCCTACATGCATCCCCATGACTCAACGCTGACGTGAAGGCAATGAACAGGTGATGATCGATTCCTGGTGGGCATCCACCATGTTGCTTTCACCTAGCCTGTGTTTTCAGATGAAGGCAGATGAAGGAGAGGAAGCAACTTTAGACTATTGAGATGCAGCCTAGCCTAGCCTAGCCTAGCCTAGCCTATGCCCCACTTGCTGCTGCTGCTGTTGATCACAACACCTGCTCTTTCCATGACATAGACTGACCAGGTGAATCCAGGTGAAAGCTATGATCCCTTATTGATGTCACTTGTTGAATCCACTTCAATCCGTGTAGATGAAGGGGAGGAAACAGGTTAAAGAATGATTTTTAAGCTTTGAAACAATTGGAGACATGGATTGTGTATGTGTGCCATTCAAAGTGTGAATGGGCAAGACATAATATGTAAGTGCCTTTGAACGGGGTATGGTAGTAGGTGCCAGGCACACCGGTTTGAGTGTGTCAAGAACTGCAACACTGGGTTTTTCACGCTCAACAGTTTCCTGTCTGTATCGAGAATGGTCCACCACCCAAAGGACATCCAGCCAACTTGACACAACTGTGGGAAGCATTGGAGTCAACATAGACCAGCATCCCTGTGGACACACTTAACACCTTACAGAGTCCATGACCCAACAAATTGAGGCTGTTCTTGAGGGCAAAAGGGGGTTCAACTCAACATTAGGAAGGTCTTCCTAAAGTTTTGTACACTCAGTGTATTTACAGTCGAGTTGGTGGTAAGACATAATGCATGGTGGGCACACACAGACAGTGTAAATATACACTCTGTCATCTCAGTCAGCTGTAATGGTTGTTTTGCTCAACTGTGAGGGTGAGCACTGGCGCCGTCGGTAATTATCAAGTGTGTACAGCAGGATGGGGAAGTGTTTTCCGGCTTGTAGCAGTATCACAAGAAGACCGCCAGATGCCGCCATCACCTCTCGCTGATCTGAAGGTGAGTTCGAGCAGAGAGCGCCCAACAAATATCCAAAGCCTTCAACATTATTTGCGTGAAAAAGTTAACGTTGTCCATTCCTATTCCCCAAAAAATAAATAAATATAAAACATTTGTCAATATAGACTGTATTTTAAGGGTTTTGACGACAAGGTGCACAAGGTGTCTTACTGTCAAGGAGATTTTTCTTTGGCTTCTTGCCCACCCATTCGTCTCCCGGGTAACGTCACACCAGACAATTCATTCCACAGACCGTCTCATCCAGACGAGCAGACACCTGAAGCTTCACTCATTCCATGTCCTCGAAACCTGAAGATGACACCACTCAACCACATATAGGCTACAGTATTGAGTAAAAACAGAAGAGCGGGTTATTTGTTATGTCACAATAACTTTGGGCAATTTGATGAATTTATTAAGGAGAGGCAATCAATGGAGACTTGAACATTGGAGAACTACATTTTGAATATAATTCTCCCTGGAGGACTTTTATTATCCTAGAATGCAATTCTTCGCACAGGTTTGCATAGATATATGGCGCCATAACTTTACAGACTATTGCCACAGCTATGCAATCAACCCATACAACTTCAAATCACTACACCATGCACGAATCACAGGAATCTCCAACCTTACCGATTTCGACACCAATTCGTTTCTTCCCGGTGATGGTTATAAACGGGAATAACGGTCACTACAGTCCCGAGATTTATGAGTTTGGGTTCCTTACCGCTTACGATTGTTATGGATCATATACGGACTCTTCATCTCTCACCACGGACACAGGTGCGCAACGTAATTCATATATATTGTATAATTTAGCCTGTGAATTCCAGTGTGGCTGTGCCCATGATCACTGAATGTCACCGTTTGTATTAATGAATTACGCACAGGCACATCCAAACCTGACAGCTAATGGGCAATACAATCCTTTTTAGAAGCAGAACATAAAGCTATTTGTTCTTTCTCAGGGAAAGAGGAGAAGGATCCAGATGTCAGAATGGTCAACCTTGATCATTCAATTCCACTGTCTGCTCCAAAATATGGATGTATCAATAACAGGCAATTAAGCACAATTATGCACATCCACATGTGGGAGCAAGGCAGCAGTAAATGAAGTGGAGAGGACAGAACAGTCAGAAAGTCAAAGCCAATACTCTCCTTTTATGACTAGCCTGTACTTTCCATTTTAGTAGCCTATGATGTGGCAATTTCTGTACTTTTCAGAAACATTGTGTTGGTTCTTTATGCCAGGTTTTGTTTTAAACCTAGTGCACAGGCTACATTGTGTAAATCAATGATTGGCTTACCTCTGGTGAACTGACATCTGACCAAATTACACAAGATTTTAGTTCTGGGTTAACCAAGATCAATGACAGGCCTACTAATGGTCATACACATTTTCTCAGAGAAAGAGGAGAAGGAGACAGAAGTCAGAATGGTAAAGGGAAAACCAAAGAAAGTCCGGAAGCCTAGAACCTTCTACTCTAGCCTGCAGCTGTGTGTGCTCCAGAGCAGGTTGAGTGAGGCAGTGTCTGGCGCTACCTGAGCGCGCGGAGATTGCCGCGTCACTGGGACTCACACAAACACAGGTGCACTATGTTCATATTCTGACCATGATGGAGGATTTTAAATAGTATTATTTTCATTATGCTAAATGTATTTCATATGTAGGTACACTGTATATAAGTGCAATATGCTTTCTGGCAAGAGGTATGGAGATGTAAGGCACTTGACTGGAGGTAGCAGTGCGCTTGTACATATGATGGGAATTTCAAACACCTCATATTCAGTGGGGAGAACAAATATTTGATACACTGCCGATTTTGCAGGTTTTCCTACTTATAAAGCATGTAGAGGTCTGTAATTTTTATCATAGGTACACTTCAACTGTGAGAGACGGAATCTAAAACAAAAATCCAGAAAATCACATTGCATGATTTTTAAGTAATTAATTTGCATTTTATTACATGACATAAGTATTTGATCACCTACCAACCAGTAAGAATTCCGGCTCTCACAGACCTGTTAGTTTTTCTTTAAGAAGCCGTCCTGTTCTCCACTCATTACCTGTATTAACTGCACCTGTTTGAACTCGTTACCTGTATAAAATACACCTGTCCACACACTCAGTCAAACAGACTCCAACCTCTCCACAATGGCCAAGACCAGAGAGCTGTGTAAGGACATCAGGGATAGAATTGTAGACCTGCACAAGGCTGGGACGGGCTACAGGACAATAGGCAAGCAGCTTGGTGAGAAGGCAACAACTGTTCTCACAATTATTAGAAAATGGAAGAAGTTCAAGATGACGGTCAATCACCCTCGGTCTGGGGCTCCATGCAAGATCTCACCTCGTGTGGCATCAATGATCATGAGGAAGGTGAGGGATCAGCCCAGAACTACACGGCAGGACCTGGTCAATGACCTGAAGAGAGCTGGGACCACAGTCTCAAAGAAAACCATTAGTAACACACTACGCCGTCATGGATTAAAATCCTGCAGCGCACGCAAGGTCCCCCTGCTCAAGCCAGCGCATGTCCAGGCCCGTCTGAAGTTTGCCAATGACCATCTGGATGATCCAGAGGAGGAAAGGGAGAAGGTCATGTGGTCTGATAAGACAAAAATAGAGCTTTTTGGTCTAAACTCCACTCGCCGTGTTTGGAGGAAGAAGAAGGATGAGTACAACCACAAGAACAACATCCCAACCGTGAAGCATGGAGGTGGAAACATCATTCTTTGGGGATGCTTTTCTGCAAAGGGGACAGGACGACTGCACCGTATTGAGGGGAGGATGGATGGGGCCATGTATTGCGAGATCTTGGCCAACAACCTCCTTCCCTCAGTAAGAGCATTGAAGATGGGTCGTTGCAGGGTCTTCCAGCATGACAACGACCCGAAACACACAGCCAGGGCAACTAAGGAGTGGCTCCGTAAGAAGCATCTCAAGGTCCTGGAGTGGCCTAGCCAGTCTCCAGACCTGAACCCAATAGAAAATCTTTGGAGGGAGCTGAAAGTCCATATTGCCCAGCGACAGCCCCGAAACCTGAAGGATCTGGAGAAGGTCTGTATGGAGGAGTGGGCCAAAATCCCTGCTGCAGTGTGTGCAAACCTGGTCAAGACCTACAGGAAACATATGATCTCTGCAATTGCAAACAAAGGTTTCTGTACCAAATATTAAGTTCTGCTTTTCTGATGTATCAAATACTTATGTCATGCAATAAAATGCAAATTAATTACTTAAAAATCATACAAATGTGATTTTCTGGATTTTTGTTTTAGATTACGTCTCTCACAGTTGAAGTGTACCTATGATAAAAATTACAGACCTCTACATGCTTTGTAAGTAGGAAAACCTGCAAAATTGGCAGTGTATCAAATACTTGTTCTCCCCACTGTACTTCTGCATGTCTACTCCTCTCCCAGGTGAAGATCTGGTTCCAGAACCGTCGCTCCAAGTTGAAGCTGTGGAGAAATGGGCAGATGCCACCAAGACAGCAGGAGACCCCCTGTGACTCCCCTCGGTCCAGCAGCTCTCCTCAAGCAACGGTGCACTGGGGCCTCCAGAATCACGGGATTACAGATAAGCAAAGAGCGGGATTTATGCCTCCGAACACAAACGCCCCATCATTTTACAGTAACTACTCTTGGTACTCATCAACAGACTCTGTGGCACTCTCCCAGCTGAATCCAGTACTACATCAGCAATCTAATCCTACAGATGATGTGGGGTCAATTTACTGATATACGGGACCAAAGAGACTTGTGTGGACTGCTTTCACCTGGCAGAAATATGACGGATTTGGGCTTTTAATGTAGCAGATGAACAGTTTGACTAGTTTATTTCAATGAATTCCTGTATGTTTGAGAATAACGTTGTTGAGATTGAATATTGTGTAACAAATGTGCCATATTGTAGAGAAGGGAAGAATGTAGCCTAAGGAATTCAAAGGGATAGTGCGAGATTTTGGCAATTAAGCCCTTTCTCTACTTCCCCAGTCAGATGAACTCATGGATACCATTTTTATGTCTCTGCGTGCAGGTTGAAGGAAGTTGCTAACTAGCATTAGTGGCAGTCTATGGGAACAGCTAGACTTCCAGTCATTACGTTAATGCTAGTTAGCATTTGCGCTAACGCTACTGTAGTACCTATGAGTTCATCGGACTCTGGGTAAGTAGAAAAAGGTCTTGATTGACAAAATCCTACCCTATCCCATTAAAAGGCATCGCTTCAGTAGAATTATGTATGAAAAATGTATGCACTCACTAACTGTAAGTCGCTCTGGATAAGAGCGTCTGCTAAATGACTAAAACATTTTTAAAAATAATGTGTCTCCTCAGTGATATAAACTCAGCAAAAAAAGAAACGTCCTCTCACTGTCAACTGCGTTTATTTTCAGCAAACTTGACATGTGTAAATATTTGTATGAACATAACAAGATTCAACAACTGAGACATAAACTGAACAAGTTCCACAGACATGTGACTAACAGAAATTGAATAATGTGTCCCTGAACAAAGGGGGGGTCAAAATCAAAAGTAACAGTAACAGTCAGTATCTGGTGTGGCCACCAGCTGCATTAAGTACTGCAGTGCATCTCCTCTTCATGGACTGCACCAGATTTGCCAGTTCTTGCTGTGAGATGTTACCCCACTCTTCCACCAAGGCACCTGCAAGTTCCCAGACATTTCTGGGGGGGAATGGCCCTAGCCCTCACCCTCCGATCCAACAGGTCCCAGACGTGCTCAATGGGATTGAGATCCGGGCTCTTCACTGGCCATGGCAGAACACTGACATTCCTGTCTTGCAGGAAATCACACACAGAACGAGCAGTATGGCTGGTGGCATTGTCATGCTGGAGGGTCATGTCAGGATGAGCCTGCAGGAAGGGTACCACATGAGGGAGGAGGATGTCTTCCCTGTAACGCACAGCGTTGAGATTGCCTGCAATGACAACAAGCTCAGTCCGATGATGCTGTGACACACCGCCCCAGACCATGACAGACCCTCCACCTCCAAATCGATCCCGCTCCAGAGTACAGTCCTCGGTGTAACGCTTATTCCTTCGACGATAAAGCGAATCCGACCATCACCCCTGGTGAGACAAAACCGCGACTCGTCAGTGAAGAGCACTTTTTGCCAGTCCTGTCTGGTCCAGCGACGGTGGGTTTGTTCCCATAGGCGACGTTGTTGCCGGTGATGTCTGGTGAGGACCTGCCGTACAACAGGCCTACAAGCCCTCAGTCCAGCCTCTCTTAGCCTATTGCGGACAGTCTGAGCACTGATGGAGGGATTGTGCGTTCCTGGTGTAACTCGGGCAGTTGTTGTTGCCATCCTGTACTTGTCCCGCAGGTGTGATGTTCGGATGTACCGATCCTGTGCAGGTCTTGTTACACGTGGTCTGCCACTGCGAGGACGATCAGCTCTCCGTCTTGTCTCCCTGTAGCGCTGTCTTAGGCGACTCACAGTACAGACTTTGCAATTTATTGCCCTGGCCACATCTGCAGTCCTCCTGCCTCCTTGCAGCATGCCTTAGGCACGTTCACGCAGATGAGCAGGGACCCTGGGCAACTTAGGCCTCTTTAGTGTCCTAAGTTTTCATAACTGTGACCTTAATTGCCTACCGTCTGTAAGCTGTTAGTGTCTTAACGACCGTTCCACAGGTGCATGTTCATTAATTGTTTATGATTCATTGAACAAGCATGGGAAACAGTGTTTAAACCCTTTACAATGAAGATCTGTGAAGTTATTTGGATTTTTACGAATTATCTTTGAAAGACAGGGTCCTGAAAAAGGGACGTTTCTTTTTTTGCTGAGTTTACATAGGATGTGGTTTCTAATTGGACAAGAGGAAGTACAAAATAAGTTGCTAACAATGTAGAGCTGGAGGTTGACGTCATTAGAGATTATTAGTAGAGCAGAAAACATCATGAAGCCAAACACAGCATCAATAACATCATGTCATGACATAATCAGCCCAGTAGATTTACAATACTCTGCAAACCTTGCAGTCCTAATGAATTTAACACAAGATCATCTTATGATGACGTCAGTCATAGAAAATAATGTTCTCCTCTGATTGGAATCAATTTGATTTCCTGAATCGAAAAGTCCTAGTCCAAATGTGTTATAGCAATATTGACCACATATTGTTTCCAAATATTTTGTCAGACAAAAAAATTAGGATAGACAGATCTGGTTTACTAATTGAAAGTGAACAAACATTTTATTTAAATAATATAACTTATTTTTCTACACAGCAGACATACAAAAGAATGCAGTAGTGCAGTCTCATTTGAATCATATCTATGCCCAGTTTCCTATTCTCTCTGTGGCACTAAGCCCTGGTCCTGGGTCAGTTTGGTGCTTTACCTCTTCATAGATGTGGATGTGACAGGGTTGTTGAACTGAGAACAGTAATTACACTTCTATTGGCATCGGCTCGTCCTCCTCAGGTAGTTTGGTGAGAATATCCACTCCACCAGAGGTGATGACTACTGTGTGTTCAAACTGGGCCGACCTAAAGACAGGCACACGCACACACACACAGAGGTTATACAAGGATATCAGTGGCACTTTGTAGGCTGTAACTCTCCAGCCTTTTAGGGCGTAACTCTCAGCCCTATGTAGGCTGTAAGTGGCCTACCTCTTGTCGTCCGCAGACACTGCTGTCCACTTGTCCTTCAGGATTCTGAACTCTGATGATCCCTCCATCAATATGGGCTCTGCATACACAGATGCAACGTTAACACACACAGCTAGCTACACACACTTAGGTTGACATTAATACACACTGATATACATAGGAAATGTGACTGACCTATAGTGAAAGACATCCCTTCATCCATGGTCATATCATTGTCATTAGCTGTCAGATAAATGAGAAAGCGATATTTAGGATTTGTCCAATATACTGTATGGACCACAGACAACTGTTGCTGTGTGGTACTTACCATGGTGCAAGATCTCTGGGTGGCCGTGGAAGTAGGAGCCTATGCCATGTCCAATAAAGTAGGGAGATACATGGAAACCATTGGAGTGGGCTATATCACTGTAGGAGGAAGAGAGGGACATTAGATTATACAAAACAACAGAGGTATCGTGTGTGTGTGTGTGTGTGTGTGTGTACCTGATAGTGTTTCCTATAACACACAGTGGAGCCCCAGGTTTACAGGCAGTGATGGCCTCATCTCTACACTTCCTGGCTGTCTCCACTAGCTTTTGCCCAACCTCGTCCACACAGCCAATCAGGAACGTCTCGGAGGTGTCACCATGGTAACCCTCCAGATAGACCTGATGAACGGGGGAGGGGGGTCAGGAATGTGGAACGGTGGATCGTGCATGTGTGTGTGTCTGCATGAAGGGGGATAAAACTCACAGTCACATCAATGTTGATAATGTCTCCATCTTGTAGTTGCCGGGTGTCAGGTATGCCATGGCAGACCACGTTATTGACCGAGGTGCAGACTGATTTGGGGAAACCCCCGTATCTCAGGGGGGAAGGGTATGCGTTGTGACGAATCGTCTCCTGATGGACGATGAAATCTATCTCATCTGTCGTCATACCAACCTGGGGTCAGAGGTGAATACAATGATGTTATTAACTTGGAATGTAAGAAAACAGACAGACACACTCTCTTACTCTCTCACTATAACACGGGCACACACACACCTTAAGACTGCGTCCGGCCAGCAGCAGTATCTGTCTGGCTAGCTGGCAGGCTCTCGTCAGGCCCTGGATTTGCTCCTGGTCTTTGATCTCTATGTAGTCTGGCCAGTCAGGAACCTGACCACTGTTCACATAGTCAGGCCTCAGGATGTGCTACAGACAGCGAGAGAGAGAGAGAGACAAAGAGAGAGAGAGGAAGAGAAAGAGAGAGAGGGAGAGACAAAGAGAGATAGAGGGAGAAAGAGAGAAGGAGGGGGAAGAGTGTGACAGAAGGGGGTGGGGGGCAAAGAGGACATTCATTTTATTGTACCACAATGTATGAGGTAAGTGATGCGTTGTAACTTGGGCACTGTGTGGGTGGGCAGTGTCTGGCAGAGCGAGGTATGTGAATAATTGTGGGATTTTGAGTACATACTGTACCTTGGGCACTGAGTAGGCTGGTCTGACCACACCCGGTCTGACTATACTGTGAAAGCTCTTCCACTTCCTCCAGAAGAACCGGCGGTGCTGCTGGGATTGGACGCCCCAGGGTGGGCCACACCCCCACAGACCACACCCCTTCTGGAGGAAACCCCCCAACCCTGGAAAGAGACAGACACAGACAGACATACAGATAATCAGACCGCAAAGGAAACTAAACCCCTAATAGCCCATATGAATATTTCTAAACAGTATATAACTTTCTAACTTTAAACCCACTCACACCCACAAACACCTCTCTCTATCGCTCTCTCACACACAAACCCAGAGCCCTTCTCTTGTACAGGATAACCCAATAGCAATGATTGTAGGTCCTTGTGGCAGAAAGAGAGAGAGGAAGAGAGAGAGAGAGAGGGAGAAAGAGAGAAGGAGGGGGAAGAGTGTGACAGAAGGGGGGCAAAGAGGACATTCATTTTATTGTATCACAATGTATGAGGTAAGTGATGCGTTGTAAATCTTGTATTCTTGTGGGCGCGTTTGAGTGGATCACTTTTGTCAAGTTGCCTTTCAAAGTGTGTTGCATTATAGTTATAAAAATTGTCCTACTTGCAATATTAACTACAAAAACCATGTGATCAAAGGTCAAGCAGTTTTGATGAAGTCGCCTTTAAGTCGTTTTTCACCAACTGCATTATCGGAGGTAGTATTTGTCAACCAATCATTAGGGTGTTTTTGTTTGACCCACACAAGACTTGGCTGAAACAGGTACCAACTTTGCCTCTCCCTAACCAATTCATTCTACACACACACATTACGTTTTCAGTTTGTGAGTGTGTAATATGGGGGTATATAAAAGTTTATTTAGACATTTATACAGAAAAAACGTTTATAAACAATAGCAGCAATATTCACACTGCCATGTTGATCTGAGCCTTGCTGTTGGAAAACCAATACAGTGTCCGACTTTGGGCTGTCGCAGATGCACGTATTGTTCTTACTCTTCTCAACGAGCAGCGGGTGCTGCCGTGGGCCCCACCCCCGTCCCAAAGCGCTCACAGGCGGCCCAGTCCTCGCGTAGCAGTCCCTCCCAGCTGCGGTCAGAGCAGGAGATGTTCACCCCTCCGCGTCCAGACTGCAAATGAATCGCGCATTCGGGAAGCTGCCGCTGGCTGATGTAAATATAGAGTGTTTTGTACTCACTTCTTGTCTCTCCCACGACATTGGGCTCCCGAGTGGCGCAGTGGTCTAAGGCACTGCATCTCAGTGCTTGAAGCGTCACTACAGACCCCCTGGTTCGATTCCAGGCTGTATCACAACCGGCTGTGATTGGGAGTCCCATAGGGCAGCGCACAATTGTCCCAGTGTCTTTGTAAATAAGAATTTGTTCTTAACTGACTTGCCTAGTTAAATAAAGGTAAAATAAAAATAAATACATATTCCTCTCTCCTACAGCGTCCATCACAATTATATGCAAATTAGGTGATGATGTAATTTAGCGACTTTTAGGGCAGCCAATAGCTACTTTCCTTACTGAGGAGTTGGCAACCCTGCTCCCGCCTGCCGAACACTTGACGTCGTTAACAGAACTGCGGGATAACAGTGTCCGACAGGCGGGGGTGAAGGTCTGTCTACCCGTCGCCCCCACCTCCCGCTAGCACAGCAGGCGGGAGCCTGGGGCGACACCATATGCTAGCTTGTTAGTGACACAGTGTCGCCCCGCCTCCCACTAGAACAACAGGTGTGTTAGCGTGCTTGCTAGTTAGGGACACCGTGTTCTAGTTAGCGTGCTAGCACACGGTGTCACACACGCCTGGTGACAGTTAATATATTCTCCGTTTCCCCACCGGATCTACATTGACATTTTAGTCATTTAGCAGACGCTCTTATCCAGAGCGACTTACACTTAGTGAGTTCATACATTTTGATACAGATCTACGTCTCATCAAGCGGTGGGTGTTACAAGCACCGGGAATCTTCCATTTCAACTGCTCCTCCTCAACACTTAATGCCACCCCCGTTTTCATTCCTTTCAACGGCGCCCTGCTCCGGAGAGCAAAGCATGTCACAATTCTTGTCCTAATCCCGAGCGCCCTCTTAATCGGCTCTGGGTGGAGGAAACACTCCACTCTGAGTTACCTTCACCGATTCAACAATCCCCAACCTCTCCTCCACCCAACCTGACACCACATACAGATCAACCAAACAGCAAGGATCATCTCGGAATATTGATTATTAGGGAGTTCTTACCTGCTCTTGTTAGACGTTTAGCAGCACAGGGCGCCGCCATATTGTTTACAAGTAACATTAGTGGAGGATCACATTACGTTCATCTTCTTCTTCAATGAGGTTTAACGGCGGATTTGTTGCATTACCGCCACCTACTAGACTGGAGTTCAACTCCCTTATCTTTCCTTGAAAAATAAAATAAACCAAAGCAAAGAAATATCCTACCATCTAACACTACACTCACAACTTAAACACTACAACTAATGATTAACCCCACCCTTCTCCACTGTTTAAATACACTCACTCCTACCTCATGCCCTCAACCTGAATTGATGGGACATCACCACTTAACACTCCCTGTAACTCTTCTGCTGTCAAGTCTCGCACACCCAAATATCTCTCTGCAGCTGTCACCACCACCTCAATTTTATTCAATTTGCATTCCATCCCTGCAGTACAATTAATAACCATTGCTATAAACGCTAAAAATCCAATCCTGCTGAACCATATATCACTTTTTGGTTTATCCCTCTGTACTGGTACAGATCTACTACTCACACCATTTCTCTCAGGATCCCGCCCCCTTGACCCATCTTCCTCTACTTTCTTCACTGCCTCCGCATATGACAACTTCTTCTCTACTCTTACCCTGGATACCTCAACCTGCTTCTCTCGCACTGGACATGTCTGATCCCCAGCCCCATGGACACCCCAACAATTAGCACACACCACCACTTTCGGCAGGATAGAACGGCTGACTCCGGTAAGACAAGGGGTGGCGGTCTGTGTATATTTGTAAACAACAACTGGTGCACAAAATCAAATACTAAGGAAGTCTCAAGGTTTTGCTCGCCTGAGGTAGAGTATCTTATGATAAGCTGTAGACCACACTATTTACCAAGAGAGTTTTCATCTATATTTTTCATAGCTGTCTATTTACCACCACAAACCAATGCTGGCATTAAGATTGCACTGAATGAGCTGTATAAGGCCATAAGTGAACAGGAAAACGCTTATCCAGAGGCAGCGCTCCTAGTGGCCGGGGACTTTAATGCAGGGAAACTTAAATCCGTCCTACCTAATTTCTACCAGCATGTTAAATGTGCAACCAGTGGAAAAAAAACTCTAGACCACCTTTACTCCACACACAGAGACGCATACAAAGCTCTCCCTTGCCCTCCATTTGGCAAATCTGACCATAACTCTATCCTCCTGATTCCGGCTTATAAGCAAAAACTAAAGCAGGAATCACCAGTGACTCGGTTAATAAAAAAGTGGTCAGATGATGCAGATGCTAAGCTAAAGGACTGTTTTGCTAGCACAGACTGGAACATGTTCCGGGATTCTTCAGATAGCATTGAGGAGTACACCACATCAGTCACTGGCTTCATCGATAATGTCGTCCCCACAGTGACAGTACGTACCCCAACCAGAAGCCATGGATTACAGGAAACATCCGCACTGAGCTAAAGGGTAGAGATGCCGCTTTCAAGGAGCGGGACTCTAACCCGGACGCTTAAAAGAAATCCCGCTATGCCCTCCGACGAACCATTAAACAGGCAAAGAGTCAATACAGGACTAAGATTGAATCGTACTACACCGGCTCTGATGCTCGTTGGATGTGGCAGGGCTTGAAAACTATTACAGACTACAAAGGGAAGCACAGCCGCGAGCTGCCCAGTGACACAATACTTCCAGACGAGCTAAACCACTTCTATGCTCGCTTCGAGGCAAGCAACACTGAAGCATGCATGAGAGCACCAGCTGTTCCGGATGACTATGTGATCACGCTCTCCGTAGCCGATGTGAGTAAGACTTTTAAGCAGGTCAACATTCACAAGGCCGCAGGGCCAGACGGATTACCAGGACGTGTACTCCGAGCATGTGCTGACCAACTGGCAAGTGTCTTCACTGACATTTTCAACATGTCCCTGACTGAGTCTGTAATACCAACATGTTTCAAGCACACCACCATAGTCCCCGTGCCCAAGGACACTAAGATAACCTGCCTAAATGACTACCGACCCGTAGCACTGACGTCTGTAGCCATGAAGTGCTTTGAAAGGCTGGTCATGGCTCACATCAACACCATTATCCCAGAAACCCTAAACCCACTCATTTGCATACCGCCCCAACAGATCCACAGATGATGCAATCTCTATTGCACTCCACACTGCCCTTTCCCACCTGGACAAGAGGAACACCTACGTGAGAATGCTATTCATTGCTTAGCATTCAACACCATAGTGTCCTCAAAGCTCATCACTAAGCTAAGGATCCTGGGACTAAACACCTCCCTCTGCAACTGGATCTTGGACTTCCTGACGGGCCGCCCCCAGGTGGTAAGGATAGGTAACAACACATCTGTCACACTGATCCTCAACACGGGGGCCCCTCAGGGGTGCGTGCTCAGTCCCCTCCTGTACTCCCTGTTCACCCATGACTGCATGGCCAGGCACGACTCCAACACCATCATTAAGTTTGCCGACGACACTACAGTGGTAGGCCTGATCACCGACAATGATGAGACAGCCTATAGGGAGGAGGTCAGAGACCTGGCCGTGTGGTGCCAGGATAACAACCTCTCCCTCAACGTGACCAAGACAAAGGAGATGATTGTGGACTACAGGAAAAAAAAGAGGACTGAACACGCCCCCATTCTCATCGACGGGGCTGTAGTGGAACAGGTTGAGAGCTTCAAGTTGCTTGGTGTCCACATCACCAACGAACTATCATGGTCCAAACACACCAAGACAGTCGTGAAGAGGGCACGACAAAGCCTATTCCCCCTCAGGAGACTGAAAAGATTTGGTATGGGTCCTCAGATCCTCAAAAGATTCTACAGCTGCACCATCGAGAGCATCCTGACTGGTTGCATCACCGCCTGGTATGGCAACTGCTTGGCCTCCGACCGCAAGGCACTACAGAGGGTAGTGCGTTTGGCCCAGTACATCACTGGGGCCAAGCTTCCTGCCATCCAGGACCTCTATACCAGGCGGTGTCAGAGGAAGGCCCTCAAAATTGTCAAAGACTCCAGCCACCCTAGTCATAGACTGTTCTCTCTGCTACCGCACGGCAAGCGGTACCGGAGTGCCAAGTCTAGGTCCAAAAGACTTCTCAACAGCTTCTATCCCCAAGCCATAAGACTCCTGAACAGCTAATCATGGCTGCCCGGACTATTTGCAATGCCCCCCCACCCCCACCCCATCTTTTTACGCTGCTGCTACTCTGTTAATTATTTATGCATAGTCACTTTAACTCTACCCACATGTACATATTACTTCAACTACCTCAACTAGCCGGTGCCCCCGCACATTGACTCTGCACCAGTACCCCCCTGTATATATAGCCTCCCTACTGTTATTTTATTTTACTTCTGCTCTTTTTTTCTCAACACTTTTTTGTTGTTGTTTTATTTTAATTTTTTATTAAAAATAAATGCACTGTAAGTAAGCATTTCACTGTAATGTCTGCACCTGTTGTATTTGGCGCATGTGGCCAATAAAATGTTATTTGATTTCCCCACTGCTTCACACTCCTTTGTTTCATGCCCTTCTGCACACTTCTCACACCTTGGAATCTCCCTCCTACACACTGCTGCCACATGCCCATAAGTTTGACACCTGTAACATCTTAAGGTATTCGGCACATATGCTCGCACTGGATAACTTATATATCCTAACCTCACTTTCTCAGGCAAAGACTCAACTTCAAACTCAAAAGAACAGACAATGACTCTTCTGTTTCCCCACTCTCGCCCCCCTGTTTACGTCGCACCAAACGACGAGCATCACACACACCGGGAATCATCTCCTTCAGTTGGTCAACTTTTACATTCACTGCTACTCCAGTAATCACTCCTCTCAATGGCGCCTTTTTCTTAAGAGCGAATCAATTCACAGTTCTTTCCCCCATTTGTTTAACTCTGAGCGCCTTCTCCCTCTGCCCAACAGAAACACAAACAATTATCACTAGACCACTTCTGGTTACCCTCACCAATTCCACTTTACCCAACGCTCTTTTCACCAATCTTGAAACCACAATTGGATCAGCCAAAAGGCAAGGATCCATTTTTCCCACAAACTTCACTCCTACTGTCACAGACTCATCTTTATTCTGACCCGCTGTGCAATCCTCGGGCTCCGAGTTCTTCACCACACCTTCCACCTCCGATACATCACCCTCACTTCCATTTCTACTCCTGCCTTCAGCTCACTTTGCTTACATTTCCTACCACTCTTCTTTAACAAACCTTCTCCCTTTTCCCTGCCATTTTTAACTGACTTAAACTCACAATCTTCCTCCATTTCTCTCTTAGACCTCCTCTGCCTCTCTTTTTCCCTCCATTCCTCCTCATTTATCCAAGTATACGTCTCCTTATGATAATACTGCATTTCTCCAAACCTATATCTGTTTCTTGCCTTCTCTAAGGACTCCATTTTCCCCCTCGTCTATTCTATCCTCGGCCTTGACCTCGTCATTGCTCTCCTCTTCTGATCCGCTGTCCTCCTCTCCTGAATCACCATCCCTCATACGAGCTGTTATCCTCACTATCGTCGGGACTTACTCCCTTTCCAACTGCTCGTCTTTTCGCCGAAGACGCCATGCCATCGAACCTGCACAGTTTCCCGCCTCGCCCACGTCAGCCGCTGGTGGCAGAATTTTACACAACGTGAATCATGAAGGTAAAAACGCATACAAATTCCTGATCTTGGATCAGTATACTATTTACAACGATCACATGACATTCACCTCATGGATTGTATTTATTCTTTGGTATTCTTCTTCTTAGGTATTATGGCAGACTACAACCAAAAAAGGTATATTGCCACCACCAACTGGACAGGTTGAAAACCAAAACAAGGTAAAAAAAAAAAGATCCATGTGATATGGAAACTTACTTAATCCACCCAAATAAAAATAGTACATTGACAAAAACAAAACAAAACTCCCACTTCTTCCTTCTTTCAAATCTCAATATCTCCCTTATCAGGCTCTAGGGCCTGAGAGGATGGTATGGCTTGTGCCAATATTCCATGTAACTCCTCCGCCGAGAAATCTTTCAGCCCCAGGAACCGCTCCGCCGCATCCACAATGATATCTATCTTCCTGGACCTTCTCTCCACCTTGGCAGTGCCATTAATCACCATAGCTATAAAGCCCACAAAGTCCACCATCTTAACCTTTACAATGTCAGGGTCCTGCTGGTGAAAGGCAACCCCTGCAGCCTGCAGTGAAGGCCTATCCACCACCATGGACTCTTCAGGAGCACCATTCAAACCTTCAACCCTTTTAACAGCTACTTCATATGAAATGTTCTGGACAGCCCTGACTTTGGCCACCTCATTCGCTTTCACCCTTGTCGGGCAATCAAAAGATGTAGCTTCATGGTTCCCACCACAATTGCAACGTCACATTTTCCTCACTTTTAAAACACATTATATGATCTTTTCCACAACTTGGACATCTCGGCTTCTCCCTTCTGCAAACACTTGAAACATGACCAAAAGCTTTACAATGATCACACTGCATTGGTCTTGGAATTAATGCTCTCTCTGTAGTTTATATACCCCAACTGCACTTGAGTAGGGAGAGACTCCATTAAAAAAAACTAAAGAACAGATACTCTTCACTTTTTCACCATTCACCACACGATTCATCCGACGTGCATCAATCACTCCAGGAATATTTTTCATCTCTTCAAAATCAACTTCCCACAAGACTCCAGATATAACCCCCTTAAGGGGTGCCCTGTTCCGAAGAGACACACACAACACTTCAAACCTATCAAATCGTGTGAGACGCAACGCAAGTTCCTTCTGATCCGCAGTAGCACAAAACATCTAAACAAGCCCGCCTCTCGTGATCCTCACAGCCTTCACTTTACCCAGCACTCTCTCCACCAGTTTGGATATCTCAAATGGTTTCTTCATGTAATCTGCTCAACTGCTCCTCATTAACAATCCGTACTCCTACTAGATACGAAGGGAAATTCTCATCACTGTTCACTACTTTGCACCGTTTTCCATTCTTTTGGACAATACTCCAATTCTCATTGATTCTATCGCCATTGGATTCAGAATTTGCTTCATCGTTCGCTTTTTCCATATTTTTCCAGCCTCCAAACAAACCCTTTGTCGTGGTGTGTGCATTTTATTTATCTTGCGGGTAGGCTAGACCGGCACTTTCAGTTCAATGTCATTGAACGAATGTGAACTGCGCTCACCCCGTTGATGGTCCCAGAATCCTTCTTTGGTATTACTGCGGTCCGCAAACAAAATGTGTAGGTACATGCCGGCACCTACAGTATTGGCTGTGTATCAAAAAATGTTTTGCACTACCAACCAACCCTGCACCCATTAAAACCTCACCACCATTCTACTACTTTAGCCTCATCTGATCCTACTCCAGGCCAGCAAGTGCTAGGATGATTTAAGATACTTCTGCAGTAAAATCGTGTACACCCAAGTACTACTTTTTCCACCGATACTACACATTCCTTTGTCTCATGTCCTCCAGCACACTTCTCACATCTAGGAATCTCCCTCCTACTCACTGCTGCCACATGACCATAAGCTTGACACCTAAAACACCATAATGGATTCGGGACAAAAGGTCTCGCGGGATAACTGACACATCAAAACTCAGTAGTATAGTGTCTTCTCTGTTTGACCTCTCCACCGGGTCTGCGTCGCACCAAACGACGAGCGTCACAGACAATCGTCACAGGGACTCTTCAACTTCAGTTGATCCTCCTCAATAGAACACCACTCCAGTTATCACTCCTTTCAATGGTGCCCTGCTATGGAGAGGAAAAAAAGTCACAATTATTTTCCCCAGTCGAGTGGTGCGGAGCGCATGCTCCCTCTGGACGACAAATGCAAAAACTCAACACAATTCCACTTCGAGTCACTTTCACCGACCCAACATTCCCCAATCTCTTCTCCACCCAATCTGACACCACATATGGATCAGCCAGAAGTCAAGGATCCATTCTCTCCAAAAAACTGCACCTGCCAGCGCAGTTAATTCATCCTCACTCTTGTCACGTTCAATTTCCTTCTGTAGCTCTTCCAAAAGTTCTGTGTGATCCACCATTCCATATTTACTTATATGTTCCACTTTTAGCCTTTTTTCCCTATCCGCCATCTTACCCCCACCTCATCTATGCGCCTCGTCTCCTTCTCAAAATCCATTGGATGAGAAAGCCAGAGCCCCCTCATGGATTGGATTTGCATAGATTCAATCAACAAAAAATTATGTTCAAGACAAGCAAGCACACATATTTTCTTTAGGAAAATACAGTTGAAGTCGGAAGTTTACATTCACCTTAGCCAAATACATTTAAACTCTGTTTTCCACAATTCTTGACATTTAATCCTAGTAAAAATTCCCTGTCTTAGGTCAGTTAGGATCACCACTTTATTTTAAGAATGTGAAATGTCAGAATAATTGTAGAGAGAATGATTTATTTCAGCTTTTATTTCTTTCATCACATTCCCAGTGGGTCAGAAGTTTACATACACTCAATTCGTATTTGGTAGCATTGCCTTTAAATTGTTTAACTTGTGTCAAACGTTTCGGGTAGCCTTCTACAAGCTTCCCACAATAATTTTGGCCCATTCCTCCTGACAGAGCTCGTGTAACTGAGTCAGGTTTGTAGGCCTCCTTGCTCGCACACGCTTTTTCAGTTCTGCCCACAAATGTTCTATAGAATTGAGGTCAGGGCTTTGTGATGGCCACTCGAATACCTTGACTTTGTTGTCATTAAGCCGTTTTGCCACAACTTTGGAACTATGCTTGGGGTCATTGTCCATTTGGAAGACCAATTTGCGACCAAGCTTTAACTTCCTGACTGATGTCTTGAGATGTTGCTTCAATATATCCACATATTTTTCCTTCCTCATGATGCCATCTATTTTGTGAAGTGCACCAGTCCCTCCTGCAGCAAAGCACCCCCACAGCATGATGCTGCCACCCCTGTGCTTCACAGTTGGGATGGTGTTTTTCAGCTTGCAAGACCCCCCTTTTTCCTCCAAACATAACGATGGTCATTATGGCCAAACAGTTCATTTCTCCAAAAAGTACGATCTTTGTCCCCATGTGCAGTTGCAAACCGTAGTCTGGCTTTTTTATGGTGGTTTTGGAGCAGTGGCTTCTTCCTTGCTGAGCAGCCTTTCAGGTTATGTCGATATAGGACTCATTTTACTGTGGATATAGATACTTTTGTACCTGTTTCCTCCAGCATCTTCACAAGGTCCTTTGCTGTTGTTCTGGAATTGATTTGCACTTTTCGCACCAAAGTACGTTAATCTCTAGGAGACAGAACGTGTCTCCTTCCTCAGCGGTATGATGGCTGCGTGGTCCCATGGTGTTTATACTTGCATACTATTGTTTGTACAGATGAATGTGGTACCTTCAGGCTTTTGGAAATTGCTCCCAAGGATGAACCAGACTTGTGGAGGTCTACCATTTCTTTTCTGAGGTCTTGGCTGATTTCTTTTGATTTTCCCATGATGTCAAGCAAAGAGGCACTGAGTTTGAAGGTAGGCCTTGAAATACATCCACAGGTACACCTCCAATTGACTCAAATTATATCAATTAGCCTATCAGAAGCTTCTAAAGCCATGACATAATTTTCTGGAATTTTCCAAGCTGTTTAAAGGCACAGTCAACTTAGTGTATGTAAACTTCTGACCCACTGGAATTGTGATACAGTGAATTATAAGTGAAATAATCTGTCTGTAAACAATTGTCCTAACCAACTTGCCAAAACTATAGTTTGTTAACAATAAATTTGTGGAGTGGTTGAAAAACGAGTTTTAATGACTCCAACCTAAGTGTATGTAAACTTCCGACTTCAACTGTACCTTGTCTAGTTCAGTGTAGGGTATTTTGTCCCAGTCTAAGTTAATTTATTGAACAATCAAATGTTAAATGTCATAAGAGGAAAATACAGTCTTTCCCGAGCTTCAGGCATACTGGTAACTGCCAAAATAAAGGAAACACGTGAGTAAACAAGGGATACAAAGTATATGTTATAGTGTGGGGTGCATTCACCTGGCATGGTTTAGGTCCACTTGTAGAATCTATGCCAAGGCGCTTTGAAGCTGTTCTGGCAGCTCATGATGGCACAACACCCTTTTAAGGCACTTTATGTTGATGTTTCCTTAATTTTGGCAGATTCGTGCATGTATGATAATACTTAATCCACAATTATTTTGTATAAACTATTGATCATCTTTGGCTACATTATGCTCTCTGGTGTATTTAGGAAATTGAGAGCGGGCTGCTGTAGTTAAAATTATTTAATCTTTTTTTTGCCTCTTGAGCCCGCTACAGGCTTGGGCCCAGCCCCTGACTCACACAATTGACAAGTCACATTTAATTATTATTCAGTTTTTTCCCCTAATATTTTTTTATCAGTTACCCAATCAAGGCAGGGCCACCCAGTTACCCATGTGGGCCGCCTACCTAATCTCCTCCCCTCATCTGATGATTAGCAAAGCAGCAGCAGCAGGCTGTCTACACTCATTGAGAGTGGGCTCCTGAGTCTTCCTGTGGTTGGCGGTTGCAGTAAAAAATATAATATATATATATATATATATATATATATATATATATATATATATATATATATATATATATATATATATATATAAAATATAATATATACTGTATATATAATTAAACATAAAAAAAAAAAACATTTTTGCTGCTTCTCGGGCCACCCATGGGTCTGTGCTGCATTAATCGGTCCCTGCATTGATCAGCCCTGCTTACAACCACACCAGCCTGAATATGTCTGATCTCAGCTAAGCAGGGACGGGCCTGGTTAGTACTTGGATGGGAGATTGCCTGGAAATACCAGAAGCTGTAAGCTTTTTGTCCAGTAGGGTGTACTCATCTCTTGTATTATCACTGAGCAACCAATGAGCCTTTTATGTTTTGTATACTCAGTGTACAAGGAGTACCAATACCATATCAATGTGAAGGGATACATGGTAATTGAGGTAGATACTGTATGTACATGTAGGCAAGGGTAAAGTGACTATGTATCAGGATAGATAATAATACGAGTAAAAAGTAGCAGCAGCGTATATGGTGGTATATGTTCTATACAGTAGCAGGGACTCCGGGTGGCCATTGACTAGCTATTCGACAGTCTAATTGCTTGGAGATAGAGGCTGTCTCAGAGCCTGTTGGTCTGAGACCTGATGTTCTGGTACCGTTTGCCTGACAGTAGCACAGAGAACAGTCCATGGCTTGGGTGGCTGAAGTCTTTGACAATTTTCTGGACCTTCCTTAGACACTTCCTGGTATAAAGGTCCTGGATGTGCTTCCCCTGCTGTTTCCTGTAGTCCACGATCAGCTCATTGGTCTTCCTGAAATTGAGGGAGAGTTTGTTGTCCTGGCAGTGTCTCTGACCTACTACCTGTAGGCTGTCTCATCGCTGTCGGTGATCGGCCTACCACTGTCGTGTCATCAGCAAACCTAATGATGTTGTTGGAGTCATGCATGGCCACGTAGTTGTGGGTGAACAGGGAGTACAGGAGGGGACTAAGCACACACCCCTGTGGGGCCTGCGTGTTGAGGGTCAGCGTGTCGGAGATGTTGTTGCCTATCCTCACCCCCTGGGTGTGGCCCGTCAGAAAGTCCAGGATGCAGTTGCAGAGGGAGGTGTTCAGTCCCAGGGTCCCGAGCTCAGGTGTGCATGCTTAGTCCCCTCCTGTACTACCTGTTCATCCACAACTGCGTGGCCGCACAAGACTCCAACACCATTGTTAAGTTTGCCGACGATGCGACGGTGGTAGACGTGATCATCGATGATGAGACAGCCTATAGGGAGGAGGGCATAGACCTGGCAGTGTGGTTCCAGGACAACAACCTCTCCCTCAACGTCAGCAAGACAAAGGAGCTGATTGTGAACTACAGGAAAATGGAGGGCCGAGCACGCCCCCATTCACATCAATGGGGTTGTAGTGGAGCGGGTCGAGAGCTTCAAGTTCCTCTGTGTAAACATCACTAAGGATCTATCATGGTCAAAACACACCAACAAAGTCGTGAAGAAGGGCACGACAATGCCTATTCCCCCTCAGGAGGCTGAATAGATTTGGCATGGGCCCTCAGATACTCAAAAGGTTATACAGCTACACCACTGAGAGCATCTTGACTGGATGCATCACCGTTTGGTATGGCAACCGCTTGACATCCAACCGCAAGGCGCTACAAAAGGTAGTGCGTAAGGCCCAGTACATCACTGGGGCCAAGCTCCCTGCTATCCAGGACCTCTATACCAGGCTGTGTCAGAGGAAGGCCCTATAAATTGTCAAAAATTCCAGCTACCCACGTCATAGACTGTTCTCTCTGCTACAGCACAGCAAGCGGTACCAATGCACCAAGTCTGGAAACAACAGGACACTGAACAGCTTCTACCCCCAAGCCATAAGACTGCTAAATTGTTAAATAGTTAATCAATTAGCTACCCGGACTATCTGCATTGACCATTTTTGCACTAACTGTTTTCACTCACCACATACACTGCACTTTATTCCTAATTATGTGTACATACAGTTGAAGTCGGAAGTTAGGTTGGAGTCATTAAAACTTGTTTTTCAACCACTCCACAAATTTCTTGTTAACAAACTATAGTTTTGGCAAGTTGGTTAGGACATCTACTTTCTGCATGACACAAGGAATTTTTCCAACAATTGTTTACAGACAGATTATTTAACTTATAATATACACTGTATCACAATTCCAGTGGGTCAGAAGTTTACATACACTAAGTTGACTGTGCCTTTAAACAGCTTGTAAAATTCCAGAAAATTATGTCATGGCTTTAGAAGCTTCTGATAGGCTAATTGACATAATTTAAGTCAATTGGAGGTGTACCTGTGGATGTAATTCAAGGCCTACCTTCAGACGCAGTGTCTCTTTGCTTGACATCATGGGAAAATCAAAAGAAATCAGCCAAGACCTCAGAAAAAAAATAATGTAGATCTCCACAAGTCTGGTTCATCCTTGGGAGCAATTTCCAAACGCCTGAAGGTACCACGTTCATCTGTACAAACAATAGTACGCAAGTATAAAACACCATGGGACCACGCAGCCGTCATACCGCTCAGGAAGGAGACGCGTTCTGTCTCCTAGAGATTAACGTACTTTGGTGCGAAAAGTGCAAATCAATCCCAGAACAACAGAAAAGGACCTTGTGGAGATGCTGGAGGAAACAGGTACAAAAGTATCTATATCCACAGTAAAAACGAGTCCTATATCGACATAACCTGAAAGGCTGCTCAGCAAGGAAGAAGCCATGAAACAAAAATAGAACTGTTTGGCCATAATGACCATCGTTATGTTTGGAGGAAAAATGTGGTGGCTTGCAAGCCGAAGAACACCATCCCAACCGTGAAGCACGGGGGTGGCAGCATCATGCTGTGGGGGTGCTTTGCTGCAGGAGGGACTGGTGCACTTCACAAAATAGATAACATCATGAGGAAGGAAAATTATGTGGATATATTGAAGCAACATCTCAAGACATCAGTCAGGAAGTTAAAGCTTGGTCACGAATGGGTCTTCCAAATGGACAATGACCCCAAGCATAGTTCCAAAGTTGTGGCATAATGGCTTAATGACAACAAAGTCAAGGTATTGGAATAGCCATCCCAAAGCCCTGACCTCAATCCTATAGAACATGTGTGGGCAGAACTGAAAAAGCGTGTGCGAGCAAGGAGGCCTAAAAACCTGACTCAGTTACACCAGCTCTGTCAGGAGGAATGGGCCAAAATTCACCCAACTTATTGCGGGAAGCTTGTGGAAGGCTCCTGAAACGTTTGACCCAAGTTAAACCATTTAAAGGCAATGCTACCAAATACTAATTGAGTGTTTGTAAACTTCTGACCCACTGGGAATGTGATGAAAGAAATAAAAGCTGAAATAAATAATTCTCTCTACTATTATTCTGACATTTCACAATCTTAAAATAAAGTGGTGATCCTAAATGACCTAAGACAGCGAATTTTTCTAGGATTAAATGTCAGGAATTGTGAAAAACTGAGTTTAAATGTATTTGGCTAAGGTGTATGTAAACTTCCGACTTCAACTGTATCTACCTCAATTACCTCATACCCCTGCACATCGACTCGGTACTGGTACCCCTTGTATATAGCCAAGTTTTCATTACTCATTGTGTATCTATTATTACCTTTATTATTGCGTGTTTAAATGTTCTACTGTTTCTCTATTTTCTTTCTCTCTGCATTTTTGTGAAGAGCCCATAAATAAACATTTCACTGTTAGTCCTCACCTGTTATCTACTATGTTATTTCCAATAAAAACTCAAGTAGTTTGATAACTTTAGGTAAGAATTACAATTGAGCATAGCAATGTAGGGTTAAAACAATGTAATGTAGGGTTTCAACAGCAGGATCAACTCCTCTCAGTATCAGGTCACCACGTGAGTGAACACTCAGTAGCAGGCCGACGTGTTAGAAAGAAACGTCTTCATATTCAATGGTCTCTGCCAAGAGATCTAGACCTTTATGGCACAGGAGAGAGAGAGAGAAAAAGAAAGAAAGAGAGAGAGAGAGAGAGAGAGAGAGAGAGAGAGAGAGAGAGAGAGAGAGAGAGAGAGAGAGAGAGAGAGAGAGAGAGAGAGAAAGAAAGAAAGAGAGAGCGAGCGAGAGTGAGAGAAAGAAAGAGAGAGAGAGAGAGAGAGAGAGAGAGAGAGAGAGAGAGAGAGAGAGAGAGAGAGAGAGAGAGAGAGAAAGAAAGAAAGAGAGAGCGAGCGAGAGTGAGAGAAAGAAAGAGAGAGAGAGAGAGAGAGAGAGAGAGAGAGCTAAAGAGAGAATGAAAGAGACAGAGAGACAGAGAGACAGAGAGAAAGATAAATATATTATTCTTCTCTTTCCTTGTTATATGTTCCTAATGACTAAACCCTATAAAAGCCCTCCACACATAACTGGATTTCAGCAGAGTTTAGACACACACTATGTCTTCTGGCATGGGTTTGGCACCAGGGTGTCAGTTTTAAACTGATGTCAGATCAGCGGAAAGGGGGAAAGTTTACACACAGTGTTTGAAATTTGGTTTATGATTTCTATTCAACCTGGTAAACAATGGGATGGGATTTGAAATAAGGCCCTATAGACGAACTAGCAAACAGAATATTTAGTTGAAATGCCCTTCACAAGGTATAGGATTACAACGTTTGGATTAGGCTAATATTGAATTACTGCTTCAGGGTTTCCAGTCCACCAGGTTGAGTGATTTTCAGTCTCAGAGAGAGCCTACAGCTCATGAAATTATTGGTTGAGGTGTAGCCTATAGGGCTATGCATGCAGAATACACCTGGTTTATTACTTGTTTTTCCTCGTTTTCACCCATGGAATGCTCAAACCGTGGAATGTTGTCACACGATTACTACAGCTAAATTAACACACGACACACCCCAACTTTTAGCACAAAAAGACAGATGAACATACTACACTAGACTAGTGGGTTTGATGCAGTCGTCTCAAATTGCACCAGAGCTGGCTTTTGATTATTTTTCAGTCCATGTCCCAGTCGAAGTTAATTTATTGAATAATAAAATATGAAATGTCTTAAGAGGAAAAATGCAGTCTATTCACGAGCTTCATTATCACCTTTTTATAGTAAACCAAGCATACTTCTTGGTTTACTGCCAGGACCGGATTAAGAAATCATAGGCCCCTCATCTTGGCAATAGCCTATCTCAAGATGAGCTACTTTGAAAAACAGTGCTGTTGTTAGCTACAAAGTATAGGATTACAACACTTGTATTAGGCTAGTTTTGGATTACAGTTTCAGGGTCCTGTCTACCAGGTTGAGTTAGTTTCATACTGAATAGTAGTGAGTTAGTGTTGTTTTCAGGCTCAGATTTCAAGCCGGTGCAGTAGGCGTATCCTTACAACACCCATTAAATGCTCAAACCGTGGAATGTTGTCACACGATTAATACAACTGAGTTAACACACCCCAACTTTTAGTACAAAAAGACAGATGTACACACTACACTAGAGGGTTTGATGCAATCGTCTCAAAATGCACCGGAGTTCGCTTTTTATTTAATTAATTTGGAATTGTACAGTGAAAGCCCTGGCGCTAGCGACTGTACGTGACGTCAAAACCAGTATGGCGGTCAAGGTGATTTCTGCATCGCTTGCTTTACGTTTCAGAAATCGTTTTTAATGTAGTCTACATGTTTTATCTGTTTTGTTGTACAGAGTTTAAGGGATCATTTGAGTGTGTTTAAGGCGGGTGAAGGGATTCATTGCTCCTAGTATCACTGCGCTAACGCCCGGTCTCTGGCATTGAATGAACATCCACAAACCGTTAGCGATAAATCTTTTAACATCGCAATACTACTATCAAGAATGTGCAATAATGACAACAGCATCGCTCAACTACCAACGTGTCTGCCTAAATACCCACTTGTCCGGTCTTTTCTTTGCGGGTTTAAACCTAACGAGTCATTGGAATGGTTTGTGTCTTCATCTGAGTAGCTAGATATTTTACTAACAAGCCAACTAACGCTAGTCAGTAGGTAGGTACTTTAGCTGGTTAGAAGCACAGTCTTCCTTGGTCAACTCGCCTGTAGTAATAGTTTGTGTGATGGCTTTTTCATTAGCATTCGTTTCACTGTGTTTTCGCTGCACAACGAGTCCCAAACTCGGTGCATGTTTCATTTTCCTCTTAACACTACACAGCTGATTCAAATTATCAAAGCTAGATGATTCGTTGATTATTTGAATCCGCTGTGTAGTTTTAGGGCAAAAACAAAAACATGCACCCCTTGGGGTCCGGAGGACCGAGTTTGGGAAACCTTGCCTTAACATTATGCTATTATTCGTATTGCTTGGCAGGTGCAATGCACCAAACGAGCGGACCCGAGCGAGCTGAAGGTTATCTTTCAGAAGGTAAGAACATCTCTGTTTGTCCTTCACGTTTATGCCTGCTGTATAGTTCATTTCATTGTGGAAAGATTTTGGGCTAGGGTGAACTAATCAGAGGTTAGAAGTCATGATTTAGCTTGAGGGTGTCTTGAGAGCTGTGTGACTTAATCCCCTACCACACACAGTGCTTGAATTGGGAAGGAGTTCACTGGAGCTGAGTACTGGCATGATGGCATCTCATATTTTTATACTGCTTGAACTCCTGTTCCTCTTATAGAATATTAACTCAAGTATTGTGGAGCTCCTGCACCTAAATATAAACCCAAAATGAGTACTGGTCGAGCACTATACACACACACATATGGGTGTATCTCCATGGTGTTGTATAGCCTCGTTACTGTTATTTTATTGTTGCTCTTTAATTCTTTTTTATTTTATTTTTTAACTACAGTTTATTTTAGTAAATACTTTCTTAACACTTATTTTTCTTAACTGCATTGTTGGTGAAGGGCTTGTAAGTAAGCATTTCACGGTAAGGTCTACCTACACCTGTTGTATTATGCGTATGTGACAAATAACATTTGATTTGTATCCTCAATCTGTTTTCCTCTTCATCTGTTCGACATGGAGGAGAAGAGGTTATAGACTATTGAAATGCACCCTATGTATTACTTCACTGAAAAAATAACTTCCTCTCTGGCATAGCTTGAGTCATGTGACATTTGAATGTGACAGGCAGTGAGTGAGGGAGTAAGCAACATGCATATAATTCCAAAGTTAAATACGTGTGCGTTGTTAACACATTGTATTTGTGTCATCTCAGGCATTGAATCATGGGAGGGCTGTCAGTACTGCCTGTTGCCCTTCCTGGCAGGGCTTCTATATACACTGAACAAAAATATAAACACAACATGTGAAGTGTTGGTCTCGTGTTTCATGAGCTGAAATAAAAAATCCCAGAAATTTTCCATACGCACAAAAAGCGTATTTGTCTTAAGTGTGGTGCACAAATTTGTTTACATCCCTGTTGGTGAGCATTTCTCCTTTGCCAAGATGTTCAATCCACCTGACAGGTGTGGCATATCAAGAAGCTGATTAAACAACATGATGATTACACAAGTGTACCTTGTGCTGGGGACAATAAAAGGCCACTTTAAAATGTGCAGTTTTGTCACACAACACAATGCCATAGATGTCTCAAGTTTTGACAGTGTGTGCAATTGGCGTGCTGACTGCAGTTATGTCCACCAGAGCTGTTGCCAGATATTGAATGTTAATTTCTCTACCAACATCGTTTTAGAGAATTTGGCAGTACAGTTGAAGTCGGAAGTTAACATACACCTTAGCCAATTACATTTAAACTCAGTTTTTCACAATTCCTGACATTTAATCCTAGTACTAATTCCCGGTCAGTTAGGATCACCACTTTATTTTAAGAATGTGAAATGTCAGAATAATAGTAGAGAGAATGATTTATTTCAGCTTTTATTTCTTTAATCACATTCCCAGTGGGTCAGAAGTTTACATACACTCAATTAGTATTTGGTAGCATTGCCTTTAAATTGTTTAACTTGTGTTAAACATTTCGGGTAGCCTTCCACAAGCTTCCCACAATAAGTTGGGTGAATTTTGGCCCATTCCTCCTGACAGAGCTGGTGTAACTGAGTCAGGTTTGTAGGCCTCCTTGCTCGCACACGCTTTTTCAGTTCTGCCTACAAATTTTCTATTTTCTATATTTTATTGAGGTCAGGGCTTTGTGATGGCCACTCCAACTTGACTTTGTTGTCCTTAAGCCATTTTGCCACAACTTTGGAAGTATGCTTGGGGTCATTGTCCATTTGGAAGACCCATTTGCGACCAAGCTTTAACTTCCTGACTGATGTCTTGAGATGTTGCTTCAATATATCCACATCATTTACCTTCCTCATGATGCCATCTATTTTGTGAAGTGCACCAGGCCCTACTGCAGCAAAGCACCTCCACAGCATGATGCTGCCCCCCCCGTGCTTCACGGCTGGGATGGTGTTCTTCGGCTTGCAAAGTACCCCCCTTTTCCTCCAAACATAACGATGGTCATTATGGCCAAACAGTTCTATTTTTGTTTCATCAGACCAGAGACATTTCTCCAAAAAGTACGATCTTTGTCCCCATGTGAAGTTGCGAACCGTAGTCTGGTTTTTTTATGGCGGTTTTGGAGCAGTGGTTTCTTCCTTGCTGAGCGGCCTTTCAGGTAACGTTTTACTGTGGATATAGATACTTTTGTACCTGTTTCCTCCAGCATCTTCACAAGGTCCTTTTGCTGTTGTTCTGGGATTGATTTGCACTTTTCGCACCAAAGTACGTTCATCTCTAGGAGACAGAATGCGTCTCCTTCCTGAGCGGTGTGACGGCTGCGTGGTCCCATGGTGTTTATACTTGCGTACTATTGTTTGTACAGATGAACATGGTACCTTCAGGCGTTTGGAAATTGCTCCCAAGGATGAACCAGACTTGTGGAGGTCTGCAATTTATTTTCTGAGGTCTTGGCTGATTTCTTTTGATTTTCCCATGATGTCAAGCAAAGAGGCATTGAGTTTGAAGGTAGGCCTTGAAATGCATCCACAGGTACACCTCCAATTGACTCAAATGAGGTCAATTAGCCTATCATGGCTTCTAAAGCCATGACATAATTTTCTGGTATTTTCCAAGCTGTTTAAAGGCACAGTCAACTTAGTGTTTGTAAACTTCTGACCCACTGGAATTGTGATACAGTGAATTATAAGTGAAATAATCTGTCTGTAAACAATTGTTGGAAAAATTACTTGTGTCATGCACAAAGTAGATGTCCTAACCGACTTGCCAAAAATATAGTTTGTTAACAAGAAATGTGTGGAGTGGTTGAAAAACAAGTTTTAATGACTCCAACCTAAGTGTATGTAAACTTCTGACTTCAACTGTATGTCCAACCGGCCTCACAACTGCAGACCACATGTAACCACGCCAGCCCAGGACCTCCACATCCGGCTTCCTCACCTGCGGGATCGTCTGGAGGGGATGTAATAAAACTCATTCTTATTGGCTGGGCCTCGCTACCCAGTGAGTGGGCCTGGCTGCCAAGTGGGTG
This sequence comes from Coregonus clupeaformis, assembly GCF_020615455.1. NCBI lineage: Eukaryota > Metazoa > Chordata > Actinopteri > Salmoniformes > Salmonidae > Coregonus > Coregonus clupeaformis. The sequence goes on from NC_059205.1 coordinate 15,556,833, forward strand.
TGCCAATGCCCACCCATGACTGCACCCCTGCCCAGTCATGTGAAATCCATAGTTTGGGGCCTAATGAATTTATTTCAATTGACTGATTTCCTTTATATGAACTGTAACTCAGCAAAATCTTTGAAATTAATTGTTGCATGTTACATGTATATTTTAGTTCTGTGTGTGTGTGTATTTGTATATAGCCACGTACTAGTCAAAAGTTTGGACGCCTAGTCATTCCAGGGTTTTTCTTTATTTGTACTATTTTCTACATTGTAGAATAATAGTGAAGACATTAAAACTATGAAATAACACATGGAATCATGTAGTAACCAAAAAAGTGTTAAACAAATCAAAATATTTTTGAGATTCTTCAATTAGCCACCCTTTGCCTTGATGACAGCTTTGCACACTCTTGGCATTCTCTCAACCAGCTTAATGAGGTAGTCACCTGGAATGCATTTCAATTAACAGGTGTGCCTGGTTAAAAGTTAATTTGTGGAATTTAATGCGTTTGAGCCAATCAGTTGTGTTGTGACAAGGTAGGGGTGGTATACAGAAGATAGCCATATTTGGTAAAAGACCAAGTCCATAGTATGGCAAGAACAGCTCAAATAAGCAAAGAGAAACAACAGTCCATCATTACGTTAAGACATGAAGGTCAGTCAATCTGGAAAATGTCAAGAACTTTCAACGTTTCTTCAAGTGCAATCGCAAAAACCATCAAGCGCTAGGATGAAACTGGGTCTCATGAGGACTGCCACAGGAATGGAAGACCCAGAGTTACCTTTGCTGCAGAGGATAAGTTCATTCGAGTTACCAGCCTCAGAAATTGCAGCCCAAATAAATGCTTCACAGAGTTCAAGTCACAGACACATCTCAACATCAACTGTTCAGAGGGGACTGTGTGAATCAGGCCTTCATGGTCGAATTGCTGCAAAGAAACCACTACTAAAGGACACCAATAAGAAGAAGGGACCTGCTTGGCCAAGAAACATGAGTAATGGACATTAGACCAGTGGAAATTTGTCCTTTGGTCTGGAGTCCAAATTGGAGATTTTTGGTTCCAACCGCCCTGTCTTTGTGAGACGCAGTGTGGGTGAACGGATGATCAGTATGAAAATGTATGCACTCACTAACTGTAAGTCGCTCTGGATAAGAGCATCTGCTAAATGACTAAAATGTAAATGTGTATTTCCCACCTTAAAGCATGGAGAAGGAGGTGTTATGGTGTGGGGGTGCTTTGCTGGTGACACTGTCTGTGATTTATTTAGAATTCAAGGCACACTTAACCAGTATGTCTACCACAGCATTCTGCAGCGATACGCCATCCCATCTGGTTTGGGTTTAGTGGGACTATCATTTGTTTTTCAACCGGACAATGACCCAACACACCTCCAGGCTGTGTAAGGGCTATTTTACCAAGAAGGAGAGTGATGGAGTGCTGCATCAGATGACCTGGCCTCCACAATCCCCCGACCTCCAACCAATTGATATGGTTTGGGATGAGTCGGACCGCAGAGTGAAGGAAAAGCAGCCAACAAGTGCTCAGCATATGTGGGAACTCCTTATAGACTGTTGGAAAAGCATTCCAGGTAGATGTAGAAAATAGTAAAAATAAAGAAAAACCTTGAATGAGTAGGTGTGTCCAAACTTTTGACTGGTTCTAAAATATATATATATATATATATATATGAGAACCTATGTATGCATGCAGGGCAGCAGACTGTACATTAGGCTATACAAAGGGAGGGGGGTCATATGTACAATGTGTATGTAAGGTAAGATGTCATATTAGTTAAATTATTGTTGAAAAGATTGTGCAGCATTTCTAAGAACCAGCTGAAGCTTTGAGGTCCATGTTGAAGGTCCTGAGCGGAACATAAATGAAGGCTCTTCTACCGTGTATTCTCAGTTGTACACAAGATTACTGTGGTTTCATGATGTTGTGCTTGAATGACATGCCCTCGCTCTTTTGAAAGCAGTCAGTGCCTCGTGTGGGTTAACAAAGCTGGTGAAAAAAACAGTGTAAAGGCCACCTGTATAAGATGGCTCACAAAGCATTGGAGAGGTTACATAAAGAGATAAAAAATACTCTGCAAAATTCCTTGTCTAAGGAATTGGACACTGAATCCTTGTAAATAACAGTCCACCATGAGCTGGCAGCAGGACAAGTCATTCATAATAACCCATTTAGTTATATTTAGAGTGATCGCCTATTTTATTGATTGTTCATAGACATTTCAGTTATTCACATACGTTGTATGCTATGTAAAGTGTATACTGCCATAACAAAATGAATGCCCTTATTGCGTGTCTACTCTGGAAGAAGTATTAAGAGCCACATTACCTCATCACACTCACTGCGATGGGTAAGGTCAAGAACCCAAAGTCACCCGGTATACTTTGTCTTAATCCACCTCAGTATGTCAGTGTTTTAGCAGGAAACCCAAAGTGACGCTGTGTCTGTTTGTTGTAACCCCTCTCAGCAGGCCAGTGTAGTTGATAATGGTCAGGGTTATGTTTCTAATACAGGGAAGGGAGGGAACCCAAGGTGACGATGTGTCTGTTTTTGTTGTAACCCCCCCCCAAGCAAGCCAGTGTGGTGGATGCAGATGGCGAGAAGTTGATGACCCCGGGGGACTTTGTGCAGAAGTACCTGGGCCTGCACACACAGATCCACCACAACCCCAAAACTGTCCAGCTCATCGCTGGTGTAGCCGATACAACCAAGGACGGGTGAAGAGCTGCCTACCTTCACCCTCTCTCTGTCATCCCTCTTTTTTCTCTATCTTTCTCTCTCCCTTATCCTGACTCCACCAAGTACATGGTTAACAGTTGAACATGCTTAGCCTTCTGTCTCCCTCCCATTCTAGTTCTGTCTCCTGTCTTGCACCCTCACCACATCCACCATGGGAGATTGTTTTCATTGAGCAGAAGGCTCCTGCAGCAGAGAATGATAAAGAGAGATCTCAGACACACATAGATAATGGTGATGCTTAGATCAGTTAATTAGGATGTTATTTGGTCTAAGAACAGAAGTTGACTTAATGGGTGCTCATAAATAATTATACAAACACACACTGCACAAGCCATTTCAATGCCCTTAATCCAATTAGTGAAGTTTCACTAATTGTTTAGCTACAATGGTCAACTAGTTGTAACGTCAGTCAGTCATGTAATGGATTAAATAATCATTAAAGGTGTGTGTGTGTGGTTGCCTTGCAGGGGGATGAAGCACATGTCTGTCATTCAGAGCTGTTTAAAAGTAATGACCTACAAGCAGCGAATCCCCAATGAGCCTTTTACTTTTCACTCAGTCTAGAGAAATTACCTGAAAATCCATTACAATTGGTTTACAGTATTTGAAATGCATGGGGTAATTTTAAGAAATAGTGCATGGCCTAATCTCTCCCTACATCATTGCTGACATTTTTATGATGTTTCAGTGAAAGCTGATCCTTTCTCCCTCTGATTGGATCTTGTGTATCTGAAGCTTTGTCCTTCATGGCATCGTGTGTATTGTTTTAATGTTGTCTCGCTCTCTCTCTCGCGCTCTCTCAAAAAAACACACACAGGCTGATCTCATTCCAGGAGTTCTTGGCTTTTGAGTCGGTGCTGTGTGTTCCGGACGCTCTCTTTATCGTAACCTTCCAGCTGTTTGACAAGACCGGCACTGGAGACATCTCCTTTGGTACGTACATGAGTGTGTGTGTGTTAGTGCTTGAGAGGGTGGGTGGGTGTGTGTGTGTGTGTGTGCGCGCATGGCATGGCTAATTAAAGGGAACCAATTATGGTTCATTAGTACAGTCACTCCGCTTAAAGGACACTGTTTAATCTGAATATGAATATAGGTTAATGCTGGTCTGTCATAGAATTAGAATGAGTAGAACCGATATTGTCCCTGTGTTCACAGATGCACAGAAAGAAATGTAATTCTGAGCGACGATGTGAAGACATTTAAAATGGTACACCCAATATGGCCGCCGTTCCTCCCATCACAAAACATTGCATTGAATGGGAATGTCCATTCTGCTCATTCTAATTCAATGGTTCTCTCGATCTGTCCATCCCTTGAACAGAGAATGTGCGGGACATCTTCAGCCAGACGACTGTGCACCACCACATCCCCTTTAACTGGGACTGTGATTTCATCCACCTGCACTTTGGACACGACCGCAAAAAACTCCTCAGCTACCTTGAGTTTACCCAGTTCTTACAGGTATATACTCACACACTCAGTCACGCTCGGTGACATATGCGCTCGTTGACATATGCGTGCGCGCTCGGTGAGATATATATGCGTGCGCGCGCTCGTTGACATATATTAGTGCGCTCGGTGACGTATATATGCGTGCGCACGCTCGGTGACATATGCGCACGCTCGGTGACGTGTGAGCGCGCTCATTGACATACACTACCGGTCAAAAGTTTTAGAACACCTACTGATTCAGGGTTTTTTCTTTATTTTTACTATTTTGTACATTGTAGAATAATAGTGAAGACATCAAAACTATGAAATAACACATATGTAATCATGTAGTAACCAAAAAAGTGTTAAACAAATCTAAATATATTTTCTATTTGAGTTTCTTCAATGTAGCAACCCGTTGCCTTGTTGACAGCTTTGCACACTCTTGGCATTCTCTCAACCAGCTTCACCTGGAATGCTTTTCCAACAGTCTTGAAGGAGTTCCCAAATATGCTGAGCACTTGTTGGCTGCTTTTCCTTCACTCTGCGGTCAGACTCATCCCAAACATCTCAATTTGGTTGAGGTCGGGGGATTGTGGAGGCCAGGTCATCTGATGCAGCACTCCATCACTCTCCTTCTTGGTAAAATAGCACTTACACAGCCTGGAGGTGTGTTGGGTCATTGTCCTGTTGAAAAACAAATCCCACTAAGTCCAAACCAGATGGGATGGCGTATTGCTGCAGAATGCTTTGGTAGCCATGCTGGTTAAGTGTGCCTTGAATTCTAAATAAATCACAGACCGTGTCACCAGCAAAGCACCCCCAGACCATAACACCTCCTCCTCCATGCTTTACGGTGGAAAATACACATGCGGCGATCATCCGTTCACCAACACCGCGTCTCACAAAGACAGGGCGGTTGGAATCAAAAAAACTCCAGACCAAAGGACACATTTCCACTGGTCTAATGTCCATTGCTCGTGTTTCTTGGCCCAAGCAGGTCTCTTCTTCTTGTTGGTGTCCTTTAGTAGTGGTTTCTTTACAACAATTCGACCATGAAGGCCTGATTCACACAGTCCCCTCTGAACAGTTGATGTTGAGATGTCTGTGACTTGAACTCTGTGAAGCATTTATTTGGGCTGCAATTTCTGAGGCTGGTAACTCTAATGAATTTATCCTCTGCAGGAAAGGTAACTCTGGGTCTTCCTTTCCTGTGGCGGTCCTCATGAGAGCCAGTTTCATCATTGCGCTTGATGGTTTTTGCGACTGCACTTGAAGAAACTTTCAAAGTTCTTGAAATATTGAATGACCTTCATGTCTTTAAGTAATGAAGGCTGTCGTTTCGCTTTGCTTATTTGAGCTGTTCTTGCCATAATATGGACTTGGTATTTTACCAAATAGGGCTATCTTCTGTATACCCCCCCTACTTTGTCACAACACAACTGATTGGTTCAAACGCATTAAGAAGGAAAGAAATTCCACAAATTAACTTTTAAGATGGCACACCTGTTAATTGAAATGCATTCCAGGTGGCTACATCGTGAAGCTGGTTGAGAGAATGCCAAGAGTGTGCAAAGCTGTCAAGGCAAAGGGTGGCTATTTGAAGAATCTCAAATATAAAATATATTTTAATTTGTTTAACACTTTTTTTGCATGATTCCATATGTGTTATTTCATAGTTTTGATGTCTTCACTATTATTCTACAATGTAAAAATAAAGAAAAACCTTTTGAATGAGTACGTGTTCTAAAACTTTTGACCGGTAGTGTATATGCATGCGTGTGTGTGCGCTGGAGGTACATTTTTACATTTACATTTTTGTCATTTAGCAGACGCTCTTATCCAGAGCGACTTACAGTTAGCGCATACATTATTTTATCGAACCCACAACCCTGGTGTTGCAAACACCATGCTCTACCAACTGAGCTACATCCCCTGCTGGCCATTCCCTCCCCTACCCTGGACGACGCTGGGCCAATTGTGCGCCGCCCCATGGGTCTCCCGGTCGCGGTCGGCTACGACAGAGGTAAGGGACTGGGGTTGTGAGGTAAGGGACTGGGTGGTGTGAGCGTGCATGGTCCTCTGTAGCTCAATTGGTAGAGCATGGCGCTTGTAACGCCAGGGTAGTGGGTTCGATCCCCGGGACCACCCATACGTAAAAATGTATGCGCACATGACTGTAAGTCGCTTTGGATAAAAGCGTCTGCTAAATGGAATATTATTATATGCGCTCGGCGACATTCGAGTTTGTCACTCAGATAGCATAACACGGTATAAATGTTGTTCTCTGCGCCCCATGACAAATGTGTAGGAAATGTAGCTTTAAAACAGCCCAAAACAATCTCTCTGGCCAAGAGGAAGGCATCTAAAGAATGCCATTGGCTTCGCCCACTACCACGCACCCCATGCTAACTTTGCCAGCACTGTTGAAAAATATCCTAGGGGGAAGCACTGCACACACTCTTCTCTACCTACAGGAGTTGCAGTTGGAGCATGCACGCCAGGCCTTTGCCCAGAAGGACAAGAACAAGAGCGGCACCATCTCTGCCATGGACTTCAGTGACATCATGGCCACAATCCGACACCACATGCTTACAACGTTTGTGGAGGAAAACCTGGTTTCGGTAAGAGAGAGGAAGTGTGTACTGTGTATATGATTGTGTGTGGGATAAGAGTGAGTCAGTGTGTAACCCCTTCCTCTGTGTGATTGTCCTCCCAGGCTGCAGGGGGCAGCACCTCTCACATGGTCAGCTTCTCCTACTTCAACGCCTTCAACTGTCTGCTCAACAACATGGAGCTGATCCGCAAGATCTACAGCACACTGGCCGGGACTCGCAAGGACACACAGGTCACTAAAGGTAACACACATGCGCACCTTGCCGATACAGGCACTAATGTATACCCACGCACAAATTCCCATCGTATACCCTTCCACACACACATTCACTGTACTGACACACGCACACTGGTCAGAAGTGCTCCAGACATGTGAGAGGAGTAGTGTGATCACACTTGCCAGTCGTCTGTTAGTTGCCAGCAGGAGAACTGTCATGTTGAAGAGAGAATTGACAAGATCTCGCAATCTCTCTGTAGGATGTGTGGATGCACAGCATGTGTGTTATGCAGACTATTAACCCATCTTTCTCTCACTCTCGCACCCTCACTCTGCCTCTATCGCCATCTCTCTAGAGGAGTTTGTCCATGCTGCTAACAAGTTTGGCCAGATCTCTCCCATGGAGATCGACATCCTGTACCAGCTATCAGGCCTACACTCCCACTCTGGGTAAAAACACACACAAACCGCTTAAGCCTTGTACTGTATGCATGCATACCTGTTCAGAGTGTTGTGGCAAACCAGAATGTTGTGGTAATGATGCGGTGTTGTGTCTCAGGCGTCTGAACTTTGCTGACATTGAGAGGATAGCCCCACTGGAGGAGGGAGCGCTACCCTACCACCTGGCTGAGATACAGAAACAGGTAAGAGACGTGCATTTGTGTGTGACTGCGCGTGAGTGAGTGAGTGAGTGAGCGAGCGTGCATGTCAAACACTTTCTCTCTCCCTCTCTGTCCCTCTGTAGCAGAGCCATGGTGATGGTTCCAGGTCCGTGCTGCTGCAGGCTGCAGAGTCGGCCTACCGGTTCAGCTTGGGCTCCATCGCTGGAGGTAAGGGACTGGGGCTGTGAGGTAAGGGACTGGGTGGTGTGTGGTAAGGTATGGCGGTTATTGCTAGTACTTTTGAATACTTTCATGGAATATATCCACCCCCCCCTCCCAAAAAAAGTTACTTGGTTAAAAAAGGTTTTGCCTAGTTTCAATAGTACAGTTAGGTGTGTGTGTGTGTAGCTACGGGAGCCACGGCGGTGTATCCTATAGACCTGGTGAAGACCAGGATGCAGAACCAGAGGAGTACAGGCTCGTTCGTTGGAGAGCTTATGTACAAGAACAGCTTTGACTGTGCCAAGAAGGTGCTGCGCTACGAAGGCTTCTTCGGCTTCTACAGAGGTACGGACGGACACTGTGTGTGTGTGTTCTTGGCTGCTCTCCTTTCTTCCCCTCTTGGCTGCTGTTTTCCTCCCCATCCTTCTCTTCTGCTCTTTCTCTCTTTCCTTCCCTCTTTTCTCCTGGTCCTCGTCTTTTTTTTATTGCCTGCTCTCTTTTGCTTTTCTGCACTGCTTGTCCCTTTCTGCACTGCACTTCCCTTTCTGCACTGCACTTCCCTTTCTGCACTGCACTTCCCTTTCTGCACTGCACTTCTCTCTCCTTCTCTGCTGTCTCTTCTGATGGAAAAAGGACTGCATCATTGTTGGCTCACCCACACTGCATCACTAAACCTGCCTCCGGCCATTCAGTTCTTCCTTTGTTCTTTAATTCTCACCTTTCCTTCATCCTCATCCTCACACTCTTTTCTCCTCCCTTCTGCCCTAAGAAACTGTTGTCATAATGAGACGTGGTTCATGTCATATGTGGACTCAATCTCCCATGCTGCCCTGCAGGTCTTCTTCCCCAGCTCATAGGCGTGGCTCCAGAGAAGGCAATCAAACTTACGGTGAGTCAAACTCCTCCCCCTCCACTCAGCCAATCACTATGGACATGCACCTTAAGATAACGCTTAACACTTATTCTGTCAAAACATTCCTGACTATTCTCTCTGTAGTATTTATTTGCTGATTTTTCTCTCTCTCCCTCTTTCTCTGTTCCCCCTCTCTCCCTGTAGATGAATGACTTTGTGAGAGATAAGTTCACTGGTAAAGACGACACCATTCCCTTCGCTGCTGAGGTGTTGGCCGGAGCCTGTGTGAGTGTGACAGATGACCAAACCTGTTCCTGTCAAACTTCCCAACTCTAAACGCATCCCATTCTATTCCACCCAGTCCTACCTAAATAGGAGGCTGGGGTAGCCTCCCTCCCTCATTCCATCTCTTTCTCACTCATTTCACCTAATGTCTCCCTCTCTGCAGGCAGGGGGTTCCCAGGTGATCTTTACTAACCCACTGGAGATAGTCAAGATCAGACTGCAGGTGGCAGGAGAGATCATAACAGGACCCAGAATTAGCGCCCTCGGTGTCATCCGAGACCTTGGCTTGTTCGGCCTCTACAAGGTAGGTGTGTGTGTGGCCATTACGTCTGGTGGCGTTGTTCTTGTATTTTGGTAAACAAAGGCCTTTTGATTGAAAGTAATGTCTTTCATTTACTCCTCGTGTGTGTGTGTAGGGTGCTAAAGCATGTTTATTGAGAGACATCCCGTTCTCAGCCATCTTCTTCCCAGTGTACGCCCACACCAAGGCTCAGTTTGCTGACGAGCAGGGTAGACTAGGCCCGTTACAGCTGCTAGCTTCTGGAGCCATCGGAGGTACACACACTTCACAGACCTACTCAGAGTTTCTATTAAATTCCATTTCATTTGATTTGATTGTCAAAAACAGTCACTCAGGTCACACCCTTTCTGACTCCATTTCCCAGGTATCCCTGCTGCCTCCCTGGTGACACCTGCTGATGTCATCAAGACGCGCCTGCAGGTAGCAGCGAGGGCGGGACATACCACCTACACTGGAGTCACGGACTGCTTCAGGAAAATCATGCAGGAGGAGGGATTCAGAGCACTGTGGAAGGGAGCTGGAGGTGTGTGTGTGTGTGTGTGTGTGTGTGTGTGTGTGTGTGTCAAAGTGACTACACAAGTGGGAATTCACTTACGCTCTCTCTCTCTCCCCAGCTCGTATGTGTCGATCCTCTCCTCAGTTTGGGGTGACTCTGGTGACCTATGAGCTTCTACAGAGGTGGTTATATGTGGACTTCGGAGGACAGTGAGTACACACACACACTCCCCACTGTTATAACTCAAGTTACCATTGTTAGTTAAGCTGCAATGTCTCATATTTCCCTGCATCTTTCTCCAGTCGTCCGGCAGGGTCTGAGCCCACTCCTAAATCTCGTATCTCTGAGCTTCCTCCGGTCAGTGCTGACCACGTGGGAGGCTACCGTCTGGCCGCAGCCACCTTCGCTGGCGTGGAGAACAAGTTTGGCCTCCACCTGCCCAAGTTCAAGTCCTCTGGAGTGGTCTCCATACATCCTGACCCCTCTTCTGCCCCCCCTCAAGATGAGGCTGCCGCCCCTTGAAGACTGGCCCTCTTACTACCACTAAGACTGGCCACCACCACTCCACTAAGGGCTATGCACTTAGACACACGCAACAGAAATACATACTGATAAACACACTCATTTTGAGGGGCCATGTACACCGAAATACACGCACACTCCTAGGGGCCATGTACACAGACATACACCCAAACACCCCAGGGTCTCCTCTAGTGGTCTAACCCTGGTCCTGGAGAGCTGACTGTAGGTCCATTGTCAAAGCAGTCAGTAAACCTGAACACTGTACTGTTGTATCTCCAGTGGCTACATGCTCCTCTCCTTTTCCATTCCACTTTTCACATGAAAACAGTGGTTTGAAGGGAGTCTTATCTCTCTCTTTCTCCCTCTATTCCTTTGCTTTCTCGCTCCCATTCCTCTCCATCTCTCTGGTGGCTCCTCTCTTCTCATGAATAACTGATTATCATTTTTTGGGGCTACTAGGATTGGACAGTGTGTAGGGGATATTTGATTGGACAGCATCTGTAAGGCTTTACTCTGAGTGGGCATTGCACAGGAAGTTACTGTAGATCTGCTGTACAGAGACGCGACACAGCTGGAAAGGAAAATTATTACTGTGATGTTAGAGAGCAATATTAATGTAACATTGGAGAACAATGTTATGGTAATGTTAGAGCAACACCATGACAATGATAGATACGTTTTTTAATGTAATGTTAAGCAACGTGACAGTAATGTTGGAGTTAATGTTACGTTAGAATGACGTTGGGCCTTCGTCTCTTGAGAATCACTTACTGATGTACAGACCTTTTCAACAGTGTTTACTGAGGAGAATCATGGGCAAAGGATTAGATAACTTAAATGCATTTAGTGTATTTTATTGAAATAAATCAATTATATGGTTTAATTTTACACACCTGACAGTATTTTATTTCAAGGAGAATGAACAGCAAAAATGGCCAACCAAAACCTAACCAATAGTTTTGTGGAAAACTAGACATGGTCACTTCATGTCATACAGATAAAATGTTATCAATATTTCGAACAAAATAAATTGGATACAGACCATATCTATACAGAGTTTGGCAAACTCCAACAGAGAATTTGTAATGGACAATGTTCTGACAAAAGTCTAGTTGGAATGCTAATTAGAATGTGGTGCCAACATGGAGGATAGTTTGCCAAATTCTGCATGTATCTATGGCTCTGCTTAGGTCCACATCTTCATATGAGGAAAGACTTCTTTACTCATCCTTTCAGGAAGGAGAAATTAACTGTTTTTCTATTGAGAGACCTACTAGTACAGTACATTTAAAAAGAAAAATGTATAACTTTGGTTCATGATAACTAAAATATTCAGTCAGCGTCATAACTTCAAGTAAAGTTCATTTAAAAAGCACCTTTTTTGTTGTGTAGTGTTAATGTTAAGGGATATATTAGTAACGCTAGCTGCAGAAAAATGTAATGTTTAAAATACAGTGCATATGGAAAGAATCCAGACCCTTCCCTTTTTCCACATTTTGTTACATTAGCCTTATTTTAAAATAGGTTAAATAAAATAATTATCAATCTACACACAACCCCATAATGACAAAGGGAAAACAAGTTTTTATAAATGTTTGCAAATGTATACTTTATTTATTTACATAAGTATTCAGACCCTTTGCTATGAGACTCGAAATTGAGCTCAGGTGCATCCTGTTTCCATTGATCATCCTTGATGTTTCTACAACTTGATCGGAGTCCACCTGTGGTAAATTCAATTTATTGGACATGATTTGGAAAGAAACACACCTGTCTATATAAGGTCCCACAGTTGACAGTGCATGTCAGAGCAAAAACCAAGCCATGAGGTCGAAGGAATTGTCCGTAGAGCTCCGAGACAGGATTGTGTCGAGGCACAGATCTGGGGAAGTTTAGCAAAACATGTCTGCAGCATTGAAGGTCCCCAAGAACACAGTGGCCTCCATCATTCTTAAATGGTAGAAGTTTGGAACCACCAAGACTCTTCCTAGAGCTGGCTGCCCGGCCCAACTGAGCTATCGGGGGAGAAGGGCCTTGGTAGGGGAGGTGACAAGGAACCCGATGGTCACTTTGACGGAGCTCTACAATTCCTTTGTGGAGATGGGAGAACCTTTCAGAAGGACAACCATCTCTGCAGCACTCCACCAATCAGGCCTTTATGGTAGTGGCCAGACGGAAGCCAGTCCTCAGTAAAAGGCACATGACAGCCCGCTTGGAGTTAGCCAAAATTCTCTGGTCTGATGAAACCAAGATTGAACTCTTTAGCCTGAATGCCAAGTGTCACGTCTGGAGGAAACCTGGCACCATCCCTACGGTGAAGCATGGTGGTGGCAGCATCATGCTGTGGGGATGTTTTTCAGCAGCAGGGACTGGGAGACTAGTCAGGATTGAGGGAAAGATGAACAGCGCAAAGTACAGTGAGATCCTTGATGAAAACCTGCTCAGGACCTCAGACTGGGGCAAAGGTTCACCTTCCAACAGGACAACGACCCTAAGCACACAGCCAAGACAACGCAGGAGTGGCTTCGGGACAAGTCTCTGAATGTCCTGGCCCAGCCAGAGCCCGGACTTGAACCCGATCGAACATCACTGGAGAGACCTGAAAAAAGCTGTGCAGCAACGCTCCCCATCCAACCTGAGCTCAGTTGGTAGAGCATGGCGCTTGCAACGCCAGGGTTGTGGGTTCGTTTCCCACAGGGGGGCCAGTATGAAAATGTATGCACTCACTAACTGTAAGTCGCTCTGGATAAGAGCGTCTGCTAAATGACTACAATGTAAAAATGTAAAGAATGGGAGAAACTCCCCAAATACAGGTGTGCCAAGCTTGTAGCGTCATACCCAAGAAGACTCAAGGCTGTAATCGCTGCCAAAGGTGCTTCCAACAAAGTACTGAGTTAAGGGTCTGAATACTTATGTTAATGTATTTATTGTATTTTTTTGCACAAATATCTAAAAACCTGTTTTTGCTTTGGGTATTGTGTGTAGATTGAGGGGGGAATTTAGTCCATTTTAGAATAAGGCTGTAGCGTAACAGGTTAAGGGGTCTGAATACTTTCGGAATGCACTGTATGTGCAACCGAATGTGATATAAAAGCATAGATAAATAAAATTGTAGCTAAAATCTGAGGACATGGCTGTCCTTGTCTATGAAGGTTGGAATGGGCATAGCATGGGTCATATTTTTCTGTTCTTCACCATCAGTTTAACACACAGTCAGCCCATAGGCAATATACACACATCTGGAAAATGAATAAATACAAGCTACAAAGTAGTAAAACGGTATAACGTTTTGCATATTTAGAAAAAGACTTGAGTTGGAAGAGCTGTGGACGGAACACTGTCGACGCTCTAGAACCCTGAGGGATAAACATCACACCTGCTCCAACTGAAGGGAGGGACGATTTGGAAGCAAGAGGGTAGTGGTCCCCAAAGTTACCCTGTTACCATGGTGATCAGGCGACTAGGCGCTGCGCGGCGAGCTCATCTCCTTCGTCTCGGTTCTCGTTGATCTCCACGAGCGTGTGCATGAAATGGGTCCACTCATCTGCCTTGGGCACAAAGATCTGCTGTGGAAACGAGAGAATATACACACAGGTATGACATGTACAGTATATCAAGAGCTTCAATATAAGGGATGAATCTCTCACCTCTCCTACGTCGTAGACCAGCACCTGCCCGTCTGAGTCTCCTGTAGCGATCTCTCTCCCTGAGTGAGACCACCGCACACGGTTCAGAGCAGGACACCCATCCACAACCACACTGGCACTGGGCACCTAAGACACACACACAATGTTTGTTGCATTGTTCATAAGCATATCTGTTGTTTTGTACTGTGTGTATAAATGTGTGTGTACCTCTGTGTCGTCGTTGAGGTTCCACAGGTCCAGCCGTCCTGATCCGTCCACACAGGCGAAGAGGGCAGGGTGAGTGGGAGACCACATGACATCATACACATAGTCACAGCTGTCCTCAAACGAATACAGAGGACGGGTACTCTACAGAGAGACGGGGAGAAAGGGTAAGTGTGTGTCGCCACAACGCATAGTAACCGGTGCCAGTAACAACAAGCCCTGGCCACAGGATGAACCATTCCTGCCCCCACTGCCACAAGATCTGCAGGTCATGGATCGACCGGTTTAGCCACCTCCGGACCCATGGCCAGCCAGACCCACACAACAACCCGGACTCGTGACACCTGGAGGGAGATCCCAGAAGAGAAGTGTGTGTGTTACCTTGGTGGTCCAGAGCTTAACGGTCCAGTCGAAGGAGGCAGAGATGAAGAGCTGGGAGAAATCCACAGGACCCCCAGCACTGTGACAGCTCAGCCCAGTGACTGGACCATGGTGCCCCTCAAACACCTCACTGATGCCTGCCTTACTGTAACACACACATACACAATGTTATAACACACACACATTGGTGTTGGCCACAAAGCAAAGTTATTAACACACACACACATACCTCCCGTGGCGGCAGGCGGTGTAGACTGATCCATCTTCACTCCCGACTACGAAGTTATTGACGTCACCCAGAGGAAACGCCATTGAGGTCACTGCTACTGCCTTAGACTGCTTAAACACCAGCTCCAGGCTGTCCTGTAACACACACACACACAGCGTTAAGACTGCCAAAACACTAGCTTCGCAATGTCCTAGAACACACACACACACAGCGTTAAGACTGCCAAAACACTAGCTTCGCAATGTCCTAGAACACACACACACACAGCGTTAAGACTGCCAAAACACTAGCTTCGCAATGTCCTAGAACACACACACACACACACACACACAGCGTTAAGACTGCCAAAACACTAGCTTCGCAATGTCCTAGAACACACACATACACACACACTGCAGTAGTACCTGTGGTTGAGACAGCATGTCTAGGCTCCAAGAACACATCTTTCCGTCAGTAGAAATGCTGATGAGGTTGTGAGCGTTTTGGGTCCCGACCATGTTCACACAGTTCACCGGGTGCTGAATATCACAGGACACGTTAGAAATGGGTGATGTTTCGATTTAGCTAACATGACATAGTTCAGTCTATATTTAGCTAATAGTAGCTTGCACCTGTAAGATAATATGTAAACAATTTCACATTTTGAAAGCTATTGAGCACTCAATGTAGAAAAAGTATGTGGACACCTGCTTGTCGAACATCTCATTCCAAAATCATGGGCATTAATATGGAGTTGGTCCCCCCTTTGCTGCTATAACAGCCTCCATGCTTCTGGGAAGGCTTTCCACTAGTTGTTGGAACATTGCTGCGGGGACTTGCTTCCATTCAGCCACGAGCAATAGTGAGGTCGGGCACTGATGTTGGGCGATTAGGCTCGCAGTCGGCATTCCAATTCATCCCAAAGGTGTTTGATGGGGTTGAGGTCAGGGCTCTGTGCAGGCCAGTCAAGTTCTTCCACACCGATCTCGACAAACCACTTCTGCATTGTGATGCTGAAACAGGAAAGGGCCTTCCCCAAACTGTTGCCACAAAGTTGGAAGCACAGAATCATCTAGAATGTCATTGTATGCTGTAGCGTTAAGATTTACCTTCACTGGAACTAAGGTGCCTAGCCCAAACCATGAAAAACAGCCCCAGACCATTATTCCTCATCCATCAAACTTTACAGTTGGCACTTTGCATTGGCGCAGGTAGCGTTCTCCTGGCATCCGCCACACCCAGTTTCGTCCGTCGGATTGCCAGATGGTGAAGCGTGATTCATCACTCTAGAGAACGAGTTTCCAATTGTGGCGAGCTTTACACCACTCCAGCTGACACTTGGCATTGCGCATGGTGATCTTAGGCTTAGGCTGCTTGGCCATGGAAACCTATTTCATGAAGCTCCCGACGAACAGTTATTGTGCTGACGTTGCTTCCAGGCGTAGTTTGGAACTCGGTAGTGAGTGTTGCAACCAAGGACAGATGATTTTTACGTGCTTCAGCACTTGCCGGTCCCGTTCTGTGAGCTTGTGTGGCCTACCACTTCGCGGCTGAGCCGTTGTTGCTCCTAGACATTTCCACTTCACAGTAACAGCACTTACAGTTGACCGGGGCAGCTCTAGCAGGGCAGAAATTTGACGAACTGACTTGTTGGAAAGGTGGCATCCTATGACGGTGCCACATTGAAAGTCACTGAGCTCTTCAGTACGGGCCATTCTACTGCCTATGGTGTGTCTATGGAGATTGCATGGCTGTGTGCTCCATTTTATACACTTGTCAGCAACGGGTGTGGCTGAAATAGCCGAATCCACTAATTTGAAGGGGTGTCCACATACTTTTGTAGTGTATATGAGTTACCGTGTGAGCGGATGCAGACAGGGGAGTTCTCTGTACAGATGTTCTTTTGTTGCTCCTGTTGTCCCATAGGACGATCTGGCCTGAGTAAGTCCCACCCACAATCAGGTTAGGATGGAACCTGGCGAACGCCGCTGACATCACCGCAGACTGGGGAAGAGACACAGAGAAGGGAATTATATCCACAGAGTGGTGTGTGTTTGTACCTGGCAGTGGAAGGTATGTGTGTGTACCTGGCAGTGGAAGGTATGTGTGTGTACCTGGCAGTGGAAGGTATGTGTGTGTACCTGGCAGTGGAAGGTATGTGTGTGTACCTGGCAGTGGAAGGTATGTGTGTGTACCTGGCAGTGGAAGGTATGTGTGTGTACCTGGCAGTGGAAGGTGTATTCGGGTGTGGTATTCTTATACTTCATATTCCAGACCAGAGCCACTCCGTCCGGCTCATGAGGAGCATCTTCATTGTTGTTGTAGGAGGCCACCAGCAGCTCAGGGTACTGAATCAAACAGCAGTCAGACAGCAGTCAAACAGAAGCTTATCAGGAGTCAAAGACACAGATTTCCATGACTCTAACAGAGAAACACAAGAGATTATATAACTCTTTAATCCAAATCATCACACACACTCTCCTACCTGAGGAGACCAGTCCAGACAGGTGACCACTCTGTTCTTGGACCAGCGCTCGTCAGAGAACACCCTACTGAGAGACATCTTAGCGCCCGCCTGCATCTCACTAAAAAGGAAAGAAGACACAGAGAAATAAGAATGTACACTCTATAGTTGTGTGTTCTGGTTTGTGTGTGTCTCACCGCTCCTTGTCCTCCAGGTCTCGGCCACTGTAGTCGAAGCAGACGTCCACTCGTTCAGAGAGAGCCCGCTCTACAATCCTGCTCCCTCGATCGAAGAACGTCATGAACTCCTCAGAGTGGAGCAGGTGCATCTTCTCCTCTTCAGTCAGCTCCTTGGGAGGGGCTACACGCACACACATGGATATCAGATGTGGTTTAGGCCAGGGCTGGTCAACTTACAGAGGTAGAAGGGTAAAGTCAATCTCACCTTCTTCCTGCTTCTCCTCCTGATCAGCTTCCTCCTCCTGGGTGTCCTCTGCTGGCTTGGGATCGACCATCTCTTCCTCATCTTCCTCTTCTGCTACACACACGCACAACATAATGCTCATAACAACACAACATACATGAAAACATTAAAAGTCTGTAGAATTGCTGATAACCCATAAAACACAACGTTGACCTGGTTTAGCCTGGGTGTGTGTTGGTGTATCAGCGGGGGTCTGTGTCTCCTTGGAGTAGGACACCATCTCTTTTGGGGGGAAATCCACCTGGGTCACCTTTGCCATGCCAAGCCTCAAACCTCGCCTGGACAGGAGACACCCACATAGTCAGAGAGACACATACCAACTTAAAAACACAGCCACACCATTATAGACTCTCTCTCACTCCACATCCAAACACACCATTACAAAGACAAACACTCTACCGGTGCTAGCAGACAGCAATGTGTATGATGCAAACAGGGGCCATTCAGGCCCAACAAAGAAATGAACAAGAGGAACAGAAGAGAGGAGCAAAACCACAGCCCAAGTAGGGGAATGTGTCTTATAGAGTAAGAAAGGGGTGAACAGTACCCCAGTAGTTCAAAGTCAGAGTGCAGCTGCAGAGTAGAGGGGTCAGGATCCCAGTGTAACGTCCTGATTCAGCCACAACACACCACCAGGGGGCAGCAGTTAGTCACACAGAGAGAGAGAGGGGGGAGAGAGGAAGCAAGAGAGATGGAGAGAGAGAAACAAAAAGAGAAAAGAACAGGGCGTGAGAGAGGAGAGAGCAGGAAGAGCGAGTGTTAGTAACACAGAGAAAGAGAGAAAGCAGGCAGGTCAGAATTTACACAAAGTTAGTAATATACACTGAGCGTGCAAGTACTTATTCACAAATACACAAACACACACACGTACCTGGTGTTTCCATCTCCGGAGTCCTGGCTTCTAGACTCGCTGCCCACTGACTTGGCTGAAGGAGACATAGGGGTAGGGACTAGATAGTGAAACAGACACGTATCCTCTGTTATTATCCTCAGAGGCTGGGCTGTGTGAGGGTGTGTGTGTGGGGGGAGTCAAAAAATGAGGGAGTGAATGAGTGAGTGAGTCAGTTGGTAGTAAATGAAGGGAGAGAAGAAGAGAGAAGAAAAAGTAGGGGACTGTCACGAACGTTGAGAGACGGGTCAGACCAAGGTGCAGCGTGAAAAGCGTACATGTTTATTTAACTTGATAAACAAAAACAAGAAACAACGTAACGTGAAGTCCTCAGGCTATACACATACAAGCCTAAACACGGAACTGAACCTAAACCCCCCCCCCCCAAAGGTGCATACTCTGGCCGCACCAACCTGACTCATTAGGGTAGGGTCCGGATCCGGCTCCGGGCGTGACAACCTCTCCCTCTCTGCCTCCCCGTTGCGCCCCTGGTCTAGTCTAGACCTCGGCGCGATGCGTCCCCTCTCCTTCCTCCCACGATGCACCAAGCCCTGTCTGGACGCTGGTGTGGGAGACCCCGAACCTGGAGAGGGGCTGACGTCTGGGCCTGGATCGGCAATCCCCTCACGATGCACCAAGCCCTGTCTGGACCCTGGTGTGGGAGGCCCCGACCCTGGAGAGGGGCTGACGTCTGGGCCTGGATCGGCAATCCTCCCCCGATGCACCAAGCCCTGTCTGGACCCTGGTGTGGGAGGCCCCGACCCTGGAGAGGGGCTGACGTCTGGGCCTGGATCGGCAATCCTCCCCCGATGCACCAAGCCCTGTCTGGCGCCTGGTGTGGGAGGCCCCGACCCTGGAGAGGGGCTGACTTCCGGGTCTGGAGTGGAGCCGCTGACCGGAGCTGAACTGGACCCCGGTGGAGCGGACTGCTCTGGCTCCGGAGTGGAACCGCTGACCGGAGCTGGACTTGGCACCGGTGGAGCGGACTGCTCTGACCCCGGAGTGGAACCACTGACTGGAGCTGGACTGGACACCGGTGGAGCAGACTGCTCTGACCCCTGAGTGGAACCGCTGACCGGAGCTGGACTAGGCACCGGTGGAGCGGACCGCTCTGACTCCGGAGTGGAGCAGCTGAACGGTGCTGGACCAGGCACCGGTGGAACGGGCACGGGCCGGGCCGGACTGGGAAGACGCACCACTGGTCTGGTGCGAGGAGCAGGAACGGGCCGGGCCGGACTGGAGACACGCACCACAGGTCTGGTGCGAGGAGCAGGAACGGGCCGGGCCGGACTGGGGACACGCACCATTGGTCTGGTGCGAGGAACAGGCACGGGCCGGGCCGGACTGGGGACACGCACCACTTGTCTGGTGCGAGGAGCAGGAATGGGCCGGACTGGGGACACGCACCACTGGTTTGGTGCGAGGAGCAGGGACGGGCCGTACTGGACTGGATACACGCACCACTGGTTTGGTGCGGGGAGCAGGTACAGGGCGTACCGGGCTGGCGACACGCACCACTGGTTTGGTGCGAGGAGCTGGCACGGGCCGTACCGGACTGGATACACGCACCACTGGTTTGGTGCGGGGAGCAGGTACGGGGCGTACCGGGCTGGTGAGGCGCACTGGTGACACAGTGCATAGAACCGGAGCAGGATATACTGGACCGTGGAAGCGTACTGGAGGTCTGGAGTGTACAGCTGGCACAACCCGTCCTGGCTGGATGCCCACTTTCGCACGACACGTGCGGGGCGCTGGCACAGGACGCACTGGGCTGTGAACGCGCACTGGCGACACAGTGCGTATCTCTGCATACCTAGGTTCCTCTATGAACCCACGCTCCTTCTGTTGCCTGACCAGCTCCTCTCTCCTTGCCTCCACTACTTCCTTCTCCCTTTGAGCATCCTGTAGCGCCTCCCTCTGAACGGATAACTCTTGCTCCCTCTGAGTTAACAGCTCCCGTAACGTGGTGGCCTCCTCTCTGACTCTCGATCCGCAGGTCTTGGAGGACCTCTAGAATAGTGGCCTCCTCCTCTCTAGTCAGCCCTTTCCCGGCCTCCTGCTCTCTCGTCGTCTACCCCGTGAGCCCCCCCAAAAAAAATGTTTTGGGGCTGCTACTCGGGCTTCCTCTTCGGCCGGCAACGTTGATGTCGCCGTTGATCCTCTCCTGCCTGGGCTTCCTCCTTCGCCCAGGGTCCTTTACCTGCCAATATCTCCTCCCAAGTCCAAAATGACTTCCCCTCCTGTGTCCAGTGTGTCTGCTGCTCCTGGGCACGCTGCTTGGTCCGTTTTTGGTGGGATCTTCTGTCACGAACGTTGAGAGACGGGTCGGACCAAGGTGCAGCGTGAAACGCGTACATGTTTATTAACTCAAATAAACACAACAAAACCAGAAAACAACGTAACATGAGGTCCAAAGGGCTATACACATACCAGCCTAACAGGAACAAGATCCCACAATAAAGTATGATCCCCAATCAGAGACAACGAGCAACAGCTGCCTCTGATTGGGAACCACACCCGGCCAAACATAGAAATAGAACAACTAGAACTTAAACATAGAAAATACAACAGATTTCCACACCCTGACTCAACAAACAAGAGTTCCATACGTCAGGGCGTGACAGGGACAAGTGGCATGCTGAGGCTTCATGCAAAAAGGCTTGTTAAAAAACAGAAGAGTGTGTGTCCGTGTGTGTGTGTGTGTGTCTGTGTGTGCGTGTGTGTCCTTACCGTTGGGTATATCAGAGGTGATCCCCATGCTCTCCAGCAGAGCCTCAGCCTCTCTCCTCTTCTTCTCCAGGTCAGAAGAGTCATCTGGTGCACCAACTCCACCCCCCTCCCCTCCCCACTTAGAGTCAGACCCCTACAGGGGGAGAGAGTGGAAGGGGGGAGAGAGAGAATGGGTAGAAAAGGAGAGGTAGCGTGAGAGGGATCCGTTGAATTGGAGAGACAGGGAGACAGATAATGTAATAAATACAATATAACCATGTATAAATACTGCATAGGCTATTACATGACACTGTAATAATAATAATATACTAATATTTATTTTACTTGTATTTATTCAAGGGAGCCCAATTGAGACCAGGGTCTCATTCTCAATGGTGCCCTGAGAACAAACAAATCAACATGATAATGCAATAAAACCGCAAAAGAAAAATAACCACAAGATACAGAAGATGCACTACATTTCAACAACACAAATTAATATATTACAATCAACCAAAAAACTCGCAAACTTCAGTGAATTCATTCCTCATCAGCGTTCTAAACTGCCCTATTGTCACCAGGGATTCAAGATGTAATGAGGATTGTAAATTATTACAAACATAGGTGATGTTAAAACTAAAGGCTGATTTACCTAGGTTGGTAGAGACACAAGGGACTTCAAGTGTTTTTTGTTTTTTTTAGGGGGTAGATCAGCTTTAATATTGCAGATAGATTGTAACGTCCATCAATGTAATTGTCTGCATCACTTCCAATCTCCCATATGTTTTTTTTCCTCGCAAATATATATATGCATATACAGTGGGGAAAAAAAGTATTTAGTCAGCCACCAATTGTGCAAGTTCTACCACTTAAAAAGATGAGAGAGGCCTGTAATTTTCATCATAGGTACACGTCAACTATGACAGACAAAATGAGAAAAGAAAATCCAGAAAATCACATTGTAGGATTTTTAATGAATTTATTTGCAAATTATGGTGGAAAATAAGTATTTGGTCAATAACAAAAGTTTCTTAATACTTTGTTATATACCCTTTGTTGGCAATGACACAGGTCAAACGTTTTCTGTAAGTCTTCACAAGGTTTTCACACACTGTTGCTGGTATTTTGGCCCATTCCTCCATGCAGATCTCCTCTAGAGCAGTGATGTTTTGGGGCTGTCGCTGGGCAACACAGACTTTCAACTCCCTCCAAAGATTTTCTATGGGGTTGAGATCTGGAGACTGGCTAGGCCATTCCAGGACCTTGAAATGATTCTTACGAAGCCACTCTTCGTTGCCCGGGCGGTGTGTTTGGGATCATTGTCATGCTGAAAGACCCAGCCACGTTTCATCTTCAATGCCCTTGCTGATGGAAGGAGGTTTTCACTCAAAATCTCACGATACATGGCCCCATTCATTCTTTCCTTTACACGGATCAGTCGTCCTGGTCCCTTTGCAGAAAAACAGCCCCAAAGCATGATGTTTCCACCCCCATGCTTCACAGTAGGTATGGTGTTCTTTGGATGCAACTCAGCATTCTTTGTCCTCCAAACACGACGAGTTGAGTTTTTACCAAAAAGTTATATTTTGGTTTCATATGACAATATGACATTCTCCCAATCCTCTTCTGGATCATCCAAATGCACTCTAGCAAACTTCAGACGGGCCTGGACATGTACTGGCTTAAGCAGGGGGACACGTCTGCACTGCAGGATTTGAGTCCCTGGCGGCGTAGTGTGTTACTGATGGTAGGCTTTGTTACTTTGGTCCCAGCTCGCTGCAGGTCATTCACTAGGTCCCCCCGTGTGGTTCTGGGATTTTTGCTCACCGTTCTTGTGATCATTTTGACCCCACGGGGTGAGATCTTGCGTGGAGCCCCCAGATCGAGGGAGATTATCAGTGGTCTTGTATGTCTTCCATTTCCTAATAATTGCTCCCACAGTTGATTTCTTCAAACCAAGCTGCTTACCTATTGCAGATTCAGTCTTCCCAGCCTGGTGCAGGTCTACAATTTTGTTTCTGGTGTCCTTTGACAGCTCTTTGGTCTTGGCCATAGTGGAGTTTGGAGTGTGACTGTTTGAGGTTGTGGACAGGTGTCTTTTATACTGATAACAAGTTCAAACAGGTGCCATTAATACAGGTAACGAGTGGAGGACAGAGGAGCCTCTTAAAGAAGAAGTTACAGGTCTGTGAGAGCCAGAAATCTTGCTTGTTTGTAGGTGACCAAATACTTATTTTCCACCATAATTTGCAAATAAATTCATTAGAAATCCTACAATGTGATTTTCTGGATTTTTTTTTCCTCAATTTGTCTTTCATAGTTGACGTGTACCTATGATGAAAATGACAGGCCTCTCTCATCTTTTTAAGTGGGAGAACTTGCACAATTGGTGGCTGACTAAATACTTTTTTTCCCCACTGTATATACACTGCTCAAAAAAATAAAGGGAACACTTAAACAACACAATGTAACTCCAAGTCAATCACACTTCTGTGAAATCAAACTGTCCACTTAGGAAGCAACACTGATTGACAATAAATGTCACATGCTGTTGTGCAAATGGAATAGACAACAGGTGGAAATTATAGGCAATTAGCAAGACACCCCCAATAAAGAAGTGGTTCTGCAGGTGGTGACCACAGACCACTTCTCAGTTCCTATGCTTCCTGGCTGATGTTTTGGTCACTTTTGAATGCTGGCGGTGCTTTCACTCTAGTGGTAGCATGAGACGGAGTCTACAACCCACACAAGTGGCTCAGGTAGTGCAGCTCATCCAGGATGGCACATCAATGCGAACTGTGGCAAGAAGGTTTGCTGTGTCTGTCAGCGTAGTGTCCAGAGCATGGAGGCGCTACCAGGAGACAGGCCAGTATAATCAGGAGACGTGGAGGAGGCCGTAGGAGGGCAACAACCCAGCAGCAGGACCGCTACCTCCGCCTTTGTGCAAGGAGGAGCAGGAGGAGCACTGCCAGAGCCCTGCAAAATGACCTCCAGCAGGCCACAAAAGTGCATGTGTCTGCTCAAACGGTCAGAAACAGACTCCATGAGGGTGGTATGAGGGCCCGACGTCCACAGGTGGGGATTGTGCTTACAGCCCAACACCGTGCAGGACGTTTGGCATTTGCCAGAGAACACCAAGATTGGCAAATTCGCCACTGGCGCCCTGTGCTCTTCACAGATGAAAGCAGGTTCACACTGAGCACATGTGACAGACGTGACAGAGTCTGGAGACGCCGTGGAGAACGTTCTGCTGCCTGCAACATCCTCCAGCATGACCGGTTTGGCGGTGGGTCAGTCATGGTGTGGGGTGGCATTTCTTTTGGGGGCCGCACAGTCCTCCATGTGCTCGCCAGAGGTAGCCTGACTGCCATTAGGTACCGATAAGAGATCCTCAGACCCCTTGTGAGACCATATGCTGGTGCGGTTGGCCCTGGGTTCCTCCTAATGCAAGACAATGCTAGACCTCATGTGGCTGGAGTGTGTCAGCAGTTCCTGCAAGAGGAAGGCATTGATGCTATGGACTGGCCCGCCCGTTCCCCAGACCTGAATCCAATTGAGCACATCTGGGACATCATGTCTCGCTCCATCCACCAACGCCATGTTGCACCACAGACTGTCCAGGAGTTGGCGGATGCTTTAGTCCAGGTCTGGGAAGAGATCCCTCAGGAGACCATCCGCCACCTCATCAGGAGCATGCCCAGGCGTTGTAGGGAGGTCATACAGGCACGTGGAGGCCACACACACTACTGAGCCTCATTTTGACTTGTTATAAGGACATTACATCAAAGTTGGATCAGCCTGTAGTGTGGTTTTCCACTTTAATTTTGAGGGTGACTCCAAATCCAGACCTCCATGGGTTGAAACATTTGATTTCCATTGATAATTTTTGTGTGATTTTGTTGTCAGCACATTCAACTATGTAAAGAAAAAAGTATTGAATAAGATTATTTCATTCATTCCGATCTAGGATGTGTTGTTTAAGTGTTCCCTTTACTTTTTTGAGCAGTGTATATATATATATATATATATATATATATATATATATACATATACATACACATACACATACATACATACACATACACATACATACATACATACAGTGGGGAGAACAAGTATTTGATACACTGTCGATTTTGCAGGTTTTCCTACTTACAAAGCATGTAGAGGTCTGTCATTTTTATCATAGGTACACATCAACTGTGAGAGACGGAATCTAAAACAACAATCCAGAAAATCACATTGTATGATTTTTAAGTAATTAATTTGCATTTTATTGCATGACATAAGTATTTGATACATCAGAAAAGCAGAACTTAATAGTTGGTACAGAAACCTTTGTTTGCAATTACAGAGATCATACGTTTCCTGTAGGTCTTGACCAGGTTTGCACACACTGCAGCAGGGATTTTGGCCCACTCCTCCATATAGACCTTCTCCAGATCTTTCAGGTTTCGGGGCTGTCGCTGGGCAATACGGACTTTCAGCTCCCTCCAAAGATTTTCTATTGGGTTCAGGTCTGGAGACTGGCTAGGCCACTCCAGGACCTTGAGATGCTTCTTATGGAGCCACTCCTTAGTTGCCCTGGCTGTGTGTTTCGGGTCGTTGTCATGCTGGAAGACCCAGCCACGACCCATCTTCAATGCTCTTACTGAGGGAAGGAGGTTGTTGGCCAAGATCTCGCGATACATGGCTCCATCCATCCTCCCCTCAATAGGGTGCAGTCGTCCTGTCCCCTTTGCAGAAAAGCATCCCCAAAGAATGATGTTTCCACCTCCATACTTCACGGTTGGGATGGTGTTCTTGGGGTTGTACTCATCCTTCTTCTTCCTCCAAACACAGCAAGTGGAGTTTAGACCAAAAAGCTATATTTTTGTCTCATCAGACCACATGACCTTCTCCAATTCCTCCTCTGGATCATCCAGATGGTCATTGGCAAACTTCAGACGGGCCTGGACATGCGCTGGCTTGAGCAGGGGGACCTTGCGTGCGCTGCAAGATTTTAATCCATGACGGCGTAGTGTGTTACTAATGGTTTTCTTTGAGACTGTGGTCCCATCTCTCTTCAGGTCATTGACCAGGTCCTGCCGTGTAGTTCTGGGCTGATCCCTCGCCTTCCTCATGATCATTGATGCCCCACGAGGTGAGATCTTGCATGGAGCCCCAGACCGAGGGTGATTGACCGTCATCTTGAACTTCTTTCATTTTCTAATAATTGCGCTAAACAGTTGTTGCCTTCTCACCAAGCTGCTTGCCTATTGTCCTGTAGCCCATCCCAGCCTTGTGCAGGTCTACAATTGTATCCCTGATGTCCTTACACAGCTCTCTGGTCTTGGCCATTGTGGAGAGGTTGGAGTCTGTTTGATTGAGTGTGTGGACAGGTGTCTTTTATACAGGTAACGAGTTCAAACAGATGCAGTTAATACAGGTAATGAGTGGAGAACAGGAGGGCTTCTTAAAGAAAAACGAACAGGTCTGTGAGAGCCAGAATTCTTACTGGTTGGTAGGTGATCAAATACTTATGTCATGCAATAAAATGCAAATTAATTACTAAAAAATCATACAATGTGATTTTCTGGATTTTTGTTTTAGATTCCGTCTCTCACAGTTGAAGTGTACCTATGATACAAGTTACAGACCTCTACATGCTTTATAAGTAGGAAAACCTGCAAAATCGGCAGTGTATCAAATATTTGTTCTCCCCACTGTACATACACATACACATCCTTTAAAAAATATATATTTCCCTTTATTACTTTCCAACCCCACCACCCCTTCCCTAATTGGAGTAAACTAGTGAACAACAACGCTTAGGCCTCTACTTCCAGCTTATACATACTATATACATTTTATGGACACAGTCAATTTTACAATAATTCTATTTTGTTGTTTGTTTTTACTCCTGAACTTCCTCTACCCTCAACCTCTCCGATCATTTTCATGATGTCCATCCGGTTTGCTTCTCAAATCAAATCAAATCAAATTTGATTGGCCACATGCGCCGAATACAACAGGTGCAGACATCATCTCCTTCGTCTTGGCCCTTAACCAACAGTGCATTTATTTTTAACAAAAAAATAAAAATAAAACAACAACAAAAAAAGAGCAGAAGTAAAATAAAATAACAGTAGGGAGGCTATATATACAGGGGGGTACCGGTGCAGAGTCAATGTGCGGGGGCACCGGCTAGTTGAGGTAGTTGAAGTAATATGTACATGTGGGTAGAGTTAAAGTGACTATGCATAAATAATTAACAGAGTAGCAGCAGCGTAAAAAGGATGGGGTGGGGGGGCAGTGCAAATAGTCCGGGTAGCCATGATTAGCTGTTCAGGAGTCTTATGGCTTGGGGGTAGAAGCTGTTGAGAAGTCTTTTGGACCTAGACTTGGCACTCTGGTACCGCTTACCGTGCGGTAGCAGAGAGAACAGTCTATGACTAGGGTGGCTGGAGTCTTTGACAATTTTGAGGGCCTTCCTCTGACACCGCCTGGTATAGAGGTCCTGGATGGCAGGAAGCTTGGCCCCAGTGATGTACTGGGCCAAACGCACTACCCTCTGTAGTGCCTTGCGGTCGGAGGCCAAGCAGTTGCCATACCAGGCGGTGATGCAACCAGTCAGGATGCTCTCGATGGTGCAGCTGTAGAATTTTTTTGAGGATCTGAGGACCCATGCCAAATCTTTTTCAGTCTCCTGAGGGGGAATAGGCTTTGTCGTGCCCTCTTCACGACTGTCTTGGTGTGTTTGGACCATGATAGTTCTTTGGTGATGTGGACACCAAGGAACTTGAAGCTCTCAACCTGTTCCACTACAGCCCCGTCGATGAGAATGGGGGCGTGCTCAGTCCTCTTTTTTTTCCTGTAGTCCACAATCATCTCCTTTGTCTTGGTCACGTTGAGGGAGATGTTGTTATCCTGGCACCACACGGCCAGGTCTCTGACCTCCTCCCTGTAGGCTGTCTTCTATATGCCATACCATATCTTTCTAACTGTGCTCTTTCACAAAAGCTCTCAACCTATAACCTATATACTTATTATGCTTATTATGGACACAGTATGCTTACATTATTAGTTATCTTGTTGTTATTGGTTGTTGTTAGTTGTTATTGGTCCCATCCTTCAACTCCATTCAACACCACCCATCTATCTCTTAACACCATCCATATTGGATTTCTATTTACCATATATTTTTCAACTGTATTGTGATGTTTTACAAAAGTTCTGAACCTTTCTATTCTCATTGTTTCTACAGATTGTAAATTGAATATAAAATGTTTTGCTAAAAGTATTATTATATTATTGATCGATTGACTATGACTTTTCAGATCACCCAGTAATGCTATCTGCAGGGTTAGCTCCAGGTAAATATTGCAATCCTTTAGCCATTCCTGGACCTGTGTCCAAAAACAAGCTACAAATGGACAGTACCAAAACAAATGATCTAATGATTCTGTCTCTTCGCAGCAAGATCTGCAGAGCTGGGAAGATTGTATCCCCAATATAAATAACATTCTATTGGTTGCAAGAATTTTATATAATAATTTAAATTAAAAAATTCTAAGTTTTAAATCCGGCGTCGTTTTGCGTATCAGTTCATAAACACTATGCCATGGAATTGGTACGTCAAAAATCTCTTCCCAACTATTTTGCAATCTATACAGTGAGGGAAAAAAGTATTTGATCCCCTGCTAATTTTGTACGTTTGCCCACTGACAAAGACATGATCAGGCTATAATTTTAATTGTAGATTTATTTGAACAGTGAGAGACAGAATAACAACAAAAAAATCCAGAAAAACGCATGTCAAAAATGTTATCAATTGATTTGCATTTTAATGAGGGAAATAAGTATTTGACCCCTCTGCAAAACATGACTTAGTACTTGGTGGCAAAACCCTTGTTGGCAATCACAGAGGTCAGACTTTTCTTGTAGTTGGCCACCAGGTTTGCACACATCTTAGGAGGGATTTTGTTCCACTCCTCTTTGCAGATCTTCTCCAAGTCATGAAGGTTTCGAGGCTGACATTTGGCAACTCAAACCTTCAGCTCCCTCCACAGATTTTCTATGGGATTAAGGTCTGGAGACTGGCTAGGCCACTCCAGGGCCTTAATGTGCTTCTTCTTGAGTCACTCCTTTGTTGCCTTGGCCGTGTGTTTTGGGTCATTGTCATGCTGGAATACCCATCCACGACCCATTTTCAATGCCTTGGCTGAGGGAAGGAGGTTCTCACCCAATATTTGACGGTACATGGCCCTGTCCATCGTCTCTTTGATGCGGTGAAGTTGTCCTGTCCCCTTAGCAGAAAAACACCCCCAAAGAATAATGTTTCCACCTCCATGTTTGACGGTGGGGATGGTGTTCTTGGGGTCATAGGCAGCATTCCTCCTCCTCCAAACACGGCGAGTTGAGTTGATGCCAAAGAGCTCGATTTTGGTCTCATCTGACCACAACACTTTCACCCAGTTCTCCTCTGAATCATTCAGATGTTCATTGGCAAACTTCAGACGGCCCTGTATATGTGCTTTCTTGAGCAGGGGGACCTTGCGGGCGCTGCAGGATTTCAGTCCTTCACGGCGTAGTGTGTTACCAATTGTTTTCTTGGTGACTATGGTCCCAGCTGCCTTGAGATCATTGACAAGATCCTCCCGTGTAGTTCTGGGCTGATTCCTCAGCGTTCTCATGATCATTGCAACTCCACGAGGTGAGATCTTGCATGGAGCCCCAGGCCGAGGGAGATTGACAGTTATTTTGTGTTTCTTCCATTTGCGAATAATCGCAACAACTGTTGTCACCTTCTCACTAAGATGCTTGGCGATGGTCTTGTAGCCCATTCCAGCCTTGTGTAGGTCTACAATCTTGTCCCTGACATCCTTGGAGAGCTCTTTGGTCTTGGCCATGGTGGAGAGTTTGGAATCTGATTGATTGATTGCTTCTGTGGACAGGTGTCTTTTATATAGGTAACAAACTGAGATTAGGAGCACTCCCTTTAAGAGTGTGCTCCTAATCTCAGCTCGTTACCTGTATAAAAAGACACCTGGGAGCCAGAAATCTTTCTGATTGAGAGGGGGTCAAATACTTATTTCCCTCATTAAAATGCAAATCAATTTATAACATTTTTGACATGCGTTTTTCTGGATTTTGTTGTTGTTATTCTGTCTCTCACTGTTCAAATAAACCTACCATTAAAATTATAGACGGGTCATTTCTTTGTCAGTGGGCAAACTTACAAAATCAGCAGGGGATCAAATACTTTTTCCCCTCACTGTATGGGACGGCTGTCATTCTTAAATGAAACTGGTATACTTTTTTATTTATCACAGTTTTCTTTAACCAATTATGTTCTTTAATGCAAGGCCGACAGACAAGTTCCTTACTTTTTCCCCCTTCCACTTTCCTCTTCCATTTTTGCGGTAATGCTGCAATTCTTTGGTTGTAATTTTGGGTAGAGCAGACATTTCCATATGTTTCTGTTAGCTGCATGTGCAACATGACTCCACCAGTCCTACCGATGAGATCATTTACGAAGATTATACCTTTTTTAAACATTTTGTCAAAAAAAAAAGTTTTTTTTATCAATTAGTATATTTGAGTTTAACCACAATATTTGTTGCATTATTTGTTCTGTTGTTTCTGGAGGATTAAATTGAAATTGCAACCAACTTTCTATGGCTTGTTTTAGAAATAGTGATATTTGGGAGATGATTTCCCTTTTCAAATAACTGAAAGTGAGAGGTTGTAATCTGAATAAAGGGAAAAAGGCCATTCTTGAACATTGGGTGATACGATCTTACTAATTTGCTAGAGAACCAGTTCGGATTTAAGTAGAACTTTTGTATGACTGAAGCTTTTAGTGATAGGTCTAATGTTTTAATATTTAATCATTTCTGTCCTCCGAATTCATATTCATTATATAGATTAGCCCGTTTAATTTTGTCTGGCATGCCGTTCCAAATAAATTTGACCATTTTTTTTCTCATATAATTTAAAAAAGTGTTCACTAGGCGTAGGCAAGACCATAAGCAAATAGGTAAACTGGGATAATACTAAAGAGTTAATCAGGGTGATTTTCCCACAAATAGACAGGTATTTACCTGGTAGCAAGATCTTATCTATTTTTGCTAACTTTCTATTAGAATTTATTGGAGTGAGATCATTTATTTCATTTGGGATATGTATTCCGAGTATATCCATATCACCATCAGACCATTTTATTGGTAAACTACATGGTAATGTACATTTTTTATTTTTTAGTGATCCAATACGTAATATAGTACATTTATCATAATTTGGTTGTAATCCAGAGGTTAGAAAATGTATCTAGATCTTCTATGAGGCTGTGGAGGGATTCAAGTTGTGGATTTAAAAGAAAACATGAATCATCAGCTTACAATGACACCTTTGTTTTTAAGCCCTGGATTTCTAATCCCTTTATTATTGTTGGATCTGATTTTAATAGCTAACATCTCGATGGCCATAATAAATAGATATGCCGATAGTGGACAACTATCGGCATATCTATTTTCCACTTGTATCCTGTTTCAGTAATAATGAAATCAGACCTTCTTCTTGAGTGTCTGATAATCTACCGTTTACACTCGCAAACTTCAGTGAATTGATTCCTCATCAGCGTTCTAAACTGCCCTATTGTCACCAGGGATTCAAGATGTAATGAGGATTGTAAATTATTCCAACCATAGGTGATGTTAAAACTAAAGGCTGATTTACCTAGGTTAGTAGAGACACAAGGGACTTCAAGAGTTAACTAACCCTGTAAGCGGGTTTGGTGCCTCTTATTTTTATACATTAACAGAGAAATGAGATATGTTGGAAGCTTGTCCAGCAGAGTTTTGTAAACAAAAGGGAAAAATGAAGTGATCTACAGGAATTTAGAGAGGTCCAGCCGACCTTCTGATAAAGGATGCTGTGATGAGTATTAAACCTGTCTCCTGTGGTAAAGCGAAGTGCGTTATAGTACACTGCATCCAAGGGTTTTAGAGTAGCGGCTGCTGCATTCTGATAAATGGTGTCACCATAATTAAGAGCTGGCAGGAAGGTTGCCTGCAGGTAAACCTGCTGTTTAGGGAGAGGCATGATCGATTTCTAGAAAAGAACGCATAAATGTGTAAACCATCTGAAATATTTCTATGAGAATTAGAAAACAACATACATTTAGTTTTTCCAGCAATAACTAACCATTTCAAATCAACAAGGGCTTTCTGCAAGGCAACTAAATCAGATTGAAGCTCTAACATAGCCTGGTCAGCAGTAGAGGCGATAGCATACATAACAGTTTCATCTGCATACAGATGAATGTTACAGGGATGTGAGCCCCCACAACTCCTCTGCATCAAGCCAGCCATTAGCATGTTCTACTTCTCTTCTTTCTACTTACATCCTTCTTCTTGTTATTCTCTTCCTCCTTTCTCTTCTTTTCCTCTCTGATCTGGGCCAGGCGCTGTTTCTTCCTCTCCAGCTCTGCTTTCAGCTCACTCTTATCCTGCTTATCCGCCATGCTGCAAGAGAGAGGGAGAGAGAGGGAACAAGAGAAGTCAATATGAGTTTGAAGATCTAACTGCTTGTGTGTGTGTGTGTGTGTGTGTCCGTGCGCGTGTGATGGTAGCTGCTGGTGGTATCACACTGTAACCATGTGAACACAAGGGGATAACTGTTCATGACAATGTGTCCTTTATCTGTGTGTGACATGGAAAATAAGAAACAAAGTCTTATCTATGCCACGCCTATGTTTAGCTGGGTTGTTATATGTTGAACAACCGAATTCGGTCAGATCTTATCATGGGCAGAGCCGGGATAGAAATAACCCATACATTTCATATTGATTCATTTAGTCCTACTTTTTGTCCATTGATTCATGCAGCAGATAGAATCATGAGATTACAACATGAATCAAAGGTTTGTTATTAACAGTTCAGTGAACACCAAATTAATTAGGTGGTTTATTGGAAACGGGTTGAGCGGCACATTGAATGAATTGGTCACATCACATCTCAGTATGATCATCTGATTCTGCGAGAGCAGGAGCTTGCTCGCTGGCAAACAGTCATCATCTGAGTCATGCTCGATACCAAACTAGCCAGCGACGGAGCACACTGACCGCATTAAAAGACGCAACCCTTCATTTGAACGCTGCTTCATTGTACAATAGTAATCTATTTATCCACAAGGCAATAATCTCCTTGCCATTCTTGCAAGGCACGGGCGTTAGCTAAATAGCTAACGTTACAGCTAACCGGCGATAAACCTGAAAGTGACACTGACAGCTAACGTTAGCTAGCTAGCAAGCTAGCTAAATGCCACCAAACAGTCAGTATGTTTCACGGTGACCATCAGACATGATCAACTCGCGTATCACGTTTTTAAACTACTAAAACATGAAAGTAGCTAGTATTGCACTTACTTTATATAAACAATGCTTTAAATTAACTTAAATTCGCGTGGAGTTACAGTAGATAGCTAGCTAACAGTACAGTACTGGGTAAGTAGGTGATGGAACTGACAGCTCCCCAGGCCCAAACAATGATGATGTCAATCATAGGAAGTAAGGAATACCTTCCCCCCAGAATCTAATCTAAGGTCAGTTTTGTGTTTATCCCATCCTGGTTAAATCTGGAATTCGGGGTGGATAATCTGATTCTAGATCTGTGAACACCCGCAACTTCGACACAGATTAGTGCTATCTGGAATCCTTGGGACGTCCATAATCAACATCGACTTAACCCTAACCGTATTTAACCATTTTTAAGGGACGTCCCAAAGATTCCAGATAGCAAAGACCTTTTAGCTACATGGATGGAAACTGAGGCAGGACAAAATTACATTTGAATAGCCTCATGTACCGCTAGATGGCGCCAATGGTTAATCTAAGATAGCAGATTGACCCTGGCTTGCTCTCATCAAGGAGTTATAGAATAATTCCCTGTAAACCCTGGCTCTCATCAACATTAAAAGCCTGGGGTCAACATGATATTCCAAGGTAGATCAGGTTTCAGACATCTATACTTTGGGGTCATCATGCTCTCTTTCTGATGTTACACGTCTTTGAGTTTGTATACATGTGTTATAACACGTGATTGATATGTGAAATAAGGAATTAGTGGATTCACATAGGACCAACTGTTGTTCAGTTAATTGCTTTGTACTTCTGCTAGAATGGATAAACTGTTATATCAACATAACTGTTGAGCAAGTATATGAACTATTTGTTTAGAGTTAAGGGTAGTGGGTTGGGGTAAGAGTTAAAGGTTGAAATTATGTTGGTTTGAAAGCCTTGTACTTTGATCTTCTGCTCAAGCATGGCCAGATACTGATGACCCCACGTTCCATTTCCACTTGCTCACTGCAGCTGCTTTTCAAAATGGCTGCCACCTCTCTCTATGCCTTTCTTATAGCCCAGCGGACATTTGATGCTCTTGGAATGCCCTGGCTCTGATCACATGGCAGCAAGCAGTAGTCTATGATCTCTTGCTCTCACTCTCGCACTACATTAATGAACTCAATTTCTATAGGGAATGACTGTCATGTTTATACAGCATAAACTGTAATGTTATTTCGGGCTCTTTGTGTGTGGATGGGAAGAGAAAGAGTGTGTGCGCTTCTGTTCAATCTACTGTACTTATTCAATATTCCTCTGTAACAATGACTGTACAGGGCTATCGTTCTGTTACCATGGAAACTCATCAGGTTACCATGACTGAGCAGGTGCATATCGGTTGTGTGTCTGTGCCTCACTCGCTTTCTCCACCAAATAGAACCCGTTTCATACCCCCCAACATACACACTCTTTCTCCCCCCAAACTAAAAAACAAGCGCTCATTCTGAGAAAAAACATGAAATATTCACACGTTTCATTCAAGCCTGCAGATATGTATTCATAGATGGAAAACAGTGAGTTTAGTGATTGTGAATCTTATGCTTATCCTCTACTCCCAGAACTACTGTAGGCTCTCACACACTAACACATCACCACAAGAGTGAGTCTTTACTAAGTCGGGTGTGTGTGTGTGTGACAATCATCTTACCCCTTCTCTATGATAACTTTGTACTGTCAGAATCAGAAAGGGTCTGTCTGTTGTTGTTACAGAGACAGAGCTCGGCAGCAGAACCCACTGTGAGTTTATTATTGTTCAGTCAGTGCCATTGACCTGCCTTCACCTGGTCGGCTCCATTGGGGTGTAAAGGGTTAAGTCATTCACCCAATGAACACAAACAAGTCCAAAGATAATGTGTGTGTGCATGTGTCCCTGTGTGCGTGAATTCCACAGTGATGTCACGAAAGCTTCACCACAACATAACATAGAGGCCTAGCTGCAGGCTGATGCATTGCACCAGATTTGGAACAAAGCATTTTCTCCATCTAGATCATATCACTGTCTTCCTGTTCCATGCATGTTCACCTCTTTCATTTTATAGGATGCCTTTTTAACATGTTCCAATACAACAAAACTCATGTTTTCAACTCACCGTGTGTAGTAGCAGAATTCAAGCATGCACACACACGCACACACAGCGAGTGAATATTTATAAATTGTGTAATACACATGGTAAGAATCATGTAAGAAACAATACGTTTCTAACTATTCATTAAATATTGCTTTATCTCTGACACTTAATGTGTGGCCTATACCTAAAGGCATTCATCTATCTCTATGTATTAAATAATAAGGAACACCTATTGTAGTCATATTGAATTTTGTTTTTAGCCTCTACTATTTAATTATATATTTTGTATGTGAGAGGAGGAGAGATGAACTTGTGTCTTTCGGCCATTTTTGGGGTGTCGCTTCATTGTTTCGCGTCATCTCATCCACAGCACGAGCTAGGTGTGCGCAAATAATAGATATATGTTCAGTAGAACTTTTGTCCCAAACATTTTTGGGTGGTACACTTTTGGTAGCTGATCATCTCAGATCTGTATATTTAGGTACATCATCTAATATGATCAATTGAAACTGTCATTTAAATGCACATAATTCAACATATGGCACAGAATTTTAAGATAATGGCTATACATACATTATTCGAACGTTCTAACTGTAATTCTATATTCCACCATGGAGCGAGCATATCGGTTCTATTTATTGTAATTCCATGGCGCTAACCTCGCGATAGCCGCTTCAAGGATTGGAGCATTACCGTTCTCCTAGCAGCAGGATATTATGCTGGCAGCACGAGCACAGATTCTTTTGTTTTCAAAATAAGAGTCCCCCTGCAAAGACATGCTAAACTCTGGGAATATCGATTTTTTTTAAGCACTAGTGCAGTACAACTGGTTTTCAAAGAATTGCAACCACCTTTAAACAAATTATTTTATTTCATTTTTAATATTGTATTATTTATACCAGCATTTATTTTGAAAGTTTACACAAATACTGATATGTTGAAAGCTACGGTGTAGGCTATATTTAAAATACACTTTTAATAAAATACAAATATGTTATTGTAATTATTCAATAGTCTGCAAAACTTAAATGGTTCTCTCGTGCTGGGCAACGGGTTTAATACAGAGCAACGATGACTCCTTACTCCACCCAATACTTTCACTGCAACGCAATACACAGTATATGGGATACGTATTGGCTTGTAGAGAGAACTGTTCTACTGGTCTCAGCTAAATTGAGGTGGGAAATACTCAGTAGGGTCTCTACTAACCAAATGTGTCGTTTCGGAGGGGGACTGTGTCGTACATACCCAGCAGCACTTCGTTCTCCACCCCCTCCATTGCCCCCAATGTAATACACTGTAATAGACTGTACATGGGATACATATTAGCTTGTAGAGAGAACTTTTCTACCCGTCAGCTAAAGTAGGGTGGGAAATAGGAATTCATATTTTCCCGAAAATCAACCAAGTTTCAATACCAGGAATAATTAATATATCTATCCAGAGAGTCCCAGGAAATACCGCAAACATCGGAAGTGCCCATTTAAAGAGTTTAAAACAAAAGATATGGTCACTATTCCAGGGTTCTCCCAAAATAAGATTATCGCTGCGCCACATTGCTGGTTTGGCTGCGCCACTATGTAAAGATTTCACAGCAAGTGAAACTGACATTTAGTAATGATCGAACAACTTTGATCGCCAATGACAATGTTGTGAATTGCGAAACAGGCCGTTCATAAATTCCGGGCGTTATCATGTTCCTCAATTCATTTAGTGCATTTCAGCAGTAGGCCTGGGGTAATCTCTCGTGGACAGGTTCACGTGTAAATGTCGAGAATCTGTCAAAAGTTGTCAAGTAGAATTATGTGATTACGCGCAGCAGTAGTTCCTGGTTTTGGGTTTTCTTCATTGATTATTTGGACGGATCAGGATTAGGCGAAGGTGGTGCTGTAGTTATTCTAACCCCTGGGAAACACTAAAGACGGACCATTCGTTCTACATTAATATTTTCATTAAATGCCATGTTTTACATTAGCACTGTCGTAGTAAATATATTTGTTATAGTGAATATGGAATATGATATGTTGAGTAAAATGTTGTGCTAAGATCTATTTAGGTCAGGAGCTGGTTATAAGTTCTGTTCCTATCCAATAACAATGGACAAAAGGGTCCTATCTTGTCAGCCTTGTCAGCAGGTGGCCAAGGACAACACCCACGCCATAGGCCTCTCAGTTCTTCCAACTCACGAGTTCTGCCTTGACACACACACAAACACATCATTACTGTTAACACACACACACACAAAATCCCCTCTTTTAGGCTGAACATTTGAAGACAGAGAACCCGACTCAGAGCCAATGCAACAGTGACACTAGCCTGGAGGGGACCTCGCCCAACTCATCAGGACCAATCAGAAGATCAGAACTACTAGATTCAACCTACTTCATTTATTGCATAAAATGTCTGCACACAATGTTTCGGGGCTCTCTTCAGATAGCTCCCTAAGAGTTTGACGAACGAGTCCGTGCACGCGATTCCAGATATCTTTACCTCTGAATAAACTGCCTTTATTATACCATATCCACCCTGTCCAAAGTCTCTACTTGGTCTCAGTTCTCCAGTAAACTTGTGATTATCAACAGCACCCGCCAAACAATTGTCTAGTGCATATAATGTATATATCAATATGATATAGCACATCGTTATTTTATTCAACATAGGAAATGTGAGATAAAATAGATGCTGCTGTGCTGGTGAACAGCTTTGGAACACTGAGCCATTGACTGCACCAGGTGGCTGTGTAACGAGTGGGTTGCTTTTTGACAATAAGGCACTGGTATGTCTACAACCATAACGTTTTGAACCTAGAAGATGACCGAGAGACAAGAAGGAGTCGACCGGGATTGGCAAGAGGACTGTCAGTTTTACATGTAGCTAGCTAGATAATGAACTGAATTGCAATTATCATAAACTACCTAAGGTAACTATATCTGTCAGATGGCGTAGCAGTGCGGTCGTGTTCTTTGTTGTGTGTCCATGTAAATAGCCAGTTTTTTGTATTTTGTATTTTTTCATCCTTCTACAAAATATACTTTCCTGCAACCCGCCTCACTCAATGTGGAAAGGAGTCTATTATTGACTTACCTTTTTATCTAGAATCTCCAGTTGAAACTAGCTAGCCAGCTAACTAGCTACTTGCTATTAGCCACCGTTAGCGGTTTTCACCCAGAACATCAGATTTTCTGCCGGAATAACTGAATCACTGGACATTAACACCGGATCGCAACTATCTAGCCGCAACCGAATGGATGTTGCTGTTGGCTAATCACCACTGCACCGAAGCAAGCACCAGTTAGCCTTGAGCTAGCCTCGAGCCAGGCCCATATCCTGGCTATCTCCCTCTCTGTCTACCGGACGGGAGTAGCCAGCTAACTAGCTACTTGCTATTAGCCACCGTTAGCGGTTTTTCACCATTGTCTGTGGCCTGCACTACCTACCAGCCAGCTCTAGCCTGGACTATTATCGGCCAGTCTGCACAGCGCGTTATCGACCCAGAACATATCGGTTTTTCTGCCGGAATCACTGAATCGCTGGACCTTTAACACCGGATCATCGCAACTAGCTAGCTGCAACCAAATGGATGTTGTTGTTGGCTAATCAGGCTTGAGCTAGCCTCGAGCCAGGCCCATCTCCCGGCTATCTACCTCTCTGTCAACCAGACGGGACCTCCTAGTGTTGACACGGAGCCCCGCCGATCCAAAACGACTTGTCTGCCGACAAAATCGTCTGATGTGGTTTCAACAGGCTTCCCGTTACAACGTCGACCACGAAGATCCATCTGCTAGCCCCGGCCCGCTAGCACACGCAAGCCATGGCCTCTTGCTCGCCAGTGCTGTAGCAGCCCCCAAACTACCTCCAAACTCTCCTATTGCTGTTCACCGGACCTTATGATAACTTAGCTATACAGCTGATGCCTGCTGGACTGTTCCTTTATACGGTACCGCATCCTGTTTATGTTTAGCCTCAGCCCAAACTTTGTCGCCATTACCAGCTGTTGTCTTAGCTCTCTCGACTAACACCTGTGATTGCTTTATGCCTCTCTCCCATGTCAATATGCCTTGCTTATTGCTGTTTCGGTTATTTCTTATTGTACTATTTCACTGTAGATCCCCTAGCCCAGCTCAACCTGCCTTAGATAGCTCCTTTGTCCCACCCCCCATACACGCGGAGACCGACTCAATCGGTGCCTCCAGTGATGCTATCTCTTTCATTGTTACCCAACGCTTAGCTTTACCTCCACTGTACTCATATCCTTCCATATCCTTGTCTGTACATAATGCCCTGAATCTATTCTACAACGCCCGGAAATCTGCCCCTTTTTTTCTCTGTACCCAACGCACTAGAAGACCAGTACTTAAAGCCTTTAGACGTATCCATATTCTACTCCTCCTCTGTTCCTCTGGTGACGTAAAGGTTAACCCAGGCTCTGTAGCCCCCAGTATCACTCCTACTCCCCAGGCGTTATCATTTGTTGACTTCTGTAACCGCAAAAGCCTTGGTTTCTTGCACGTTTACATCCGAAGCCTCCTTCCTAAGTTTGAGTTATTCACTGCGTTAGCACACTCCGCCAACCCTGATGTTCTAGCAGTGTCTGAATCCTGGCTTAGGAAGGCCACCAAAAATTCAGAAATGTCCATCCCCAACTACATTTTCCGTCTCGATAGAACTGCCAAAGGGGGTGAGGTTGCAATCTACTGTAGAGAGAGCCTGCAGAGCTCTATCGTACTATCCAGGCCTGTGCCCAAACAGTTTGAGCTTCTACTTCTAAAAATCCACCTTTCCAGAAATAAGTCTCTCACTGTTGCCGCTTGTACAGACCCCCATCAGCCCCGACCTGTGCCCTGGACACCATATGTGAACTGATTGCCCCCCATCTATCCTCAGAGTTCGTACTGCTTGGTGACCTAAACTGGGATATGCTTAACACCCCGGCCAACCTACAATCTAAACTAGATGCCCTCAATCTCACACAAAATTATAAACGAACATACCAGGTACAACCCTAAATCTGTAAACATGGGCACCCTCATAGATATCATCCTGACAAAATTACCCTCTAAATACACCTCCGCTGTCTTCAACCAGGATCTCCATGATCACTGCCTTATTGCCTGTGTCTGTAACGGGTCCGCGGTCAAACGACCACCCCTCATCACTGTCAAACGCTCCTAAAACACTTTAGCGAGCAGGCCTTTCTAATTGACATGGCCTGGGTATCCTAGATGGATATTGACCTCATTCCGTCAGTAGAG
Organism: Coregonus clupeaformis; assembly: GCF_020615455.1. Taxonomy (NCBI): domain Eukaryota; kingdom Metazoa; phylum Chordata; class Actinopteri; order Salmoniformes; family Salmonidae; genus Coregonus; species Coregonus clupeaformis. Next base: position 15,597,809 of record NC_059205.1, read on the forward strand.
GATGCCTGGTTGTTCTTCAAAAGTGATTTCCTCTCAATCTTAAATGAGCATGCCCCATTCAAAAAATTCAGAACTAAGAACAGATATAGCCCCTGGTTCACCCCAGACTTGAATGCCCTTGACCAGCACAAAAAAATCCTGTGGCGTACTGCATTAGCATCGAACAGCCCCCGCGATATGCAACTTTTCAGGAAGTCAGGATCCAATATACACAAGCAGTTAGGAAAGCAAAGGCTAGCTTTTTCAAACAGAAATGTGCATCCTGTAGCACTAACTCCAAAAAGTTTTGGGACACTGTAAAGTCCATGGAAAATAAGAGCACCTCCCATCTGCCCACTGCACTGAGGCTAGGAAACAATATCACCACCGATTAAATCTACAATAATCGAGAATTTCAACAAGCATTTTGCTATGGCTGGCCATGCTTTCCACCTGGCTACCACTACCCCGGCCACCAGCTCTGTACCCTCCGCTGCAACTTGCCCATGCCCCACCCGCTTCTCCTTCACACAAATTCAGACAGCTGATGTTCTGAAAGAGCTGAAAAATCTGGACCCCTACAAATCAGCTGGCCTAGACCATCTGGACCCTTTCTTTCTAAAATTAGCCGCCGAAATTGTCGCAACCCCTATTACTAGCCTGTTCAACCTCTCTTTCGTAACGTCTGAGATCCCCAGAGATTGGAAAGCTGCCGCGGTCATCCCCCTCTTCAAAGGGGGTGACACTCTATATCCAAACTGTTACAGACCTATATCCATCCTGCCCTGCCTTTCGAAAGTATTTGAAAGCCAAGTTAACCATTTCAAATCCCACCGTACCTTCTCTGCTATGCAATCCGGTTTCCGAGCTGGTCATGGGTGCACCTCAGCCACGCAGAAGGTCCTAAACGATATTATAACCACGATCGATAAAATATAGTACTGCGCAGCCGTCTTCATCGAACTGGCCAAGGCTTTCGACTCTGTCAACCACCGCATTCTTATTGGCAGACTAAATAGCCTTGGTTTCTCTAATGACTGCCTCGCCTGGTTCACCAACTAATTCTCAGATAGAGTTCAATGTGTCAAATCGGAGGGCCTGTTGTCTGGACCTCTGGCCGTCTCTATGGGGGTGCCACAGGGTTCAATTCTCGGGCCGACTCTATTCTCTGTGTATATCAATGATGTCGCTCTTGCTGCTGCTGACGCTCGGATCCACCTCTATGCGGACGACACCATTTTGTATACATCTGGCCCTTCATTGGACAATGTGTTAACAAACCTCCAAACGAGCTTCAACGCCATACAACACTCCTTCCGTAGCCTCCAACTGCTCTTAAACACTAGTAAAACTAAATGCATGCTCTTCAACCGAACGCTGCCTGCACCCGCCCACCCGACTAGAATCACTCCTCTCGGCGGGTCTGACCTAGAGTATGTGGACAACTACAAATACCTAGGTGTCTGGTTAGACTGTAAACTCTCCTTCCAGACTCACATTAAGCATCTCCAATCATAAGTTAGATCTAGAATCGGCCTCGTATTTCGCAACAAAGCCTCCTTCACTCATGCTGCCAAACATGCCCTCGTAAAACTGACTATCCTACCGATCCTTGACTTCGGCAATGTCATTTACAAAATAGCCTCCAACACTCTACTCAGCAAATTGGATGTAGTCTATCACAGTGCCATCCGTTTTGTCACCAAAGCCCCATATACTACCCACCATTGTTACCTGTACGCTCTTGTTGGCTGGCCCTCACTACATATTCGTCGCCAAACCCACTGGCTCCAGGTCATCTATAAATCACTGCTAGACAAATCCCTGCCTTATCTTAGCTCATTGGTCACCATAGCAACACCCACCCGTAGTCTGCGCTCCAGCAGGTATATCTCACTGGTCATCCCCAAAACCAACACCTCCTTTGGCCGCCATTCCTTCCAGTTCTCTGCTGCCAATGACCGGAACGAACTGCAAAAATATTTTAAGCTGGAGACACTTATCTCCCTCACTAACTTTAAGCATCAGTTGTCAGAGCAGCTTACCGATCACTGCACCTGTACACAGCCATTCTGCAATTAGCCCACCCAACTACCTCATCCCCATATTGTTATTTATTTTGCACCCCAGTATCTCTATTTGCCCATCTATCATTCCATTATTAATACGAAATTGTAACTATTTTTGCACTATGGCCTATTTATTGCCTTACCTCCATAACTTACTACATTCGCACACACTGTATATATATTTTCTGTTGTATTTTTGACTGTATGTTTTGTTTACCCCATATGTAACTCTGTGTTGTTTTTATCACACTGCTTTGCTTTATCTTGGCCAGAACGCAGTTGTAAATGAGAACTTGTTCTCAACTGGCTTACCTGCTTAAATAAAGGTGAAATATGTTTTATTTTTTTAAGCAATGCATGTTGACAAGCTACCTCACGTTAGCTAGATCCCATTAGCTATAGCCTACAATTGTAACTCGCAGGTGTAGCCTACTTAAGCAATAGAGTCGATACTTAAAGAATTTAGAGGGTTATCACTTAGCTAGCTAGCTACCTAGGCAAAAAAAATTGACATTACCATCTTTGAGGGCAGTTTGACTGCAAAATTAGGTCTCAACAATTACATGCATCCAAGTTAACTAGCTAACCACAGTAAAATAAGGAGGAGAATGATGGAATAAGTTGAGGTAATAATTGTTAGTGAGATGAGACATGGTGCCATAATATAATACAATTGGTTGGCATATCATATTTTTTTAAATCAGCTCTATTGTCATTTACAGACATCAATCATGAAATAGTCAACTGATACATGAATCCTAAAGTAATATTTTATTTTGTTAATCTCTGCAGGTTTGTCCTTTGTCCTCTGGTGGAGATGGATGTCACCATAGAGCCCCACAGTGGATAACCGTGTAATTCTCTCTCGGACAAGGTGAGTTTTATCAATATATTAGCCTCAATTTACTCTCAAATTCAAAACTAGCAACAGAGAAGACCTCAGCAAGACTACAAATTCCTGCAGGAAGCTCTAGCCGACACCGTCAGCAACCGTTCACCAGCGCGATCAGAGACCTGTGCTGTATTGAAAATGAATAGAATAAAGTGTTGAACTTCTTCCGTCCTTTTTGTCTTAACTAGCTACTGACTACACTTCAGCTAGCTAGCAGAGCAGTAGATAAAAAAATAATGGTTTGTACAGTATGTCGACTTTGGTGTCTATTTCAGGCCTTATGGCATTTTTCAAGGATGAGCATAAGAGTATTAAAAGGGGAGAAGACCACTATAAGTCTGGCCATGTGGAGAAGTGCACCTATAGTGAGGGGTAACTTACCGGTTTGGTCAGGGCCAGCATGAGAGAAACAGTTTATCCTGTGTCGGTGAGTGTAGCTATTAAGTTACGTTTGAGCGTCTTAGCAATATAATGTGTTCTATACAGCTGTCAATGTCAGTTTAGTGTGAACCCCTTTTTACTCCATCCAACACAGGATCAATGTTCTCCAGTGTAACCAACTTCATATAGCCACCCAGAAGAAAGGCACACGGACACCCACACTTCAGGTTGACTTGGTTTTTATCTGCAGTAAAAGTTATCAAACAGTGATGACAGGCATTGACAGGACGGTCACTGGTTAGGTAGGACACGAGATATCTTTTAGATAGGAGAAACAGTAATGATACATGCCCTCAATGTGAAGTGACATCAATCCATAAATACAGAGCACAACCCTTTTTATATAAACCTTAAGGTAGAAATAAAATAACTCACTTAATCTTTCATTAAAGAAGTCTTGAATTACCAATAAATCACCTGTTAGCAAAAGCTAGCGTGACATTACAGTGCTAATAAGCTCATCATTAACATGGTTAGCTAACCCAGCAAACACTTGGTTAACTTGCTGAAATAGGCTTTAAATCAATTAACGGCAACATAAATATATATACACAGTCACATTCGCTATTGACTTATATGAACCAGTTTTCAAAAGACACTTGTGTTACAGTTAACAGTTATGTACAGAGGAAGGAAACACAAACCTGCTCTCAGAATAGCTCTGGCTGAAGAGCAGGCAGACCAACTTTCCAAATAGGGGAGAAGCACTCAAAACCCACTAGTTGTTCTTTCAAATAAAATAATACAAAAAGGTAAGTCTGAAGACCTCTTGTATTGCCAACCTTTACAACAATGGCAGTAAATATTTTTAAGAATTCGACAACACATAATGAAAAGGAAACTTTATTCATATCACACCTTTTTTTGAAGTGAATGGTTTCACCCACTACACTGCCCGGGAACGGCGGTGTTCTTTTGATATTTACATTGTGCGCAGCGTGAGCGAGGTTGATGGAAACTCTTCATTTTCACACCAGCACACAACCCCAACACAGAAAACCAGGACATGGAAGTAGTATGCTCAAGGTAAGTTTTATTTTAAATCCATGGGTTAACATGGATCGGACACCGTTTCCCCACCTCCCACAGCAGACTGCACGATTTCCCGGACTGTGTCGACACAATACAGCCTCCCCTCAGGTAGGTTACCCTCCCCCTGACTCCCTCAGGTAAATATCGGGCATGCAAAAGTGACACTAACACACTACATTATTCTGATATGGCACTACAACAAGATAGTTATTCTAAGGGAAGGCAAGGCAAACAATATGGTGAAAAGCACTACAATCTCGCTCTGGTGCTGCACACAATATGGGACCCACCCTTGGCCCTGCTCTACTCTGCCAACCCCTCTAACGGACTCTCTACTGCTATGGGACAAAATAGGGAGGTGGAAAGACAGACAAGACTAAATATAGAAAGGGTGGGGATAGGTTCTCGATTTCTAGGGCCCGACAAGAACCAAAATAAGTCTCTGTATGGCGATATCCAGATCCGCACAGCTCCCCCTGCTGGAACGCGCCCGGTCTGAGACTCTGCTTGGCGACTTCGCCGATGGCCCCGCCTCCGGTGCTAAACAAGAGGAATACAGACGGCAGGGAACACTGCCAACAAGTGGCTTTCGGTGGCGTAGCAAAACGGCCCAGAGAGAGAAAGAGTAATGAAAGGGGAACACAGGAAGAATCACAACCCTTACTTAAAAGAGCTAAAGCTCCTAGATGTGCGTTGTACCAATGCCTCTCTTGGTCCTCTGCTTTCAGATCACCACTCAACTCCACAGCCCCAGTTCCTTGTTAGCGCAGCCGCCCACTACCTCACTCAAATGCACCAGTAAGACTTCTGGTCCCGCAGACACTGGTCCAGTGTGATTACAGTAAACACCCAAGACATGGAAACTTGCATAGGGGACCAATCCCCACGGAGAGACATTCTCCCCTCAACTCCCAGGCCCGAACAGCATAAAACACCAGGCTTTTAAAGGAAATTACAGCCAATCCCCAGCTACCTGTCGGATTAGCAAACTCGCTGTAGGTGCGTCTGATCACACCAGCCCCGCCACCCACTTATCTACCAATCCATCTCGTGACATCAACATTCTACAAGGAAAGAGCATTAACCAGATTACCCCGGATACCAGACTTAGATGAGTGATAACTCAGTTCTAGAATGTTGTCATTGATGAGAATGAATCTAAAAATCTATTGACTTTTAGACATCCAGTCTGTATTGTAGTTGCATGACCAGAGACAAATCTTCAAAGGCACAGTATGTATTTATTCGGAGTGGTACATGCATTCACACAGTCTTGATTTATAGGATCCTTCCCACTATATGATTGATATGTCAATTGATAAAATCCCAAGTTATCTATTAGAAGTTTATGGAAAAACTGCACTTGTCCTCATGTGAAAATTACAGTTTATTAAATATTCTACAGCTGTAATGTCATCAATCAAATCAAACTTCATTTATACAGCACATTTCTTACAACAAATGCATTTCAAGGTGTTCAAAGTCATACATTGAAAGGCATGTGGCACTTAACATCCTTCCTCTTGGCAGGTCTCTATAGTTGACCAGGGAATTCTCTCTACCACATGTGAATGCCTCCGTGGAGCTCATTACATTTACATTTTCGTCATTTAGCTGACGCTCTTATCCAGAGCGACTTACAAGTGTAGCCATGCAGACTATTTTGTAGTTTCACAATATCGGCCGTGCAGATAAAAGACCCAAGATGGCGTAGCAGTGCGGTCGTGGTTTTATTCTGTGTCCTAGTGTAAATATCCAGTTTCTTGTTTTTTTTGTGTCTATTTTGTATATATTTCTCAATTTTACTTTTCATTCTTTAACTAAATATACTTTCCTGCAACCCGCCTCACCCAACGTGGAAAGGATTCTATTATTTATTTAGAACTTTCATCAAGAACCTTAAGCTGAAACTAGTCTAGCTGCAACTGAATGGCTACTTGCTATTAGTCACCGTTAGCGTCTTCACCATTGTCCGTGGCCTACACTATCCACCAGCCAGCTCTAGCTCTAGCCTGGACAATTCGTCGGCCAGTCTGCACAGCGTGCTATCGACCCAGAGCATATCAGACTTTCTGCCGGAATCACTGGACCCTAGCGCCGGATCATCGCAACCAGCTAGCTGCAACCTGTTGCTGGCTAATTACCATTGCCCCATAGCAAGCACCAGTTAGCCTTGAGCTAGCCTCAGGCCCATCTCCCGGCTATCTACCTCTCTGTCAACTGGACGGGACCTCCTAGTGTTGACACTGAGCCCCGCCGATCCAACAGGACTGGTTTGCCGACGAAATCGTCTGATGTGGTTTCAACAGGCTTCCCGTTGCGACAACCACGAAGATCCATCTGCTAGCCCCGGCCCGCTAGCACACGCAAACTACAACTGTGCTTCCTGCTAGCTGTGCTGAAGCACCAATTTGAACTGCTCTCGGACTCACATTGCTGTTCACTGGACCTTATGATCACTCAGCTGCACAGCTGATGCCTGCTGGACTGTTCCTTTACACGGTACCCTGTCCTGTTTATTCTGTTTAGCCTCAGCCCAAACTTTATCGCTATTACCAATTGTTGTCTTAGCTCTCTCTAATAACACCTGTGATTGCTTTATGCCCCTCTCCCATGTCAATATGCCTTGCCTATTGCTGTTTGGGTTAGTTCTTATTATACAATTTCACGGTAGAACCCCAAGTCCCTCTCAAACTGCCTCAAATAGTTCCTTTGTTCCACCCCCCATACACGCCGAGACCGGCTCAATCGGTGCCTCCAGTGATGCTATCTCTTTCATTGTTACCCAACGCTTAGGTTTACCTCCACTGTACTCATATCCTTCCATATCCTTTTCTGTACATAATGCCCTGAATCTTTTCTACAACGCCCGGAAATCTGCCCCCTTTATTCTATGTACCCAACGCACTAGAAGACCAGTACTTAAAGCCTTTAGTCGTATCCTTATTCTAGTCCTCCTCTGTTCCTCTGGTGATGTAGAGGCTAACCCAGGCCCTGCAGCCCCCAGTATCACTCCTACTCCCCAGGAGCTATCATTTGTTGACTTCTGTAACCGTAAAAGCCTTGGTTTTCTGCACGTAAATATCAGAAGCCTCCTTCCTAAGTTTGAGTTATTCACTGCGTTAGCACACTCCGCCAACCCTGATGTTCTAGCAGTGTCTGAATCCTGGCTTAGGAAGGCCACCAAAAATTCTGAAATTTCCATCCCCAACTATAACATTTTCCGTCTAGATAGAACTGCCAAAGGGGGTGGAGTTGCAATCTACTGTAGAGATAACCTGCAGAGCTCTATCATACTATCCAGGTCTGTGCCCAAACAGTTTGAGCTTCTACTTCTAAAAATCCACCCTTCCAGAAATAAATCTCTCACTGTTGCCGCTTGCTACAGACCCCCCTCAGCCCCCAGCTGTGCCCTGGACACCATATGTGAATTGATTGCCCCCCATCTATCCTCAGAGTTCGTACTGCTTGGTGACCTAAATTGGGATATGCTTAACACCCCGGCCATCCTACAATCTAAACTAGATGCCCTCACACAAATTATCAACGAACCTACCAGGTACAACCCTAAATCCGTAAACATGGGTACCCTCAGATATCATCCTGACTAACTTACCCTCTAAATACACCTCCGCTGTCTTCAACCAGGATCTCAGCGATCACTGCCTTATTGCCTGCGTCCGTAACGGGTCCGCGGTCAAACGACCACCCCTCATCACTGTCAAACGCTCCCTAAAACACTTCAGCGAGCAGGCCTTCCTAATTGACCTGGCCCAGGTATCCTGGATGGATATAGATCTCATTCCGTCAGTAGAGGATGCCTGGTTGTTCTTTAAAAGTAATTTCCTCTCAATCTTAAATAAACATGCCCCATTCAAAAAATACAGAACTAAGAACAGATATAGCCCCTGGTTCTCCTCAGACTTGACTGCCCTTGACCAGCACAAAAACATCCTATGGCGTACTGCATTAGCATCAAATAGCCCCCGCGATATGCAACTTTTCAGGGAAGTTAGGAACCAATATACACAAGCAGTTAGGAAAGCAAAGGCTAACTTTTTCAAACCGAAATTTGCATCCTGTAGCACTAACTCCAAAAAGTTTTGGGACACTGTAAAGTCCATGGAGAATAAGAGCACTTCCTCCCAGCTGCCCACTGCACTGAGGCTAGGAAATACTATCACCACCGATAAATCTACAATGTTCGAGAATTTCAACAAGCATTTTGCTACGGCTGGCCATGCTTTCCACCTGGCTACCACTACCCCGGCCACCAGCTCTGCACCCTCCGCTGCAACTTGCCCATGCCCCCCCCGCTTCTCCTTCACACAAATCCAGACAGCTGATGTTCTGAAAGAGCTGCAAAATCTGGACCCCTACAAATCATCTGGGCTAGACAATCTGGACCCTTTCTTTTCTAAAACTAGCCGCGAAATTGTCGCAACCCCTATTACTAGCCTGTTCAACCTCTCTTTCGTAACATCTGAGATCCCCAGAGATTGGAAAGCTGCCGCGGTCATCCCCCTCTTCAAAGGGGGTGACACTCTAGATCCAAACTGTTACAGACCCATCATCCTGCCCTGCCTTTCGAAAGTTTTTGAAAGCCAAGTTAACAAACAGATCACCGACCATTTCGAATCCCACCGTACCTTCTCCGCTATGCAATCCGGTTTCCGAGCTGGTCATGGGTGCACTTCAGCCACGCTCAAGGTCCTAAACGATATTATAACCGCGATCGATAATAGACAGTACTGTGCAGCCGTCTTCATCGACCTGGCCAAGGCTTTCGACTCTGTCAACCACCGCATTCTTATTGGCAGACTAAATAGCCTTGGTTTCTCAAATGACTGCCTCGCTTGGTTCACCAACTACTTCTCAGATAGAGTTCAATGTGTCAAATCGGAGGGCCTGTTGTCTGGACCTATGGCAGTCTCTATGGGGGTGCCACAGGGTTCAATTCTTGGGCCGACTCTTTTCTCAGTGTATATCAATGATGTCGCTCTTGCTGCTGGTGACTCTCAGATCCACCTCTACGCAGACGACACCATTTTGTATACATCTGGCCCTTCATTGGACACTGTGTTAACAAACCTCCAAACGAGCTTCAATGCCATACAACACTCCTTCAGTAGCCTCCAACTGCTCTTAAACACTAGTAAAACTAAATGCATGCTCTTCAACCGAACGCTGCTTGCACCCGCCCACCCGACTAGAATCACTACTCTCGACGGGTCTGACCTAGAGTATGTGGACAACTACAAATACCTAGGTGTCTGGTTAGACTGTAAACTCTCCTTCCAGACTCACATTAAGAATCTCTAATCCAAAGTTAAATCTAGAATCGGTTTCCTATTTCGCAACAAAGCCTCCTTCACTCATGCTGCCAAACATGCCCTCGTAAAACTGACTATCCTACCGATCCTTGACTTCGGCGATGTCATTTACAAAATAGCCTCCAACACTCTACTCAGCAAATTGGATGTAGTCTATCACAGTGCCATCCATTTTGTCTCCAAAGCCCCATATCCTACCCACCACTGTGACCTGTACGCTCTTGTTGGCTGGTCCTCACTACATATTCGTCGCCAAACCCACTGGCTCCAGGCCATCTATAAATCACTGCTAGGCAAATCCCCGCCTTATCTTAGCTCATTGGTCACCATAGCAACACCCACCCGTAGTATGCGCTCCAGCAGGTATATCTCACTGGTCATCCCCAAAGCCAACACCTCCTTTGGCCGCCATTCCTTCCAGTTCTCTGCTGCCAATGACTGGAACAAATTACAAAAATCTCTGAAGCTGGAGACACTTATCTCCCTCACTAACTTTAAGCATCAGTTGTCAGAGCACCTTACCGATCACAGCCCATCTGAAATTAGCCCACCCAACTACCTCATCCCCATATTGTTATTTATTTTGCTCATTTGAACCCCAGTATCTCTATTTGCACATCATCTCTTGCACATCTATCATTCCAGTGTTAATACTAATTGTAATTATTTTGCACTATAGCCTATTTATTGCCTTACCTCCATAACTTGCTACATTTGCACACACTGTATATATTTTTTCTGTTGTATTTTTTACTTTATGTTTTGTTTTACCCCATATGTAACTCTGTGTTGTTTTTATCGCACTGCTTTGCTTTATCTTGGCCAGGTCGCAGTTGTAAATGAGAACTTGTTCTCAACTGGCTTACCTGGTTAAATAAAGGTTAAATAAAAAAAATAAAAAAAAGATGTGAAATGCGAGTGGAGGAAGCCAGCCGTGCCCAACCAAGCGCAGTCAGTGGAGGACCTGTACCCGGCCGAAGACTACAACCCTCTCTCCCGAGAGCCCACAGAGGAGGATCTTCAGTGGTTAAGGAACCGTCTCTGGGGCAGGTTTAGTGGAATGGTATGTCTCCTTGAACCAGAACAACTGCTACCCTACCTGTCATCCCTGTCTGTACCGGAAATTGTAAAAATAAATAAAAAATAAAGGGTACCTGGGGCATGCAGGCATCCTGGCTGGCGTTTTGCTGTCGGTGGAGCAGCAGGAGGCTATACGTCAGGCAACAGTTGGACATCGCACCAACCCCAACGGGCGCACCATGAGGAGAGGGAGGTTGTCGGCCAAATGCGTTACTCCGTCGCTGCTAAAAAGGGTCCTCAGATCAGTCATTGGATGGGGTGTTGTCTGTAAAATGGAGCACCTAACTAAAGTAATGTAGTTAACGTAAGTTCAATCACAAAGGCTGGTCTGAGTGAATCTCCTCACAGTTTCATTCAGTAGTACAACACAATTCACATAGCATTTTATCATGGGCACAGTGGGAATGTATATCTGTGCTGTTTAAATTGTCTTACTCCCAGAGTGTGAGAGAGAGTACATGACTTCCAGCCAGATCTCCTTGCTGAGGGTGGCGTTGATCATGCACTGCTTCTCGTTGGGTGAGCCTGATGTTCCGCATGTCACGCCTCATGTCTAAAACATGGGGGAAAGGGGACAAAGTCAAAATGTCGATGCATCTACAAATTCAATGTTTTACACTATTGTATCATATTTTATGAGTTACTGACTTGTTCGTCCACAGGCTCGATGTGCTGTAGTCTCCACAACTGGACACTCTCGCTCGGATCACACTGGCACAGGATGTCCATGTACCGGATGGTCTGAGGGATGCACTCCTGTTGGACTGGAAAACAAAGAGACAGTCAGTGGTGGGTCTTTTTCAATGCTGTATCAACATCTTTATCTGGACAGAAAATTGCTTATCATAACACAAAACCACCTTGGACAATGTGACAAGTAATAATAATAATAATAATAATAATAATATGCCATTTAGCAGACGCTTTTATCCAAAGCGACTTAGTCATGCGTGCATACATTATATATATTTTTTTGTGTATGGGTGGTCCCGGGGATCGAACCCACTACCTTGGCGTTACAAGCGCCGTGCTTTACCAGCTGAGCTACAGAGGACCACAAGTGGTCCCTCAACACCCAATCCTCATGTCTCATTGTTTGTTCTGGTTTCCCAATCAACAATCTGGATCTTCCTCTTCTGCCATGGTGGATGAGCTACCTTTTCTGGTAAATACAGGGACATTTCTCTTTCCCAACAGAAAATGGCAGCTGCAGACCCGAGTGTTGTCACTGGGTTTCCAGTCTGTCCATCTGAAAGACAAAATTCAAAATTCAAAATATAAGTTACTTTTACTAACTATCCAAGTTGATTACAAAAATTGTAACATCTATATTAAAATACCATAACCCACAGACTTGACTATAGGAACGGTAAAATAGACTGGGCTTTGGTCTATTTGCACATCTAAAATCCTACTATGTGGATGGGACATTTTTGCTAGGATGGAGAAATTATCTGAAATGCTCGACTAGATGATCAGGACAATCTAGGGTACTATTTGCATGAAGAGGTGAAGTATTGCGATGAGTTATATGACTGTACTTCTGATTCTAATTCTCTAGAGGAAAGTTAAAACCCTCAGCCCTGAGGTCACTGAGACTGAGGAGGACCAACAGTGATAGGGGGATCATCTGAAAGGGACTGACATGCAGGGATGGAACATAAGGATCAGTCCCCTCCTGTACTCCCTGTTCACCCATGACTGCATGGCCAGGCACGACTCCAACACCATCATTAAGTTTGCCGACGACACAACAGTGGTAGGCCTGATCACCGACAACGATGAGACAGCCTATAGGGAGGAGGTCTTAGACTTGGCCATGTGGTGCCAGGATAACAACCTCTCCCTCAACGTGATCAAGACAAAGGAGATGATTGTGGACTACAGGGAACAAAGAGGACTGAGCACGCCCCCATTCTCATCGACGGGCTGTAGTGGAACAGGTTGAGAGCTTCAAATTCCTTGGTGTCCACATCACCAACGAACTATCATGGTCCAAACACACCAAGACAGTCGTGAAGAGGGCACGACAAAACCTATTCCACCTCAGGAGACTGAAAAGATTTGGCATGGGTCCTCAGATCCTCAAAGTTTTACAGCTGCACCATCGAGAGCATCCTGACTGGTTTCATCACCGCCTGGTATGGCAACTGCTCGGCCTCTGACCGCAAGGCACTACAGAGGGTAGTGCGTATGGCCCAGTACATCACTGGGGTCAAGCTTCCTGCCATCCAGGACCTCTATACCAGGCGGTGTCAGAGGAAGGCCCTAAAAATTGTCAAAGACTCCAGCCACCCTAGTCATAGACTGTTCTCTCTGCTACTGCACGGCAAGCGGTACCGGAGCGCCAAGTCTAGGTCCAAAAGGCTTCTCAACAGCTTTTACCCCCAAGCCATAAGACTCCTGAACAGCTAATCATGGCTACCCGGCTTATTTGCATTGCCCACCCCACCCTCTTTTATGCTGCTGCTACTCTGTTTACTATTTATGCATAGTCACTAACTATACCCACATGTACATATGACCTCAATTACCTCGACTAGCCGGTGCCCCCGCACATTGACTCTGTACCGGTACCCCCCTGTATATAGCCTCCCTAATGCTATTTGCTTTTATTTTTCTTAATTAACACTTTATTTTACATTTTTCTTTTTTAAAAACTGCATTGTTGGTTAAGGGCTTGTATGTAAGCATTTCACTAATGTCTACACCTGTTGTATTCGGCGCAATAAAATTTGATTTTAATAAAAACATTTTAGTAATAAAATAATGCTAAGGTAGCTAGCTAGGTAATTAGAAAAATGCTAAAACAAGAATACACACGAGAAATACACAATCAATTTATACGAAAAACTAAAAAGGCTATAATATCTATTTGCTAGGTTGCTTGCTACTTGTCGATGAAAGTTTGCATGGAGAAATGTGGAGGTTTTTCCCACCCTGCGCCTTGAGTGATACATCAAAGCTTGTGACAGGATGTCCAAGGACCTCCAGAGCCTTCTGACCAACTACCTGCGATCTCTCCAGAGCACAGAAAAGTACTGTAAACTCCACTCATAATAGTACAGTGCATTTGGAAAGTATTCAGACCCCTTGACTTTTTCCACACTTTATGTTACAGCCTTATTCAAAAAAATTATAAAAAATGTCCCCCCCCTCATCAATCTACATACCAATGACAAAGCGAAAACAGGTTATTCATTTTTGCTAATTTATAAAATAAAAAGCCCTGAAATAAGTATCCAGACCCTTTACGCAGTACTTTGTTGAAGCACCTTAAGCAGTGATTACAGACTCAAGTCTTCTTGGGTATGACGCTACAAGCTTGACACACCTGGTTTTGGGGAGTTTCTTGCATTCTTCTCTGCAGATCCTCTCAAGCTCTGTCAGATTGGATGGCTGTCTGCTGTTTTCAGGTCTCTCCAGAGATGTTCGATCGGGTTCAAGTCCGGGTTCTGGCTGGGCCACTCAATGACATTCAGAGACTTGTCCCGAAGCCACTCCTGCGTTGTCTTGGCTGTGTGCTTAGGGTCGTTGTCCTGTTGAAAGGTGAACCTTCGACCCAGTCTGAGGTCCTGAGTGCTCTGGAGCAGGTTTTCATCAAGGATCTCTCTGTACTTTGCTCCGTTAATCTTTCCCTCAACCCTGACTAGTCTCTCAGGCCCTGCCGCTGAAAAACATCCCTACAGCGTGATGCTGCCACCACCATGCTTCACCGTAGGGATGGTGCCAGATTTCCTCCAGATGTGACGCTTGGCATTCAGGCCAAAGAGTTCAATCTTGGTTTCATCAGACCAGAGAATCTTGTTTCTCATGGTCTGAGAGTCTTTAGGTGCCTTTTGGCAAACTCCAAGCGGGCTGTCATGTGCCTTTTACTGAGGAGTGGCTTCCGTCTGGCCACTCTATCATAAAGGCCTGATTGGTGATGCTGCAGAGATGGTTGTCCTTCTGGTAGATTCTCCCATCTCCACAGAGGAACTCTGGAGCTCTGTCAGAGTGACCATCGGGTTCTTGGTCACCTCCCTGACCAAGGCCCTTCTCCCCCGATTGCTCAGTTTGGCCGGGTGGCCAGCTCTAGGAAGAGTCTTCTTGATTCCAAACTTCTTCCATTTAAGAATGATGGAGGCCACTGTGTTCTTGGGGATCATCAATGCTGCAGACATTTTTTGGACCCTTCCCCAGATCTGTGCCTCGACACAATCCTGTCTCTGAGCTCTACGGACAATTCCTTTGACCTCATGGCTTGGTTTTAGCTCTGACATGCACTGTCGAGTGTGGGACCTTATATAGGCAGGTGTGTGCCTTTCCAAAGCATGTCCAATCAATTGAATTTACCACAGATGGACTCCAATCAAGTTGTAGAAACATCTCAAGGATGATCAATGGAAACAGGATGCACCTGAGCTCAATTTCGAGTCTCATAGCAAAAGGTCTGACTACTTATGTCAATTAGGTATCTGTTTTTATTTTTAATACATTTGCACAACAACAAAAAAATACTGTTTTAACTTTGTCATTATGGGGTATTGTGTGTAGATTGATGAGGACAGTTTTTTATTTAATCAATTTTAGAATAAACCTGTAACGTAACAAAATGTGGAAAAGGGGAAGGAGTCTAAATTCTTTCTGAATGCACTGTATACTTGATGCGCTCTGTAAATCTCCTTCACTATCGCAGTGTGCCTGTGTGATCGCATAGCATATTATCCAGGGCCACTGATAGGATTTAATGTACTCACTCAAACTCATGCCCTCTCTTCCCTGTAGAAGTCTCCCAGACTTGTATAAAAACCCCAGGTGAGTTTTCTGGGTTATGGAACTCCAGAGAGGCGCATCAAAAAACCTGCCAGCCTGTTGTCAGCTTTCGGCAGACACTTCCCTGAGGAAGGATGCAACGAACTAACCTTATCAATGGCCACATTTTGGGGATGACCAAATGTAATAAAGATACAGCCATGCATGAACTCAGCTACTTCCTGTTCTCTTCTTTTCAATTAACTCACATTCCAATAATCACAAAACAGCTAGGTAAATATTCAATAACTATTACCATTCCAAACAACTGATTCCACACTCTTTTTAACTAACCAACAGTTAGTTCCCCCTCCCTCTAGAGAAACTTCCCCATTTCTACACTTAAAGAGAGATAGAAAAAAAAGTATACTGCTGGGGGTCCGAAGGGCTGTAGTCATCTCACTTCAGTACATAGTCTTCCCTGTCACTTCAAAGACTAACATGGCGGTGACCTGGGCAGTCTGAGGAACTTGGCTCCAGTACTGCTGGTTGGGGTGCAGACGCCTGGTCTACTGAGGGGTCAGGTGGGTCAATGTCCATCGGCCTGGGCCAGGCAGAGGGGGATCCAGGGGTGGCTCAGGTAAGTAGCATTCCCATGTCTCACAGGGCCTTGATGGCTTGAAGGGTAAGGCACCTCATAAGGCCATCAGGGTTGGAGGTCGAGCAGGTGCAGCTTAGTGTTCCACAGGCTCATTCCTTGCACATTGGTGCAAAGGTGAGGTGTACGGCTTTAGGCGGTTGTAGTGGATCACTTGGGTCTTGTTAGACTGGTCCAGCAGGTACCTGATCCTGCAGGTTACACCAGGGTCCTCTTCTGTAGATCCAAGGCACTCCATTATCTCAAAGGGACCCTTCCAGTGTGGTGAAAGCTTGTGATGTGCTGTCATGGGGTTGTTAAGCCACACAAGGTCTCCTGGTTTGTAGGGGATGTGCCTAACATTTTTGTCATACTTCTGCTTATGTTGTAAGTGAGCATGTTCTCTCTTCTGTGCAGAGGGCCAAAGGGTTACCGCCAAAGGGTTACCGTGAAGGAGTTGGAGTACATTATCCAGCAAGGACTGAGGCACAATGACCTGATAGATGACGGACTTTGAGGCAAGGTGGTAGATCTGTCGGTAGAGTAGACCATTGTTGAATGTCAGTGGAATTCGTGCCAGAGTGCTCTGCTGGCCTGCAATGTTTCATCTGCCAATGAGGCAGTTTCTGCCCTTTTGTTCACCAACTGAGAACTTGGTGGACAAAGGTAGAGGACATTTCAGGCTGAGGTGTGTCACTTGTAGCTGGCTGAGGGGTTTATGGCTGAGGTGAAGTTCTGGAAGTCTGCTGAAGGTCAGTGGTACACCCGTAACTGTAGTAGTGTGGTTGACTGGTGAGGCTGACTTTAGCAACCACTGGAGAGCTTGACTTGTCAACAGGGGAACCAGTTGATTTGAATGCTGCTGGTGTGGCTACCTCTGGGCGACATGACAAAGCATCGGCATTCTGATGTCTGTGTCCTTCTTCTCTGTGAATGACAGTCAACTCAAAAGGATCATGCTCAAGAGCCCAACGTGGGTGTCAACCAGTCCTGTACCATCAATGGGGATCCTTCTAAAGCTCAAGAGGGGTTTGTGGTCTGTGTTATGAAAATAATTTAACAATCTATTTCAGTGTCTGTGCGTCTCCCAAAATCAAGAAACGGACAGAGCCCCGGTCTGCATAGTCAGAGATTTATTCATTGAGAATTCTGCCATGACAATTTCAGAGTCCATCTTTTATACTCACATGTCATACAAAAATCCCTCCTCTCTGTAGGCGGGCTGTAGTTTTCCACTTTAAAACTGCTCTCCTGACCATCAGTACACACACACACACATGCACATACACACACACACACACACACACACACTCTTCCAAGCCTAACAGTTTCTCTCCTCCCTTATCTTGGTTTCTCTGTTGCCTGTAGACAGTTCTCCTTGTCCTTTGTTGTCTGGTCTCTCTTACTCACATTGCTAAATAGTAGCTCAATGTCATAGTCTTTACTGGTCCTACACTCACACATTCTAACACATTTCACACAGTGTCAGGGTGTAATAATTAGTCATTAATAATTATTCTATCAGTCTGTGACAATGACAAATGGCTGTTTGTAGAGGTAGTGGCAGAAATGCCTAACAGACCAAACGATTGCCCAGAGTTCTCTGTCATAGGTTGACCATTTTGCTCTGCTTTGGTGAGGACATGCCTTTCCTGTTTCTGGGCAAGCACAGCACCGACCACAGAGCAGGAGGCGTCTGTGTAGAGGTAGAACGGCTGCATGAAGTCCGGGAAGGCAACTATAGGAGGGGCTCTGACAAGGCAATGTTTCAGGTAGGAGAATGTGTCTTGGCATGCCAAGGTCTACTGGATTAGAACATTATTTTCAGTCAGCATATGTAGCGGTACAGCATTGTGCGCAAAGCTCTGGATGAACTTCTGGTAATATCCACAGAGTCCCAGGAAGGCTCTCACTTCTGTGTGTGTGTGTGTGTGTGTGGGAGTAGACCAGTTCTTCACACATTATGTGGGTCTGGCTGAATTCCATTTTTGGACACGATACGCCCTAGGAACAGTAGCTGGTCTTGGGTGAGACAACACTTGGCAGGGTTCAGCTCCAGGCCGCTGGCTTGGAATCTGGAGAGGATTTCTTTCAGGCGCTGCAGGTGTTCCTCGAAGGTGCGGCTGTAGAGGAGGACATCATTCAAGTACACCAGGCAGGTTTTCCATGGGAGGCCTTGTAGTACCATCTCCATTTAGTCTCTGCATTCAGTCCCCTCCTGTTCTCTCTGTTCACCCATGACTGCGTGGCCACGCATGCCTCCAACTCAATCATCAAGTTTGCAGACAACACAACAGTAGTAGGCCTGATTACCAACAATGACGAGACAGCCTACAGGGAGGAGGTGAGGGCCCTGGCGGAGTGGTGCCAGGAAAATAACCTCTCCCTCAACGTCAACAAAACAAAGGAGCTGATCGTGGACTTCAGGAGACAGAGAGAGCACACCCTTATTCACATCGACGGGACTGCATTGGAGGAGGTGACTCGGTGTACACATCATTGACAATCTGAAATGGTCCACCCACACAGACAGTGTGGTGAAGAAGACGCAATAGCGCCTCTTCAACCTCAGGAGGCTGAAGAAATTTGGCTTGGCCCCTAAGACCCTCACAAACTTTTACAGATGTACAATTGAGAGCATCCTCTCAGGCTGTATCACCGCCTGGTACAGCAACTGCACCGCTCCCAACCGCAGGGCTCTCCAGAGGGTGGTGCGGTCTGCCCAACGCATCAACAGGGGCACACTCCCTGCCCTCCAGGACATCTACAGCACCCGATGTCACAGGAAGGCCAAAAAGATCATCAAGGACATCAACCACCTGAGCCACAGCCTGTTGAACCCGCTATCATTCAGAAGGCGAGGTCAGTACAGGTGCATCAAAGCTGGGACCGAGAGACTGAAAGACAGATTCTATCTCAAGGCCTTCAGACTGTTAAATAGCCATCACTAGCCGGCTACCACCCGGTTACTCAACCCTGCACCTTAGAGGCTGCTGCCCTATGTACATAGACATGGAACACTAGTCACTTTAATGTTTACATACGGTTTTACTCATTTCATATATATATATATATATACTATACTCTACTGTATTTTTGTCAATGCCACTCAGGCATTGCTCGTCCTAATATTTATATTTCTTATTTCCATTCTTTTTCTTTTAGATGTGTGTATTGTTAGATACTACTGCACTTTTGGAGCTAGGAACACAAGCATTTCGCTACACCCGACATCTGCTACATTTGTGT
Source organism: Coregonus clupeaformis (assembly GCF_020615455.1). Classification (NCBI taxonomy): domain Eukaryota; kingdom Metazoa; phylum Chordata; class Actinopteri; order Salmoniformes; family Salmonidae; genus Coregonus; species Coregonus clupeaformis. The sequence continues at coordinate 15,617,255 of NC_059205.1, forward strand.
ATGTGACCAATAACATTTGATTTGGATTTGATATGTCGCAGAACATTGGTGACTCTCGTTGGCTTCACTTTGAAGTGATACAGCTTCCTGTTGTGAATGCTGTTTTCTCACAATCTTGCTACTCCAGCTCCACTTGCCAGTAACCAAACTAAAAGGTCCATTGTTGAGAACCAGGCAAAACCAGACAGCGCATCCAAGGCATCGTCGACTCTCGGCAGGGGGTGAGAGTCTTTGATAGTCACAGCATTTAGCTTTCTGTAATCCAAACAGAAACGGTAGGATCCGTCCTTCTTACAGACCAGAACTACTGGCGCAGCCCAAGGACTGAAACGTTCAATGAAATCTCCCTTCAGGAGTTAGTCAACTTGGTTTTGTATTTCCTGCCTTTGGTCTGGTGTCATACGGTAGGCTGTTTGATGGGTGTTGCATCGCCTGTGCGGATACGATGTTTGATTATACCTGTTCGACCTTGGTCTTCTGAACTCTTGCCGAAGACATCTGTGCACTTCTTGAGAAGCGATTTCAGTGTCTGCACTTAAGCGGATGACAAGTTAGTCTCATCTATCTTCACAGGAGGTGCAGCGACATCCAAGGAAGGTGATGTGACACAGCATGTGTCTTCCACAACTGAGGTTTCAAGAGATGAGGTGGCATTAAAATCACCCATGTGTTGGCCAGGATGTAGCTCAATGTCATCTTTCGTTGAATTCAGCACCCGCACCACCATCATGCCATTTTGAACGTCGCTGAGTGTGCACGCTAAGGTGACATCACTAGTTGTGTTGGGCATGAGGACACCAACATAGTCCGTTGGCACAGGAGATGCAGGCATAGCTCCTGCCATACAAGCAGTGATGGTCTCAGTCCTAGCAGGAATCCGTATTGAGGTCAGCACTGAGACATTGCAGCGACATTGCAGCAACTTCACATCCTTTTGGGAGTAGAGGGAGCTCCAGGTTCCACAAGGACAGCTGTCCATTGCTCATGTCCAGTAGGACAGTGGTCACCAACCTTTTCAAGATCACTTTGAGTCAAAATGCAAGCCGAGATCTTTGTTTTATTTTATTATCATTTAAAAAATGTAAGCTTATGCAGCATTAACCTATTAAAAACAGTACTGTAGCAATGAGGTTTGTGCAGTAGGATGTAGGCCCAATAGATTATTGGCTTTAATTAAATTGCCCTGCCAATGCATTGTTGTTCGGGCAATTAAAAAATATATTTCAAAAATTTGAGGTAGGCTCTATGATCACACCAGTAATAGATCAGGTGTTGTATTACTTGTGAGGCACAGCTGAGTGAGCATACATTTGAATAACTTGCTTTTTATTTTACTGGGCTGAGAGTGCCTGGATCTGATGGTCAGTCTCAGCGGAGGGAGAGCGCAGCAGACTGAGGGTCCACCTCTCGACGTCCCTCCTCTCTCCCTTTCCTCTGCTGACACTGACCAAAAAGGGACACCGTCTTCCAGCTGATGGCGAAACTCGAGTCGCACCGCATTATTTCTGCCTCAGGCACAAATTCATGCGGTTACTCCTATGAACAGAGAAAGTGAAATTCCACGATATAAAAAAAATACCCAAGCCGCTAATAATAACAATGTAAGCCTATTGATACACTTTCCTACTCAGTCATTACAGCTGCAGTGCTGATTGTAGCGCAAGTGGAAGAAGGAAGAACCCACATTTTATGGCTTATAAATGTGTTGAATAAAAAGTGTTGACAGTGCTGAGTAAGAACTTAAACATGAACTCACTCATAACAGAAGCTCTTTGCTGTATTCGTCTCTAGTCATGGTTTTAAATGTTTTGAAATGTCACATTATCAACTTTGCTGTATATATATATACAGTGGGGAAAAAAAGTATTTAGTCAGCCACCAATTGTGCAAGTTCTCCCACTTAAAAAGATGAGAGAGGCCTGTAATGTCATCATATGTACACGTCAACTATGACAGACAAATTGAGAATTTTTTTCTCCAGAATATCACATTGTAGGATTTTTAATGAATTTATTTGCAAATTATGGTGGAAAATAAGTATTTGGTCACCTACAAACAAGCAAGATTTCTGGCTCTCACAGACCTGTAACTTCTTCTTTAAGAGGCTCCTCTGTCCTCCACTCGTTACCTGTATTAATGGCACCTGTTTGAACTTGTTATCAGTATAAAAGACACCTGTCCACAACCTCAAACAGTCACACTCCAAACTCCACTATGGCAAAGACCAAAGAGCTGTCAAAGGACACCAGAAACAAAATTGTAGACCTGCACCAGGCTGGGAAGACTGAATCTGCAATAGGTAAGCAGCTTGGTTTGAAGAAATCAACTGTGGGAGCAATTATTAGGAAATGGAAGACATACAAGACCACTGATAATCTCCCTCGATCTGGGCTCCACGCAAGATCTCACCCCGTGGGGGTCAAAATGATCACAAGAACGGTGAGCAAAAATCCCAGAACCACACGGGGGGACCTAGTGAATGACCTGCAGAGAGCTGAGACCAAAGTAACAAAGCCTACCATCAGTAACACACTACGCCGCCAGGGACTCAAATCCTGCAGTGCCAGACGTGTCCCCCTGCTTAAGCCAGTACATGTCCAGGCCCGTCTGAAGTTTGCTAGAGTGCATTTGGATGATCCAGAAGAGGATTGGGAGAATGTCATATGGTCAGATGAAACCAAAATATAACTTTTTGGTAAAAACTCAACTCGTCGTGTTTGGAGGACAAAGAATGCTGAGTTGCATCCAAAGAACACCATACCTACTGTGAAGCATGGGGGTGGAAACATCATGCTTTGGGGCTGTTTTTCTGCAAAGGGACCAGGACGACTGATCCGTGTAAAGGAAAGAATGAATGGGGCCATGTATCGTGAGATTTTGAGTGAAAACCTCCTTCCATCAGCAAGGGCATTGAAGATGAAACGTGGCTGGGTCTTTCAGCATGACAATGATCCCAAACACACCGCCCGGGCAACGAAGGAGTGGCTTCGTAAGAAGCATTTCAAGGACCTGGAGTGGCCTAGCCAGTCTCCAGATCTCAACCCCATAGAAAATCTTTGGAGGGAGTTGAAAGTCCGTGTTGCCCAGCGACAGCCCCAAAACATCACTGCTCTAGAGGAGATCTGCATGGAGGAATGGGCCAAAATACCAGCAACAGTGTGTGAAAACCTTGTGAAGACTTACAGAAAACGTTTGACCTGTATCATTGCCAACGAAGGGTATATAACAAAGTATTGAGAAACTTTTGTTATTGACCAAATACTTATTTTCCACCATAATTTGCAAATAAATTCATTAAAAATCCTACAATGTGATTTTCTGGATTATTTTTTCTCATTTTGTCTGTCATAGTTGACGTGTACCTATGATGAAAACTACAGGCCTCTCTCATCTTTTTAAGTGGGAGAACTTGCACAATTGGTGGCTGACTAAATACTTTTCCCCCCCACTGTATATATAGATTCTTTTTTTGCCTGCTAAATTACTGCAGATGTGGTAATCTGAGCCACCCGATTGGCCAGCGGTAGGCCTATAAAGCACTTGAAATGCTCTCCGGGCCTGCCGGGAAGGCAGAGATTGTACCTTCAAATGGTGAAATGGTTCAAAATGGGAACACTTCGCCTACCCGGCGGGCAGGGCAGCTGAATCGGGTGCACCTACCGCTAACTGCGCGAGAAATATAAATAATAAAAGGAACGCAAGGCTTTATCGTTGGGTTTTTTACAGATATTTTTGGCGATCGACTAGGAATGCCTTGGAGATCGACCAGTCGATCGCGATCGACCGGTTGGTGACCACTCCAGTAGGACGGTGCTGCTGCAGGAAATCCCAGCCCAATATCACTGGATGGTGGGCCCCTCTGATAACTTCAAACTCGTGCTGGAGTAGTTCTTTCCCTAAGGGAATGCCAACTGACAAAGTGCCAAGATTGTCCAAACATTGTCCAATGACAGAACGAGCAAGCACAAAGGATGTCTTCATCGGGTGCTTTTGCAGAGCTGGATGGGAAATTCTGAAATGCTCACTGATGATGGAAATGGTCGATCCTGTGTCAAGAAGAGCAGACACTTAAATTCCCTCAAAGATGGCAAGAATGCTAGCCATCTTGTCACTTTCGATTTTGAATTGAGGGGTGTCAACAGGGAGCTCTGGTGGACTAGCTAATGTTTGCTCCCCAACAATAGATAGTGATTGTTTCCCTGCTGTGTGGAACCAGACACGCTTGACTGCCCATATCTGTCAGGGGACTGGAACCGTACACTGTGCCTGGCATGAGGGCTTACCTCTCTATCTCTCCTTGGAGGTGAACTCGGGCTGCTGTATCGTCTGTCCCTTGCATCGGACTGGTGCCTGTAGTCTGGGTAGTGAGCTCTTGGTGGGTAGTCTGGAGAGTAGTAGTGACTGCGTTCACCATCAGTCCCAATCACGTTGGCCTTGGCGGTACTCTGGAGAGGCAGGACAGTACTGGCGGTGAGGCTCTGGACCAAGGCCATGTCGCTCAGGTGAGTAGTAGGCTCGTGATGGATGTTGAGCTTGACGGTCTGGTGAGAAGCCACATGCTCCTCTTGCCGCATCATTGGATGGGGTGGAGGTCCTGTCGGCCCAGAAGCCCAAACCCTGTGCAAGGTTCTGGTTTTTCTCCTGTAGCTGGCGTATCTCACTCTTGAGGCCGTTCACAGTGAGCGTCAGCTGTTCCACAGCATGAAGGAGCTTCTCATCTGTGTAATTAGAATGAACCATAGCAACCTGGTCTGGGGTCTGTGCCACTGGCAGGTACGCAGCATGTAGTTGGAGAACTGCACATGCCCTTTCACAGCGACATTCATTTCCATGAATCTTTGTCGGCAAGGCATCGGCCAATCCAGCCGCAAAGCGGCGAAACTTCTCCCCTTCCTGTGCTTTGTGGTCCTAGTCTGGGAAGGCCTTCAGAACCAGACGAGTGATGTCAGCACTGTACACATCCAAGCTCTCATCAGGCTTCCAAGGGCGAGCATTCACGTGTCTGAAAGAATGGAAGAGTGCCTGGGGCCAAAGACTTCCTTCAGTTTGGTCTTGACAACGGAGTAGGTCTTCTGAACAATTGGCAAAAGGCTGTCCCAGTAGAGGAATGCTGCATCAGCTAAGCGTGTGGGTAATACTGATGCTAGCAAAGGGTCCAACTCCACATCTGGCAGATTGTACATAGCCACTGTACACAGCCACTTCAAGGCAACGAGACCAGCTAGCAAAAGACTCCGTGCCATCTCCCTGAAAAGCTGGTGGTAGATCAATTTTCAGGTGCCCTGAGAAGTGTTGTGGAGCTATAGAGTCATTAGCATTGGCCCTGAGATTCAGGGTCATTGTTAGCATTGTTCAAAAATTCAGATTTGAGAATCAGACATGTTGTTCCAAGAAAGCAAAAAGCTGCAAAAAGGCTTTATACATTTGGCAAAAGTGACACTCTCAGAGAAAGAAAGTAGCTAGCCCTTACCAGCTGTTCAGATGAGTCCTTTATCTTTGTACTAGCTGGTGAAGCTATCCACAATGTACATGGAAAGATAACCAGCAAAAACACAAAGGAAATAGCACTACCACTGTCACCAATATAGTTTGAGGGTTCTTTCAATGGTAGATGGATGACTCTCTACGTGAACATAAACTGGATAGAGACTGATTACTATTTTGTAGATTGAATCATCAACTGCACACAGATACAGCCATGCATGAACTCAGCTACTTCCTGTTCTCTCCTTTTCAATTAACTCACATTCCACAAATCACAAAACAGCAAGGTGGTTGCTAGGTAAATACTCAACTATTACCATTCCAAACAATTTATTGGACACTCTCTTTTTAACTAACCAACAGTGAAACAGAAAAGATCAACTCTCATAATCCTACAATTCAAAAGGTTTCAAATCAGTGCAAGTCTCATTTCCAGGGTTAATACATTTGCATTCATCTAGATCAGACACATCACACAGGTGTGAACTAAAATATATATATCCCAGTCAACATTGAAGAATGGGTCAAATAGACAAAGTGAATATAAGTCTGTGCTTTCGCCCGTAGTACTTCTTATATGAATTTTAGACGTTACATACAATATATGTTGGTTGGCTGGTTGTCTGTGTGTGTGTGTTGCTGTGTTCCCAGGTAAGGCCCTTGCTTACAGTAGCACTGAAGGCTCCAGTATTCAGTCAGGCGGCTTGAAGATGTGTCACCATCCAGGCCCATGTCACAGCATTGGGTGTCTTGATAAGGAGATGTCAAATGCATTATGTACCTTTCATCACCAAAGCCTTGTTAGTATTTACTGCGTATATTGCTGAACAATTCAACCTATTTCTTAGTGTCATTGATATATGGAAATGCACTTATATTCAGTTCATAAGCATTGAATGTAATACCTCTAGGCCCCTGTGGTGAAACGACTGCTGTGCAAGGTATTGGGCAACCGCTTTATTCCAGGGCCCGTATTCACAAAGCGTCTTCAGAGTAGGAATAGTGATCTAGGACCAGCTCCCCCTAGTCAATGTAATCAAATTCATTGTGATCTAAAAGGCAAAACTGATCCTAAATCAGTACTGCTAATCTGAGATGCTTTGTGAATACGGGACTTGGTCTGTCAGCAGCATGTTTCTTTCTGTGATCCAACTCCCTATCCACCTGAAATGCAACAATAACATGAATAAAAATGTATCTAGTCAGTCAGTAATTTAGCTAACGAATGAAACACTCAGGTAAATGTGCATAAGCCTAATCAGTCAAATTATATCAAAACAGCTTTAGCCTATTTGCAGTAAAATCAGGAGGGGCATTTAGCTATATTGTCAACTTTTTCAGTCTCCAATGCATCCATAAACAGGCAGGGGAACAAAGTAGTTTGACAAAGTGTTCAATAGTCAGTAACTAGTCTTTTTAAAATATAGATAGCAATTACACTGCTCAAAAAAATTAAGGGAACACTAAAATAACACATCCTAGATCTGAATGAATGAAATAATCTTATTAAATACTTTTTTCTTTACATAGTTGAATGTGCTGACAACAAAATCACACACAAATTATCAATGGAAATCAAATGTATCAACCCATGGAGGTCTGGATTTGGAGTCACCCTCAAAATTAAAGTGGAAAACCACACTACAGGCTGATCCAACTTTGATGTAATGTCCTTAAAACAAGTCAAAATGAGGCTCAGTAGTGTGTGTGGCCTCCACGTGCCTGTATGACCTCCCTACAACGCCTGGGCATGCTCCTGATGAGGTGGCGGATGGTCTCCTGAGGGATCTCTTCCCAGACCTGGACTAAAGCATCCGCCAACTCCTGGAAAGTCTGTGGTGCAACATGGCGTTGGTGGATGGAGCGAGACATGATGTCCCAGATGTGCTCAATTGGATTCAGGTCTGGGGAACGGGCGGGCCAGTCCATAGCATCAATGCCTTCCTCTTGCAGGAACTGCTGACACACTCCAGCCACATGAGGTCTAGCATTGTCTTGCATTAGGAGGAACCCAGGGCCAACCGCACCAGCATATGGTCTCACAAGGGGTCTGAGGATCTCATCTCGGTACCTAATGGCAGTCAGGCTACCTCTGGCGAGCACATGGAGGGCTGTGAAATGCCACCCCACACCATGACTGACCCACCGCCAAACCGGTCATGCTGGAGGATGTTGCAGGCAGCATAACGTTCTCCACGGCGTCTCCAGACTCTGTCACGTCTGTCACATGTGCTCAGTGTGAACCTGCTTTCATCTGTGAAGAGCACAGGGCGCCAGTGGCGAATTTGCCAATCTTGGTGTTCTCTGGCAAATGCCAAACGTCCTGCACGGTGTTTGGGCTGTAAGCACAACCCCACCTGTGGACGTCTGTTTCTGACCGTTTGAGCAGACACATGCACATTTGTGGCCTGCTGGAGGTCATTTTGCAGGGCTCTGGCAGTGCTCCTCCTGCTCCTCCTTGCACAAAGGCGGAGGTAGCAGTCCTGCTGCTGGGTTGTTGCCCTCCTACGGCCTCCTCCACGTCTCCTGATGTACTGGCCTGTCTCCTGGTAGCGCCTCCATGCTCTGGACACTACGCTGACAGACACAGCAAACCTTCTTGCCACAGCTCGCATTGATGTGCCATCCTGGATGAGCTGCACTACCTGAGCCACTTGTGTGGGTTGTAGACTCCGTCTCATGCTACCACTAGAGTGAAAGCACCGCCAGCATTCAAAAGTGACCAAAACATCAGCCAGGAAGCATAGGAACTGAGAAGTGGTATGTGGGCACCACCTGCAAAACCAGTCCTTTTTGGGGGTGTCTTACTAATTGCCTATAATTTCCACCTGTTGTCTATTCCATTTGCACAACAGCATGTGAAATGTATTGTCAATCAGTGTTGCTTCCTAAGTGGACAGTTTGATTTCACAGAAGTGTAATTGACTAGGAGTTACATTGTGTTGTTTTAAGTGTTCCCTTTATTTTTTTGAGCAGTGTATATACAGTGTCCTCCGTAATTATTGGGAGAGTGAATAATGTTTTCGTCTTTTGGCTCTGTACTCCATTGTTTGTTGAAATCAAACAATGACTATGATGTTAAAGTGCAGACTGTCAGCTTGCATTTGAGGGTATTTTCATCCATATCGGGTGAACCGTTTAGAAATTACAGTACTTTTTGTATTGAGTCCCCCCCCATTTTTAGGGGACCCAAAGTATTGGGACAAATTCACTTTATATGTGTATTAAAATAGTGAAAAGTGAAGTATTTGGTCTGATATTCATAGCACGCAATGACTACATCAAGCTTCTGACTCTACACATTTGTTGGATGCATTTGCTGTTTGTTTTGGTTGTGTTTCAGATTATTTTGTGCCAAATAGATATGAATGGTAAATAATGTATTGTGTCATTTTGGAGTCACTTTTATTGTAAATAAAAATAGAATATGTTTCTAAACACTCCTACAATAATGTGGATACTACCATGATTAGGGATAATCCTGAATTAATCGTGAATAATGAGTAAGAAAGTTACAGATGCACAAATATCATACCCCCAAGACATGCTAACCTCTCGCCATTACAATACCCGGGGAGGTTAGCAGTTGAGGCTGCTGAATGGAGGACGGTTCACAATAATGGCTGGACAGAACAGCAGCGTCCGGTAAGATCCGTGGGGGTGGGGTGTGTATCTTTGTCAACAAAGACTGGTGCGCAATCTGTAATATTAAGGAAGTCTCAAGGTTCTGCTCACCTGAGTTAGAATACCTCATGATAAACTGTAGAACGTACTATTTACCAAGAGAGTTTATCTATATTTTTCGTAGCTGTCTATTTACCACCACAAACCGGGTGGTACTAAGACCGCACTCAACAAGCTGTATAGGGCCTTGACCACATCAGTCACCGGCTTCATTAATAAGTGCCTTGACGATGTCATCCCCACAGTGACAGTACGTACATATCCCAACCAGAATCCATGGATTACAGGCAACATCCGCACTGAGCTAAAGGCTAGAGCTGCTGCTTTCATGGAGTGGGACACTAATCCGGACGCATATAAGAAATCCCGCTACGCCCTCCAACAAACCATCAAACAGGCAAAGCGTCAATACAGGACTAAAATCGAATCCTAACTACACCGGCTCTGACGTTCGTCGGATGTGGCAGGGCTTGATACTATCACGGATTACAAGGGGAAACCCAGCCGAGAGCTTTCCAGTGAAGAGAGCCTACCAGACGAGCTAAATGCCTTCTATACTCGCTTCGAGGCAAGCAACACTGAATTGTGCGTGAGAGCACCAGCTGTTCCGGACGACTGTGTGAACACGCACTCCGTAGCCGATGTGGGTAAGACCTTTAAACAGGTTAACATATACAAGGCCGCAGGGCCAGACGGATTACCGCTGACCAGCTGGCAAGTGTCTTCACTGACATTTTCAACCTCTCCCTGACCCAGTCTGTTATACCTACATGTTTCAAGCAGACGACTGTTGTCCCTGTGCCCAAGAACGCCAAGGTAACCTATATAAATGACTACCGCCCTGTAGCACTCACATTTGTAGCCATGAAATGCTTTGAAAGGCTGGTCATGGCTTGCATCAACACCATCATCCCAGAAACCCTGGACCCACTCCAATTCGCACACCTCCCAAACAGATCCACAGATGATGCAATCTCTATTGCACTCCACACTGCCCTTTCCCACCTGGACAAAAGGAACACCTACGTGAGAATGCTGTTCATAGTCTACAGCTCAGCGTTCAACACCATATTGCCCTCCAAGCTCATCACCAAGCTAAGGTCCCTGTGACTGAACACCTCTCTCTGCAACTGGATCCTGGACTTCCTGATGGGCTGCCCCCAGGTGGTGAGGGTAGGCAACAACACATCTGCCACGCAGACCCTCAACACAGGGGCCCCTCAGGGGTCTGTGCTTAGTCCCCTCATGTACTCCCTGTTCACCCATGACTGTGTGGCCGCGCCCGACCCCAACACCATCATCAAGTTTGCCCATGACACGACAGTGATGGGCCTGATCACCGACGACGATGAGACAGCCTATAGAGAGGAGGTCAGAGACCTGGCAGTGTGGTGCCAGGACAACAACCTCTTTCTCAACGTGGGGCAAGACAAGGGAGCTTATCGTGGACTACAGGAAATGGAGGGCAAAACACGTCCCCATTCACATCGACAGGGCTGTAGTGGAGCGGGTCTAGAGCTTCCACATCAATAAGGACCTATCATGGTCCAAACACACCAACACAGTCGTGAAGAGGGCACAACGCCTCTTCCCCATCAGGAGGCTGAAAAGATTTGGCATAAGCCCTCAGATCCTCAAAAAGTTATACAGCTTGAGAACATATTGACTGGCTGCATCACTGCTTGGTATGGCAACTGCTCGGCATCCAGTACATCACTGGGGCCAAGCTCCCTACCATCAAGGACCTCTATACCAGGCGGTGTCAGAGGCCTTAAAAATGGTCAAGGGCTCAAGCCACCCAAGTCAGACTTTTCTCTCTGCTACCGCATGGCAAGCGGTACCGGAGCGCTAAGTCTGGGACCAAAAGGCTCCTGAACAGCTTCAACCCCCAAGCCATAAGACTTCTAAATAGTTAACCAAATAGTTACCCGGACTATATGCATTGACCCTTTTTGCACCAACTGCTTTTGACTCTATGCACACACACTGGACTCTACCCACTTACTCACACATATTTACACTGACACTGACACTCCAACTCATACACACACACACACACACACACACACACACACACATAACACATACACACTGTCGCCACACACACACTTAGACACTTTCACACTCATCACATACACTGCTGCTACTGTCTATCTATCCTGTTTCCTAGTCACTTTTTTATGTACATACAGAGTCTACCTCAATTTTCTCGTACCCCTGCACATCAACTCGGTACTGGTACCCCATGTATATAACTAAGCTATCATTGTTCATTGTGTATTCATTCCTCGTGTTACAATTTTTTAAATATTATTATTTGTGATTTTTTTATTGTATTCTGCATTGTTGGGAAGGGCCCGTAAGAAGGAGTTTCACTGTTAGTCTACACCTGTTGTTTACGAAGAATGTGACAATTAAAATTTGATTTGATTACAGAAAAAAGTTTGGAATTTTGGCTCAGGATTTTGGGTTTCAGTGGAATTGGGACGATAAGAAAATAGCCTAGGCTCTATATAAGGCTAATACGTGAGTCAATAGATAAATAATAGGCCTACACTTGATTTAGGATACATTATTGCATGCTAAATGTTTCTGATCAGTGATAGATGGGTCAACTAATAAATGAGCTACCACTTCCACTTGTCCAGCCAGAGATCAATTAACCAAATATACAGACAGAGATTCAGTGAAACAAAATCACATTGATTGATTATCAGACAAGTCACAGGCTTTTGGTCGGGAGAAGGACAGGCTACTATCCGAGTGAAGAGCAAAATCAACTTGTAAAACATGCTAGGAAAATGTTCTGATCAGCTAATATATGAGCAAACTAGAATAAAGATGATCATTAGCACTCACTTAACTTAGCTAACATTTCCCCCAGCCTAATTTTTAACAAATATCCAAATGGAGATTCAGTGAAAAAAAATCTGAAAGAGATTGATTTATCAAGAAGAGTCCTCCACGCAGCGCGATGGCGCTGTACCAATCAAAACTGAAATGATATAATCTAGGTGACCACACAAGACTATTGCTTTAAATTAGTATAACGGTTAGATATGACTTTGGGAGTTTCAATATAAGCAAGAATTTGATACATTCCTTCTATTGCATTTGCGTACTTTGTTCCAATATTTTCTTCATTCAGTCGATCATAGCTAAGGTGGGTATTGCTCTCTCTGCTCTTTTTCTAGGCCCAATGGCTGTTTCCTCATCTCCTCACTCCGCTGCCGCCTGCCTCCACTGCATTGTTCTCAACACCAGTTGAAATCAATTTAGCCTACTGTTTTCTAGAAATCTGGCTTTTTGGGGGGTTCAGGCTCATTTCTGTGATGTCGGACCAGGCCTGGGCTTCAGCTCACCGGGCTTGGGTTGGACCGGGATCGAATTCTAGTTCTGATGAGAACTTTAAACTGCATTCGGGTCTCGTGTGCAGTCCGGCGTATGCTTTGAATTCATGGCGACTTTGTGTGATGTAAATACACTAGGCTAAAGGTGAAGAGTGTCCCGGGATCCCGATTAAGGGTGTTAATCCGGAGTGGGAATTACTCAGTAGGGTCTCTACTAACCAAATATGGTAGTTTTGGAGGGGGACTGTATCGTACATAACGAGCAGTACTTCATTCTCCTCCCCCTCCATAGCCCGCAATGCAATACACTGTAGCATCCTCTGAGTGGCGCAGTGGTCTAAGGCACTGCATCGCAGTGCTAGCTGTGCCACTAGAGATCCTGGTTCGAATCCAGGCTCTGTCGTAGCCGGCCGCGACCGGGAGACCCGTGGGGCGGCACGCAATTGGCCCAGGGTAGGGGAGGGAATGGCCGGCAGGGATGTAGCTCAGTTGATAAGAGCGTGGCGTTTGCAACGCCAGGGTTGTGGGTTCGATTCCCACAGGGGGTATGAAAAAAAATAATGTATGCACTAACTGTAAGTTGCTCTGGATAAGAGCAGCTGCTAAATGACTAAAATGTAAATGTAGACTGTACATGGGTTATTTACACTAATACACAAATTCGCCGGTGCATGGACTCTACAAGGTGTCGAAAGCGTTCCACAGGGATGCTGGCCAATGTTGACTCCAATGCTTTCCACAGTTGTCTCAAGTTGGTAGGGGATCTCTACTCCGAATAGCTAGTTCCAGCTCATCCCACAGATGCTCAATTGGATTGAGATCTGGTGACTGGGCAGGCCACTGCAGTAAACTGAATTCACTGTCATGTTCGAGGAACCATTCCTGGACAATCCTAGCCCTGTGGCATGGGGCATTTCCTGCTGAAAAAATTAATTCACAGATGGATACACTGCTGCCATAAAGGGATGCACCTGATTGGCAATGATGTTCAAATATACTGTGGCATTCAAACGTTGCTCCACTTTTATCAAGGGGCCCGACGTGTGCCATGAAAACACACCCCACACCATCTTACCACCACCACCACCAGCCTGCAATGTTGATGGATGCATGTCCTCAGTGTAAAACAGCAGGAACCGGGATTCATCAGACCAGGCAATGTTTTTCCAATTCAAAGCAGATGTTTTCTTCAGAAATGTCAAAACAGGAAAAGGCTTTACCCTCCAGATGATAGGGGAAATTGTTAGATGTTGGAATAACATCAATATCTACATCTGACTCCCAGGACTGTACTTGCTCACTGATATCAGAGATTCTGTGAAGGGCCTCTACATTATTCATAAAAATATATAACTCCTGCTATGTCCTCAATGTTTTTAGATTCTATAGAGATCTCTATAGAGATTATCTTAATCTTAAGAGAGTCAAATATAAACTGTGCCCAGTATCGTCCTTTTTTTTGGCATTCATCCCAGAATGGCAGATTACTGAGCTCAATCTGTAGGTCAACCTCTCATTGCCAACTGCTGGAAGATCAATAAAGCTAGATGGGGATACAGGGTTTCGCATTACAGTGGTGACTTTTGACCTTACACAAGAAACATAAAGTACAAGGATGGAGTGCTGGTCCAAATCTTTTGTCTACTGGGTCCTACTGCACATTTACTGCATGTGCGTGGTGCTTCTCCCTTTGTAATAATTTTCTTGAAAATAATGTCAAGCGTGCCTTTTATGTTTGGAAGTAGAATGCTAAACATTGAAGCTTCTAATAAGGCAAAGGAATAATCGCTTGTATTTTCTCACAAATTACAATTTGGAGAGATGGGCTATGATCCATTAATCAGTCCAAAACCCAAGTCCAAGAGGTGAAACTTTGGATTGATTGTGACCAAGGTAGGTTTAAGAAAACCGTTGGAAGGCTATGCATTGTTGAGGTGATATAAAAATAAAATAAAATTGTATTTGTCACATAAACTTGTTTAGCAGATGTTATTGCGGGTGTAGCGAAATGCTTGTGCTTCTAGCTCCGACAGTGCAGTAATATCTAACAAGTAATATCTAACAATTTCACAACATATACCCAATACACACAAATCTAAGTAAGGAATGGAATTAAGAATATATACATATATGCACAAGCAATGACAGAGCGACATGGACTAAGATACAGTAGAATATTATAGAATACAGGGCGGGTAGTTTGCCCCCGGTAATGTGTTGGGCAGTCCGCACCACCCTCTGGAGAGCCCTGCGGTTGCGGGAGGTGCAGTTGCAGTACCAGGCGGTGATACAGCCCGACAGGACGCTCTCAATTGTGAATCTGTAAAAGTTTGTTAGGGTTTTAGGTGCCAAGCCAAATTTCTTCAGCCTCGTGAGGTTGAAGAGGCTCTGTTGTGCCTTCTTCAACACACTGTCTGTGTGGGTGGACCATTTCAGTTTACATTTTAGTCATTTAGCAGACGCTCTTATCCATACATTTTCATACTGGCCCCCCGTGGGAAACGAACCCACAACCCTGCCGTTGCAAGCGCCATGCTCTACCAACTGAGCTACAGGGGACTAGTTTGTCAGTGATGTGTACGCCAAGGAACTTGAAGCTTTTCATCTTCTCCACTGTGGTCCCGTCGATGTGGATAGGGGGGTGCACCCTCTGCTGTTTCCTGAAGTCCATGATCATCCTCTTTGTTTTGTTGATGTTGAGTGAGAGGTTATTTTCCTGGCACCACACTCCAAGAGCCCTCCCCTCCTCTCTGTAGGCTGTCTCGTCATTGCTGGTAATCAACCTACTACTGTTGTGTCGTCTGCAAACTTGATGATTGAGTTGGAGGCGTGCTTGGCCACGCAGTCATGGGTGAACAGGGAGTACAGGAGTGGGCCCAGCATGCACCCTTGTGGGCCCCAGTGTTGAGGATCAGCGAATTGGAGGTGTTGTTTCCTACCTTCACCACCTAGGGGCGGCCCGTCAGTAAGTCCAGGACCCAGTTGCACAGGGCGGGGTTCAGACCCAGGGCCTCGAGCTTAATGATGAGCTTGGAGGGTACTATGGTGTTGAATGCTGAGCTATAGTCAATGAACAGCATTCGTACATAGGTATTCCTCTTGTCCAGATAGGATAGGGCAGTGTGATGGCGATTGCATCGTCTGTGGATCTATTGGGGCGGTAAGCAAATTGAAGTGGGTCTAGGGTGACAGGTAAGGTAGAGGTGATATGATCCTTGACTAGTCTCTCAAAGCACTTCATGATGACAGAGGTGAGTGCTACGGGGCAATAGTCATTTAGTTCAGTTACCTTTGCTTTCTTGGGTACAGGAACAATGGTGGCCATCTTGAAGCATGTGGGGACAGCAGACTGGGATTGGGAGAGATTGAATCTATCTGTAAAAACACCAGCCAGCAGGTTTGCGCATGCTCTGAGGACGAGGCTAGGGATTCCGTCTGGGCCGGCAGCCTTGCGAGGGTTAACTTGCCTAAACTTCTTACTCACGTCGGCCACGGAGAAGGAGAGTCCACAGTCCTTGGCAGTAGGCCGAGTCGGTGGCACTGTGTTATCCTCCAAGTGGGCGAAGAAGGTGTTTAGCTTGTCCAGAAGCAAGGCGTCGGTCTCGGTGACGTGGCTGGTTTTCATTTTGTAGGTCGTGATTGTCTGTAGACCCTGCCACATACATCTCGTGTCTGGGCCGTTGAATTGCGACTCAACTTTGTCTCTGTACCAGGTGGAAAAGTTATCTCTACAGCACAAAATTCTCAACATACCAGTGTCAACATTGTATCTTTTCATTATTGGTATAAACACATTTTTAAACCATATTTTTTATTTTGTTGATGTCACAATAGAAATGGACATTGATTAAAATTATATCTATTTTGAATGAGTTATCCACATTACAATGTTGTGAAATGCGGGCTTTTATTTTGAAGGTTTCTGCATTACCATGCGAACGTGACGTCATCGTTTGTGCCGCTGGCAGAATATTAGTGGGCACTAGTGACTGTGAAGCCCTGTTCGCGAACTGATGCTGTCAGCCGCGCGATCGATGCAAAGGTTACATTTTATCCTAGCATGTTACTTCAAGACGAAGACGCACTGCAGAGTTAGCTTGCTGAAAAATATCTGTTTACAAAATGTGCAAAATTAGATTGACTGCCGTGGCTGTGTAGCAGGTGGCTGTTGGTGGATGCAAGTTTGGGTTTTTGGATTTGCACGGATGCCCGTGTGTCTGTTTGCGCTCTCGCTAGTAAAGTGGCTTCATGAGTGTCCAAAGTAACAGTGGAAGTGGTGGTGGAAGTTTGGAGGCGACGCCATCTTGGTCGCAGCTATCCTCGTCCCCAACGATTAATCAACAGCACATAACGGCGAACGCCAAGACCAAGGAAGGTAATTCAGCAACAATGGCATGCGTCGAAGTCAGTTCGATGGGAAATGCGGACTGTGTCCAGTTATATAGCCCCAATTCGACGGATTTATGGATGTCAATGGATGCTGCGAATTGATGGCTGAACCTTGCCAGCTACAGTCAGTACAGTAGCAAGCCAGCGTTAGCTACTAGCTAGCTTCGATAGGTGTCAGCATTCAACTAGAGTAGAGCAATGGAGAGCATTAGCAATGGAATATTCAGACAGGAGCAGACAGGTTGAGTGGAAAACAAGTAGAAACAGGCTAGACCACTAGACCGACAGACACAGATGACCAAGGCGTTGTCATTGTTTATGTAACTACCTAGCTAGGTTAGCTGTGTTGCAGAGACTAGCCATCACTAAACAGCTGTGGGTAGTTGAATGCCTTTCTTTGGCCTTATGTCAAACAGCAGGGCTACTGCAAGTCAATGCGAAGCCATTGAGTTATGATGCATTCAAATGACTAATAATCAACAAGGAACAACACTTTCCTTTGTCAAAGTTTATATTCTGATCACTTCAACATCCGAACAATGTGGTATTGCTGTGGACATATTTACAGTGCTTGTCAATGTTGTATTACTTCCGTCTGGTTTCTCTTTACTTGAACCTCATAAGGCTGGGGTGTGTGTCAGACATTTCATGTTTTGTTGATTGATGGGGACAAAGTTCACACTGGGCTGAACTTCACAGCCACAGCTCAGCTGTAGAGACAGAGGCTCTGCTTGTCCAGTAGTGGTCTTACAGTCTAACATACCGTTTTGACACCTGATACATAAATGCAATAGCTTGGCGCTGTCCAGAAGGTGTTCACTAAATACATATTATACAGCACGCATATAGATACCAGATAGACACAGACTAAATAACTGAGTTGATGTTGTGGGAGTGGTGAAATGCACTGCACTCAAACAGTATGCACTTATCCAATGTGCACTTATCAGAAGTGGGCAGTAGTGTGATATAGTCTGATGCAGTTTGCTGTATCCTTACATAGCCATATATAGCTTCATCTTATGTTGTTGTGTAGGCCCCATGGAGGAGCTGCACAGCCTGGACCCTCGCAGGCAGGAGCTTCTGGAGGCCAGGTTCATGGGCGCGGTCAGCGGCAACACCGTAGGAAGCACCGGCAGCGCCAGTGGGGGGGCCAAGGTGAGACACGTTATAATGCAATACTATCTCAATCATAAATACTATAATACACACATGCATGGTTTTACTCATACCGGACACACCTAAAAACGTTTTGATAGGCGCACACATAAAACACTGTAACAACTGTGCCTGATTTCTCTGTATATCCAGGGTCTGGCCAACGAGTGCTCCAACAACAGCTATGGCAGTTTGGGCTCCTCCAGTGACAAGGAGTCAGAGGTGAGATACACTGCAGAGGCGCTGTCAGTGAGGGAGGCCGCTGTCCTCGTTTCAGTGATTAGATATCACAGACACATAGGTGGCTAACTCTCTGGTTTAAGAAAATACACCATTTTGTTTGTGTGGAGACAAACAGGGCAGGCATTTTATCTATGTATCCATTTTAATTTCTGGAACAATGGACCGTTAATAAGGACAATTATATCTTATTTTGTACTTGCATGACCCACCTCAATCTTTTCTTTCCTCCCTTTCTCACTCCCTCCTCGCTCTCGTTCCTCCCTCGCTCACCCTCTCCTGACTCTCTTTCTATGGTATTTTTCTCTCCCTAGAACTCCGATATGAAGAGAGGGAGTTCTCCTGCATACTCTGTACGTACTCTTCCTTCCTACTGTTCTGTCCCTCCCCCCTCACACACCCACATAAACACACTCTCATCCTAAGTGGACATGCAAGTGTCAGAAAAGTGATTTAGTATTTGTTTATTCTCAGACCCCTGAGAAGAAGCACTCTGAATTGTCCAGAGGAAGGAAGAGGAAAGCTGACACCCAATCTGAGAGCAGCCAAGGTATGATGCATACCCAACACAACACTCATGAACAGGAGAGGAATGATCTGGTCAGGTCCTGAAGGGATTTTGGATTCTCCTTGGTACTTATGTTCATTTCAAACTCACTCGCAAGCTCCCTATCCCTAGTTGGGCCCTTCCCCTAGACACAATGTATATTCTTAATGTCACGTGGTATCACTCTCAGTTAAAGAAGGTGACACAGTGCCATTATTTCATTCTGTTGTGAGGTCCCTGATAGGGATGTGACAAATTGTAATTTTTTCTTGATGTTTAAATTACCATGTTTTTATCGGTTTTCTGTTAAAATGATTAGAACATTTATCAAATGCCACGTGAATTCACAATGCAGCCGCGCCGCTGCCAGCAATGGTTTGGGTCTCAGTGCGTCCCCTTCAGATGGTTAAGCATTGCACCTTTACTACCATTACTGTACCTCAATTCGACCTCGCAAAGTTCCTTCATACTGGACACAGACATAAAAATGGTGTCTACGAGTTCATCTGACTCTGGGAACTTTAACTTCTCAAAGTCTTGCCATACAGGGCTTTGGTGCTACCGCTTGCCTTTCTCTGCCATTTTTCCAACTGTTAACAATGATGACGTGGTGCAGAGTCGACTCCAAAGCAATTCATTCCTCGACTCCTTTCACGTCGACTCCCAGTGCCAACTCCCATTTCTGAGTGTCAAGATTCGATTCCAATAGGAATCGACTCCTAAGATTCGGTAATTTTGGAACGGAGGAGACTGATTAGTTGCCGTACTTACGAGAACACTTGCATCTTTCATAGCGAGCTATCGGGGGACAGAAAGAGAGGGGAGGGGCACAGTATAGGCAGGTCAGCCACCAGGCAGACAGTCATAACCGTGCACTAGGCCTATCTATCAGCAATCAAAAGCTGTACAGTGAGGGGAAAAAGTATTTGATCCCCTGACGATTTTGTACGTTTGCCCACTGACAAAGAAATGATCAGTTAATTTTAATGGTAGGTTTATTTGAACAGTGAGAGACAGAATAACAACAAAAAAATCCAGAAAACCGCAAGTCAAAAATGTTATACATTGATTTGCATTTTAATGACGGAAATAAATATTTGACTCCCTCTAAATCAGAAAGATTTCTGGCTCCCAGGTGTCTTTTATACAGGTAACGAGCTGAGATTAGGAGCACACTCTTAAAGGGAGTGCTCTAATCTCAGTTGTTACCTGTATAAAAGACACCTGTCCACAGAAGCAACAATCAATCAGATTCCAAACTCTCCACAATGGCTAAGACCAAAGAGCTCTCCAGGGATGTCAGGGACAAGATTGTAGACCTACACACGGCTGGAATGGGCTACAAGACCATCGCCAAGCAGCTTGGTGAGATGGTGACAACAGTTGGTGCGATTATTCGCAAATGGAAGAAACACAAAAGACTGTCAATCTCCCTCGGCCTGGGGCTCCATGCAAGATCTCACCTTGTGGAGTTGCAATGATCATGAGAACGGTGAGGAATCAGCCCAGAACTACACGGGAGGATCTTGTCAATGATCTCAAGGCAGCTGGGACCATAGTCACCAAGAAAACAATTGGTAACACACTACGCCGTGAAGGACTGAAATTCTGCAGCGCCCGCAAGGTCCCCCTGCTCAAGAAAGCACATATACAGGCCCGTCTGAAGTTTGCCAATGAACATCTGAATGATTCAGAGGAGAACTGGGTGAAAGTGTTGTGGTCAGATGAGACTAAAATTGAGCTCTTTGGCAGCAACTCAACTCTGTGTTTGGAGAAGGAGGAATGCTGTCTATGACCCCAAGAACACCATCCCCACCGTCAAACATGGAGGTGGAAACATTATGCTTTGGGGGTGTTTTTCTGCTAAGGGGACAGGACAACTTCACCGCATCAAAGGGACGATGGACGGGGCCATGTACTGTCAAATCTTGGGTGAGAACCTCCTTCCCTCAGCCAGGGCATTGAAAATGGGTCGTGGATGGGTATTCCAGCATGACAATGACCCAAAACACACGGCCAAGGCAACAAAGGAGTGGCTCAAGAAGAAGCACATTAAGGTCCTGGAGTGGCCTAGCCAGTCTCCAGACCTTAATCCCATAGAAAATCTGTGGAAGGGAGCTGAAGGTTCGAGTTGCCAAACGTCAGCCTCGAAACCTTAACGACTTGGAGAAGATCTGCAAAGAGGAGTGGGACAAAATCCCTCCTGAGCTGTGTGCAAACCTGGTGGCCAACTACAAGAAACGTCTGACCTCTGTGATTGCCAACAAGGGTTTTGCCACCAAGTACTAAGTCATGTTTTGCAGAGGGGTCAAATACTTATTTCCCTCATTTTAAAACATGCATTTTTCTGGATTTCTTTGTTGTTATTCTGTCTCTCACTGTTCAAATAAACCTACCATTTAAAATTATAGACTGATCATGTCTTTGTCAGTGGGCAAACGTACAAAATCAGCAGGGGATGAAATACTTTTTTCCCTCAATGTATCTCGCAATTTTTTCGCCTTGCAATGTCTCGCAACTTCAGTAAAGCAGGGCCTATCATCAATGAATAGGCTAGGATATTGAGTGAGATGCAACACTTCGCTCTCAAGCAGTCACACACAGTATCTGCGCATGTGCACGGGTTCGCTTCACACTGTTCACAGCGTGGTTGCCAGGGCACCAAACAAAACAGCGGAGAAGTTGAGCCTCGCGCTTCTACGCTCTTAGTTGTGGAAATTGACCCACTATGTTGTTTACTTTCTGCATCTACTTCATATCGCTGAGTGAGACTACCTTTAAATCACACATCTTTCTCCAGGCTTTTATAGCCTATAGTCTAGTTAGGCTATAACATGGAAAATAACATGTTGTGATAACTGCATTGTGATGTTAATTTTGTGGTGGGGAAAAACATGGTTTTCGGTTAAATATATATTTTTTAAACGTTAAGGATCCCAACTTCGTTTAAATGTTCACACCCCTAGTCCCTGAGTTGTGCTATGTTGTGTATGTTATACTGTGTTATGCATTGCTAACCCACGGTATCGGCTCTCCTCTCCTACAGGGAAGAATTCCATAAGGGGGCCCAAGATCAGTGACTACTTTGATGTGAGTGTTGTATTATGTAGTCGTTTCAGCCTCCTTGTTTATATGTACCTCTTTGAGTTCTCCATGGTGACGATAATCTGATTGGGTCGGGGTTTAATGATTGATTAAGCAGATTGTGATTGACTGACAGTCTGAATTTCCCATCTTGAGTCACTCTGCTATTGCTGGGCTATATGTATATGATGTCACTTCCAGTTCCTCACCCTGCTGTTTCCTGTGTGTAGTTCCATGGGGGGAATGGCTCCAGTCCAGTGAGGGCTCTACCACAGGTCCTCCGCTCACCGCAGAACTCACACCACGGAGCTCACTCCGCACCAGGCTCCATCGTACGTATACACACAAGCAGTAGGAGATTTTTAGGTTTTGGTGTTTTATCACATTGTTTATAACAATGTTGTATGTGTGTGTTGTCTCTATAGATCCGACAGAACAGTTCCTCTCCCACCAGTCTGTGTTTCAGCGATCACCTGATGAACTACAAAGCCTCCGCCAGCAAGTGTGTGCAGGTAAGACTCGCACGCTCTTTCTTTCCTCATACTCTTCTCACATCTACTTCTCTCTCGCTCTTCACATGTCAAACACCTTCCCCTTTCTTTCTCTCCCCAGACAGAGTTGACAGGTCTGAAGCTTGCTGCTCTGGAGAGCAACAAGAGTCTGGACCTGGAGAAGAAAGAGGGACGCATTGATGACCTGCTCAGGGTGAGTTTACGTGCTAGTTAGGGTACTACAGGTGATACTTATAGGTTGTGTATTGATTAGCTATTGATATTTACTGGTTTTCTTGTAGGCTAACTGTGACCTGAGGCGCCAGGTAGATGAACAGCAGAAACTACTGGAGAAATACAAGGAGAGACTGAACAAATGCATCACCATGAGCAAGAAACTACTCATTGAGAAGGTACAAAGTTAGTTTGTGTTTGCGCGTGTTACTGATGTGTCCGTATGAACTTGCATGTGTAACCCGTGTGTGTATGTTTTTGTAGAGCACCCAGGAGAAACAGTCGTGCAGAGAGAAGAGCATGCAGGACCGTCTGAGACTGGGTCACTTCACCACCGTAAGACACGGAGCCTCCTACACTGAACAGTGGACCGACGGATACGCGTTTCAGAACCTTGTCAAGTGAGAACACACACTGCACGAAACAACATATATTTACATTAGGGACGCAACTTTAGGTCAATTTTGCTGCTGTCTAACCAACCCTCATTAACCGGTTAACAAACGGTTAAATGTGTTCCAAATAGTATAATGAGGTGACCAACAGAAAATCCTTTGCATACGGAATGGAAAATGTTCATTTAAAAGCTTAATTGAAAAGTGCAACAGTAGCAAGCCAATCCTCTCACATTCAAACGGCTGTGTTATTGAACATACAACTACTGAAATGAAGCAGCCAATGTAAAACATCATTTCAGACATTTGCCAAAATGCAATTCACGGGAAAACACTGTTTTAAATAGCGCACCTTATGCGAGCGGTTCCATATGACAGAGATAAAAATCAATTATTGGTTCGATACTGTGACCAAAACAATCGCATTTGAGACCGTTTGACTTGGCAGTGCGACACAAACGTTTTATTGATCGTAAGGGTGCCAGTGATATAATTTTTTACCTGGTCACATTACTTTTTGGTTTTGTGTAAATGTTCTCTCCGCCAATAAGAGGGGTGTGAACAGTTTGGGGTCGCGTGTTGCGAGGTGGGGGTTTGTTACTACGCCGATAAAAGACAATATCCATCCGGACCTTTGCCACCTAAGAAATGTGTGACTGGACCTTCACAAATAGTACTTGAGTAGCTCTGGTGTAGTAGAATTGTATGAAATGTGTTTATAAAAGGCCAAGAAACGTATCTGATATAGCCTAGGCTTATTCTACACCACGCACGCTCAGCCATGCATTGAACGGTATTTTTTGCTGACAGTCATTGAGTTATATTATTTGCCTAAATTATGACTATCCAATCTACTCATCACATTAGGAATAGAATAGTAGGCTATCTTACATAAGTCTACAAATGCGATGATGCATGGAATGCTTAAAAAAAATATATATAATGCTTTTCCAACAGTCTTGAAGGAGTTCCCACATATGCTGAGCACTTGTTGGCTGCTTTTCCTTCACTCTGCCGTCCGACTCATCCCAAACCATCTCAAATGGGTTGAGTTCGGGGGATTGTGGAGGCCAGGTCATCTGATGCAGCTCTCCAGCACTCTCCTTCTTGGTAAAATCCAGGAGGTGTGTTGGGTCATTGTCCTGTTGAAAAACAAATGATATTCCCACTAAGCCCAAACCAGATGGGATGGCGTATCGCTGCAGAATGCTGTGGTAGCCAAGCTGGTTAAGTGTGCCTTGAATTCTAAATAAATCAGACAGTGTCACCAGCAAAGCACCCCCACACCATAACACCTCCTCCTACATGCTTTACGGTGGGAACTACACATACGGAGATCATCCGTTCACCCACACCGCGTCTCACAAAGCCACGGCGGTTGGAACCAAAAATCTCAAATTTGGACCAAAAGACAAATTTCCACCGGTCTAATGTCCATTGCTCGTGTTTCTTGGCCCATGCAGGTCTTTTCTTATTGGTGTCCTTCAGTAGTGGTTTCTTTGCTGCAATTCGACCATGAAGGCCTGATTCACACAGTCCCCTCTGAACAGTTGATGTTGAGATGTGTCTGTTACTTGAGCTCTGTGAAGCATGTATTTGGGCTGCAATCTGAGGTGCAGTTAACTCTAATGAACTTATCCTCTACAGCAGAGGTAACTCTGGGTCGTCCATTCCTGTGGCGGTCCTAATGCGAGCCAGTTTCATCATAGCGCTTGATGGTTTTTGCGACTGCACTTGAAGAAACTTTCAAAGTTCTTGAAATTTTCCGTATTGACTGACCTTCATGTCTTAAAGTAATGATGGACTGTCATTTCGCTTTGCTTATTTGAGCTGTTCTTGCCATAATATGGACTGTCTTTTACCAAATAAGGGTATTTTCTGTATACCCCCCCCACCTTGTCACAACACAACTGATTGGCTCAAACGCATTAAGAAGGAAAGAAATTCCACAAATTAACTTTTAAGAAGGCACACCTGTTAATTGAAATGCATTCCAGGTGACTATGTCATGAAGCTGGTTGAGAGAATGCCAAGGATGTGCAAAGCTGTCATCAAGGCAAAGGGTGGCTATTTGAAGAATCTCAAATATAAAATATATTTAACACTTTTTTTTTGGTTACTACATGATTCCAGAGCATAATGAAACTAACACTTTTTTATACGTGCTATGACCTTATTACCTGCTAAAATACTTAATGACCCTCTTCTCTGTGTAGGCAGCAGGAGGGTATCAACCAGCAGAGAGAGGAGATAGAGCGTCAGAGGAAGCTGCTGGCCAAGAGGAAGCCCCCCAACCCCTCCTCCCCCTCCCTCTCCCTAGCAACCACCTCTGAACCCAAACAACGCAAGACCAAGGTCGTCAACGGCAACGACCCCGACCCGTTTCTCAAACCCTCCCTGCCACAGATGTGAGTGTACACACACAGGCATGCAAGTGTATGGACCGATGCATACACACTCACACTGTTGCGATGTTGGTGCAGTGACATTAAATCAACCATTTGTTAGGTTGACTCTGGCTGAGTATCACGAGCAGGAGGAGATCTTCAAGCTTCGCCTGGGACACCTGAAGAAGGTCAGAGTCAATACAACACGTTTGTAAAAAAAAAACACTAGTCCGAATCCCAAAATGAATACGATTGACTGAGTGACTGTCTCTCAGGAGGAGGCAGAGATCCAGGCAGAGCTGGAGCGGTTAGAGAGGGTGAGGAACCTCCACATCAGAGAGCTGAAGAGGATCAACAACGAGGACAGCTCATCGTAAGTACAGGACAGGAAGACTCAATCATATAGGAACTCCTAACACCTCCATTGTGCCCCGGTGCAAAACCCATCCCTGGGACCTACCTACCCGTAGGCCAGTAGCTATAGTGTTGCAGACTGGCCAGTTCATAGTCTACTTTCTAGGTATTTGTAAGAGAAAGTTCTTGTAGATGTAATTTGGTAAATAAACCCTATATGTTGTAGGAAGAAAATTGTTCAGCTTGTGCTGTATGTCTGTCAGGTTTAAAGACCACCCAACTCTGAACGAGAGATACCTGCTGCTGCATCTGCTGGGTAGAGGAGGCTTCAGTGAGGTCTATAAGGTACAGATTGACTACTAGTATGTGCTTGTGAATGATTATTAATAGATTCTAGATCCATACTGTACTTGTGTTTCTGATGTGTGTGTTCTGTGTCTTCAGGCCTTTGACCTGTTTGAGCAGCGCTATGCAGCTGTTAAAATCCACCAGCTCAACAAGAACTGGAGAGAGGAGAAGAAGGAGAACTATCACAAGTATGTCCCGTCTGCTCTGACCAGGCAATGTTATTAGACGCAGAATTTACAACTCACATTATACCATTCGTAAACATTCTTTGACCAGACTTACATACATACACACAATATTGTTTCCTGTCCCAGACATGCCTGTAGAGAGTATCGGATACACAAACAGCTGGACCATCCCAGAATAGTCAAACTGTACGACTACTTCTCCCTGGATACAGACACGTAAGTGACTTTTTACCCCAAACCTAAATTAGTTCAGGTCTTTCACATCAGTGCAGATAAAGGAGAGGAGACGTGGAGAGGAAGGAATTGTAGACCGTTGAGATGCCTTTTAGTTTATAGTTAATGGAGTCCATTGTCATCTCTCTGTCCCACTCTAGGTTCTGTACGGTTCTAGAGTTCTGTGAGGGGAACGACTTGGACTTCTATCTGAAACAGAACAAGCTGATGTCCGAGAAGGAGGCGCGGTCTATCGTCATGCAGATAGTCAACGCCCTGCGATACCTCAACGAGATCAAACCTCCCATCATACACTATGACCTCAAACCAGGTACACACACACACTCGTTCACACACTCACTCATGTTTGTATAGGAAACATAGACATACACACACACACACTCAACTCACACACTGCCGTTTGTGTAGGTAACATCTTGCTGGTGGATGGGACTGCGTGTGGAGAGATAAAGATCACAGACTTTGGGCTGTCTAAGATCATGGACGATGACAACTATGGAGTGGACGGCATGGACCTTACCTCACAGGGAGCTGGCACATACTGGTGACACACACAAACACACACGCACGCAACACACATCACACACAAGCGGTTATATTAGGTGTTTTCTTGGGTATATTGCCTTCATGTTATTCCAATCCTCTTGTCTAGGTACCTTCCCCCAGAGTGTTTTGTGGTGGGCAAGGAGCCTCCTAAGATCTCTAACAAGGTGGACGTCTGGTCGGTAGGGGTAATCTTCTTCCAGTGCCTCTATGGACGGAAGGTAAGCCCACTTATTATGGCCCCTTTTGAAGTAGCACTCTTCTGAAGGTGCAAACACCTGACCCTATTAGACAAAAAAGCATAACATAGTCTAACATTGATTTGTGTGTGTGTGTGTGTTCCTGCAGCCGTTTGGCCACAACCAGTCTCAGCAGGACATTCTTCAGGAGAACACCATCCTCAAAGCCACTGAGGTTCAGTTCCCTGCCAAGCCCCAGGCCAGCACAGAGGCTAAGGTGAGACGCGCACACACACACACACACACACACACACACACACACAGGCTAGCAAGCCAAGGTGAATAATACTCACTAGTGTTCCTCTGAATTGTACACGCATCAGTTGACTTTGAAATTTACATTTGTCAGGACATGTCTGAATGTGACTAGTACAGACAAACAGACAAAGCTTGATAAGCTGATCCTTATTCCATATATAAACTAACATCCCTCTCTGTGTATCAGGCATTTATCCGGCGCTGTCTGGCCTACCGTAAGGAGGATCGATTCGACGTTCACCAGCTGGGCACTGACACGTACCTTCTCCCTCACATGAGACGCTCCAACTCCTCTGGCTCTCTTCAGCCCGCCTCCTCCTCAATCTCCTCCTACTGACGGGCTGATGAACATGACTGACAGGCCCACTGGCCAATCCTGGAGCAGAATTGATCCTAGTATGGGAAATGGCATGGCGTTGGGTTTTCAAAATCCCCCGGACGCTGTGAAAGGATCAGGAATGTGAATTTGTTTGGCTGAATAGAATGAAATGGATGACAGGTTGTGAGACGGGGAAAGATGGAAAGAGAGAGAGGGAGGGGAGGGGGGGCAGAAGTGGAGACACTTTCAACGTTGCCAAGAAGCTTTGCAGAAACGTTACACTGTTGTGATCTTGAACGTGAACCTGGTTTTGAGAGAGAGAGAGATGGGGAGAGAGATGAGGAAGAGGAAGCTCTACCCATTTTGTATGCCATTGGACAGGCTGTGCCTGTTGCCATGAGGACTTAATAGAGTGGGGCTAGGCCACACCCCTTGCTTGTGCTGGACTGGGCTCTTATTGGTGGAGAGGGAAACAAAACAAAAACAAAAAAGCAACAGATGTTGTTTAGTTGCTGTTAATTGGAATCCCCTCGAGCAACATTTAAACAGCCTCTCTACAAGGGACAGAATCCCATTCCCAAATAGACCCCTAGCCTCTACTATAGAAGGTACTTCATGTAGATCTAAAGGGATTAGATAGGTATTACCAACGATCTCCACCTTGCCCTCTGATAGGCTAGGTGGAATGTTCTCTGTATTGCTTACACCTCTGCAGTCCATTCAGAATTAATTAATTTGTGCTAGAGGTCAATTTGGGATGGGGCTTGAGTCTACAAAGCAGAGCAGTAGATCAGTTGGTTTCACTGACCCACATTAAACCTACCATTGGACTAAATTGCACTCAAGATGATTTGGTTTCATGGACATAGCTTCTTGAAATAGTCCTGGACTAACTAAGCTTCAGTCTCAGACTGTTGGCCAGAAGTATGACATCTATGTTCATGAAGTCACATTTTTAGATCTTGTATCAATAATTAAACCTACTCCTGGATGAATATAATCTGGCTGTGTGAAAGAGGTTGGTTTTGGCCTGTTCCGATCCATACCTCAACAAGGTGCTGAGTGCCAGACTTGTTCAGGCATTGAAGTCATGTTTGTCAGAACACAATGTACCCATATGAGGATCAACTGTATCGTAAAGATTAAGGTTTCCATACAGGAATCCATCTGAGGAAATTAAATGTACATTTAATGTGTATATGTGACATATCTGCAATCTGTCTGTACAGAGGGTCAACACACTCAGGATTTACTGAACACTCACCAGTGCCCGTTTGCACCTGTTTTCTCAAAGAAATAAAAGACAGAAAATGCCTAGAAACATGAAATTATCTTACCACGTTGCTTTGTAATTTTATCGTTCTCTTATTCTTTGTTTTACCTTCTGTTCACCCTTAATGTTTTCTATTATCTGTGGGAAATAACAGGTGCAAACTTTGAGCACATGCAATGGTCTAGTAAGTCTGACCCTTGGTTTCTCATGTCTCCTTGTTTATTTGTGCTCTGAAAGGTATTTTTTGCTGCTATATAGATGTCGCTTGTAGTTAGTTAAAATCTGTATGATCTGCCTCAGGTACAGATAGTGCAGACCTGTGCGAAGCGGAACACTCTAGGGTCCAGAAGTGTATAGCCTACTCTTCAGGGGCCCTATGAAGTGTTTCTGTGTGCCAGGAGAACCAATAACTTTGAACTGTTTTACGACCGCAATGTTTATAGTCTGGAAACCATGTGTCATATATAAAGTTGTATAAAACGGTTCATATGTGAAGGAAAAGCCCAGGTTGATCAGGCTCTGTTCTGTTAAGTAACACTTTGCTTGAACCTCAGTCATAAGGCCTGCATGACACTGTCATAACACTGACATACGAGGTGTCATAATGAGTTATTACAGCTGGTTTTAGTCTATGGTATGGCACAGTCATATTGGTTGTGTACCGAATGTAAAGTGCTTTAAGTATAGTGTTACCCAGTATTCTTTATATTGGAAGACTGTGAGGAGCTTTGAACAGACAACACTTATGTTACAAAATGGGCTTATAATGAACATCATGGCAGATAGGCAGACTGTAACAGAGGAGCCACAGCAGATCTCAACACCATGTAAACTGGTTTTATCACTGTCTTATACACACAGCACAGATACATGTCAGATCAGAGAAATGAAGGGAGGCAATGTCAGGTCATGTCATTCATATGCAATAAAGATAGCCTTACAAGTCCTACCAAGGCCACCTTCTTTGGTTTGTGCGCATAATATCTCTCACTCAACACACACGTTTATGTATAACTAGGACCAGGAGTTTTCCTGACCCAAGGTCAGATAGTTGTCAGTTATACCCGAGGAGAGAATGGCAGACAGGCCATTTGTCAAAAAGCTGAGTTGTCAGTTACAACAAAATGCTGGAAGTCTGAAAAGGGCTTCACCATGTTGCCTAATGAGTATACACTCGTCAAATCTAAATCAAAGTTTGTCACATGCGCCGAATACGACAGGTGTAGACTTATTTATTTTACCAGGGAAGATATTGAAATCTAGCTCTCTTTTTCAACTGTACCCTGCAAAATACAACACAAACATACACATTATACACAATATACATATGTATATACAGTGCATTCGGAAAGTATTCAGACCCCTTGACTTTTTCCACATTTGATGTTACAGCCTTATTCTAATTTTTATTTATTTTATTCCCGTTATCAATCTACACACAATACCCCCCATAATGACAATGCGAAAACAGGTTAAAAAACTGAAATACCTTATTTACATAAGTATTCAGACCCTTTGCTATGAGACTCGAAATTGAGCTCAGGTGCATCCTGTTTCCATTGATCATCCTTGAGATGTCTCTACAACTTGATTAGAGTCCACCTGTGGTAAATTCAATTGATTGGACATGCTTTGGAAAGGCACACACCTGTCTATATAAGGTCCCACACTTGACAGTGCATGTCAGAGCTAAAACCAAGCCATTAGGTCAAAGGAATTGTCTGTAGAGCTCAGAGACAGGATTGTGTCGAGGCACAGATCTGGGGAGGGGTACCAAAAAATTTCTGCAGCATTGAAGGTCCCCAAGAACACAGTGGCCTCCATCATTCTTAAATGGAAGAAGTTTGGAACCAACAAGACTCTTCCTAGAGCTGACATAAGTAGTCAGACCCTTTGCTATGAGACTCAAAATTGAGCTTAGGTGCATCCTGTTTCCATTGATCATCCTTGAGATGTTTCTACAACTTGATTGGAGTCCACCTGTGGTAAATGCAATTGATTGGACATGATTTGGAAAGGCACACACCTGTCTATATAAGGTCCCACACTTGACAGTGCATGTCAGAGCTAAAACCAAGCCATGAGGTCAAAGAATTGTCTGTAGAGCTCAGAGACAGGATTGTGTCGAGGGACAGATCTGGGGAGGGGTACCAAAAAATGTCTGCAGCATTGAAGGTCCCCAAGAACACAGTGGCCTCCATCATTCTTAAATGGAAGAAGTTTGGAACCAACAAGACTCTTCCTAGAGCTGGCCACCCGGCCAAACTGAGCAATCGGGAGAGAAGGGCCTTGCTCTGACAGAGCTCCAGAGTTCCTCTGTGGAGATGGGAGAATCTTCCAGAAGGACAACCATCTCTGCAGCACTCCACCAATCAGGCCTTTATGGTAGAGTGGCCAGATGGAAGTCACTCCTCAGTAAAAGGCACATGGCAGCCTGCTTGGAGTTTGCCAAAAGCCACCTAAAGGACTCTGACCATGAGAAACAAGATTCTCTGGTCTGATGAAACCAAGATTGAACTCTTTGGCCTGAATGCCAAGCGTCACGTCTGGAGGAAACCTGGCACCATCCCTATGGTGAAGCATGGTGGTGGCAGCATCATGCTGTGGGGATGTTTTTCAGCGGCAGGGACTGGGACACTAGTCTGGATCGAGGGAAAGCTGAACGTAGCAAAGTACAGAGAGATCCTTGATGAAAACCTGCTCCAGAGCAATCAGGACCTCAGACTGGGGCGAAGGTTCACCTTCCAATAGGACAACGACCCTAAGCACACAGCCAAGACAACGCAGGAGTGGCTTCGGGACAAGTCTCTGAATGTCATTGAGTGGCCCAGCCAGAACCGGTGCTTCAACAAAGTAAAGGGTCTGAATACTTATGTGAATGTGATATATAGTACCAGTCAAAAGTTTGGACACACCTACTCATTCAAGGGTTTTTCTTTATTTTTACTATTTTCTACATTGTAGAATAATAGTGAAGACATCACAACTATGAAATAACACATATGGCATGATGTAGTAACCAAAAAAGTGTTAAACAAATGAAAATATATTTGAGATTTTTCAAATAGCCAGCCTTTGCCTTGATGACAGCTTTGCACACTCTTGACATTCTCTGAACCAGCTTCACCTGGAATGCTATTCTAACAGTCTTGAAGGAGTTCCCACATATGCTGAGCACTTGTTGGCTGCTTTTCCTTCACGCTGCCGTCCGACTCATCCCAAACCATCTCAATTGGGTTGAGGTCGGGGGATTGTGGAGGCCAGGTCATCTGATGCAGCACTCCATCACTCTCCTTCTTGGTAAAATAGCCCTTACACAGCCTGGAGGTTTGTTGGGTCATTGTCCTGTTGAAAAACAAATGATAGTCCCACTAAGCCCAAACCAGATGGGATGGTGTATCGATGCAGAATGCTGTGGTAGCCATGCTGGTTAAGTGTGCCTTGAATTCTAAATAAATCACAGACAGTGTTACCAGCAAAACACCATCACACCTCCTCCTCCATGCTTTACGGTGGGAAATACAAATGCGGAGATCGCATCTCACAAAGACACGCCGGTTGTAACCCAAAATCTCAAATTTGGACTCCAGACCAAAGGATAATGTCCATTGCTTGTGTTTCTTGGCCCAAGCAGGTCTCTACTTATTATTGGTGTCCTTTAGTAGTGGTTTCTTTGCAGCGATTCGACCATTGATTCACACAGTCCCCTCTGAACAGTTGATGTTGAGATGTGTCTGTGACTTGAGCTCTGTGAAGCATGTATTTGGGCTGCAATCTGAGGTGCAGTTAACTCTAATGAACTTATCCTCTGCAGCAGACAGATCATTGTGTTATATCTGTATGTTTATATACAGTGGGGGGAAAAAGTATTTAGTCAGCCACCAATTGTGCAAGTTCTCCCACTTAAAAAGATGAGAGAGGCCTGTAATTTTCATCATAGGTACACGTCAACTATGACAGACAAATTGAGAAGAAAAAAATCCAGAAAACCACATTGTAGGATTTTTAATGAATTTATTTGCAAATTATGGTGGAAAATAAGTATTTGGTCACCTACAAACAAGCAAGATTTCTGGCTCTCACAGACCTGTAACTTATTCTTTAAGAGGCTCCTCTGTCCTCCACTCGTTACCTGTATTAATGGCACCTGTTTGAACTTGTTATCAGTATAAAAGACACCTGTCCACAACCTCAAACAGTCACACTCCAAACTCCACTATGGCCAAGACCAAAGAGCTGTCAAAGGACACCAGAAACAAAATTGTAGACCTGCACCAGGCTGGGAAGACTGAATCTGCAATAGGTAAGCAGCTTGGTTTGAAGAAATCAACTGTGGGAGCAATTATTAGGAAATGGAAGACATACAAGACCACTGATAATCTCCCTCGATCTGGGGCTCCACGCAAGATCTCACCCCGTGTGGTCAAAATGATCACAAGAACGGTGAGCAAAAATCCCAGAAACACACGGGGGGACCTAGTGAATGACCTGCAGAGAGCTGGGACCAAAGTAACAAAGCCTACCATCAGTAACACACTACGCCACCAGGGACTCAAATCCTGCAGTGCCAGACGTGTCCCCCTGCTTAAGCCAGTACATGTCCAGGCTCGTCTGAAGTTTGCTAGTGTGCATTTGGATGATCCAGAAGAGGATTGGGAGAATGTCATATGGTCAGATGAAACCAAAATAGAACTTTTTGGTAAAAACTCAACTCGTCGTGTTTGGAGGACAAAGAATGCTGAGTTGCATCCAAAGAACACCATACCTACTGTGAAGCATGGGGGTGGAAACATCATGCTTTGGGGCTGTTTTTCTGCAAAGGGACCAGGACGACTGATCCGTGTAAAGGAAAGAATGAATGGGGCCATGTATCGTGAGATTTTGAGTGAAAACGTCCTTCCATCAGCAAGGGCATTGAAGATGAAACGTGGCTGGGTCTTTCAGCATGACAATGATCCCAAACACACCACTCGGGCAACGAAGGAGTGGCTTCGTAAGAAGCATTTCAAGGTCCTGGAGTGGCCTCGCCAGTCTCCAGATCTCAACCCCATAGAAAATCTTTGGAGGGAGTTGAAAGTCTGTGTTGCCCAGCGACAGCCCCAAAACATCACTGCTCTATAGGAGTTCTGCATGGAGGAATGGGCCAAAATACCAGCAACAGTGTGTGAAAACCTTGTGAAGACTTACAGAAAACGTTTGACCTGTGTCATTGCCAACAAAGGGTATATAACAAAGTATTGAGAAACTTTTGTTATTGACCAAATACTTATTTTCCACCATCATTTGCAAATAAATTCATTAAAAATCCTACAATGTGATTTTCTGGATTTTCTTTTCTCATTTTGTCTGTCATGGTTGACGTGTACCTATGATGAAAATTACAGGCCTCTCTCATCTTTTTAAGTGGGAGAACTTGCACAATTGGTGGCTGCCTAAATACTTTTTCCCCCCACTGTATATATATTATATTAACACTAACCTATACACCTCTCCTCTACCTCCAGACCATGCCAGACAGACAGATCATTGTGTTATATCTGTATGTTTATATATATATATATATATATATATATATATATATATATATATATAATATTAACACTATAACACACTGTGTCTTCCATTCCTGTGGCGGTCCTCATGAGAGCCAGTTTCGTCATAGCGCTTGATTGTTTTTGCGACTGCACTTGAAGAAATTTTAAAAGTTCTTGAAATGTTCCGCATTGACTGACCTTCATGTCTTAAAGTAATGATGGACTGTCGTTTCTCTTTGCTTATTTGAGCTGTTCTTGCCATAATATGGACTTGGTATTTTACCAGATAGGACTATCTTCTGTATACCCCCCCTACCTTGTCACAACACAACTGATTGGCTCAAATGCATTAAGAAATTCCACAAATTAACTTTTTATTGAAATGCATTCCAGGTGACTACCTCATGAAGCTGGTTGAGAGAATGCCAAGAGTGTGCAAAGCTGTCATCAAGGCAAAGGGTGGCTATTTGAAGAAACTCAAATATAAAATATAATTGATTACTACATGATTCCATGTGTTATTTCATAGTTTTGATGTCTTCACTATTATTCTACAATGTAGAAAATAGTAAAAATAAAGAAAAACCCTTGAATGAGTAGGTGTGTCCAAACTTCTGACTGGTACTGTATATATTTTTATATATAAATTAGCAAACATTTCTAAAAACCTGTTTTTACTTTGTCATTATGGGGTATTGTATGTAGATTTTAGAATAAGGCTGTAACGTAACAAAATGTGGAAAAAGTCAAGGGGTCTGAATACTTTCCGAATGCACTGTATGTATGTGTGTGTGATATATATATATATATATATATATATATATATATATATATATATATATATATATACATACATTAAAATACAAAACACAGTCATGGGAAGCACAAGTAAAACATCACAAATCACCCAGAAAAACAGTTACATTCCTCCATAAATAAGTCCCCAATCAATACTTTACCATGAAATGCTCACTTAAGAGCCCTTCTCAATGATGCAGAGTTAAAATGATAGTTCACCCAAATTACTAAATGACACATTGGTTTACTTACCCTGTAAGCAGTCTATATCCAAGGTACCTTCAGGCTCTGATCAGACCCTACACCCAAACGAGGGCACTACGTTCATCCACCTCTGGCCTGCTAGCTCCCCTACCTCTACGGAAGCACAGTTCCCGCTCAGCCCAGTCAAAGCTATTCGCTGCTCTGGCACCCTAATGGTGGAATAAGCTCCCCCACGACGCCAGGACAGCGGAGTCACTGACCACCTTCCGGAGACACTTGAAACCCTACCTCTTTAAGGAATACCTGGAATAGTATAAAGTAATCCTTCTACCCCCCTCCCTCCCTCCCCATAAAAAACATTTTTTAAAAAAAGAAGAAAAGTGGTTGTCCCACTGGCTATCATAAATTGAATGCACCAATTTGTAAGTCGCTCTGGATAAGAGCGTCTGCTAAATGATGTAAATGTAAATGTAAAAATACAATGGCTCTTGTCTAGTTGTTCTTGTGTAGTTACACTGAACAAAAATTAAATGCAACAATTTCAAATATTTTGCTGAGTTACAGTTCATATAAGGAAATCAGTCAATTGAAATAAATTAATTAAGCCCTAATCTATGAATTTCACATGACTGGGAATACAGATATGCATCTGTTGGTCACAGATACCTTTAAAAAAAAGGTAGGGGCGTGCAAAGATCAGAAAACCAGTCAGTATCTGGTGTGACCACCATTTGCCTCATGCAGCGCAACATCTCCTTCACATAGAGTTGATCAGGCTGTTGATTGTGGAATGTTGTCCCACTCCTCTTCAATGGCTGTGCAAAGTTGCTGGATATTGATGGGAACTGTAACACACTGTCGTACACGTCATTCCAGAGCATCCCAAACATGCTCAATGGGTGACATGTCTGGTGAGTATGCAGGCCATGGAAGAACTGGGACATTTTCAGCTTCCAGGAATTGTGTACAGATCTTTGCGACATTGGGCTGCGCATTATCATGCTGAAACATGAGGTGATGGCGGCGGATGAATGGCACAATGGGCCTCAGGATCTCGTCACGGTATCTCTGTGCATTCAAATTGCAATTGATAAAATGTAATTGTGTTCGTTGTCAGTTTCATCAGCTGTCTGGGTGGCTGGTCTCAAACGATCCCGCAGGATAAAAAGACGGATGTGGAGGCCCTGGGCTAGTGTGGTTACACATGGTCTGTGGTTGTGAGGCCATTAGGACGTAGTGCCAAATTCTCTAAAACGACGTTAGAGGTGGCTTATGGTAGAGAAATTAAAATTACATTCTCGGGCAACAGCTCTGGTGGACATTCCTGCAGTTAGCATGCCAATTGCATGCTCCCACAAAACTTAAGACATCTAAGGCATTGTGTTGTGTGACAAAACTGCACATTTTAGTGGCCTTTTATTGTCCCCAGCACAAGGTGCACCTGTGTAGAGATCATGCTGTTTAATCAGCTTCTTGATATGTGACACCTGTCAGGTGGATGGATTATCTTGGCAAAAGAGAAATGCTCACTAACAGGGATGTAAATAATTTTGTGCACAACATTTTAGAGAAATAAGCTTTTTGTGTGTATGGAACATTTCTGGGTTATTTTACTTCAGCTCATGAACCAACACTTTACATGTTGCATTTATATTTTTGTTCAGGGTACATTTTAGGCAGACAATGGAACATGCAAGGCAAAAACGTAAAAAGTAGGCTATTCTATAAAATGTTTTTTTACAAAAAATATAAAAACACACACAAATAAAAAGTACTATAAAATTTCATTGGCTTTATTGCTCGAGTATGTATATACAGGATGTTAACATAAAGTTGGTACACAGCGCCCTTATATGGTTGAACAGTCCCACTGCGCCTTCCATTTCCCACCATCTGGTCATGCCAGAGATTTTTATAACCCAAGATAGACCACAGCCTGTCGTTTCCAACGGGAGCAAATCAATCAGTGCGCCGAACAAGAAAGGAGGTGGGAAGAGCCAAGCACGAGCTATCGAGATCCTATTGGCCTGTTCTAGCATGTGTTTGCATATTACCATTAGGGAACGTCTACTCTGAACTGCGTGTGTGCAATAACTCAATTCTTCCTTGCACTCCTAAAGAACTCCCATTTTTGGAAATTTTGGCAAAGGGTAAAGTTAGTCCACTCTGTTCGTAACATATTCGAGTTTTGGGAACAGAAAACTGTATTGAGATCAAACGTTTAATCGCTGACAAAATTAGCATAATTTCAGCCAAAATCCATCTTGTCCCATCTTCTCCCAATGCTGGCCACTGGGCTTCCTCTCATCACCATATTTGGAGGTGAGAGGAAACGCCAACTGGATGCTTCAGATTTATACATCCGGTGAAACATCTGGCTCATTGTTCTTTCTGCGATTGTACTTCAGCGCATAACATACGATTTTAACCACATACCCTACCCCAGCCACAAATAGTTAATGTTCATAGTTCTGACTATATCTTCATTTTGGTCACCTCTGGCATAGCCATCTAGTGATTACCACCCTCACATAGCGTTGAAGGGTTTAGAGTTCTGTTTAAACTAACGGTGCATAGAAACAAACATGCATGCCTAATGATTTCAGAACACAAATGTGGCATAAAATAATGCAGATTTCATTCTTTAAAGCAGCAATCAACAGTCGAAACAAACCGTACTCCCTGCCCCGGTTTCGGTAAAAAGCTTAGGGATGGGACTGGAGAAATGCAAGGACTGACCATCCATGATATCAAAATTATAGTTCGTTTTAAGCAGGTTGAGGCTTTATAGTGTTTGTTTATATATACTTTGTTTACAAACATTGGCATAAAACAAGCTTATATATTGGGTTAGAATGGGGTTCAAGAATCAATGGGTACATATAATTAATTTATAAGTCCAAAAATTGATGTAATAACTGCAGATTGCCCCTTTAACAGAAACAAATAAATGTAACAAAAATGAATATATGAAGGAATATCTAACTAAGAGATTTCTGGGTTTACTAAAGGGTTGGGAGGTTATAAAAATGCTGATGTACAGAAGATAATTTGAATTTTGTATGAAACTGAGGCCGTGTGGGACAGACAGGCTTGTAGGGCTACCTTGCTTCTAGCCACTCCTTCATCCCATCTATCCATCATTCATTCCTCTGCTCCACATTTCCAACTGACTGCCTTCTGAGTGCGCCAGCCTCACTGCTACAAATATGCTTCTGTCCCTCCTGGCTAAATAAATATGAGAGGGAGAAAGAGAGAGAATGAGACAGAGAGAGAAACTGGTAGGTTTGGTTCTGGGTCTGAGACTCTTCCTGTGTTACGACGACGTCGTCATCTCCGTGGAAGCCTGTAATTCCGTGGGGGCGGTTTCCGCCCGTGGGGGCAGTTCTGTGGCGGTGATATTGTTGCTGCCCTTGGCAGTAGAGGGAACTGTGGTAGTAGATGTGGCATCAGGGAGGGTCTGCTTCTCTGGAGCTGGGGTGACTGTTGGAAGGGTGAGGGAGGAGAGGTCGACCGGGGGAAAAGATGTTACCCCTGGGGGCAGGAGGGGTAGCTGGGGCAGCATGGCGGGCATGGGGAGGAGGGGGGCGAGACCGGGCAGGTTCAGAGGAGGGAGGGGGGCGAGTGGAGGGAAACCTGCAATGGAAGGGGGAGAAGAAGAGAGAGATCTATAAATGAACACAGGAATATGTACACTAATACATAATGTTAACCCCTGGGGGCGGTAACCCACTTAACAATAGCTGCTAACATTAGCTGCTGGTAGTATAAACCTGCTGTTCCAGGTGGCGGTAGCCCACTAATACCTGCTAACGACACAGCGCTGAGGCCTGGTAGTGCGCCGAGGTTGAGGTTGGTGAGGTTTGGAAGTGTGGAGAGGCTGCCCGGGAGAGGCATCAGACCTACAATAGCACACAAATAAACATATATTTTGTCAGTGTAGAAAAGTGTATGATTTGATAGTTTCAATTTGATCATAAAACAAAATTCTGAAGAGAAACGTGTGCTGACCTGGTAGCGTGGTGGCGGGGTTGAAGGTCGTGGTGGCAGGGTTTAGGGGGC
This sequence comes from Coregonus clupeaformis, assembly GCF_020615455.1. NCBI lineage: Eukaryota > Metazoa > Chordata > Actinopteri > Salmoniformes > Salmonidae > Coregonus > Coregonus clupeaformis. Next base: position 15,657,052 of record NC_059205.1, read on the forward strand.
TCAGGGAGGGGCTGATGGAGGTGGGCAGCAGGGGAACGGTGGGGAGACCTGGGAAAGAGAGGGAGAGAAAGAGAGCGAGAGAAAGCGAGAGGAGCCGTCAGCAGGGTTGGGGTCAATTCCATTTAAATTCCAGTGAATTCCGAACACTGAAACTCCAATTGGGAAAATTGGGAATTAGAATTGGGTTTACTTTCTGAATTGAAATGGAATTGACCTCAACCCTGGCTGTCAGCACAAAAATGCATAGGGAGAGAGGATATTTTTGACCATCCGTAGCATTGACTGAGATCCTTAATTTCCAATGGGAGTTTGATAGGAGCAGGGAGGCCATCTGGAGCAATGTGAAAAATGATTAGTTTAACCCTGGTGCCACATTCCATTTCATAACACTTTGATACCATATTATGTTGTGAGAGAGCAAAAGATTCAGAGAGATGAGGTACCTGTCCGAAACTCGCTGGGGATAGTGGGCGGGGCTGAGCTGATTGACAGGCCGGACAGTGAATCCTCGAGCCCCGTGGGGACAGAAGGCACGGCAGGCGGTGGGGTTACAGCTGACAGCTGAACCTGAGCAGGGGAGAGAAATAAGACAGACAGAAAAAAAAGAGAGATGAGAATGAGGGCGGAATAGAGAAATATGAGAGAGGGGCAGTTGATGAACAGGTAAGGTCAAGTGCATTTAAACAAGTAATTATTAATTCTAATAAACACCTTTCCTCTCTGACATGCTTGTCGGTACTGGGAGGGACAGTCATCTTACATAATGAGCCTCTCATAGCTCATAACCTTCCCTGATGAGGGGGTGGAGGGGAAGCATTGAACCAAGAGTGGGGAAAACATGCAAATAAGTAGAGGATACTTCAATCGATGGAATAGTATTATGAGGCTGAGACTAAAGCTACAGTGGTCTGGTCATTTCAGCCCTCTAGGTCCAATATATGATGTTATTGCAAAAGGATTGCAAAAAAAAATAAAGTGACTGATTGTCCAGGCAGTTCTAGTTGTTCTGATTCTGGGGTCTGTTTTGGTCGAGTTCTGGGTTGATACTAACCTGAGTGAATCCGTCCTTGAGCGGGCTGATGGGCTCACCACTGGGAATATGATCTGGAAAACTGATCTTCTTCCCCTCTTCAAATGGTCGGGTGGGAATTCTGTGCAGGTATCCGTATCCTATCCCACATCCCAGACTGGAACAGGGGAACAGGAGATGATGTCACTATTCAGACTGAGATGTGTGTGTGTGTGCTGTGTATTGTACGTTGGTTACCTGCCCTCCCCTCCCCAGGCGCTGTTGGGGGTGATGACCACCTCTCTGCAGTTGTCTGTGTCTGTGTTATAGACATACAGCTTCAGCCCCTTCCCCTCATGGGTCTCTATCAGAGAAAACAGGTCCTCCGACTGAGAGGTGGAAGGGAGGAAGAGATAGCGATCAACTTCAATGACTTATATCCAAATACTTATTGGCTAGTTTGTGACGCTCGCTGTCTTTACTCCTAGAGTAGAATGCGTGGTGTAGTTTTGTCACTATACACACCTCGTTCATAACGGTGTCGGCTCCTATGATGTAATCAGTGTGAGGCCGCAAGCCAGCCAGGGCTGCCGGAGAGTTCGGCTCCACCTCCTGAGAAAGAGAGAGAACCTTGGTTAATCACCTGATACCAAGAGTTACACCTGCCTGGTACACAGGGGTGAGCTAAATTGGGCAAAGCTTTCGGCTACTGGCTACTCACCAGCACGTGCCAGATGTTCTCATTGGCTCCCTCGAAGCTGCAGAAGCGTATGGAGACTCCCAGTAGGCCCTGGCCGCCCCAGAGGTTGCTAGGGGTGACGGTGGACTCCCTGAGCTCCAGGGTCTTAGAGGAGTAGACCAGCATCCTGACCGGCTTCTCCACACTGGCCTTCAGTAGGTCCTTCAGGGTGTCATTGTCCTTGTTCTGAAACAGAGATAGGATAAATTATAGAATTAGAATGAGTAGCACAGACATCCATTAGAGCAGGGATGAGCAACTGGCGGCCCCTTCCCTTTTATAGGCCCGCGGGGGGACGGGGGACTCAGTCAGGGTCTCAACTTACTGTTGAGAGTTAGAATAATACAATACACAAGGTGCAATTTCGAAATTTGGTTGTGCATCAGCAGTCCATGTCAAAAACATTTTTTTTTTTTTATTGGTAAATTAGTCTAGCGGCCAGCTATCTAAACTTGTAGTAAGCATGGTCGAATTACCGACCGGGGTGGGGCCAATTGATCATCAGTTATCATATTAAAAACTGCTGACATTTGCCTCCACCCTATGGCAAAATATGTAGAATTGCAGGAAATGAGTTATGAAATTTCAAAATCTTCTCTCCGCCCCTTGACAAAATGTGTAGAATTGCAGGAAATGAACTTTAAAATGTACTTTTTTTCTCTTTGCTGTCACAAGGGGGCCGCCAAAATGTGTTGCTCGCAAGGTGGGGGGGTATGGATGAGGGTACACAGACACACGAGCCACTGCGGCACCTCATGATGAGTTCCGTTTTTTTTTTTTGTGGCCCCCACCCCCATCCCTGCATTTCAGCTATATACTTTACACCAGCATCCTCACCGTCAGTGGGGGTTTGTGTATGTGCCTATAGTCAGTGTGTGTTGAACATGTTTATTCAACAGCATGTCTATGCTTACCAGTCTTTCATTGTTGATGGAGACGATGAAGTCAAAGAAAGGCTCCAGTCCTGCCCGGTGTCCTGGAGAGTTCTCCTGAACCTTGGGAGAAGAGAGAGACATCATGCCTTGTAACAACTGTATTTTGAGATTGAAAGGGAGCAGCTGGAGCAAGGCTTGAACAAGGAAGGAGCAGTTGCAGGGTATTCACACTACTGCCTGTGCCATGAGGTCCAGCCGAGGTAAAGTCTTCTTGGCAGAGGTTAGGGAGCGTCACATCATCTTCGAACTTTTAGCAGTAGCCTTAGAATGAAACAGGTATTTATTACAAGCTACACCTGTAATACCCGAAGGTTGTCTACTTGTCTGTCTATCTCAAGTTCAAATAGATGCTTGTCACGTCGACATATTGATGTGAAGGTTTGAACATGGAGGTCTATACATTTAGGTCGCAATGTGACATTCAGGTGGTCAGACAAATGTGTAGAAAGAAACATGATAATGTGATGCGGAGGATTCTGTCAGCAACGCGGCTGCACCTACAAAAGTTATTGTTTTGACAGCTAGATAGCGTTGAGCTGGCTAGCTTATTCAAACCCCATTCATGTTAGCAAGTAAGCTGCCTGATTGTTTTGAGAGCTAACCTTGATTGCTAAACAATGCATACAACCAATAAAACACATACCTTTCAGACGTTTAACTTGCACAATTCCAAAATGTCACTGTAGCAAATGCTGGGGGAAATAGCGTTAACACTGCTTATTACTATTAGCTACATGTAGGCCAGAATGTGATCCCCGGCCTCTATCTGACGGTAAGACCACAATTAGGTCCTGCTGAGGGACCATTCCTGCGGATGCTTGCTAGCTAACATTCATTGCGGACATGAAAAAGAAAACCAAACACATAGCTACCCGAAGAACATGGTAGCCTTCGGATCCTCCTCCCGGTATCTCGACACTCTGCAATCCCCCCATGACACCCCTAGTTTATATCGTATTTAGGATTTATTGTGAGATATTTTCCTGCTCCGGTAATATTGCTACCTGCCGGGTACACGTCGCCCACTCTGCCAGCTGAGCGCTTGTGCTGTTACGTGGCAGTCCACCAGGAAACAGGGCTGATGGGCGTTTTCCCTAGCCGCAGATCTGGAATCAGTTTATCCACCCAAAATTATTTAAAATTCACTAGTGGGGGAAAAATGCTAAACTGACATAAGATCAGTGTGTAGGCTTGTGTAGTGCGCAGGTGTAGGGCTTCAGGTGCTGCTTTTTAATTGTGAAATATGATATTGGTATAAATATACTGATATTATTATATTGATATATTACATTATATTGATATAAATCATAAAAAATAACAAGTATGAAAAATGTATGCACTCACTAACTGTAAGTCGCTCTGGATAAAAGGGTCTGCTAAATGACTAAAATGTAAAATGTAAGTATATATGCTGTGAAATGTTCACCATTTTTAAGGAGTAACAGATTGATAGTGAATCTAAGCTGTCACTGATAAAATACACTACAACAGTGTCATATTATAAACCTTTTAATCATAAAACAAAGCTATTTTATATGTTTTCATGGTTCTACAACTACACTATCCTACCAGTGTAATATTTCAATTAGCTGCCTTCTGGTGTGTTAACATGTAATTGTTGGAAAGACTCTCAGGGTCGTTCCACCTTAAAAAGCACAAGAAAGAGGATTTCAACACCCACCATCTTAGATTGTTCTGAAATCTATTATGTAGTTAGCAACAGATACGATTAGCATTCCTAAAAATGATTTTGTTGAAATCTAATGTTATATCTGAAAAATTAAGCGAATTAATTGCACCCAAATCGGCCGTTTTAATTTATAGGAATCAGATAATATTCAATAAATATAGAACCCAACATCCGATTTGGACCACACGTCCTCCTACCAATGTGTAAGACATGAGGAATCCCAAAAAATTATCAAAAGCCACCAATGGACCTCCCACACCCCACGCCAATCCCACCCCAACAATCAGTATACCATATCAGTTTTCTATGTCTGACAATAAGTATTAAGCTGCAGTTTGGTGTATTGCTTCTTCATACTATGTAATGTATTCCCTGTGAATTGAAGTCGCTTGCGTTATTTACCATAAATTGGTGTGCAAGATGCCGCTGTTCATGCTATAGTGTCACACTCTTTTATCCATTTTGCTGGTCTCTTGTGTTTATTAAATAGATCACAACATTTCCTTTGCAACTTTGGGTAGAAAACGAATAGCTTTTGCACATGATGAAAATAAATTGTGTGGTCGTCCTCACAATTCAAGCCAGTAAATTCACAAACACACACTGTATAGTCTTTTGCAATGTTAATGGTATTGGGTTAGGTTGGGTTTAATGGTAAATGTCAGTAATCACACTATATATACAGCTGTTTTCTAAAAATATTGTTGAAAAACATAAGACTACCATGCAATGATTTATAATTGTATTATTTTATCAGGGTTGCCACAACATTTTAATCCCTAGCCCATTTCTCCATCAAAGTTTTGGGCTTGTAGGAAATCTTCATATGAGAATTGCACCATAGGGATAGTCCTCTCAGAGAGCTCACACTTGTTGGACTATTCAAGGAGAGTTGGGTTGAAGTGTTGGTTGCTAAGAGAAGTACTAACTACATGTCTTTTAAATGGAGGACTGGCTTGAATTGTGAGGATCTATTGGTTTTCTACACAAAGTTGCAAAGGAAATGTTGTGATCTACACTTAACAAAAATATAAATGGAACATGTAAAGTGTTGGTCCCATGTTTCATGAGCTGAAGTAAAATATCCCAAACATTTTCATATGCACAAAAAGCTTATTTCTCTCAGATTTAGTGCACAAATTTGTTAACATCCCTGTTAGTGAGGATTTCTCCTTTGCCAACATAATCTATCCACCTGACAGGTGTGGCATATCAAGAAGCTGATTAAAGAGCATGATCATTACACAGGTGCACCTTGTGCTGGGGACAATAAAAGACCACTCTAAAATGTGCAGTTTTGTCACACAACACAATGCCACAGATGTCTCAAGAAGGAGCTTGCAATTGGCATGCTGACTGCAGGAATGTCTACAAGAGCTGTTCCCAGAGAATTTAATGTTAATTTCTCTACTATAAGCCACCTCCAATGTCGTTTGAGAGAATTTGGCAGTACATCCAACCCACAGGAGGTTGGTGGCACGTTAATTGGGGAGGACGGGCTTGTGGTAATGGCTGGAGCGGAATAGTTGGAATGGTATGAAATACATCAAACACATGGTTTCCATGTGTTTGATGCCATTCCATTAACTCCATTCCAGCCATTATTATGACCAGCCACCACTGGTCCAACCGGCCTCCACGTGTTGGCAATACGTCCAACCACAGACCACGTGTATGGTGTCGTGTGGGCGAGCAGTTTGCTGATGTCAACGTTGTGAACAGAGTGCCCCATGGTGGCGGTGGGGTTATGGTATGGGCAGGCATAAGCTAAGGACAACAAACACAATTGCATTTTATCGATGGAAATTTGAATGCACAGAGATACCGTGACGAGATCCTGAGGTCCATTGTCGTGCCATTCATCTGCAGCCATCACCTCATGTTTCAGCATGACAATGCACGGGGCCATGTCGCAAGGATCTGTACACAATTCCTGGAAACTGAAAGGCCTGCATACTCACCAGACATGTCACCCATTGAGCATGTTTGAGATGTTCTGGATCGACGTGTACAACAGTGTATTCCAGTTCCTGCCAATATCCAACAACTTCGCACAGCCACTGAAGAGGAGCGGGACAACATTCCACAGGCCACAATAAACAGCCTGAGCAACTCTATGCGAAGGAGATGTGTCCCGCTGAATGAGGCAAATGGTGGTCACACCAGATACTGACCTACCTTTTTTAAAGGTATCTGTGACCAACAGATGCATATCTGTATTCTCAGTCATGTGAAATCCATAGATTAGGGCCTAATTAATTTATTTCAATTGACCGATTTCCTTATATGAACTTTAAATCTTTGAAATTGTTGCATGTTGCATTTATATTTTTGTTCAGTATATCTAACAAACACAAGAGACCAGCAAAATGGATAAAGGAGTGTGACAGTATAGCAGGAAGAGTGGCATCTAGTGGTAAAAACCAGGTACTTTCACACTAATTTATGGGAAGTAATGCAAGCAACTTCAATGATTTCTCTGAAGTATGAAGAAGCAATACTCCAAACAAACTGCATATTCATACTACTTGTCAAACATAGAGAACTGATATTGTATACTAGTTGTTGGGGTGGGATTGGTGTGGTGTGCATCGGTTGACAATTTATTTTGGATTCCTCATGTCTCTGTAGGAAGAAGTTGAATCCAAATCGGATGTTGGGTACTATAGTTATTTAATATTATCTGAATCCTATAAATTAAAATGGCCAATTTGGGTGCAATCAATTAGTTACATTTCTCCAAGATCAAATTATATTTCAACAAAATAATGTTTCAGGAATGTAAATCTTACCTGTTTCTAACTACAGAAACTATTTCAGAACAATCTGAGATAGTGGGTGTCATGGCTTGGTTTCCATGTATTTGATGCCATTCCTTTCGCTCTGTTCCGGCCATTATTATGAGCCGTTTTCCCCTCAGCAGCCTAAAACCATGGGGGCTGTTTACGTTTCAAATTAGGGAGGTGTTAGACAATGGAAGTGTTAATGAATTTACCTGCAAAAAAAACAGAGAACCATTCACACAGACCCAATACATGTGTTTTGGTTGCAGGGTCTGAAAATGTAGGCTCATTGACTAGGTCTTTAGGTGTCTTTTATTTTCCCATGTTTTTTACCCCCTACCCCTTTCAGATATACAAAAAAGCTGGTATAAAAATGCAGGCAAAATCCCACTAATTTACCATGCATGCCTGTTATTTTATACCAGCTTACAAATTACAAAGGGAAACCCAGCCCCGAGCTGCCCAGTGACGCGAGCCTACCATACAAGCAAAATGCATTCTATGCATCTCAATCCACCGCATCTGTCGATATCTTCCTTCCTCATCTGCGGTGAAAGGTGGCAGAGCTAGAGCGGTGTTTATCAGACCATGAGACATCCCGAAAATCATTATTTCCACAAAAACGTCTGTAGGGTCTGAACGGTTTGGCCTACACACTATTAAGCCTCACAAGACTCGTCTGAAGTCGGTACAGCCTCTTCTGCCAACTTCTATCTGTAGCGTTCAAACGGTTTAGGCTACACACTAATATAGCTTAAGACCCTGGGACAGGAATGCCTCCCTCCGCAACTGGATCCTGGACTTCCTGACGGGCTGACCCCAGGTGGTGAGGGTAGGCAACATCACCTCCGCCACGTTGACCCTCAACACGGGGGCCCCACAGGGGTGTGTCCTTAGTCCCCTCCTGTACTCCCTGTTCACCTATGACTGCGTGGCTGCGCACGACTCCAACATCATCATTAAGTTTGCTGATGACACGATGGTGGTAGGCCGGATCACCAACGAAGATGAGACAGCCTATAGGGAGGAGGTTAGAGACTTGGCAGTGTGGTTCCAGGACAACAACCTCTCCCTCAACATCAGCAAGACAAAGGAGCTGATCATGGATTACAGGAAACGGAGGGCCGAGCACGCCCCCATTCACATCGACGGGGCTGTAGTGGAACAGGTCGAGAGCAAGTTCCTCGGTGTTCACATCACTAATGATCTATCATGGTCCATATACACCAACACAGTCGTGAAGAGGTCACAACAACACCTCTTCCCCCTCAGGAGGCTGAAAAGATTTTGGTATGGGCCCTCAGAAAAAGTTTTACATCTGCACCATTGAAAGCATCTTGACTGGCTGCATCACTGCTTGATATGGCAACGGCTTGGCATCCGACCGCAAGGCGCTACAGAGGGCAGTGTGTACAGCCCAGTACATCACTGGGTCCGAGCAGCCTGCCATCCAGGACCTCTATACCAGGTGGTGTCAGAGGAAGGCCCTAAAACAAATGTAAGACTCCAACCACCCAAGTCATAGACTGTTCTCTCTTCTACTGCATGGCAAGCGGTACCGATGCACCAAGTCTGGAACCAACCGGATCCTGAACAGCTTCTACCCCTAAGCCATAATACTGCTAAATAGTTAGTTAAATAGTTAACCAAATAGCTACCCGGACTACCTGCATTGACCCATTTTGCATTAACCTTTTTGACTCATCACATACGCTGCTGCTACTGTCTATTATCGATCCTGTTGGCTAGTCACTTTATTCCTACTTATACAGTGGGGGAAAAAAGTATTTAGTCAGCCACCAATTGTGCAAGTTCTCCCACTTAAAAAGATGAGAGAGGCCTGTAATGTTCATCATAGGTACACGTCAACTATGACAGACAAAATGAGAAAAAAAAATCCAGAAAATCACATTGTAGGATTTTTAATGAATTTATTTGCAAATGATGGTGGAAAATAAGTATTTGGTCAATAACAAAAGTTTCTCAATACTTTGTTATATACCCTTTGTTGGCAATGACACAGGTCAAACGTTTTCTGTAAGTCTTCACAAGGTTTTCACACACTGTTGCTGGTATTTTGGCCCATTCCTCCATGCAGATCTCCTCTAGAGCAGTGATGTTTTGGGGCTGTCGCTGGGCAACACGGACTTTCAACTCCCTCCAAAGATTTTCTATGGGGTTGAGATCTGGAGACTGGCTAGGCCACTCCAGGACCTTGAAATGCTTCTTCCTTCGTTGCCCGGGCGGTGTGTTTGGGATCATTGTCATGCTGAAAGACCCAGCCACATTTCATCTTCAATGCCCTTGCTGATGGAAGGAGGTTTTCACTCAAAATCTCACGATACATGGCCCCATTCATTCTTTCCTTTACACGGATCAGTCGTCCTGGTCCCTTTGCAGAAAAACAGCCCCAAAGCATGATGTTTCCACCCCCATGCTTCACAGTATGTATGGTGTTCTTTGGATGCAACTCAGCATTCTTTGTCCTCCAAACACGACGAGTTGAGTTTTTACCAAAAAGTTCTATTTTGGTTTCATCTGACCATATGACATTCTCCCAATCCTCTTCTGGATCATCCAAATGCACTCTAGCAAACTTCAGACGGGCCTTGACATGTACTGGCTTAAGCAGGGGGACACGTCTGGCACTGCAGGATTTGAGTCCCTGGCGGCGTAGTGTGTTACTGATGGTAGGCTTTGTTACTTTGGTCCCAGCTCTCTGCAGGTCATTCACTAGGTCCCCCGTGTGGTTCTGGGATTTTTGCTCACCGTTCTTGTGATCATTTTGACCCCACGGGGTGAGATCTTGCGTGGAGCCCCAGATCGAGGGAGATTATCAGTGGTCTTGTATGTCTTCCATTTCCTAATAATTGCTCCCACAGTTGATTTCTTCAAACCAAGCTGCTTACCTATTGCAGATGCAGTCTTCCCAGCCTGGTGCAGGTCTACAATTTTGTTTCTGGTGTCCTTTGACAGCTCTTTGGTCTTGGCCATAGTGGAGTTTGGAGTGTGACTGTTTGAGGTTGTGGACAGGTGTCTTTTATACTGATAACAAGTTCAAACAGGTGCCATTAATACAGGTAACGAGTGGAGGACAGAGGAGCCTCTTAAAGAAGAAGTTACAGGTCTGTGAGAGCCAGAAATCTTGCTTGTTTGTAGGTGACCAAATACTTATTTTCCACCATAATCTGCAAATAAATTCATAAAAAATCCTACAATGTGATTTTCTGGAAAGAAAATTCTCAATTTGTCTGTCATAGTTGACGTGTACCTATGATGAAAATTACAGGCCTCTCTCATCTTTTTAAGTGGGAGAACTTGCACAATTGGTGGCTGACTAAATACTTTTTTTCCCCACTGTAAGTAGTGTACATATCTACTTCATTTACCTTGTACTCATGCACATCGGCTCAGTACTGGTACCCTGTGTATAGCTAATTTATCATTACTCATTGTGTATTTATTATTACTTTTATTATTACGTGTTATTACTTTTCTATTATTTCTCTATTTTCTCTCTCTATGCCTTTTTGGGAAGGGCCGTAAGTAAGTATTTCACTGTTAGTCTACACCTTTTGTTTACGAAGCATGTGACAAATACAATTTGATTTGATTTTTCAGGTAAATTAACACTTCTATTGTTTAACACCTCCTTAATTTGAACTGCATACAGCCCCCATGGTGCAAATAAGGGGCTGTTTGAAAGGGGGTCATATAAACATTGCCTTATATTTTTTACAGGTAACATACCACATTTTCTGTCTGCTCTCTCTCTCTGTATCTCTGGGTCTGGCTCTCTCTTTCTCTCTCTCTCTCTCTCTCTCTCTCTCTCTCTCTCTCTCTCTCTCTCGCTCTATGGCTGCCTCCTCCATATTCATTAGTTATTATTATTATCCCAGGCTTGGAACACCTGCTTCCAAATTACTGCTGTAATGACCAATTACATGCCAGACTATATTATCACCTTCTACTGTGTGGGAGCTGCTGGTAGGCTTTTTGGTAACTGTCAATTTAGAACATTCTTTGAATTTCCAAATCAAGAATTAAAGGTGGAATTAATTGTCAATGACAATGTTTCCGTTCTTGAATTGGAATCTCAATTCACTAGACATCTATATCTTCCTTACTCGGAGGTAGAAATTTCGAAGAGCTTCACAGGGTTCCTTATTCGGCAATCCACTTGCGTACCTCTGATTGACACATGGTCTAGAGCCACCACCAGGTGGAGTCATGCCACATCACTCCACTCAGCTGGGTGACTGACAGCCAGATGGGGGCTGACAGCCATAGGGAGTCGAGAGGAATAAAGGTGAGGAGAGTGGGCTGATTAAAAGGAGAGGAGAGGAAGAGAGGTGAGGAGGCTGAGAGAAGATGGGGATCTGTCAACAGCTCATCAGGCAGCGGTAGGCAGCTGGGGCCAACCAAATAATTTCCCTGGGTGATTAGGTGTGTGTGATAGCATAAGTGCAATTGGGGTGATTACCACTGAGATTTTGGAGCTGGAGAGGACACTGTGGGTAAGACACTGAGGAGTACAGTTTCCTTCAGAGGTACAGAGAGAAAGAGAGAAGTGAAAACGATAAGAGGAGAGAACTGGCTTCTGACTGTAAAGGAGGAAAATGGTGTTGTCTTTCTTCTAGATGAAGTTAATTTTGCAGTGTGCTGTCATGTGTCACTCTGGAATGAGGTGTGAGTCTATTTAGTGTGTGTATGTGTGTTTTCTGTACATTTATCAACATGTACAGCAGGGGTTTCAAACTCATTCCATGGAGGGCCTAGAATCTGCTGTTTTTTGTTTCCCCCTTTCAATTAAGACCCAGACAACCAGGTGAGGGGAGTTCCTCACTAATCAGTGACCTTAATTCATCAATCAGGTCCAAGGGAGGAGCGAAAACCTGTGGAATGAGTTTGACACGGATGCAAATGTCTACACACTCCTATCCTACAAAAACAGTTGAAACAATAAGACACACTGTTTCTTTAATATACTTTATTGGAGCTGCACATTGCATGATTGTGAGTTAAAGTGCCTACTGTAGCTTCCTAAGGACAATTCTCCCAATACGCCTTCATACAAAGAAGATTGGTCACATGGTTTAGGTCATTGTGCAGTTTACTTAGCTGGTCCCTACATACCATCCTTATAATCTTATAATAATTAAGTATCATACAGTAAATCTGATCACTGCAAAACATTCAGTCAGAGAGACACAATCACAGATACACACTATACAGATTGCACTGAGGATTAGGGAAATTAAGCAATATCTTTAGAATATTTTACATGTGATTTAGTGTATTTCTGCTATCTCAAGGGCTGTGGATTGCTTTACGTTCCCGATTCACTTTCTTTGGCTCACATATTCACAATAATATGTTAATATATAATTTACTAATAACATTATTAATCAAAACATACAGATTACATAGAGGCTATAGAATATAAATAAAATATACATTTACAAATGGAAGAAAATACTTGACTTTTAAAACACTGGTAATGTCATAAATTAATCATATTTTTCTTTATATATATTTATCTATATATCATTATCATATTAGTATTTAAACATCTTCAAAAATGACATACTGTAGGCTTGTTCCACACAGGCAAGGAGCCAGTGTTTTACACGCTGCAAGTAGAATTTGCCTTTAGACACAGATCTAGGATCAGCTTACCCTCTCCAATACCTAAAATGTATCATTTTAACCATTAGGGAGAAACACATAATACTGACCCTTGATCAGAATCTAGGGGCATTTTCAAGGTCATAGTTCAAAGGTCAATACAGCATTAGGTTACAGCACGGGGTACATACACTGTTAAACACACACAGCTTCTCCACGAAACACACACTGGAGGTCAAGGTTTAACGCTAGGAGAAAGAGTTGGTGCGTCTGTGTCTAGAATTATATATATGCTGAGAGCAAGTGATGCATCGTGTATATCATAATATTCATAAATCATAATATATTGTATACTATATGTGCTCTCAGGCATTCCTTGTATTCACACACACACACAGACACGTGCATACACACACTCACACCGATGTAGAGGGTTTCCCTGTGTTACCGTACCATAATTGCTCTTATGAATCTACTGTACAACACAGACAAATTACTGCTAAACGGACTTGAACACACACACAACACAGGTCTCTACTGCACACAGATACACACATTAGTCAAACTTTAGTGGCTGTGGTTTACATATCCTACCTACAGAGAGAATTGTTTAGGACAAGAACAGCTCCAAAATTCTCTGAGCTGATTAGTGTGGTCACATGGTCACAGGTAAAACATTGAAAACTGCAGTTCCGGCCTCCGGCTATTGTGGTGGCGCTATCTACAGGTCATGCCCCAGCCTCTCGATCTCGTCAATCAGGAAGTCGATGTCTGACTGGAGGGCTGCAGGGTTGGAGATGACCATGCGGAAGAAGTTGACCTTCTGGCCCTGAGGCTGGTAGCCCACCATGGTCGTACCAGACTCCATCATCATTGCTTTGATATTGGGTGCCACCTGGAGGATGGGAGGGGAATAGAACATATTTAGAATTCTGGAATAAAGTTTCTAGAACATTTGAAAAGTTAGAAGATGGTATAACACTTACTTTGTGAAGTTTCTCTCGATACTCCTCGCTGTTGTGTTCCATGCCTCTCAGGCTGGGTGGAATGTACCAGAAACACACATTGGTGTGCTGGGGCTATGTAGAGAAGACACACATTTAGAATATGTGGACCTTAATTAAGATGTTTTTTTTTATTATGATTTTTCAGCACCCTTACTATGGAAGGGAGGGATGACTGAGGGAGGAAAGGAAAAAGTAGAAGGACAGTTGCTTACCACTCCCTCGAACACCATCTCGTATCCCTCTCGGTTTCTGATCTTGTCGTAGAGGTACTGAGACAGGTCCAGACACTTGTCAATGTGCTGCTCAAATCCTATGGTGCCCTGCGGAAAAAATATAATATTACAATGATTAATAAGGGCTGAAAATACAGAGGTGCGGGCTGGGGACGGCAGGGCATTCCTATAAGTGTCGAAACTCCATTAGGGTCTATATGTAATTAGAAGCCTGGACATGACCAAATACTAGATTCATGTAACATTAGCTCACCTTGGCCTTCCACATGAGCCAGAACTTAAAGATGTCAACGTGGCGCCCACACTGGATGGCTTTGTCACCCGTGTCATAGCTGACATCATACTGTTTATCAGGCTGGAACAGGTACCCTGCACACATCGAGTTACAGCCAGCCAGAATACCCTACAGAGAGAACGAACAGGGTTATATATAGAGAGAGTGTGTATGTGTGTACGTGTGTATGCGTGTGTGTGTTTGTCCTCACCTTCTCTCTGACCAGGATGGCGGAGCACTGTAGAGGCACTCCCATCATCTTGTGAGGGTTCCACGTGACAGAGTTAGCCCTAAAAGAGGAACAGCAGCCGTTAGTGTGTGTTTGTTCTGTGAATTAAGGAGTGTGTGTGTGTGTGTGTGTGTTTGTGTGTCAGTACCTCTCAACCCCGCTGAACTTATGGCGATGCTTCCTGGACATCAGGAGACCACCTCCCCATGCACCCTGGAGAAAGAACACACGCACCATTAGAACAATAGGAAAAAACAATATTGTCCCCAAACACACACACACACACACACTGTACTCACGTCTACGTGCAACCACATGTTGTATTTCTCGCAGATGTCAGCGATCTCGTTGATGGGGTCAAATGCTCCGTAAACAGTGGAACCAGCTGTAGCGTTCACAAACAGTGGATGATAACCCTGGAGGAACACAATATCACAGGAGTCACAAAGTGACAAAATCCTTTATGTAAGAAACGTAGAGACAGAGAGAGAGAGAGCGAGAGAGACAGAGAGACAAAAAGTGATAGAAAAAGAGAGACAGAGGAAACGACAGAGGGAGAGACAGAGAGGGAGAAAGAGAGAGAGAGAGAGAGAGAGAGAGAGAGAGAGAGAGAGAGAGAGAGAGAGAGAGAGAGAGAGAGAGAGAGAGAGAGAGAGAGAGAGAGAGAGAGAGAGAGGGAAGGAGAGCGAGAGAATCACCTTCTGCTTGACATTGAGGATCTTAGCTTCTAGATCAGAAGGAATAACTCTCCCCCTGAGAAAGAACAGGAACAGAGAATCAGCTGATCTATCTTAATGAATATCTACAGTGGGTCAGGTGCGTCCTGATGTACTCCATGGGGGTAAATCTAAAGTATGTGGGACGTGTGTGTTTGTGAGTAGCTGTAGTGTACCTCTCATCTGTGCTCAGCAGGACCACGTTCTCTGAGCCAAAGCCCAGAGCTGCCCCTGCCTTCTTGATAGAGTAGTGGCTCTGTGGGATCACAGGAAAATACAGGAACATAAACAATTTAAAACCGACATTATTGAGGATTTCTTCAGAGTGTGTTTTTGCGTGTGAGTGTGCGTGTGCGTGTGTGAGTGCGTGTGCGTGTGACGTACATGTTCTGATGTGAAGAGCACCAGGCGGGGAGCGGCAGACATGCCCTTGGTCTTGACCTCGGGGAAGTACTTGTAGCGAGCGATCATCACACTGTACATGTTAGAGATGGCGCCCCCTGTGGACAGAGAGAGAATGACTGGTCAGTACAGGACCCTGGACAGCAGCTAGTCCAATACAGACAGATATGACCACCTCATTTTTGCACTATACAATGATACATTTCCACATGAGAGGACAATAAAATGTATTCAGTCATGTTGTACGTTATCACTTGTATATTGTAAAGGTATCAAACAGTAGTAACATATAACATACTCACATAGGCCTGCACACACACACACACACACTATCTTCTACATACAGTACCTGGTGAGAATATGCCGTCCCCCTCTCCTGAGGGCCAGCCAATCATCTCTCTCATCTTCTTCAGCGTCAGCTGCTCCATCAGGACAAACACTGGAGCGATCTCATAGGTGAACCTGCCGATCAATATATGAATATATAAATCAATCAATTCATACATCAGTTCACTCAAAACAACATTTATTGACTATTGCAACATTTCGCTTAAAATATTTAGGTCACATAGACCTTTGACCCTTTTCCTACGTACCAGCTAAGACTTTACTTCAGGTGAACAAAAGTTAAACATATTCAAGGATGTTATTTTTGCATGGCTAAACGGAGCTGAGAACTCAGAGCTACTGCTTGAACTGCAAGACAACCCTATGGACTCAACGTTCCATTAAATTAGCCTCACACCCACACACACACACATATGTGCACACAAGCAAATTTTGCTGACAGAGTTGAACTAATTAAAATCCGCCTGATATGAGACAGAGAGCAGACATTCATATTCAAATCCCTTTAAAGTATCAGTCAGCGTTTAATTAAAGCACACAAAGCTCTGATGGTTATCTGTCAATTCTGTCAATCTCAACGGGGGGGATGGGGAGGGGGGGACTTGTGTTGGGGAGCGATAAGAAGGCTTTAGCCCCAAATCTATTTCCTGCTTCAGAGTGGAGAGAGAGAAAGAGAGAATGAAGGAGAGAGTGAAGGAGAGAGAGAGGGAGCACAGATGCGGAACCAAAGACATAGAGACAGAGGGAGAGAGGAGACGGAGATGACAACAGAGAGGCTTTTGTTTCGATCTCTATTGAATGTTGAGATCAGGGTTTGGCTCAGAATTGAATTGAGAATGCCTCATAAATTCCAATTCAATTCTTGAATTTGAATTACATTTGAATTGAAGTAGTAAACAGGATACATAATCACAAATTTGAATTTGAATTAATTGAAATAGAATTGAATTCAGTGAAACTCAATGAAATTCAAATGCCTCTTCTATATTAGCTGTAGTCTATACAAATATACAGTACCAGTCAAGAGTTTGGACACACCTACTCATTCAAGGGTTTTTCTTTATTTTGACTATTTTCTACATTGTAGAATAAAAGTGAAGACATCAAAACTATGAAATAACACATATGGAATCATGTAGTAACCAAAAAAGTGTTAAACAAATCAAAATATATTTAACATTTGAGATTCTTCAACTAGCCACCCTTTGCCTCGATGACAGCTTTGCACACTCTTTTGACTGGTAGTGTACATCTTGTACATAAAACATCAAACATGATGTTATATACAAGCATATAAAATATTGTTGAAACAATTGAAATTAATCTTAAAATTAATGATCAAGGAAAACAAAACCTGTATGCGAATCAGTGGAGGCTGCTGAGGGGAGGATGGCTCATAATAACGTCTGGAACGGAGCTAATGGAATGGCATCAAACACATGGAAACCATGGAAACCATGTATTTGATACCATTCCACCAATTCCACTCCAGCCATAACCACGAGTCCGTCCTCCCCAATTAAGGTGCCACCAACCTCATGTGATGCGAATATTCTAAGTTATTACATTTCATTAATCACTTACATTTTTTTCAATATGGGGAAAAATACTTAATTTCCCAGAATGCATTAGTTTATCCCTCAAGTTGACCCCGAGGCCTTCAAAAAGAAGCCAAACAAATGAAATGGTTGGTGGAAATATAATTGGCTATTCTATGCACCAAGGTTTAAAGGTATATGAACACTGTTTCCAGAGGAAAGTGATATATTCTTTGGTATCTGGAAGTGTAACCTTTCAGATTCAATGAAACTCTCATGTTCTATGACTGCGTGGAATTTATTTGAAATGCACTGAATTAAATTCTACTTTAAAGGGATTTGAAAGAGAGGGAAAGATCTCTGGTAGACTGAAATGATCTATGACATTTGTAAGCAACTCTGGGTTAGGTTGTGTATTTGGGTGTGGGTTGTGTGAATTTTGTGGCCCTAAGGCTATGTCCCACTGATGCCTGACCTCCCCACATCCTTCCCCTTCCTTCCCTCGCCTCTCTCACCCCTCCCCCTCCACCTATGGCGCATTTCCAATGATGATTTACCCCAGTGTTTTACCCAAAAGGCTCCAACTTTTCTGTTTCCACTTACGCGGGCCGGCACCCGTGTCTCACTCTGCCATGGCTCCGGCAGACTAACTTGGAGCCAAGGCAAGGCCCTGGGTACTCTTCAGCTTGCATTTACATAACAATGACTAACTGTGAACTTTAACACCTTCTCACAAAATCAAAAGTCTTGAATGATGCAGAGGCTGTTGATTCTGCTTGCTTGTTTTTAGTGTCACACTCCTGATTGAAACACAAGAACATTAGCAGCCCACTGGTTTTGGGGGTAAATCTCATTGGAAAAGCAGCACTACTGTCTAACAAGGCCAGTTACACAACACACACACAACCCCCCTTCTACCCTTCACAGCCCTCCCCTCCTCTCAACTGGGGACAGGGGAGCAGCACTGACAGACACACATAGGAGGGGAGGAAGGGGAATAAGACATGACCGAGAGAGGAGTGGAAGACATTTGTGGCAAAGAGGATAGTAGGGGGAAGAGAGGAAGAAGGAGGAAGGAGGGAGAGAAAAGGAAAGGAAAGGGAGAGGAAATGAGAACGAGAGAGAGAGAATAGAGCGGGAGAGAAAGAGAATGAGAGAGATAATCCTCGGCAGCAGCACTATAATTCATGTGCATTTATTCGGGCTGTAGCAGCCATCCTGGGGAGAGTTTGATTAGAACATTAGGTGCCAGTCAATACGCCAGCACAGATTATGACTGATGGGCCCTAATTACACGCCAGACAGACAGACACACACACACACACACACACACATAAGGCCGGATTAAGAAATCATAGGCCCCGGTGCTTTGTTTTTAAAAAATGATTGGCAACTCTGACTGACTAACTGAGATCAATCTGGTCTTCAATTCAAACAAAGAATAGCCCAGGCCAATGAAGCGACACACAGATTGTACAATATTATACAGTACCAGTCAAAAGTTTGGACACACCTACTCATTCAAGGGTGAGTGTTGCAACCAAGGACAGATGATTTTTACGCGCTTCAGCACTCGACGTTCCCGTTCTGTGAGCTTGTGTGGCTTACCACTTCGGGCTGAGCCGTTGTTGCTCCTAGACGTTTCCACTTCACAATAACAGCACTTGACTGGGGCAGCTCTAGCAGGGCAGACATTTTACACACTGACTTGTTGGAAAGGTGGCATCCTATGACGGTGCCACGTTGAAAGTCACTGATGTCTTCAGTAAGGCCATTCTACTGCCAATATTTGTCTATTGAGATTGCATGGCTGTGTGCTCGATTTTATACACATGTCAGCAACGGGTGTGGCTGAAATAGCCGAATCCACTAATTTGAAGGGGTGTCCACATACTTTTGTATATATAGTGTATGTCTATGGCCACAATGCAACAAACTGCAGTCTTCTCGACTGTAGGCATACCTGTAACTGCCAAAATAAAGTAAACACTTGAGTAAACGAGGGATACAAAGTATACGTGATGGTGTGGGGTGCCTTTTCCTGGCATGGCTTAGGCCCACTTGTAGAATCTATGCCAAGGCGCATTGAAGCTGTTCTGGCAGCTGGTGGTGGCGCAGCACCCTTTTAAGACACTTTATGTTGGTGTTTCCTTTATTTTGGCAGATACCTGTATGTGCTTGTGATAAAAATTAACCCACAGTTCTTTTTTATAAACTATTGATACTCTGTGGTTAAATTATTGTCGCGCCCTGACGTATGGAACTCTTGTATGTTGAGTCAGGGTGTGGAAATCTATGTGATACAGCTGTCGCTCGTTGTCTCTGATTGGGGATCATACTTAGGTAGCCCAGTTGCCTACTATAGTTGTGGGATCTTGTTCCTGTGTTTGGCTTGTATTGTGTATAGCCTTGGACTTCACGTTACGTTGGTTTGTTGTTGTTGTTGTTGTTGTTGTTGTTGTTGTTGTTGTTGTTGTGTTTATTATTTAATAAACATGATCACATCGCACGCTGCACCTTGGTCTGACCCGTCTCTCAACGATCGTCACAATTATGCACTCTTGTGTATTTTGTACATTGAGAGCGGGCTCCAGTGGTTGGATAAAAAATTATAACGTTAAAAATAACATTATTTATTATTTAAATGTTTTGGACCTTTAGGGCCCCCTACGGGCCCAGCCGCTGACTCACACAATTGACCAGTCACATTTATCTATTATGCAGTTTATTTAAAATGTTTTATTAATCAGTTACCCAATCAAGGCAGGGCCACCCAGTTACCCACGTGGGCCCCCTACCTCCTTTTCTCCACCCATCTGATGTTTAGCAGAGCGGCAGCAGCAGGCTGTCTACACTCAATGAGAGCGGGCTCCTGAGTCCTCCTATGGTTGGTGGTTACAGTCTAATTTTTTAAAATATATACTACATATATAATATACAGTGCATTCGGAAAGTATTCAGCCCCCTTGACTTTTTCCACATTTGATTACGTTACAGCCTTACTCTAAAATTTATAAAATTGTTTTTTTCCCTTTCACACAATAACCCATAATGACAAAGCAATGATGCTGCCACCACCATGCTTCACCGTAGGGATGGTGCCAGGTTTCCTCCAGATGTGACGCTTGGCATTCAGGCCAAAGAGTTCAATCTTGGTTTCATCAGACCAGAGAATCTTGTTTTTCATGGTGTGAGAGTCCTTTAGGTGCCTTTGGCAAACTCCAAGGGCTGTCATGTGCCTTTTACTGAGGAGTGGCTTCCGTCTGGCCACTCTACCATAAAGGCCTTATTTTCAATCATGGTGCCGGAGGGGATGGCTGCTGTTTTACGGGCTCCAAACCAACTTATTTTGTACATAATGCTGCTGCTACCATCTCTTATGACTGAAAAGAGCTTCTGGATATCAGAACAGCGATTACTCACCTCGAACTGGACAAAGATTATTTTCCGTGCATCGGCAGGACAGAACAGCTACGTCCGGTAAGACGAGGGGTGGTGGTGTGTGTCTATTTGTCAATAACAGCTGTTGCGTGATGTCTAATATTAAGGAAGTCTCGAGGTATTGCTCGCCTGAGGTAGAGTACCTCATGATGAGCTGTAGACCACACTATCTACCAAGATCTATATTTTTAGTAGCCATCTATTTACCACCACAAACTTATGATGGCACTAAGACCGCACTCAACGAGCTGTATAAGGCGATAAGCAAGAAAATGCTCATCCAGAAGAGGCGCTCCTAGTGGCCGTGGACTTTGAATGCAGGCATTTCTACCAGCATGTCACATGTGCAACCAGAGGGTGAAAAAACTCTAGACCACCTTTACTCCACACACAGAGACGCATTCAAAGCTCTCCCTCGCCCTCCATTTGGCAAATCTGACCATAATTCTATCCTCCTGATTCCTGCTTACAAGCAAAAACTGAAGTAGGAAGTACCAGTGACTCGCTCAATACGGAAGTGGTCAGATGACGCGGATGCTACGCTACAGGACTGTTTTGTTTAGCACAGACTGGAATATGTGCCGGGATTCATCCAATGGCATTGAGGAGTATACCACCTCAGTCACCGGCTTCATTAATAAGTGCATCGACGACGTCGTCCCCACAGTGACCGCACATACATATCCCAACCAAAAGCCATGGATTGCATGCAACATCCGCACCGAGCTAAAGGCTAGAGCTGCCGCTTTCAAGGAGTGGGACACAATTCCGGACGCTTATAAGAAATCCCGCTATGCACTCAGACGAACCATCAAACATGCAAAGCGTCAATACAGGACGAAGATTGAATCCTACTACACCGGCTCTGATGCTTGTCGGATGTGGCAGGGCTTGCAAACTATTACAGACTACAAAGGGAAACCCAGCCGCGAGCTGCCCAGTGACACAATCCTACCAGACAGGCTAAATGCATTTTATGCTTGCTTCGAGGCAAGCAACACTGAAGCATGCATGAGAGCACCAGCTGTTCCGGACGACTGTATGATCACGCTCTCCGTAGCCGATGTGAGCAAGACCTTTAAACAGGTCAACATTCACAAGGCCGCGGTGCCAGACGGATTACCAGGACTAGTACTCAGAGCATGCGCGGACCTACTGGCAAGTGTCTTCACTGACATTTTGAACCTCTCCCTTACCGAGTCTGTAATACCTACATGTTTCAAGCAAACCACCATAGGTAACCTGCCTAGATGACTACCGCCCCGTAGCACTCATGTCGGTAGCCATTAAGTGCTTTGAAAGGCTGGTTATGGCTCACATCAACACCATCATCCCGGAAACCCTAGACCCACTCCAATTTGCATTCTGTCTCAACATATCCACAGATGACGCAATCTCAATCGCACTCCACATTGCCCTTTCCCACCTGGACAAAAGGAACACCTATGTGAGAATGCTGTTCATTGACTACAGCTCAGCGTTCAACACCATAGTGCCCACAAAGCTCATCACCAAGCTAAGGACCCTGGGACTAAACACCTCTCTCTGCAACTGGATCCTGGACTTCCTGACGGGCCGCCCCCATGTGGTAAGGGTAGGCAACAACACATCTGCCACGCTGATCTTCAACACTGGGGCCCCTCAGGGCTGCGTGCTTAGTCCCCTCCTGTACTCCCTGTTCACCCACGACTGCGTGGACAAGCATGACTCCAACATCATCATTAAGTTTGCTGACGACACAACAGTGGTAGGCCTGATCACCGACAACGATGAGACAGCCTATAGGGAGGAGGTTAGAGACCTGGCAGTGTGGTGCCAGGACAACAACCTCTCCCTCAACATGAGCAAGACAAAGGAGCTGATCGTGGACTACAGGAAAAGGAGGGCCGAACATGCCCCCATTCACATTGAAGGGGCTGTAGTGGAGCGGGTCGAGAGTTTCAAGTTCCTTGGTGTCCACATCACCAACAAACGATCATGGTCCAAACACACCAAGACAGTTGTGAAGAGGGCACGACAACACCTTTTCCCCCTCAGGAGACTGAAAAGATTTGGCATGGGTCCCCAGATCCTCAAAAAGTTATACAATTGCACTATCGAGAGCATCCTGACCGGTTGCATCCCCGCCTGGTATGGCAACTGCTCGGCATTCGACCGTAAGGCACTACAGAGGGTAATGCGTACATCACTCGGGCCAAGCTTCCTGCCATCTAGGACCTAGGCGGTGTCAGACGAAAGCCCAAAGAATTGTAAAAGACTCCAGTCACCCAAGTCATAGACTGTTCTCTCTGCTACCGTAAGATAGCGGAACCGGAGCGCCAAGTCTAGGTCCAAAAGGCTCCTTAACAGCTTCTACCCCCAAGTCATAAGACTGCTGAACAATCCCGGACTATTTACATTGACAACAACCCCCCCCCGTCCCCCGTCCCCCCGCTGCTTATTATCTATGCATGTACAAATTAACTAGACTAACCTGTACCCCCGCACATTGACTCTGTACCGGTACCCCCTGTATATAGCCTCGTTATTGTTATTTTATTGTGTTACTTTTTATTTTATTTTTTACTTTAGTTTATTTAGTAAATATTTTCTTAACTCTATTTCTTGAACTGCATTGTTGATTAAGGGCTTGTAAGTAAGCATTTCACGGTAAGGTCTACACCTGTTATATTCGGCGCATGTAACAAATAACATTTGATTTGATTTGGTGGAGTGCTGTAGAGATGGTTGTCCTTCTAGAAGGTTCTCCCATCTCCACAGAGGAACTCTGGAGCTCTGTCAGAGTGACCATCAGGTTCTTGATCGCCTCCCTGTCCAAGGCCCTTCTCCCCCGATTGCTCAGTTTGGCTGGGTGGCCAGCTCTAGGAAGAGTCTTGGTGGTTCCAAACTTCTTCCATTTAAGAATGATGGAGGCCACTGTGTTCTTGGGGACCTTCAATGCTGCAGACATTTTTTGGTACCTGTGCCTCAACACAATCCTGTCTCGGAGCTCTACATACAATTCCTTCGACCTCATTGCTTGGTTTTTGCTCTGACATGCACTGTCAACTGTGGGACCTTATATAGACAGGTGTGTGGCTTTCATGTCCAATCAATTGAATTTACCATAGGTCTGAATACTTTCCGAATGCACTGTGTATATATATATATATATATATATATACTAACTGGCTCAATGACCCAGAAAAGCACAGACTAAATGTTGTAACCATGTTACAAAATGTCACTGTTAAAATATCCTATTTGCCTTACGTACAAGCAGAGCATTATCTTATATAAGGAAGACAGATCTGCTGATTTCGGCTGAGAACAAAGGATTTTCATTTTTCCTTGTCTCTGGCAATAACATCTATAATGGCGATCATTATCACAATCACAGCCAATCATTGGTCTTTTCATGGTGAAAATTACCCTTCAGTCACCTGCCTGTCCCATGGGACAGCCCCTAAATGCCCTCATATTATCATTAAGGGCACTCTCCCCAACCCAGACCCCCTAAGTGACTCTGAGCACCATTGTGTCAGTCGTGTGCATGTGTGTGTGAGTGTGTGTGTGCGTGTGTTTGTGTGTGCAAGTGCAAGGGAAAAATCAGTCTTTATCTACAGGGACAATAGAGCCAGAATGAGTCCTCCACAGGGAGCCGGGGCAGTCAGTCGCTGAGTGTGACAGGGTTTTCAGTCCCCCGGGCGGCCATTGTGTGTGGGGCCCAGCTGGGCTATCTGCTAAGACCAGTTCACAATGAGCCTGCAGTCAATGGGGCATTAACACTATCTCCTGAATCTGGGCCAGGCTGAACTGGTGTGTGTATGTGTGGGTGTGTGTGTGTGCAGTGTGCATCACAATTTAGTGTCCCAGTTCTCTCTCTCTCTCTCTCTCTCTCTCTCTCGGCATGGTTCCAAGGTTCCAACCGGGAGATGAGATGGAGTTTTCCTAGCAGGGTGATTGCCTAAGCTAATGTTAAGAAAGAAGTGAAGCGTCTCTTCTTTTTAATCTTGTTCTGTTACTATCACTCTGATTCTTCTTCTTGTTTTATTACCATTAATGAACATGTCTGGTCTCTCAAAATCCTAATCTTGTATTGTCTGTGATCGCTCTTGCAGTCATGTATGTGTATGTCTCTCTTGCAGCTCTGGCATTGCCCTGCTTGCTCTCTCTTGTAATGTTGTAGTCATTTCTCGTTATTATTTATTTGGTCTTTCATGGTCCTGTATTACTATTATATTATTAACTTGTTTCTCTTCTCTACATATGTGTTGTCGTTGCGTTCTCTCTTGTAGTCCAGTCCTGTATTGTGTGTCCTGTATCCTGTGTTGTTTAGCTCTGCAGGGCTTCATGCCCTCTATCAGAGTGGGCCACCATGTAGAACTGAGATCTGATCAATGTGCAATAACCAGCCCATGGGGCGTGTGTGTGTGTGTTATCTGAGATTTACAGTATTCAGGCCTACTGTTCGATACATGGTTGGTACAGTGCCAACAGCAGTCAGGTCAAAACCAAAATTGTATATAACGGTCCCATTTGAACGCCATTTTAAAGACCTCTGACCTAACCAATATATTTTTGCTAAAGGAAATCCTTTAAATGTCAATCACAACCCACTGGGGCTTTCCTGCAAACTATCATGCAAACGTCACATTCCCAGTTAAATTGCATCGCTGCACAAAACAACAATACTGAAAACGTTGGCTAGCCAGCACAGTGATGTCCACATTGCATGCACACACACACACACACACACACACACACGCACGCACACGCACGCACACGCACACACACACACACACACACACACACACACACACACACACACACACACACACAAAAACAGCAGTGTATGTCTCACATGTTTGTGTTGGCTGTAGAGGTGAGCCACTCCCCAGCCAGCCCAATGATGTCCAGCCCAGTGGAGAGCTGGTTGAAGAACCGTGGATGACCTGGTACACAGAGAGTAACAGAGATAAGAGATTATATCTCAATGGGAATTCCTGAATTAAATAAAGGTTAATAAAGAAACAAAAGAACATAGTGGAATATTTGCCTGGAAGGTTTTTATAACCTTATAAAAGCACACAGTGTTTTCTTTACCCTGGGGGCTGAAACAGTATGTGGTTCTTTCCTGCTATGAAAACAAACCACTAAGTTAAAACAAAACAAAAAACACATTCACTATTTTCTGTATTCCTATTGGGACCCGAGCTGCAGTGAAACATTTGCCTTGGAGGTGCAGAGGAACTACATTGGTAACAAGGTTACATGACAACCACTTTGTCTGAGTTCACATAAAGATGCTCATAAAGCTTGAATTTGATGTTTGAAAGAAATTCACCAACAACAATCATCTTCCCTAAGCTACTACTGTTGTATTTATGTCATGTTGACCCCTAGACGGACGGACTGACTGACTGGCTGAAGAGCGTAATATCGGAGATATGAAAGGGCGAAGCAGATTTGCTCCCGCTCTATTGGCATATTCCAGCACCGTGGAAAGAGTAAGTGGAATGAAGGCATGAGAATCAACTGCGGTAGGCTAAATGACACAGGTTTTTTTTGTCTTAACTGTCGTCACTTTGTGTGTGTAAATGATCAATGAATTAAGCTAAAGGTCTTTAGGAAGGAAACCCAAGGGACACTTTGACTGTTGTCGTTCCTAACAGCTTGTACAAGCACACGCAGGCTTGCATCCCTGCGGGCGGTACTTGGTTTAATAAGATGAGAGAAGGAGAAGAGGTTGTCAACAGAATTACCAGGGGAATAATAACCCGTCATTGTGATTGGTTGTAGCCTATCGAGGGAACAGCTTATTAAATGGTTTTGTGTAGAATTCCATTTTGCTCATGTGGTGTGAACACGAGCAGATGACTGTGACAAAGATAAAACATATTGTAGCCCAATGCATTAATTAATGTGAAAAACATGACATGCGATATGTTCATATTGAATAAATAAAATGGTGCATTAAACACTTCCAGATAGCCTAAACAATATGAAAATATTATAGGCTATAGTCCTACTATATAGGTTGGTTGAGTTTCATATAACCAAAACATTTTAGCCTATAGCAATCTTGGTTGTTTTGGATTGGAATGGAGCCTACAGAGCAGAATGAACCGTCTTTGTTTCTCATGTAATTTCCAATTAACGAAGGAGAGAAACAACAGCCTATCTTAATTAGCTTTATAGGCTAAGGGTTTTTCCAATGAAAAGCGTTTAGTCTGCCTGGCTTGGTGAGAGATAACTGCTTTTATAAGAAATACAAAGAATGGAAAAGTAATGCACACAAAAACTGCCCTAAAAGCATGAAAAGCAAAAATCTGGTCTAAAACTTGTAACATATTTCACGTAATTATGTTGTGGCCAGTTTAGTGGTCTATGTTGTATGTACCTGTTCGCACGCCGTACTTGAGCGTGTCTCTGCAGTCCACAAGGATCTGCTCAAGGGACTCTGGCTGGTCAGAGAGCTCGAGGTTGAAGCCCTCCATGCCTTCCAGCAGCTGGTGAGGGTGGTGGAAGTCCAGAACCTTGGTGGAACGGTCAAACGTCTTCCTGACGTAGTTGGTGAGGATGTCCACAAGTTCTAACAAGAACTGCATAGTCGCCTCTTCTCCATTTTTGGTGGGAAGTAAGTCTAGAAGAATTAGGGGAAAAGCATTTACAAAACGAAAATAAATGTATGTAGAGGCTGGATGCCCTTTCACAGAAGGGGGCCTGTAAAGGCTATAACAAAATAGCATTAAAAAATGAAAGATTAAAAAATGTAGGCCTATATTAAAAGTCTGACAAGAATAAACTTGTTCTCTCACCTCTTGCGAACATGTTGGAGAAATCGGTCTCAGTGCGGCGGAAGCGCGCATCCCGGTCGCTGTTAACACAGGAGAAAAGGTTCTTCTGGCGTTCTGAAAGCGAGCCTGCGAGCCGGCCTTCCTCCCCTAGACTGTTATTCTTCTGCAGGAACCCTAGGGTGTTACACGGAGGGGCATGAGAGGGGGAACACGCTTGGTTACCACTGCTCAACATAGCTAGATAAATAACTTGATAATAACTTTTATTCAGAGACCGGAGTTTTATCTAGCCTTGTTATCAGTTACAAATGCAACACAGGTCTTTGTGGTGTCCTCTCCCAGACAGCGCTTATAAACTCAGGTGGTAATCCCCATATAGTGGGTGGGTTATGGATCAATTTATGAATGAGGGTGGCCTGTGTGTGTGTGCGTGTCTTTGTATGTGAGTGTGTGTTTGTGTGTGTGTGCTTGCATGGGTGCCCTGCCCTACCCTTCACAGTGACATCAACCCATAACGAAGCCATGCGGAGGGGGGGTAGGGGGGGGGGACCATATAGTTACACCTAATGGAAACAGGATCTTTTGGACAGTAGTTACACCTAATGGAAACACGTTATTTTGGACAGTAGTTACATCTAATGGAAACGTTCTTTTGGACAGTAGTTACACCTAATGGAAACACGTTATTTTGGACAGTAGTTACACCTAATGGAAACACGTTCTTTTGGACAGTAGTTACACCTAATGGAAACACATTATTTTGGACGGTAGTTACACCTAATGGAAACAGGTTATTTAGGACAGTAGTTACACCTAGTGGAAACATGTTATTTTGGACAGTAGGTACACCATAATGGAAACAGGTTCTTATGGACAGTATTTACACCTAATGGAAACAGGTTATTTTGGACAGTAGTCACACCTAATGGAAGCAGGTTGTTTTGGACAGTAGTTACACCTAATGGAAACAGGTTCTTTAGGACAGTAGTTACACCTAATGGAAACACGTTATTTTGGACAGTAGTTACACCTAATGGAAACACGTTCTTTTGACAGTAGTTACACCTAATGGAAACAGATTATTTTGGACGGTAGTTACACCTAATGGAAACAGATTATTTTGGACGGTAGTTACACCTCATGGAAACAGGTTATTTTGGACAGTAGTTACACCTAATGGAAACAGGTTATTTTGGACAGTAGATATACCTAAAGGAAACAGGTGCTTTTGAACAGTAGTTTCACCTAATGGAAACAGGTTATTTTGGACAGTAGTTACACCTAATGGAAACAGGTTGTTTTGGACAGTAGTTACACCTAATGGAAACAGGTTATTTTGGACAGTAGTTACACCTAATGGAAACAGGTTATTTTGGACAGTAGTTAAACCTAATGGAAACAGGTTATTTTGGACAGTAGTTACACCTAATGGAAACAGGTTATTTAGGACAGTAATTACACCTAATGGAAACAGGTTATTTTGGACAGTAGTTACACCTAATGGAAACAGGTTCTTTAGGACAGTAGTTACACCTAATGGAAACAGGTTCCTTTGGACAGTAGATGCACCTAATGGAAACAGGTTAATTTGGACAGTAGATACACCTAATGGAAACAGGTGCTTTTGAACAGTAGTTACACCTAATGGAAACAGGTTATTTTGGACAGTAGATACACCTAATGGAAACAGGTTATTTTGGACAGTAGTTACACCTAATGGAAACAGGTTATTTTGGACAGTAGTTACACCTAATGGAAACAGGTTATTTTGAACAGTAGTTACACCTAGTGGAAACATGTTATTTTGAACAGTAGTTACACCTAATGGAAACAGGTTATTTTGGACAGTAGTTACACCTAATGGAAACAGGTTATTTTGGACAGTAGATACACCTCATGGTACAGGTGCTTTTGAACAGTAGTTACATATAATGGAAACAGGTTATTTTGGACAGTAGTTACACCTAATGGAAACAGGTTATTTTGGACAGTAGTTACACCTAATGGAAACAGGTTATTTTGGACAGTAGATACACCTAATGGTACAGGTGCTTTTGAACAGTAGTTACATATAATGGAAACATGTTATTTTGGACAGTAGGTACACCATAATGGAAACAGGTTCTTATGGACAGTATTTACACCTAATGGAAACAGGTTATTTTGGACAGTAGTCACACCTAATGGAAGCAGGTTGTTTTGGACAGTAGTTACACCTAATGGAAACACGTTATTTTGGACAGTAGTTACACCTAATGGAAACAGGTTATTTAGGACAGTAGTTACACCTAATGGAAACACGTTATTTTGGACAGTAGTTAAACCTAATGGAAACAGGTTGTTTTGGACAGTAGTTACACCTAATGGAAACAGGTTATTTTAGACAGTAATTACACCTAATGGAAACAGGTTATTTTGGACAGTAGATATACCTAATGGAAACAGGTGCTTTTGAACAGTAGTTTCACCTAATTGAAACAGGTTATTTTGGACAGTAGTTACACCTAATGGAAACAGGTTGTTTTGGACAGTAGTTACACCTAATGGAAACAGGTTATTTTGGACAGTAGTTACACCTAATGGAAACAGGTTATTTTGGACAGTAGTTAAACCTAATGGAAACAGGTTATTTTGGACGGTAGTTACACCTAATGGAAACAGGTTATTTTAGACAGTAATTACACCTAATGGAAACAGGTTATTTGGACAGTGGAAGCAGGTTATTTTGGACAGTAGTTACACCTAATGGAAACATGTTATTTTGAACAGTAGTTACACCTAATGGAAACAGGTTATTTTGGACAGTAGTTACACCTAATGGAAACAGGTTATTTTGCACAGTAGATACACCTCATGGTACAGGTGCTTTTGAACAGTAGTTACAGATAATGGAAACAGGTTCTTTTGGACAGTAGTTACACCTAATGGTAACACGTTATTTTGGACAGTAGTTACACCTAATGGAAACACGTTCTTTTGGACAGTAGTTACACCTAATGGAAACACATTATTTTGGACAGTAGTTACACCTAATGGAAACAGGTTATTTAGGACAGTAGTTACACCTAGTGGAAACATGTTATTTTGGGCAGTAGGTACACCATAATGGAAACAGGTTCTTATGGACAGTATTTACACCTAGTGGAAACACGTTATTTTGGACAGTAGGTACACCATAATGGAAACAG
Source organism: Coregonus clupeaformis (assembly GCF_020615455.1). Taxonomy (NCBI): domain Eukaryota; kingdom Metazoa; phylum Chordata; class Actinopteri; order Salmoniformes; family Salmonidae; genus Coregonus; species Coregonus clupeaformis. Next base: position 15,687,991 of record NC_059205.1, read on the forward strand.
GTTCTTATGGACAGTATTTACACCTAATGGAAACAGGTTATTTTGGACAGTAGTCACACCTAATGGAAGCAGGTTGTTTTGGACAGTAGTTACACCTAATGGAAACAGGTTCTTTAGGACAGTAGTTACACCTAATGGAAACAGGTTCCTTTGGACAGTAGTTACACCTAATGGAAACAGGTTATTTTGGACAGTAGATAAACCTAATGGAAACAGGTTATTTTGGACAGTAGTTACACCTAATGGAAACAGGTTATTTTGGACAGTAGTTACACCTAATGGAAACAGGTTATTTTGGACAGTAGATACACCTCATGGTACAGGTGCTTTTGAACAGTAGTTACATATAATGGAAACAGGTTATTTTTGGACAGTAGTTACACCTAATGGAAACAGGTTATTTTGGACAGTAGTTACACCTAATGGAAACAGGTTATTTTGGACAGTAGATACACCTCATGGTACAGGTGCTTTTGAACAGTAGTTACAGATAATGGAAACAGGTTATTTTGGACAGTAGTTACACCTAATGGAAACACGTTCTTTTTGACGGTAGTTACACCTAATGGAAACAGGTGCTTTTGTGGTCCTCTGTAGCTCTGTAGCTCAATTGGTAGAGCATGGTGCTTGTAACGCCAGGGTAGTGGGTTTGATCCCCGGGACCACCCATACGTAAAAATGTATGCGCACATGACTGTAAGTCGCTTTGGATAAAAGCATATGCTAAATGGCATATTATTATTATTATTTGAACAGTAGTTACACCTAATGGAAACACGTTATTTTGGACAGTAGTTAAACCTAATGGAAACAGGTTGTTTTGGACAGTAGTTACACCTAATGGAAACAGGTTATTTTGGACAGTAGTTACACCTATTGGAAACAGGTTATTTTGGACAGTAGTTAAACCTAATGGAAACAGGTTATTTTGGACAGTAGTTACACCTAATGGAAACAGGTTATTTTAGACAGTAATTACACCTAATGGAAACAGGTTATTTTGGACAGTAGATATACCTAATGGAAACAGGTGCTTTTGAACAGTAGTTTCACCTAATTGAAACAGGTTATTTTGGACAGTAGTTACACCTAATGGAAACAGGTTGTTTTGGACAGTAGTTACACCTAATGGAAACAGGTTATTTTGGACAGTAGTTACACCTAATGGAAACAGGTTATTTTGGACAGTAGTTAAACCTAATGGAAACAGGTTATTTTGGACGGTAGTTACACCTAATGGAAACAGGTTATTTTAGACAGTAATTACACCTAATGGAAACAGGTTATTTGGACAGTGGAAGCAGGTTATTTTGGACAGTAGTTACACCTAATGGAAACATGTTATTTTGAACAGTAGTTACACCTATGTCACGGTTCAGACAGACGACCAGAGGACCACAATTGCGTCACACCAGAAAGTTTATTAAACTTAAGGGAAAAGGGAAGTAGGGAGTGAATGAAGGCTCCAGGGGTAACAGGGATCCCGTCCAATGCGCTGGGTCTGTGCCCCCAGTGGCAGCGATGCGTCCTATGAAGCCGGTGGTGGGTGGTCCAGAAGTCCTGGGGGGAAACACAGACACAACAGGGCGGAATGAAACCAGGCAGCAGTACAGGTTCAAGGGAAATCCAAAATACGTAGTAGCAAGGCAGAAGGCTGGTCAGAGTTACCGGGATTGAAGAGTAGTCAGGAGTCGTAATGGCAGAAGCAGGTCTGGATCTCCTGAGGCAGAAGAGTATCCAAAAAACAGGCAGGTCCGGGGTCACAAAACCAGGGTGAGCCAGAAGCGCGAGCAAACAGGTTCCGGGTGTGAGCTTTGCAGACGATCTGACACCGGAGAGCTGAAAGACAGGGCCTTAAATACTGGGAGAGGTTAGTGGGTAATGCAGCGCAGCTGGCAGAGTAATTAGAGCCGAGCAGAGCAGGGACAGGTGGAGCTAGTTAGGCTGAGTAGAGAGAGGGAGGTGAGCAGAGTGGAAGCAAATTAAGGTGGTAACCCGGTGGAGTGAGAGGGCTCATGACAGAACCCCCCCAAGGGACGGCCCCAGAAGTCCCAAGAGCAACACCACGCCGGGCGGGAGGAGGGGAGCCGGAGGAGGGCTAGAACTCCTCCGAACGGTCCGAGTGAACGTCCTCATCCTCGGAGGAAGCCGGAGGGCCGTGGTCGGGAGATGGGACAGGTCCCGAGACAGGATCAGGCACAGGACAGGAAGCCGAGCGGGCCGGACGGTTAGGGACCCCTCTGGGGCGGCCCCTACGGATTGCAGGTTGATCAGGATGCCGTTGGTGGAAAGCGGTGATGAGAGTCCTATCCACAATCCGACTAGCTGGCACCCAGGTCCTTTCCTCAGGTCCATAGCCCTCCCAGTCAATGAGGTACTGGAGACCCCTACCCCTCCGTCTGGACCGAAGCAGGCGGCGGACGGTGTAAACCAGACCACCATCGACGAGCCGTGGAGGAGGAGGACCAGGTGCAGCAGGGACCAGCGGACTCTCATGGATGGGCTTAATCTTAGACACATGGAAAGTGGGGTGCACCCTCAGGGAATTAGGCAGTTGGAGCCGGACAGCAGTTGGGCTAATCACTCTTATGATAGGGAATGGGCCAATGAACCGAGGTGCCAGCTTCTGCGACTCCACCCTGAGTGGCAGGTTCTTCGATGACAACCACACCCTTTGACCAACATGGTAGGTGGGAGCAGGAATTCTCCGACGGTTGGCCCCGGTAGTGTAGCTGGCAACGGACCTGAGGAGTGTGGCTCGGGCTTGTGACCAGGTGCGGCGACATCGACGGGCAAAAGCAAGTGCAGATGGGCAAGTAACCTCCTCCTCCTGGCTGGCAAATAGAGGAGGCTGGTATCCATAAACACATTGGAAAGGGGACATACCGATGGCAGAGCAGGTCAGAGAATTGTGTGCGTACTCCACCCATGTCAATTGCTGCGGCCAGGAGTGGGGGTTGCGTGAAGTCATGCATCGCAGTGCCTTCTCGAGCTCCTGATTAGCCCGCTCTGACTGCCCATTGGATTGGGGATGGAATCCGGAAGTCAGACTGACTGTGGCTCCCAGCAGGTGACAGAACTCCTTCCAAAAAGCGGAGGAGAATTGTGGACCACGGTCAGAAACAACATCCCTTGGCAGTCCGTGGATCCGGAAGACGTGTTCCAGGACCACCTGGGCGGTCTCCTTGGCGGTTGGGAGCTTGGGGAGGGGAATGAAGTGTGCCATCTTGCTGAAACGGTCAACGATGGTGAGAATGACGGTCATGCCACTTGAAGGGGGCAGCCCCGTGACAAAGTCAAGGGCGATGTGAGACCAGGGACGTCTGGGCACAGGCAGGGGCTGCAGCAATCCGGCTGGGGGCTGGCAGGACGACTTGTGTTGGTTGCAGATGGGGCAGGCTTGGACGAATTCCCGTACATCCTTCCTCAGAGAGGGCCACCAGAACCTCTGGGCGAGCAGGTTGTAAGTGCGGGTGGAGCCAGGGTGACAAGCTAGGCGGGAGTCATGTCCCCACTGAATGACCTGGGACCTCAGGTCTTCGGGGGACAAAAAGGCGGTCAGCTGGGCAAGTGCTGGGACCTGGCTGGTTACGGAGAGCCTCCAGCACCTGTTCCTCAACAGCCCAGGTCAGAGCTGCAACGATGCAGGGACTTGGCAGAATCGACACAGGGTCCTTGGAGGGGTGTCATCCTTCTGGAATTGACGGGAGAGGGCGTCTGGCTTGGTGTTGCGTGATCCAGGCCGGTATGACAGAGTGAAATTAAACCTGGTGAAGAACAGGGCCCAGCGGGACTGCCTGGAGTTCAACCGTTTGGCCGTGCGGATGTACTCCAAGTTCTTATGATCGGTCCAAACGAGAAATGGAATGGTGGACCCCTCCAGCCAGTGACGCCACTCCTCCAAGGCAAGTTTCACAGCCAGCAGCTCACGGTTCCCTATGTCGTAATTGCACTCAGAGGGGGACAACCGACGTGAGAAAAAGGCACAGGGATGGAGCTTCCTATCCTCCGCAGCCCACTGAGAAATCACAGCACCAACTCCCACATCCGAGGCGTCCACCTCCACAATGAATTGCCGGTCCACATCAGGCATCTGGAGGATGGGAGCGGAGGTGAACCTCACCTTGAGGGTACTGAAGGCTTTGTCGGCTGCTGGGGTCCAGGTGAAGGGTTGCTTGGTGCTGGTTAGAGCAGTGAGAGGGGCAGCAACGGTACTGTAGTTCCGGATAAACTTCCTATAGAAGTTAGCAAACCCCAGAAACTGTTGCAGCTTCTTTCTGTTCTCCGGAACTGGCCATGAAGTGACTGCTGATACTTTGGCAGGATCCATTTGGATACTTCCTTCTGCCACTATGTACCCCAGGAAGGCCACTGTCTTGACGTGAAACTCACATTTCTCTGCCTTGGCGTAGAGGGAATTCTCCAGAAGACGATGAAGGACTTGCTGGACATGGCGGGTGTGTTCAGACAGGTTTCTGGAGTAAATTAAGATGTCATCCAGGTAAACGAAGACAAACTTGTTTAACATGTCCCGCAGTACATCATTCACTAGAGCCTGGAACACAGCAGGAGCATTGGTGAGGCCAAAAGGCATAACCAGATACTCGTAGTGGCCTGTTGGTGTATTGAATGCGGTTTTCCATTCATCTCCCTCCCCGGATCCGCACTAGGTGGTAAGCGTTTCTGAGATCCAACTTGGTAAAAACAGTGGCTCCCTGGAGCAACTCAAAAGCAGAGGTGAGCAGAGGCAGAGGGTAACGGTTTTTCACTGTGATGTCGTTGAGTCCCCTGTAGTCGATGCAGGGGCGAAGAGATCCGTCCTTCTTCCCCACAAAGAAGAAGCCAGCACCAGCAGGAGATGAAGATGAACGGATTAATCCTGCGGACAGAGAGCCATTGATGTAGTCCTCCATGGACTTTCTTTCAGGAGCAGACAACGAATAAAGACGACCCCTTGGAGGAGCTGTTCCAGGGAGGAGGTCGATGGCACAGTCGTACGGTCGGTGAGGGGGCAGAGATGTGGCTCTTGCTTTGTTAAACACCTCTCTGAGACCATGGTAGCATTCTGGGACATTGGAGAGGTCAGGAGCGGAGTTAGTAGGTACTGGCCGAGGGGGTAGTGCGGCAGCAAGCAGGCAGGTTCGGTGGCAGTCCTCTCCCCACTCCCTGATCACCCCGGTCACCCAGTCGAGCTGAGGTTGTGCCGGCGGAGCCATGGGTAACCCAGGATGAGGGGTTGGCCTGGGAGAGGGGAGCAGGTGATAGGAGGTGTCAAATGGAGGTTCTCCAGTCCCAGTTGGCGTGCCAGCTTGATGTCCATTATGTTGGCTTCGGCGCCAGAATCCACCAGAGCAGCCAGGGTGTGAGTTGAGTCAGAGAGGCGGAGGTGAACTTGCAGCAGGGGTTTGCGGTCGGAGGACTGGATGGTCATTGAACTCAACCCGGACTCCCCCTACGCCCGGTGAGCTTCGGCCCTTTAAAGGGCAGGTTACCACACGATGTCCATCACCTCCACAATAGAGGCAGAGGTTTGAGGTGAAGCGGCGCTGGCGCTCTGCAGGAGTGAGGGAGGCTCGCCCAATCTCCATAGGCTCAGACTGATCAAGCTGACCTGGGTGAGTGGCAGTAGATGACAGGAGCCCAGTCGGATCTCTCCGAATGCCGGTAGTAGGTGGACCTTGGCGCCCCCTCTCACGACGACGGGTCTGTATCCTTCTGTCGATCCTGACAGTCAGTGCGATGGCTTCATCAAGAGTGGAAGGCAGTTCATGGGAGACCAACTCGTCCTTGATATAGTCAGCCAAACTATGGAAGAACGCGTCCACCAACGATGGTGTGTTCCAAGAACTTCGTCTAGCCAGGGTTCGGAAGTCGATGGAATGGTCTGCGACTGTACGTCTGCCTTGTCGAATACTGAACAGTTCACGAGACGCCTCTGCGGTGGGTGAATCCAGGTCAAACACCTTCAGCATCTCCTCAGCAAACAGGTCGAAGGTTGCACATGCGGGGGTTTGACGTTCGAACTCTGCTGTTCCCCAGAGTCGAGCTCGGCCCGTCAGGTGAGTGATGGCATACCCAACTTTAGCCCCCTCCGTGGCGAAGGTCCTTGGCTGCAAGGAGAACTGAAGTCGGCAGCTAGTCAGGAATGGCCGGACCTGGGTTGAATCGCCGTTGAACCGCTCGGGGTTTCCAATCTTGGGTTCCGGAGCAGCGGCTGCAATGACCGGGGCAGGTAACTCGGGGCTGGGCAGACTGGCTGGGGTAAGGTTGGTGAGGAGTTGAATGATCATGGCGAGTTGTTGTTGCTGCTGCTGGAACTGCTGCTCATGCTCATCGGTTTCCATGTCGGGAAAGTGTGCGCTGAGTCCATAATGGTCAGATCGTACTGTCACGGTTCAGACAGACGACCAGAGGACCACAATTGCGTCACACCAGAAAGTTTATTAAACTTAAGGGAAAAAGGGGAAGTAGGGAGTGAATGAAGGCTCCAGGGGTAACAGGGATCCCGTCCAATGCGCTGGGTCTGTGCCCCCCAGTGGCAGCGATGCGTCCCTATGAAGCCGGTGGTGGGTGGTCCAGAAGTCCTGGGGGAAACACAGACACAACAGGGCGGAATGAAACCAGGCAGCAGTACAGTTCAAGGGAAATCCAAAATACGTAGTAGCAAGGCAGAAGGCTGGTCAGAGTTACCGGGATTGAAGAGTAGTCAGGAGTCGTAATGGCAGAAGCAGGTCTGGATCTCCTGAGGCAGAAGAGTATCCAAAAAACAGGCAGGTCCGGGGTCACAAAACCAGGGTGAGCCAGAAGCGCGAGCAAACAGGTTCCGGGTGTGAGCTTTGCAGACGATCTGACACCGGAGAGCTGAAAGACAGGGCCTTAAATACTGGGAGAGGTTAGTGGGTAATGCAGCGCAGCTGGCAGAGTAATTAGAGCCGAGCAGAGCAGGGACAGGTGGAGCTAGTTAGGCTGAGTAGAGAGAGGGAGGTGAGCAGAGTGGAAGCAAATTAAGGTGGTAACCCGGTGGAGTGAGAGGGCTCATGACAACCTAATGGAAACAGGTTATTTTGGACAGTAGTTACACCTAATGGAAACAGGTTATTTTGCACAGTAGATACACCTCATGGTACAGGTGCTTTTGAACAGTAGTTACAGATAATGGAAACAGGTTCTTTTGGACAGTAGTTACACCTAATGGTAACACGTTATTTTGGACAGTAGTTACACCTAATGGAAACACGTTCTTTTGGACAGTAGTTACACCTAATGGAAACACATTATTTTGGACAGTAGTTACACCTAATGGAAACAGGTTATTTAGGACAGTAGTTACACCTAGTGGAAACATGTTATTTTGGGCAGTAGGTACACCATAATGGAAACAGGTTCTTATGGACAGTATTTACACCTAGTGGAAACACGTTATTTTGGACAGTAGGTACACCATAATGGAAACAGGTTCTTATGGACAGTATTTACACCTAATGGAAACAGGTTATTTTGGACAGTAGTCACACCTAATGGAAGCAGGTTGTTTTGGACAGTAGTTACACCTAATGGAAACAGGTTCTTTAGGACAGTAGTTACACCTAATGGAAACAGGTTCCTTTGGACAGTAGTTACACCTAATGGAAACAGGTTATTTTGGACAGTAGATAAACCTAATGGAAACAGGTTATTTTGGACAGTAGTTACACCTAATGGAAACAGGTTATTTTGGACAGTAGTTACACCTAATGGAAACAGGTTATTTTGGACAGTAGATACACCTCATGGTACAGGTGCTTTTGAACAGTAGTTACATATAATGGAAACAGGTTATTTTGGACAGTAGTTACACCTAATGGAAACAGGTTATTTTGGACAGTAGTTACACCTAATGGAAACAGGTTATTTTGGACAGTAGATACACCTCATGGTACAGGTGCTTTTGAACAGTAGTTACAGATAATGGAAACAGGTTATTTTGGACAGTAGTTACACCTAATGGAAACACGTTCTTTTGGACGGTAGTTACACCTAATGGAAACAGGTGCTTTTGTGGTCCTCTGTAGCTCTGTAGCTCAATTGGTAGAGCATGGTGCTTGTAACGCCAGGGTAGTGGGTTTGATCCCCGGGACCACCCATACGTAAAAATGTATGCGCACATGACTGTAAGTCGCTTTGGATAAAAGCATATGCTAAATGGCATATTATTATTATTATTTGAACAGTACTTACACCTAATGGAAACAGGTTGTTTTGGACAAGTGTTACACCTAATGGAAACAGGTTATTTTGGACAGTAGTCACACCTAATGGAAGCAGGTTGTTTTGGGCAGTAGTTACACCTAATGGAAACAGGTTCTTTAGGACAGTAGTTACACCTAATGGAAACAGGTTCCTTTGGACAGTAGTTACATCTAATGGAAACAGGTTATTTTGGACAGTAGATACACCTAATGGAAACATGTTCTTTTGGACAGTAGGTACACCATAATGGAAACAGGTTCTTATGGACAGTATTTACACCTAATGGAAACAGGTTGTTTTGGACAAGTGTTACACCTAATGGAAACAGGTTATTTTGGACAGTAGTCACACCTAATGGAAGCAGGTTGTTTTGGGCAGTAGTTACAGCTAATGGAAACATGTTATTTTGAACAGTAGTTACACCTAATGGAAACATGTTATTTTGAACAGTAGTTACACATAATGGAAACAGGTTATTTTGGACAATTGTTACATCTAATGTAAACAGATTATTTTGGACAGTAATTACACCTCATGGAAACAGGTTATTTAGGACAGTAGTTACACCTAATGGAAACAGGTTATTTTGGACAGTTGAAACAGGTTATTTTGGACAGTAGTTACAACTAATGGAAACACAATCTTTTGGAAAGTAGTTACACCTAATGGAAACATGTTATTTTGGACAGAAGTTACACTTAATGGAAACAGGTTATTTTGGACAGTAGTTACACCTAATGGAAACAGGTTATTTTTATACGAAATTATTAATACATATCTACTTAATTTAATTGTGTTGTTGAAACACTATCGAATTGAGAAATTATCATTAGAAATTATTATGTCAGATTGAACAAGTACCTCCCAACTGAATCAATTGTGTCAGTTCTAGGTCTTTGAGTTGCATTTGTCATAACTACTAAATGGAGAAAAAAAGACTCTACATTCTAAAGTTTAATTTCCAATTAACAATGGTACAGTGAAGAGTTCAGTAGGGAGCTTTGTGCTCCCATCTGCTTCTTACTCATCCATGAGGTTCTTTGCCAGTTCCTGAGCCTGCAGCCTGTAAATTGAATGAACCTACAGACCAGTTTAACTACAATGACATTCTCAGTTACTGTTACATAAACTTTTAACATGTGGCTTTAACATGTGGCTGTTTATTTACCTTAGTTGAATGCACTGACTGAAGTCGCTCTCGATAAAAGCGTTTGCTAAATTACCAAAACGTAAATGTACAAATGTAGGCCTAAAGTTGCAAAGCATGCTGAGGATTAATGTAATGAGCTCTGCCCCCTAAAAAGACAAACTCTTTGACCAAACAAAATTAATTTCTACATGAATGAATCTGGTGCACATAAAGTTCCACCGAGGAAAGTCAGTAAATTCTACAAGAGACAATTACATTCCGCCATAAAACATGAATTGATTGTGTAATGTTAATAAAATATGATAGAGCAAATCTTAAGGGCAGCCAAAATAATTGTTTTGTGTGTCGACGAGACATTATAGAAGGGAAAGGGAAGCGTAAGGGGATACCTAGTAAGTTGAACAACTGAATGGATTCAACCGAAATGTGTCTTCCGCATTTAACGCAACCCCTTTGAATCAGAGTGGGGTTAATGATGGATGGGAGTTATTTAACGGGCTCTGGATAGGCTAGTCTATTTTTTTTTACTAAAGTCCGTGTATATTAATAGCCCATTGATCTTAGAGAAAAAACAAATACAGAAAAAACTATAGCAGACTGCCATCAGCAAAGGTCATTATGGAAGGATTTAAACATTTATTTTCACATCATACAGTTTTAAGTACATTCTTCTATCAAAATCGGATGTTAAAATGCAATATCGAATAAGACAGACAGGGCTCTCTCAAACGGAACCCTTTCTCTTCTTCAGAGCTTCAGAAATCCTTTCATTTAAATGTATTCCCCTAATCTCGGATGGCACATTGGCACACAGAGCAGTGGCCACGACAAACTGCTGGTTGGTTCTCGTTAATCTTCTCTCTCATCCACAGGACGCGTCTCTTTACTGAAAGGAGCTGATGACTATTATAGCCTGTAAATCCACACTGACATAGGCCAACATCTAACACTCAGCACAATTTTATGATGACTGTTGTCACAGAGTGATTCTTCCGTTTTCTCCTCCTCACAAAAAATGATTTTAACCCCGAGCACAAAGCGATTTATTATCAGCCCAAAGGGGATATTATAGAAACGATGGTAAAGTGTTGGGCCTGGGGCATAATGAACAGAAATGTGAAAATTACTCTCACAGGGCCTAAGCAAATGTCCTCTATATGAATCAGTCAGTTTATCGAATAAACATGTTTCCTCGTACATTGCGGGAAATTATTTCGTTATTAAGGTTATTTGCAGGGTTATGAGGAAGGTTAAATTGTGTTCATTTTCTCCGGCAGGGGGCGTCCTCATTACGGGGCAGGTTCCCTAATTATGTGGGCCCTCGGTAAGAATTATAGTACTGCATCGTAACTCTCGAGCTAAAACCGATTTTTCTTAGGCTAATTACATCCTCTTCTTTGTTTTTGGATTCAAGCCATGGTAGGACAATGCATCCTTTTGCAATTAAAAGTTTACTTGACATTATCAAAACCGTGCCACCAAAATATGTTGGACTGAAATCAATAAAGGTAGGAAGGATTTCTTAAAGCAAGGATATTTTTCTCAATATGTGATGACATCAAACCAATCCTCGATGTAATCGAAAAATTATTAAAAACAGGGCCCAGGAAAAAAAAGGTCCTCTAAGAATCCTGTTGGAAAAATACTGGATTCAATCATTTCACCTCGGTTTAGCTGGATTAGATAACATAACAGAGGCCTTATGGAACCTCCCAGATTTACCAAACCCACGCCCTCCCACATCATCTCATCGACGTCATCACATCTAATTTTATAAGGTATATTTTTAAAAAACAGTTTTGCATGAAGGGACCCAAATCCACCCCACCTCCAAACCGGAAATGTGAGGAAATTAATGTTTTAAAAAAACTTAAAAGAAAAACTGTAATAAGGCCTTTATGATAAAATGAATTAAAACTGGCATTAGAACGTGCATATTATAGGCCTAGCTTATGCACAAACCATGTTAGCAGCTAATTCAGCATTAAAAACCTATTGGACAGCTCTATCTCGCCAAATACTCGATGTTTAGGCATTTTCTACATTTCTGAGGCAGATTGTTACTTGCTGTAGTGTAGGCCTGTATCCTATCCTTTGCCAACTGCAGAGATATGGATAGGAAGGGACATGGGGTGCCTCGCGGGGTCGGGGCGGGAACCCCGGCACGCCGTGCTTGGCCTAAAGCTAATTGCCAACTGACCTTCAGGAGATGAGAATGTGGAGTGACAATCCGCGACGGCCTTGCCCTAATATTAGCATATTATAGCAACCATTATGCTGGGTTGGAGATGGGCCTATGAGGCTTCATAGGCCTACAAAGTCAAATGACAACGTTTCTCGTAGGCTATTGCAGTGAATCGAAATTAAATTGTCGTTGTTGATGGTTCATGGGTCTAAAACTTACCACATATCTTCATCCCCAGTTTCCGCGTGCATCCTTGCATCCACGCGTCATAGTCTAAAACAGAATGTTTGGGGAGAACGTTTGAAAATCCGATTCTGGAATAATGAATAGTGTGATTTGGGTGACAGCGGATTCGTTTTTATAAAGCGTATGGTGGCAGTGCATGGCAGAACGGAGTGAAGAAGCATGAAGCAGACTCACATGCAGAAGAAGCAGCAGCCTATACAGCTCACGCCACCCCTTCCCAAACCCCATTGGGAGGAAACAAAGCAACGCTGACCTTAGATCAGTGTCTGGGTGCAACTTCACCCTATCTCGGGATTATTAGCCTATTCCTGAACATTCGAATTGTTCCGAATCCATACAGTCCAATCAAAATGGGCCATTAGAGCCCCAGACTGGCACGCACCCGGCAAAGGGGCGGTTTTAAATAAACACCCGTGAAATTAGCTTGCGAAGGAGTGCAGAAATTAATTGGGTGAAACACAGTAATTTGACTGGCGCGAGATGGTGATGTCTGGCTGGCCGTTTGGACACAAACACACACACACACACACACACACACACACACACACACACACACACACACACACACACACACACACACACACACTCACACACACACACACACACCAGGCAGTATAGGGAGAACTACTGCAGTATAGAGAAAACTACCTATAGGCTACCTTATTTTGGTATTGCATGAACATACAGATGGAGAATGGCATCATAGCCACACAAAAAAAACAAGCACACAGAGCCAAGCAATGGGACGGTAACATGGCACATCTATATGCATATGAGCTTTATGGTGGTGTTATTTGTCTAGGATTCAAGACCTCGATAGAACGTCTCGAGGTGTCACTCAGAGCGCAAGGCAAGCGCTGCCCAAGAAACACGCGCACACAGACACCACGAGCCGCCTCAGGTCAGTGTAAGCGAGACAGAGCGTGGCAGCAAGATAATGGCAACATCCAACAGTAGCAGCAGAGAAACAGGCAGAGTACAAACAACATCACAGGCTTTTTCAAATAGCCTATCAAATTAAATCAATTTTCCATATTAGGCCAATGGCTTTAATGACAGACATTTTAGGCTGATTAATTAGGCCTAGGCTTACATTTTCCAAAATAAATATGACTAGGCCTAGGTCTACAAAGAAGAGAGTTTGGGACTTTTTCTTAACGAAAATATAACTGTCAGTTGGTAGACTAAAATGCTAATTTCAGTAATACCTACTAAATGCCCTCTTCTTTCAGTGTTCGATGGCAAAATTATCCAAGCAGGTCTCTAGTACATTGACATCCCTCCTCCGCATACACTTTGCCAATGTCATACAAAACGAATGCAAGCCATCACGAGGAACGGAGTGCCTGCAATTACCAGCCATTTCCCTGCTTAATTGCGCTGGTAACCGCTCTCTCATGCAGTGACGCAGGACCACACATTGGAAAGATTTTGAGGGGATAAATGATTGAAATTATAAAAAATGTAATCACGAATTAAAATGCTAATATTCAGAATATATCCTTAGCCAATAAATAAAAGCATTGGCCTACATTTAGCGTTTAGGTTATTAGGCCTATTTTAAAAGCTATAATATTTTAAACATTATTTCATAGGCCCAATAAAAAAAGGAATAACCTAAGGAAATTCGATAGGCTTATCCAAATAATTGTGTTTTTTATTCCAAAAAGAATCCCTTCCGGATTCCCTGAGCTGAAGACATTATAATGACGCTCTATGAGGCGATTACAGGAGGTCCTTTTCTCAGTGCGCGCCGCTGATCCGTTAGACAGAGGCAGGCAGTTGTGATAGCTCTGTTTTTAACCGGAATGATTAACGACGGCGCCCACACGGTAAATAGCCAGAGTGAGACTCGTTTTTATCAGGCAAAGAGGGAGGAAGGTATGGAGAGGGATGAGAAGAAAGATAGACCTACTTGTGGATGAAGGTCGTAAATTGGCGGAGTTGGGGTCCTGGTCCCCGCCGGCGGCTGTCGGTTCAGACGTGGCCATCAGTCCTCTGTTATTCCCGTGCGCTCCGGGACTCTTATCAGATTCTCAACGGAAATAACCAACCGGTTGCTGAAAACAAACGGCCCAGTGTTAAGATTGATGGCTAATATTAAACAAATAAATAACCGCATTAATGTCCGAAAGCTAGTCTATTTACATAGCCTAAAATATTTTAGCTGAATTTGATCAATGAACTTGAGATTTAGTTAGCCGTGCAGTGACCATAAACGAAGAGGATGATACATAATTTGTTATTATCTGCCTCTATGATCGGAGTCATTTATTCTCGAACGAGGCTCGCATTTGCCGATCGAAGGGAGATAAATCAGTGGTGATCGGTTTGAGAAGATTTGTCTCGCGCCACACACACAATAACCCGGGCGCGTGGGTCCCTGTGTCAAATGCAGAAATGCTTTCGGACGATAACATCACTTGCATTCAATACTGTACCCAAATAATGACAGCAAATCTGACAGAAATTTATAGCTACGATATTCTAACCTTAGCCTATATAAACGAACGAAAAAAAACCTGTTTTGAGCAGTAAATTGGACATAAAGCCTAGTCCCCAGTGAAGTTTTTATGGGTCGTTAAAGCGAAATCATCCCCATCTCAGAGCCATCAGTCTTGGGCGCTCGAGCTAAGCGATGAGCACCAGACCGTTCAGTCTACTTAATTAGATCAAAGAGCACGAAAACAAAGGATTGTCGTGCCTTCAATATAAAGCAAATAAATAGGCCTAGGACTAATCCACAAACAAATCATCCTTATCAGACCTATTCATAATGAGGAATATGCTAAACGAAAAACCCTATCATAATGATGTACAATTTGATTATTTGACACATTTTGCCAAATAATTATTGGTTTCGTAAGAGAAAAATATAATTGATTGGACAGACACTTAACCTACTGAAATCCGTTGGATAATGGATTGACATTGCATATAGATTTTTGATTATGATGATCTTTGAATAACCACGGCGAAGCCAGCATCAGTCAATGTCATTGTTAATAAGGAATAGTTAGGCTAATGATTGAATCCTGCTACTCATATAGGCTATAAATAACAATAGCCTACTATTGCTAATAACATGTTAATTGTTTCTTAATAACAAACTTTGAACGAGAGAGATTAGGAAATCTGAACATTCAAGCGACAGGTCGTTTGCAAAAATATGTATGCTTTTCTAAACCAATCCCATCCTTTTTTCGACCCCAATAAGAATGAACATGGCAACAATATAGCAGTTGTTGGGCGCTGTGCAGCATTATCTTAAGAAAAACAAAAACTCACTGTTGTATTATGGAAAAATAAATCAATATTACAATATAGGCTGTTCGGAAACGTGAGAGCGCTCGCGCTAGGAGACTATAGGCTACCTTACCTTCTGCGGGTGCACAGGTTGTCGTGTCCAGAAACTATCACCAAACAACGGAATTACAGTTCTCTATCCACCCAACGTTCTGAGACGCAAGACAGTCCAAAGCCAACGACACCGGAATACCAATAGAGTACGAAAAATTCCATTCAGCAGCGTGCGAGTGACCTTTTTTCCCTCAAGAATGTTTAATTTTTTAATTATTTCTCAGCGCGTGAATCGCCTATTTATCCACTTTTACGCACGCACACGTGAGTCATAGCATTACCTCCCTCTGGCGCGAAATCAAGCTTCTTCACGACAACTGACGTGTCCCCTCTTTCTGTGAGAGGGATACTTTTTTTCAGCAGGTTTGACTGTCATGAGAAATGCATATCTCCATTACGATCCCCAATCACGAAGTGTCACTCTTAGGAAGTTTGATAACCATCAAGTCCTCAATAGCCTACTAACCTAGGTGATGTTCAACTAGACCAAAAACAACAGAGGAGGTTTTATTTGCGTCACTGGCACCTGTCAATCAAAGGAAAAATTTGACAAAATGTGTTGGCCAACACTAGTAGCCTACCAGATATGGACTTTGGATGGACTCCTTTTTGCTCAGAAGGCTAGGCATATCCCTGAAATGTTATCACCGATAAACGGACAAGTGGTTGCCTGTTCATTTTCTTCTGTGTTGTTGTCCAGATTTAGTTTTGTGGATTGCGACACTAGACTGATATGTTGACTCTAGACACGAGGGGGCGCATCCACTGCGTTCACAGATCTCTGTTGTCAGGCAGCATTGATGGAGTTTATTTCCAAAATGGTGAAAATCATGTCATCTCTTGCCTATGCTGTGCAGAAACCACATGTTGTTTGGAACATGTCCAAATACATATCCTATACCTCCTAGCCTATAGGCTGGATAGTAAAACAAAAAAAGAGTAGCCATGGTACACACACCTGAGGAAGTTTAGGGAATTCACCTATAAACTTCAAGGTCCCAAGCAGCAGGGCTCCAATGGGAAGTGTTCTCTCCATGGTCCACTCCACTGCCTAATGCCTCTGCTTTCACTCTCTCTTTCCTCTTTCACTCCTCCCCTTCTTTTCTGATCTTCTCTTCCTTTCCACTTGTTCTCTCTTCCCCATGTCAGGACAGGCCTTTATATACAGTGCATTCGGAAAGTATTGAGACCCCTTCCCTTTTTCCATATTTTGTTACATTACAGCCTTGTTCTAAAATTGATTAAATTATATGTTTTCCTCATCAATCTACACACACTACCCCATAATTACAAAGCGAATACAGGTTTTTAGACATTTTTGCAAATGTATTCAAATAAAAAACAGAAATACCTTATTTATGTAAGTATTCAGACCATTTGCTATGACACTTGAAATTGAGCTCAGGTGCATCGTGTTTCCATTGATCATCCTTGAGATGTTTCTACAACTTGATTGGAGTCCACCTGTGGTAAATTCAATTGATTGGACATGATTTGGAAAGGCACACACCTGTCTATATGCGGTCCCACAGTTGACAGTGCATGTCAGATCAAAAACCAAGTTATGAGGTCGAAGGAATTGTCCATAGAGCTCCGAGACAGGATTGTGTTGACGCACAGATCTGGGGAAGAGTACCAAAAAATGTCTGCAGCAATGTCTGCACCATTCTTACATGGAAGAAGTTTGAAACCACCAAGACTCTTCCTAGAGCTGGCCGCCTGGCCAAACTGAGGAATCGGGGGAGAAGGGCATTGCTCAGGGAGGTGACCAAGAACCCGATGGTCACTCTGACAGAGCTCTAGAGTTCCTCTGTGGAGATGGGAGAACCTTCCAGAAGGACAACCATCTCTGCAGCACTCCACCAATCAGGCCTTTATGGTAGAGTGGCCAGACGGAAGCCACTCCTCAGTAAAAGGCACATGACAGCCCGCTTGGAGTTTGCCAAAAGGAACCCAAAGGACTCTCAGACCACGAGAAACAAGATTCTCTGGTCTGATGAAACCAAGACTGAACTCTTTGGCCTGAATGCCAAGCGTCACGTCTGGAGGAAACCTGGCACCATACCTACGGTGAAGCATGGTGGTGGCAGCATCATGCTGTTGGGATGTTTTTCAGCGGCAGGGACTGGGAGACTAGTCAGGATCGAGGGAAAGATGAACGGAGCAAAGTACAGAGAGATCCTTGATGAAAACCTGCTCCAGAGCGCTCAGACTGGGGCAAAGGTTCACCTTCCAACAGGACAACGACCCTAAGCACACAGCGAAGACAACGCAGGATTGGCTTCGGGACAAGTCTCTGAATATCCTTGAGTGGCCCAGCAAGAGGCCAGACTTGAACCCGATCGAACATCTCTGGAGAGACCTGAAAATAGCTGTGCAGCGACGCTCCCCATCCAACTTGACACAGAGCTTGAGAGGATATGCGGAGAAGAATGGGAGAAACTCCCCAAATACAGGTGTGCCAAGCTTGTAGCGTCATACCCAAGAAGACTCGAGGCTGTAATCGCTGCCAAAGGTGCTTCAACAAAGTACTGAGTAAAGGGTCTGAATACTTATGTAAATGTGATATTTCAGTTTTTAATTTTTTATACATTTGCAAACATTTCTAAAAATCAGTTTTTACTTTCTCATTATGGTGTATTGTGTGAAGATTGATGAGGGAAAAAACAATTGTAATTCAGTTTAGAATAAGGCTGTAACGTAACAAAATATTTAAAGAGTCCAGGGGTCTGAATACTTTCTGAATGCACTGTAGATCTGATTGATCAACATAGCTGCACCTCCTCAGAAAAAAAGCAGGATTTTTTAAGAGGATGTGTGCGGGTGCATTTATTTTGGCATGTGGGTGTGTAGAAACTATAGATATGTCCCAGTAAGCAAAATTATATTGAAAATATGTCTAAAATACGTATTTTCCAGACTTTGAAGTTAGGTTCATTTTAGGTTCTGAATGAAAGGTGAAAAGAGGGCTTTTCCGGACATTTAAAATACGTATTTTCATTGAAAATATGTATTTTCTGGACGTTGAAATGAGGTTCATTTTCGGTTCTGAGTGAAAGTTGAAAATACATAATTTACAGGCGTTGAAAATACGTATATTTTGCTAACTGATTCTATGGCCAAATTTCAACTGCACATACATCCTCAATTAAGTAAGCATTATATCGCAATAATACTTTTAAAATCCCTTTAATATGGGAAAGAGGAGCCAACTGAAGATTGCAACATATAATATCTCGTATTGCTGTCATATGTCACATGCACTTATGATAGATTTTTCAAAAGTTTTGAAACTGGCAACATTGATGTTCTTGTAGTTCAACCTATAGAATAAACCAACAAACCACTTCAACTACAATAACATTCTCAGTAACGGTATGGAAATGTTTTTTGTTTTGTTCCTATGACTGTGATATGTTGTTGTTTATCTACCTTAGTTGAATGCACTGACTTTAAGTCACTATGGATAAGAGTGTCTGCTGAATGAAATGTAAATGTAAAAACAAACACTTGCAAAGCATCCTGGGTATTATTGTAATGAGCTCCGCCTCCAAACAAGTACACATTTGGTCAGTCCGGACCAGACCAAATCTGAACGAATCATAAACGTCTAGGCTATGTTTCACAAGTTTGAACAGCACAGTACAGTACTGCACAGTTCAGTACAGTAGAGCACAGTAGAGTACAGTAGAGTACAGTAGAGTACAGTAGAGTTTAATTCAGTAGAGGACAGTACAGTTTAGTTCAGTACAGTAGAGATATTAGAGTAAAGGAGGGTGCAATACAGTACATTATACTGTACTATACTCTACTGTGCTGTACTATATTTTTCTTAACTTTTCTTTACTGGACTCTGCTGTGCTCTACTGTACTGTGCTGTCCCACGAGGGGCCAGTAAAAATAAATAAATAATCATAAAAAAAAAAACATTATGCACTCACTAACTGTAAGTCGCTCTGGATAAGAGCGTCTGCTAAATGACTAAAATGTAAAATGTAAATGTCCAAACTTAGTCCAGTCTGGACTGGACCAATTCTGAACCAATCATCGACGTCTATGTTTGGGCCAAATCAAGGCCGGTCTGGACTGGACCAAATCTGAACTAATTCTAGACGTCTATGTTTGGGCTAAATATAGGCCGGTCCGGACCGGACGTCTGTGGATGTTGAAATCAAGGCCAATCTTGATGCACAATGTCTTGTAATGTTTATTTATGTTTGGACCCCAGGAAGCGTAGCTGCTGTCTTGGCAACAGCTAATGGGGATCCTAATAAAATACTAAATACTAAACCTGAACTAAACATAGACATCTATGTTTGGGCCAAATCAAGGCCGGTCCGGACCAAATCTGAACCAAACATAGATGTCTATGCTGGTCCGGACCGCACCAAAATCAAAAAGAAGCCGGTCCAGAAGACGTCAGTGCCGGTCCAAGCTTAGTGGGATGTGATTATTTTAATGATTCCAGTTCTACTTGCAGAAATCTAAAGAGAAAGTTTTCCCTTAGTCCAGGAGTAGTTCATGCGAAACTAACCCTTTGTGTTGAAGAAGCCGCAAAGACACAGATATCAGGACAGTGAACTTTGTGTTATTTACAGTGCCTTCAGAAAGTAGTAATACCCCTTGACTTATTCCACATTTTGTTGTGTTACAGCCTGAATTCAAAATTGAATTAAATATATGTTTTTCTCACCCATCTACACACAATACCCCATAATGACAAAGTGAAAACATGTTTTTAGAAATTTTTGCAAATGTATTGAAAATGAAATACAGAAATATCTAATTTACATAAGTAATCACACCTCTGAGTCAATACATGTTAGAATCACCTTTGGCAGCGATTATAGCTGTGAGTCTTTCTGGGTAAGTCTCTAAGAGCTTTGCCAACCTGGATTGTACAATATTTGCACATAATTTTTTTTTAATTCTTCAAGCTCTGTCAAGGTGGTTGTTGATCTTTGCTAGACAGACATTTTCAAGTCTTGCCATAGATTTTCAAGCTGATTTAAGTCAAAACTGTAAGTAGGCCACTCAGGAACATTCAACGTTGTCTTGGTAAACAACTCCAATGTATCTTTGGCACTGCACATGAAGATTAAACAGGTACAAAACCGTGTGTGCTGTGACTGCCTCACCAAGACAATATAAGAATGTGAAATGCAAAACATGAACTACATTTATGTTTTGATATAATAATTTAAAAGAGAAAGAAACTAACTGGTGTTTTGACTGTCAGACTGGGCAGTGTGCTGGTGACAGCTATGGGGGAAGGTGAGAGGGTAGACATGGTTTGTGTCTCCCCAGCTTCTCTTCCTCTTCTTCATTTGATGATGATGAGGAGGAGGAAGAGGAGCTCTCTGAGCTCTGTGCAGAGTCTTCATCACTCCCAGAATCCTCTGTCATCTTGATCACTGGAGTCTGAACCATCATCATTACCACAATCAGCTTTCTCATCTTGGCTTTTCTCCTCTTGCTCTGATGAAACATTATATAGGAACAAATCAAAGTCAAGGGTATGTTTGAGAGTATCCACTACACACCTAATTTAACTAATCAATTACTCATAACCACTTTGATAAGCTATATCAGGTGTGTCAGTGAAGGGCTGGAACAAAAGCCTGCACACATTGTACCTCTTCAGAACCAGAGGTGTGACCACTTGAATCCAACTTCCAAACATTGTCACACAGCTAAGTCTTCTCCTGCAATAACCTTTGTGTGTGTGTGTGTGTGTGTTGGACTGAGCCACTCACCTCTCTGCAGGTTCTCCTGGATGAGAGGAATGAACTGTCTGGCCTCTTGATTCTCTGGTTCATAGATTAGAACTGAAAACACAAAGCACAGATACATTAATTGTCCACAGGTTGGCTAATTAATAAATTGATTGATTGGTTGATTTACTTAATGAGAGAGACGTGAACAAAAGGCACGCATATAATCAAACAATGAATGACAGAACTTATTTGACAAACAGGCTTACTCATCTGACACAGTTTCTTTGCCAGCACAAAGTCTTTGTCCATCACAGACTTGAGGAACTGAAATCACAGACCCAGATGTAAGTCACAGTGCATCCAGGTAGACCCACCCACTCATTTTTAACCAGAAATCTGGATTCCTCGATTAATCAGGGAAAATGACATCTCTGGCTGATATGAATTTATTCATTTCCAATCAGTGTAATGTGGGACTTGGTCTGACCTGAACTGCAGAGGTAATTATTTTTTTTCAGCAGGCATGCAAAACATATTAAAAACATTGGTGGAAAATCAAATTGTTCAGATGTTCCAATCTACCAATCTATCTATAGCCAAGGCTAAGCTATACTACTCTTCCTGTTACAGCTGAAGCCGACTGTTGTGGTTTCTTATTGTCCTTCATCTTCTGATCATGGCTGAGGATCACAGGCGATCCAGCGAAATCAACACTAATGTTATTCTCACCGCCTGCACAGAGCACTTCCAATCTCACAGGTGGAGTGTCCTGAGTGAGAGAATAACACATCACATATGCAGTCTAATAAATGATTAATGCAATAATTTAGGATTTTTGTGTGCTTTCTTAGTGTCGATTACCCATTTTCACAGGATGTGATACTGCTTGTGTAGGAATTGTCCTTAAAAAAATAAAAACACAAAGCAAAAAACACATTTATGCATCACATAAACTTGTTTTTACTACCATGGGAACTCAACACCATGTCGGATGTTGAATGATGTAGTTAGAACTGGTCTTGCTGTGAATCCTTACCTGGGTGTGGCAATAATAAGCTTTGCTTCCACTGCTTCTAGAACAAAAAGGTACAAAACAAGTTAAGGGAGTCATCAGTCTGAAACCAACTCATAAATCCAGGTAGAATGGAAAGCACAGTAGTGGTTGTTTGTTTCACCCTGCATACCAGATCTTTACACATGGAGTAGGCTAAATACATACAGTACCTTTATGAGTGTGTGTCTCAAGAAGTACAGGGGCCACCTATACCATCAAATACAGGCAAAATATATGCACTTAATCCATCACAAATGCATGTTTAAAATAAACAAATAGATGAATCTCTAGCTAGCTAGTTTTATTTCATTATTTGTTCACAGACACATTTATTTCTGAAATTAAATCATGTTCCCAACAAGTCTTGCTTCAACATGTCTTTGACAGAGCAAAATAGACAAGTTTTACCTGCTTCTGTGGAACCTTGGAGGACTTTCCATAACATTCTAGTCTGAAAACAACAACATCAGTTAGACTAACAGCTAGCAACACAAGCTAACAATCTCAATTATAATACTAGGCCTAGTTGATTCATCTTGGGGCTACAATGTCTCATTTGAAAACGTGCATGTCAATTCAGGGATACAATATTGCAAGCACTGTCTTTGACACATTGACACATCATCTTTGCAACTTTGTAACCACAAAAGTTAATGTTAGTTAGCTCACGTTAGGTAGCTAGCTAGCTAATGCTCACGGTCGCTGAATAGTTTGCTGGCTCACTGGCTCATGTAGCCAATTCTTGATGACTACCAACTCGAGCAGTCCGACAAGTTTTACAACTGAGAGGCTATTTCGATATGAAACAATATTTTGCGCTGATGGGTTTTTTGCAACATTAGCTAGCTCACTGTGTTGTTTTCAAGTAATTAGGAATTATAATACTATTAATTTAATATGATCTCTATGCTTGGTGATATGCTACCAGAGTTGTTCTACAATGTTGGTGCTGCTATGTTTCTTGTCAACTTTGATGGTCTCTTCACCAAACCAAACAAAGCCTAGGATCAGAGGTGTAGACAGACATTGCTGTGTGGCTGGGCCTAAACCTCATAGCCTGTACCTAAAGCAATTTTTATTTTATTTTTGGAACCTTTATTTAACTAGGCAAGACAGTTAAGAACATATTTTTATTTACGATGACGGCCTACCCCGGCCAAACCCGGACGACGCTGGGCCAATTGTGCGCTGCCCTATGGGACTCCCAATCATGGCCGGATTGTGATACAGCCTGGAATCAAACCAGGGTCCGTAGTGACGCCTCTAGCACTGAGATGCAGTGCCTTAGACCGCTGCGCCATGCAGGAGCCCGATAATAAAGAGGCTAAACTATAGAACTCATGAGACATGGGAATAAATGCACAATTCTCGTTGTGAATGTGACTATCAGGAGTCAGAGAACAGAGTCGAGTGCGGAGCTGTCCGGTGCTGAAATCTTTGATCTCGCCGACCAAGCCACATTACCTACCTGTGATGCTGAATAATATAGGCCTATGCTACTGTTTCACACTCACACTCACGCATATGTATTCACCCCCTTTGCTGTGAAGTCCCTAAATAAGACCCGGTGCAACCAATTACCTTCAGAAGTCACATAATTAGTTAAAGCAATCTAAGTGTCACATGATCTGTCACATGATCTCAGTATATATACACCTGTTCTGAAAGTCCCCAGAGACTGCAACACCACTAAGCAAGGGGCACCACCAAGCAAGCGTCACCATGAAGACCAAGGAGCTCTCCAAACAGGTCAGGGACAAAGTTGTGGAGAAGTACAGATCAGGATTGGGTTATAAAAAAATATCAGAAACTTTGAACATCCCACGGAGCACCATTAAATCCATTATTAAAAAATGGAAAGAATATGGCATCACAACAAACCTGCCAAGAGAGGGCCGCCCACCAAAACTCACGGATCAGGCAAGGAGGGCATTAATTAGAGAGGCAACAAAGAGACCAAAGATAACCCTGAAGGAGCTGCAAAGCTCCACAGCGGAGATTGGAGTATCTGTCCATAGACCCACTTTAAGCTGTACACTCCACAGATCTTGGCTTTATGGAAGAGTGGCCAGAAAAAAGCCATTGCTTAAAGAAAAAAATAAGCAAACTCGTTTGGTGTTCGCCAAAAGCCATGTTGGAGACTCCCCAAACATATGGAAGAAGATACTCTGGTCAGATGAGACTAAAATTGAGCTTTTTGGCCATCAAGGAAAACGCTATGTCTGGCGCAAACCCAACACCTCTCATCACCCCGAGAACACCATCTCCACAGTGAAGCATGGTGGTGGCAGCATCATGCTGTGGGATGTTTTTCATTGGCAGGGACTGGGAAACAGGTCAGAATTGAAGCAATGATGGATGGCGCTAAATACAGGGAAATTCTTGAGGGAAACCTGTTTCAGTCTTCCAGAGATTTGAGACTGGGACGGAGGTTCACCTTCCAACAGGACAATGACCCTAAGCATACTGCTAAAGCAGCACTCGAGTGGTTTAAGGGGAAACATTTAAATGTCTTGGAATGGCCTAGTCAAAGCCCAGACCTCAATCCAATTGAGAATCTGTGGTAGGACTTAAAGATTGCTGTACACCAGCGGAACCCATCCAACTTGAAGGAGCTGGAGTAGTTTTGCCTTGAAGAATGGGCAAAAATCCCAGTGGCTAGATGTGCCAAGCTTATAGAGACATACCCCAAGAGACTTGCAGCTGTAATTGCTGCAAAAGGTGGCTCTACAAAGTATTGACTTTCTTGTTTGTTTCACAATAAAAAAATGTTTTGCATCTTCAAAGTGGTAGGCATGTTGTGTAAATAAAATGATACGAACCCCCAAAAAAACAATTTTAATTCCAGGTTGTAAGGCAACAAAATAGGAAAAATGCCAAGGGGGGTGAATACTTTCGCAAGCCACTGTAAGTGGCAGTCTTTCTCCAATTTCTGTACAATTGCATAAAGACTTTTGGTACATTAGGAGAGCAGTTGGAGCGTAAAAGCCCTAAAAAGGCACAGCGCCTCAAAGTACAAAGAATTACATTGCTTTATGTTTTTTTGTGTGTTCTCTGTTAACTGTCTGCTGAGACTACATGTTCACACATTCTATTATGTAATGTATACAATAACTATCTTTTCATACTATGACTCTTCCATTCCTTGGAATGTCCACCGCCCTCATATGACATGTCTGCTAAAAAAATTTATCTGGCTCTTCAATGATAGACGGAACAGACAAGGTTAACTTTGGAACATGGAATGTGCACAGGCTCCATTATTGCAAAAAAAAGCATAAGGTTCTTGAACATTTAAAGATATTGTCAGCAGATATGGTTTACCTGCAAGAGTTACATTTCAAAAAATGATAAATTTAATATTTAAAGAGGAGCTGGGTTGGAGAGGCCTATGCTGCCAGCTACTATATTAACAGCAGAGGTGTAGGTATTCTGATCAATAAGAATACACCCATTTCCCTTATATCCCAGCACACGGACCAAGAAGGACGTTTTATAATGTTGAATTGTACCTTACATGGTGAGAAATACACATTGATTTCATTGTATATCCCCCCAGGGGCAAATCTGGTGTTCTTAGATAGTATTCAAGCTATATTAGATCAATCTATATTAGATCAAATCCAGATTATTTTAGCAGGCGACCTAAATCACACATTCAACAAGTTAGACAGACACAGTAATAAAAAATACAAATTCAAGGAGCCTCCAAAGAGGCTGAAAAATGTAATATCTACAAATAATTTACAGGACACTTGGAGATTACTATTCCCAACTACAAAAGACTACTCATTTTTTTCTCAAAGTATGAAAAGCTATTAAAGAATTGACTACAATTTTTTTCTCAATAAATGCATAAAAAATCTATGACATAGTGAGACGGATCATTCTGCTGTATCATGCTTAATTACACCAGCAGAAAATTATTTTAAAAAGTATACTCGGTAATAACAGACTTTATATGGGCAAATAAAACTCATAGAACAAAAATAAAGTTTTACATCTCCCTAAGTCTGAGGGTGGTTTTGACCTTCCAGACCTGGAATTGTATCAACACGCCACCGAAGGCTTTTACTTGAATCATATTGTTAAATGCACTAAAGAGGAACAATGGGTACATATTAAATACCTGCCTGCTCATCCCCAGAATATTTTCACATGTTTCAAAAGATAAATCTAAGAACATTAGCAACTTTTTAGTTAAGAACACTATAACAATATGGAAGAAAATTAAACGGATTCTACAAGAACCAATATCACTCCCTAAAAACACAACCTTATGGAACAATCCTTGGATAGCTTTTCAGAATTCACCGATAAATTGGTCCACAAGGAAAACTAAAGGCATAGAAACCGTAAATGACTTGGTGATAGGAAATACAATTATTTCCATGACAGAATAAAAAAAGCAATTTTGGACATCAGAGCAATGTTGAGGGAATCCTATTTGAGTCAGAAAAGGATACTAATGTGATAGGTAAGATATTCAAAACCTTGTATATCAGTCTATCCAACTGACACTTTTAGAAAGAAATATAAACTATTGGAACCAAGACTTAAAAATAACTGATATTGGCACAAGATGGAGGGAGTGTTGGAACATAATTAACGAAATTACAGAAAAGGTATGTTTAATCCAGTATAAACTAATGTATCGAATGTATTATACAAGAGAAAGAAATCACACATTTTACAGCCCAACGGCAGAATCATGTATTAAGGGTGAAACTAACAATGACTCAATAATTCATGCCTTCTGGGAGTGCTATAAAGTCAAAAGGTTATGGGCGGAGTTAGAATGTTGGCTTTTGGACCTCCCGAGTGGGGCAGCGGTTTAAGACACTGCATAGCAGTCCTAGAGGCATCAATACAGCCCTGGGTTCGATCCTGGGCTGTATCACAACTCGCCGTGATCGGGTGTCCAATAGGGCGGTGCACAACTGGCCCATTGTCATCCTGGTTAGGGGAAGGTTTGGCCGGGGGGGCTTTACTTGGCTCGTGGCGCTCTTGTGGCGGGCCGGGTGCCTGCAGGCTGACCTTGGTTTTCAGTTGAATAGTGTTTCCTCTGACACATTGGTGTGGCTGGTGGTTAGGTGTTAAGAAGCGCTGTTTGGCTGGTCGTGTTTCAGAGGACGCATGACTCGACCTTCGCCACCCATTGGGGAGTTGCAGCGACGAGACAAGATCGAAAAAGGGGGTAAAAAATTAAGAAAGTTGGCTGTCAGAAGTTTAACAATTTATATGATGACTTTTAATCTGTCTCTCTGCATATTTCATGGCATGAGGGTGAGGTGAGATATCCAATGGGTTGGACCATACTTTTCTCGTCAAACATTTTGAAAAAAGGTTTACTTAAAAACTGGAAATCAAATTATCCTCCATCGTTAAGACAGTGGATGAATCAAATGCATTACTATTTAAATATTGGGAAAAAAGGTCTACAGAGAGAAATAGAATAGTGCAATTTGAGGCCATAAGCACTGTAAACTGCCAAGGTATGAAGAATGAGAGGGAATGTTGGAGTGAGACCAACGGAATGGGTATGGATGCTGTGGGAACGTGCGTTTGAACAGGTGTGATGTTGGAATTTGTGTGCGTCTGTCTAATATATTCAGTCTATGTATGTTTTCTGTTGTTTGAAATTGAATTGAACGTTCTGGTAATGGTGCAGGATAGTTGCTTGGCTATGGAACATTCTCAGCACATTTAAGGAACTTGACAAAATAACATTATTTGCTTGGTATTTCATTACTTTAATAGAATGTTTCCTAAAAGTTCAAACATGGTTATATTTAATCACATTTTAGTAATGTTCTAGGAACATTCTCCAACTGATTTGACATTGGGAATATTCTCAAATAGTTCACAGATCGTTAAAAAACAACGTTATTCTGTGGGAATTTCAGTTCTTCAGCATAAAGCTTCCTACAGGTTTTATCATGGTTCTATTTAAAGTCATAGTCTCAGAACGTTCAGAGAACGTTAAGAAACGTTCTTCAGTTGGATTTTCTGTACTTAAGCATCATGTTCACTACAGGTTTCCTCATGGTTCTATTTGAAGTCATGTTCTCAGAACATTGAGAACTTTTCATAAAAACCACAAGAAAACATTAGTAACGTTCAAAAAACTTTCTAAGAATGTTATTTAAAAACATATACATTCTGTTCTCAAAACTCTCTCTATCCTCTATCTTGTTAAGTGTGTTCAGGTGTGTTGGCCGGATCCACTAATTGGCTACACCTGTTCTAAATGAGTGCTTTATTCCTTTGAAATGGGGTCCGTTTGAATAGACTAAAATGAAGAGCTTTGTATGAGTAAAAATAACTTGGCATGCTAGCGTCATCCTGGCGGCACAGTGGACTAATTCCATGGTTAGAAAACAGAAGATCATAGGTTCAAACCTCAATGATGCCATGCCACAATAAAAAAGAACAGTGTTTGCATGATTAATGCCTAAGCAAATGTGTCCTATCTGTGCTTGGAATTAAAACAGTTAACCCAAACTAAGATAGCAGTGTTATTGAAAGTTTTCAGGAAGTTATTCAAATAACCCATAATTTCCATTCTCATAATGTTAATAATATCTCCTAGGAAACATTTCTGTGAACCATAGTAAAACGTTCTCAGAACCTTCCTGCAACCTAAACATTTTCACTTCCATTCGCAGAACATTTAAAAAACATTCAGTTTTACTGGTCAGGAAACTTATGGCTTTGTACCCAGAACCACAGGAAACCAAAAACGTACACTGACTTGGCTTTAATTCCAGTTTGTCTACAAATTAATAATTGATATGTTGGATTCAAGTTAAAGAATAGGACTAAATTAAATCAAATCAAACTTTAAATGCACTTTAAATAAACATTTGATTTGGTCCTATTCTTTAACTTAGATTTTTGGTTGAGATGGAGACGTGAATCCAACATATAAATTATGAATTTGTAAACAACCTTGAATTAAAAACTTAGGCTGCAGGGATTGGGGTAGGGGAGAGAAAGAAACGTGGGATATTTATATATGGGCGCATTCTGGATGGAGAGCTCTCAGCTCTGTTTGGTAAGCTGTGCGCTCATGATATGCTCTTATCTATTCATTTGCAGGGGTTTGGAGTCGGTCACGCTCTGCTATACAACAGACAGTTTAGTTTGAGTTGAGTTGGATCTCTATCTATCTATCTCTCCTCTCCTCTCCTCTCCTCTCCTCTCCTCCTCTCCTCTCCTCTCCTCTCCTCTCCTCTCCTCTCCTCTCTTCTCCTCTTATCTTATCTTCTCTTCCCCTTATGGTGGATATCAAGTGATCTGGAGCAGTGCTTGCAATAGCCTTGCACTTCAATTTTCTATTAGTTTACAATTCTAAACTTGGCGAAAAGGGAATCGGAACAATATCAAATAAGGAACATCACATTCTCTCGCCCTCGGCTCGCAGGCCTGCTCCTGCCCATGTCAAATACATAGGCATACTAGACCACTAGTCTAGTCAGCGAGTGGTAACTTTCCACCCACCGGTGCTGGATCAAGGTGAGCGCGTTTCTCTGTGGTGGATCGCATAACTGTGCAGTTGTGCTCAGTTTTAGTAGGCCCAATCTTGTGTTTACTAATTTACTTACAACACCCCTCTCATTTTATCTCTCTCTCTCTCACACACACCTGTTGTAGGCTAATTATCCAGTACAAAGAAATGCACTCTGTTCACAAAGGTTACCGAATCTTGTCCGATGCTGAGGCAACTTATCACATAAGGAATTCATTTTTTTTCTTAGCCTGCAAATGCTTTATTATAAAGGTGATTTTTATATTTTGCTGGCACAAAAAAGCAAAGTTTGGTAAAAATGAATTATGTGGATCATGGTCATGCTTAAGCAAACAAACTATGAAGGTAAATAAGTGGCTACAATTTACACTTTTTTAGTTAATTAAATTGTTTTTAGAAAAGGGGTGTTTAAAGTCTAGGTATCTTATTTTAATTTAAAAAATAAAATATTGAAACAAAACGGCATTGCACATCTCACTATTAATATCCTCACTATGATGAGGTTTTTATGTAAGATCCCTCTTTTCATTGTCATGCCAAATCATGTCCAAATTACTGTGTAACTCAATGAAGATACACTGCCGTTCAAAAGTTTGGGGTCACTTAGAAATGTCCTTGTTTTCGAAAGAAAAGCAATTTTTTTGTCCATTAAAAGAACATCATTGTCACGGTTTCGGCCGAGGCTGCTCCTCCTCCTTGTTCGGGCAGGCTTCGGCGGTCGTCGTCTCCGGAGTACAAGCTGCCACCGTTCTTTGTTTTCGATGTTTGATTGGTTTGGTCTGTTTAGTACACCTGTTCATGTTCAGTGTTGATTATGTGTCCTATAAGTTCTCGTTGTTTCTGTCATGTGTTGGGGGAATTTCCCTGTCTGTTGGTGTTCTACTGTTTGGACAGACGCTAGTTATTACCGTCGCACTTTTGTTCGTGCGTAGTCGGTTTTTGTATTTTACGCACTGTTGCGTATTGTTCGCCTCCGGGTTAGTTTGACCCGTTTATTTTGTGCCTTTCCAGTAAAGTCAAGTTTGACTGAGCTCCTGTGTCCTGCACTTGATTCCACACCACATTCGCATCAGAACCCTTGACAATCATATTTATCAGAAATACAGTGTAGACATTGTTAATGTTGTAAATGGCTATTGTAGCTGGAAACTGCTGATTTTTTTATGGAATATCTACATAGGCGTACAGAGGCCCATTATCAGCAACCATCAGTCCTGTGTTCCAATGGCATGTTGTATTTGCTAATCCAAGTTTATAATTTTAAAAGGCTAATTGATCATTAGAAAACCATTTTGCAATTATGTTAGCACAGCTGAAAACTGTTGTGCTGATTAAATAAGCAATACAACCGGCCTTCTTGAGACTAATTGAGAATCTGGAGCATCAGCAATTGTGGGTTCGATTGCAGGCTCAAAATGGCCAGAAACAAATAACTTTCTTCTGAAACTCGTCAGTCTATTCTTGTTCTAGAGAAATGAAGGCTATTCCATGAGCGAAATTGCCAAGAAACTGAAGATCTCGTACAACGCTGTGTACTCCTTTCACAGAACAGCGCAAACTGGCTCTAACCAGAATAGAAAGAGGAGTGGGAGGCCCCGGTGCACAACTGAGCAAGAGGACAAATACATTAGAGTGCGTCACAGGTCCTCAACTGGCAGCTTCATTAAATAGTACCCGCAAAACACCAGTCTCAACGTCCACAGTGTAGAGGCGACTCCGGGATGCTGACCTTCTAGGCAGAGTTGCAAAGAAAAAGCCATATCTCAGACTGCCCATCTTAATCTTTTATTTTTATTGGCCAATCTGAGATATGGCTTTTTCTGAGGCTGGTAACTAATGAACTCATCCTCTGCAGCAGAGGAAACTCTGGGTCTTCCATTCCTGTGGCGGTCCTCATGAGAGCCAGTTTCATCATAGTGCTTGATGGTTTTTGCGACTGCATTTGAAGAAACTTTCAAGGTTCTTGACATTTTCCGTATGTCTTAAAATAATGATGGACTGTCGTTTCTCTTTGCTTATTTGAGCTGTTCTTGCCATAATATGGACTTGGTATTTTACCAAACAGGGCTATCTTCTGTATACCCCCCCACACACACACACCTTGTCACAACACAATTGATTGGCTCAAACACATTAAGAAGGAAATAAATTCCACAAATTAACTTTTAAGAAGGCACACCTGTTAATTGAAATCCATTCCAGGTGACTACCTCATGAAGCTGGTTGAGAGAATGCCAAGAGTGTGCAAAGCTGTCATCAACACAAAGGGTGGCTATTTGAAGAATCTCAAATATAAAATATATTTTGCTTTGTTTAACACTTTTTTGGTTACTACATGATTCCATATGTGTTATTTCATAGTTTTGATGTCTTCGCTATTATTCTACAATGTAGAAAATAGTAAAATATAGAAAAACCCTTGAATGAGTAGGTGTTCTAAAACCTTTGATCGGTAGTGTATATACAGTGGGGAAAAAAAGTATTTAGTCAGCCACCAATTGTGCAAGTTCTCCCACTTAAAAAGATGAGAGAGGCCTGTAATTTTCATCATAGGTACACGTCAACTATGACAGACAAAATGAGAAAGAAAATCCAGAAAATCACATTGTAGGATTTTTAATGAATTTATTTGCAAATTATGGTGGAAAATAAGTATTTGGTCAATAACAAAAGTTTCTCAATACTTTGTTATATACCCTTTGTTGGCAATGACACAGGTCAAACGTTTTCTGTAAGTCTTCACAAGGTTTTCACACACTGTTGCTGGTATTTTGGCCCATTCCTCCATGCAGATCTCCTCTAGAGCAGTGATGTTTTGGGGCTGTCGCTGGGCAACACGGACTTTCAACTCCCTTCAAAGATTTTCTATGGGGTTGAGATCTGGAGACTGGCGAGGCCACTCCAGGACCTTGAAATGCTTCTTACGAAGCCACTCCTTCGTTGCCCGGGCGGTGTGATTGGGATCATTGTCATGCTGAAAGACCCAGCCACGTTTAATCTTCAATGCCCTTGCTGATGGAAGGAGGTTTTCACTCAGAATCTCACGATACATGGCCCCATTCATTCTTTCCTTTACACGGATCAGTCGTCCTGGTCCCTTTGCAGAAAAACAGCCCCAAAGCATGATGTTTCCACCCCCATGCTTCACAGTAGGTATGGTGTTCTTTGGATGCAACTCAGCATTCTTTGTCCTCCAAACACGACGAGTTGAGTTTTTACCAAAAAGTTCTATTTTGGTTTCATCTGACCATATGACATTCTCCTAATCCTCTTCTGGATCATCCAAATGCACTCTAGCAAACTTCAGACGGGCCTGGACATGTACTGGCTTAAGCAGGGGGACACGTCTGGCACTACAGGATTTGAGTCCCTGGCGGCGTAGTGTGATACTGATGGTAGGCTTTGTTACTTTGGTCCCAGCTCTCTGCAGGTCATTCACTAGGTCCCCCCCGTGTGGTTCTGGGATTTTTGCTCACCGTTCTTGTGATCATTTTGACCCCACGGGGTGAGATCTTGCGTGGAGCCCCAGATCGAGGGAGATTATCAGTGGTCTTGTATGTCTTCCATTTCCTAATAATTGCTCCCACAGTTGATTTCTTCAAACCAAGCTGCTTACCTATTGCAGATTCAGTCTTCCCAGCCTGGTGCAGGTCTACAATTTTGTTTCTGGTGTCCTTTGACAGCTCTTTGGTCTTGGCCATAGCGGAGTTTGGAGTGTGACTGTTTGAGGTTGTGGACAGGTGTCTTTTATACTGGTAACAAGTTCAAACAGGTGCCATTAATACAGGTAACGAGTGGAGGACAGAGGAGCCTCTTAAAGAAGAAGTTACAGGTCTGTGAGAGCCAGAAATCTTGCTTGTTTGTAGGTGACCAAATACTTATTTTCCACCATAATTTGCAAATAAATTCATTAAAAATCCTCCAATGTGATTTCCTGGATTTTTTTTTCTCAATTTGTCTGTCATAGTGTACCTATGATGAAAATTACAGGCCTCTCTTATCTTTTTAAGTGGGAGAACTTGCACAATTGGTGGCTGACTAAATACTTTTTTCCCCCACTGTGAAACGTTTGTAGATGTAACTTAATTAGATTATATATTACTTTTGATAAATGACTAAATATTAGATCAACTTACCTCAGAATCGTTTTGTTAGAGTGACTTAAAAAATTTAGATGAGACCAATACAATCTTTAGTTGAGCAAGAGTAGTGATATATTTTGTAGCTTGGCCTGATATAACTTTGGTAGACTTTCAATACAATTGTTGGCTCTGCTCCAGTACTCCTTCCACACAGGGCTTTCAGGTGGTTGAATGATTTTTTTCCTCCATGTTTATAATGTGGATTGTCCACTTCATGTCCTGTTCAAAGGTAACCCCCAGGAATTTGGCTGTTTTCTCTGTTTAGAGATTTTGCCCATACAGTTTTACGGTGAGTGGTAACTTAGATTTTCAATTGTGTGTTTTGCATAAGAGGATACACTCTATTTTTGTTGGGTTGAGTTGGATTCGCCATGTGTTGGACCCTTTTTCAATTTTGTCTATGCATGTTTGGAGCTTCTTCACTGCTTGTTGTGGGTGCATGGGTGATGTCCAATAGCAGAGGTCATTGACAAATTGGAACACATTCCCGACTGTAAGGGCAGGGGAAGAAATATCAGATATGTAAATTAAAAACAGGAGTGGACTCAGGACCGCACCTTGTGGGGCTTCGGCCTCGGGTGTGAAGGGAGTGGAGAATGATGGACCAACTTTAACTTTTATTATCTGGTGGGTGAGAAAGCTCTGGATGATCTTTATTGTTTGTGGGGGGAACTTGAGTTTGTTGTCCTGGAGCCGGTAGGTGTCAAAGGCCTTCTCGATGTCAAAAAACACGGCAAGTTTTTTGTTGTTGTTGTTAAAATCTCTTAAAATACTTTCTACAAATGTTGTCCATTGCGGATCTCCCTTTTCTATAACCGGCTTAATGAATGTCTAGCATCTCTGAGGCCTCTATGTGTTCACTCAGTCTCTTGTTAGAAATGCTTTCTAAAAGTTTCACCAGGTTGCATAAAAGACTGCTGGGTCGATAGCTTGTGAGATTCTGTGGGTCTTTTCAGGTTGCTTGATCATTGTCAACAGTGCCGACATCCAGGGTGTGGGGAAGTGGCCGGTTAGGAGGCAGGCAGAGAAGAGCTGACGCAGCAGGTTCAGGTAATATTGTGGAGCTTCTTTGAGGAGCCTCTCATGGGGCTTTTACCTTTGTCACTTTTATATGGGTCTTGAGTTCTTCTGGTGTCACTGGTTCTGTAAGTGTCACATGATCTCAGTATATATACATCTGTTCTGAAAAGCCCCAGGGTCTGCAACATCATTAACCAAGGGGCACCACCAAGCAAGCGGCACCATGAAGACCAAGGAGCTCTCCAAACAGGTCAGGGACAAAGTTGTGGAGAAGTACAGGTCAGGGTTGGGTTATAAAAAAATATCAGAAACTTTGAACATCCCACGGAGCACCATTAAATCCATTAATAAAAAATGGAAAGAATATGGCACCACAACAAACCTGCCAAGAGAGGGCCACCCCCCAAAACTCACGGACCATGTAAGGAGGTCATTAATCAGAGAGGCAACAAAGAGACCAAAGATAACCCTGAAGGAGCTGCAAAGCTCCACAGCGGAGATTGGAGTATCTGTCCATAGGACCAATTTAAGCCGTACACTCCACAGAGCTGGGGTTAACGGAAGAGTGGCCAGAAAAAAGCCATTGCTTGAAGAAAAAAATAAGCAAACGCGTTTGGTGTTCACCAAAAGGCATGTGGGAGACTCCTCAAACAAGAAGAAGGGACAAAAATTTAGCTTTTTGGCCATCAAGGAAAACGCTATGTCTTGCGCAAACCCAACACCTCTCATCAACCCGAGAACACCATCCCCACAGTGAAGCATGTTGGTGGCAGCATCATGCTGTGGAGTTTTTCATCGGCAGGGACTAGGAAACTGGTCAGAATTGAAGCAATGATGGATGGCGCTAAATACAGGGACATTCTTGAGGGAAACCTGTTTCAGTCTTCCAGAGATTTGAGACTGGGACGGAGGTTCACCTTCCAGCAGGACAATGACCCTAAGCATACTGCTAAAGCAACACTCAAGTGATTTAAGTGGAAACATTTAAATGTCTTGGAATGGCCTAGTCAAAGCCCAGACCTCAATCCAATTGAGAATATGTGGTAGGACTTAAAGATTGCTGTACACCAGCAGAACCCATCCAACTTGAAGGAGCTGGAGCAGTTTTGCCTTGAAGAATGAGCAAAAATCCCGGTGGCTAGATGTGCCAAGCTTATAGAGACATACCCCAAGAGACTTGCAGCTGTAATTGCTGCAAAAGGTGGCTCTACAAAGTATTGACTTTGGGGGGGTGAATAAAAATGCACACTCAAGTTTACTGTTTTTTAGTCTTATTTCTTGATTGTTTAACAATAAAAAATATTTTGCATCTTCAAAGTGGTAGGCATGTTGTGTAAATCAAATGATACACACCCCCAAAAAATCAATTTTAATTCCAGGTTGTAAGGCAACAAAATAGGAAAAATGCCAAGGGGGGTGAATACTTTCGCCACTCTATGTGTTATATAAATGCCAATCTAATGACTTTTTAGGCTATTGCAAAATTAGTGCCTGTCATATGTGTTCCCCCGAATCCCCCCTACCCTAATTGAGTGTTAATTAGCCTACTATTTCATACGATATACAGCCAAAATATTAACTGGCAGCAGTAGGCTACATCTGTGTCAGTGTGTGTCTTTCTCAGTTTTCTCACTACCTCGATTGCAGCAGCAGCTGATCTGTCTGTGCTAAGCCTAGCATAATTTGTCACAATCACAGTCACAGCACTCGGACCAGCAGAACCAGCTGAACTTTGACAAAATAAGTTGGTTAATTTGACACATTTAGTAGCGTTGTGCGCAAGAGGCTTTTTTTTTGGGGTCACTAACTTTTTCAGCACCACTTTTCAGTTTTATACGATCCATGATCTTGGCCAGTGGAGGCTCATCAGAGGACCATCCTCCTCTGTGAATTTCATAAAAATTAAAATAGTTATCCTTTTTAGATAAAACTATACTAAATACATTCACGTCAACAATTGATTAAAACCCACTGTTTTGTAATGAAGGCCACAGTAGCCTCAGCAGCACTCTGTAGGGTAGTACAATTGTGTAGCTGGAGGACAGCTAGCTTCGGTCGTCCTCTGGGTACATTGACTTCAATACAAAATCTAGGTGGCTAATGGTTCTCACCCCCTTCCATAGACTTACGCAGTAATTATGACAACTTCCGGAGGACTTCCTCCAACCTATCAGAGGTCTTGCAGCATGAACTGACATGTTGTGGACCCAATCAAATGATCAGAGAAAGAATCTAGTACTGAAAGCTTAAGCTACAGCTAGCTAGCACTGCAGTCCATACAATGTGGTGAGTAGTTGACTAAAAGACAAAAACAATAGTTGAACAGTTTTGAACAAATTATTTTTTTCTAAAATTAAGGAGAAGCAAGAGAGAGAGAGAAAGACAGAGAGAGAGAGAGCGAGAGAGAGAGCTATATTTGATTGTATTCTTTTAGTTTAGCCTACTCAAACACCCCGCTCAAACAGAGAGGGATGCTATGTTAGCTAGCTGGGTATGGCTATCCAACACTGGAATTCTTCCAAGCCAAGGTAATCATCCTCCCTCATCTTAAACGGCACCGACCGCCACTTATCTTGGCTGACTGATGACACAGTCAGAGTGGGTCTCTTTGCTTTGAATGTGACGTTGAATGCGAATTTGTGCAACCTTAGCTCAGCTAATCAGAAAACCCAGCCGGGGGCCGGCCATTGCCCACTGATCAGTCAAATGCTCATTATATATTATTATAGTAGGCATGTTGTGTAAATCAGAAGTTTGATTTTTTTCGTCAATTTCGACCAGCCCACAAACTAAAATATTTTTATTTGATGAGTTTATGGAGGTGGGGCGGAAGCTGTTGTGAAGGTGGCTTAGTGGTGAGTGGTATTGTATCATCTTGGGCCTTGATGAAGATCCTCCCCAACCCCTCTGCCAGCTGATCCTGGGGGTCCTTTGGGGCTTCTGTGATGTATTGTGTTTTTCTTACCACTCATTCTCTGAATTCCTCCCAGTCAGCTTTTTTGTAGTTGTGTTTCTTTTCAAATCAAATCAAATCAAATTGTATTGGCCACATGCGCCGAATACAACAGGTGCAGACATTACAGTGAAATGCTTACTTACAGCCCTTAACCAACAGTGCATTTATTTTAAATAAAAAAGTAAAATAAAACAACAACAAAAGTGTTGAGAAAAAAAGAGCAGAAGTAAAATAAAATAACAGTAGGGAGGCTATATATACAGGGGGTGCAGAGTCAATGTGCGGGCAATCTTTTGGGGGGGAATCTGGTGGAGCTGAAGGGAGAAAGAATCGAGAATGGCGAGGTGGTCACTGCCTACATTGTGGCTGACAGAGAAGTTGAGGAGTTTTGAGGCCAAGTCAGGGGAACAGAGCATGAGGTCAAGGATGTCAGTGGAGGACTTATTGCTGTGGATGTAAAAAAGGAACAGAGTAGCAGCAGCGTATACTGTATGATGAGTGTGAAAATATGTGCACATGTGCGTCAGCATGCATGTATGTGTGTGTGTGTGTGTGTGGGTTTGTGTGAGAGTGTCGTGTGGATTTGTGTGAGTGTGTTGGTAAAGTATTGTGAGGATGCATAGGGTCAGTGCAAAATAGGGTCAATATAGATAGTCTGGGTAATCATTTGATGAACTATTAAGCAGTCTTGTGGCTTGGGGACAGAAGCTGTCTTGGAGCCTGTTGGTCCGAGACCCGATGCCGGACGGTAGCAGGGAGAACTTGCCGGATGGTAGCAAGAAGAACAGTCTATGGCTTGGATGGCTGAAGCAATTTTTCAGGTCTTCCTCTGGCGCTTTGCAGTCAAGGGCGGTGCAGTTGCCTTACCAAGTGGTGATGCAGTCAGTCAAGATGCTCTCAAGAGTGCAGCTGTAGAACTTTTGTGAGGGCCCATGCCAAATCTTTTCAGCCTCCTGAGGGGGACGAGGCGCTGTTGTGCCCTGTTCACGACTGTGCAGGTGTGTGTAGACCATGGTAAATCTTTAGTGATGTGGATGGTGAGTGACGTGTTGTCAATGATGTCTCTAAGGAGTTTCGCGGAGTGGTTGGTGGTATTACAGTTAAAATCTGTGTCACGCCCTGGCTCTGGGGACTCTCGTATGTTGAGCCAGGGTGTTTATTTTGTTTAGGTTCTAGTCGTTGTCTATCTATGTTGGCCTGAGTGACTCCCAATCAGAGGCAACGAGTGTCAGCTGGTTGTCTCTGATTGGGAGCCATATTTAACTGTCTGTCTTTCACTTTGTGTTTGTGGTTTCTTGTTCGTATTTTGGTTTGTGTATGACCATTGACTATCACGTCGTCCTTTTGTTGTTTTGATCGTGTGATCATCAAATTAAATAAATATGTTCACATTCAACGCTGCGCCTTGGTCCTCCTCCTTAGACGATCGTGACAGAAGAAACCACCAAAACCAGACCAAGCAGCGTGTCCAGGAGCCATCGCTAGCAGATCTCCGTGGCAACCTCGACTGGGTCAAGCCTATTGAGGAGCAGAGAGGGTGGACTTGGGACCAGTTGAGGAAGAGCTTCGACTGGGTCAAGCCCATTGAGGAGCTGAATGGCGGGAGTTGGAGACAGAGGAGCGAGAGTTGGGCGAGAACGATGGAGGCCTGGCCCACGGGGAGGAGAGACCCCCAGAAAACTTTTAGGGGGGGGCTCACGACGTCGGGGCAGCAGGAGGCCGCGATAGAGCGGTCCAGCGGGTTGGCAGAGGAGGCCGCCAGGTTACGGGACTCACTGGTCACCAGGGGGAAGGAGGTTGTAGAGGCACGGCGAGAGGTACTGGCGTGTGTTGCCAGTCCGGTCCGGCCTGTTCCTGATCCCCACGTAGGGCCAGTGGTGTGTGTTCCCAGTACGGTCCGGCCTGTTCCTGCCACTCCCACCAAGTCAGTGGTGCGTTTCGTCAGCCCGGCGCGGCCCGTTCCTGCTCCCCGCACCAAGTCAGTGGTGCGCGTCGTCAGCCCGGTCCGGCCCATTCCTGCTCCCCGCACCAAGTCAGTGGTGCGCGTCGTCAGCCCGGTCCGGCCCATTCCTGCTCCCCGCACCAAGTCAGTGGTGCGGCGTCGTCAGCCCGGTCCGGCCCATTCCTGCTCCCCGCACCAAGCCAGGGGTGCGCTCGTCAGCCCGGTCCGGCCCATTCCTGCTCCCCGCACCAAGGCAGTGGTGCGCTTCGTCAGCCCGGCTCGGCCCGTTCCTGCTCCCCGCACCAAGTCAGTGGTGTGCTTCGTCAGCCCAGTCCGGCCTGTCCCTGCTCCACGCACCAAGCCTACGGTGTGCGTCTTCAGCCTGGTAAGGCCCGTTCCTCCTCCACGCACCAAGCCAGGGGTGCGCGTCGTCAGTCCAGCACAACCCGTGCCTGGGTCATGTCCGGAGCCGGATCCGCCGCCGAGGCGGAGTGCCCACCCGGTCCCTCCCCTGTTGTGGTTGGTTGGCGCGGTCGGAGTCCGCGCCTTTGGGGGGGGGTACTGTCACGCCCTGGCTCTGGGGACTCTCGTATGTTGAGCCAGGGTGTTTATTTTGTTTAGGTTCTAGTCGTTGTCTATCTATGTTGGCCTGAGTGACTCCCAATCAGAGGCAACGAGTGTCAGCTGGTTGTCTCTGATTGGGAGCCATATTTAACTGTCTGTCTTTCACTTTGTGTTTGTGGTTTCTTGTTCGTATTTTGGTTTGTGTATGACCATTGACTATCACGTCGTCCTTTTGTTGTTTTGATCGTGTGATCATCAAATTAAATAAATATGTTCACATTCAACGCTGCGCCTTGGTCCTCCTCCTTAGACGATCGTGACAATCTGTGTGTTTTGCATTAAAGTCTACCATGATCATGGTGGGGTTGCTTTTTTGGGTGAGGGTGTTTAAAAGTTTATCAGATGGGTCTTTTCCAGGTGGAAAGTAGACTGATGCAACCACTAGTTTGGTGTGGTGGTTGATGTTGATTTTGGCTGTTACATACTCGTTGTTGTTGGTGTCAGCTTCTGTGAGGTTAAAAGGGATTTCATTGTATTCAATATTTTTTCTCACCAGGAGTGCCACGCCTCCTCGGTTGCCTACTGGCCGCTCCTTCCTAATCATATTAACACCTGGCACCTGGAATGTAGTATTTATTGACAAAAAACGTTTGGTTGATGGAAGCAATTGTCACACCCCTTTCCCTCATTAGCTTGCCTCTAATGCCTCTTATGTTGATATGTAAAAAGGGATTTGGAAGGGGGTTATGACTAAAATGGAAGCTGGACGGGAGTTCAAATGTTAAAAGGTGTTAAAAAAAGGCTGTGGCTGCCTGATCCGACTTTTCTCTGACCATTATTTTTATCAATTTTTTGATGTACCTGCTGCTCACCTTCCCCCTCCCTTCACGTTTCTTACGTATCTCTTGATCAACCTCCCCCTCTCTTCACGTTTCTTACGTATCTCTTGCTCAAACTCCCCCTCTCTTCACGTTTCTCTCTGTACTCACCCTCTTGCAAACCCTCAACCAATTTGATTGCCATGATCAGGTAGCCTACGTCTCTGCCTCATATTTTCGAACAGCCAAAATAAAAATCCTGCGTCTATTTGAATGAAGAATAATAAATTGTTTATAAAATAAATATATTTTGTAGGCTAGTTTAGGAGCTAGGCTACAACCTTCTGTCTGTTGTAACTAAGGATATTGCATTAGCAGAAGCAGGACGCAGTCTACACATTGCATTGGGGCAAAACAATCTGCGTTTTAACCACACGTTTACATTTGTCATGATGTAATATTTATAATTATGCTGCCATATCGCAGCCTGAGTGGTTGAGTACTCCATGATTTCATAGACAGTACATTGAAATTCGCTAGATTGGCTGTTCCACCTCAGGGCAGCCTAAATGTGTAGCCGGTAACCAGAGTTTAACAGTGGGCGAGTTCGTTTTGGATGGCCCAGTGCCTAATGCTATTTGTCATATCGTAGCCTGAGTTGCTGAAAAAAGAACAGTACTACTTTGAACAGCCTGCCTCCTGCTTAGCCAATGTTTGAAAAAACATGGCGATGAAAATATTTAATATAAAAGGTCAGAGAAAAGTTGGATCCACAGCCAAAACACGGTAAGAGACTTGGGTTGGATTAAAGATATATGGGAAAACTGGTATTAAAGGGTTTAAAAGTTGGTTTCTTCAAAGGCCCAGTGCAGTCAAAAATGAGATATTCCTGTGTTTTATATACACTCAGTGGCCAGTTTATCTAGTACAGGGTCAGACCTCCCTTTGCCTCCAGAACAGCCTGAATTCTTCGGGGCATGGAAACTTCGCTCAATTGGTATCAAGGGACCTAACATGTGCCAGGAAAACATTCCCCACACCAGTACACCACCGCCACCAGCCTGTACCGTTGATACCAGGCAGGATGGGGCCATGGACTCATGTTGCTCACTGTAAGGGTTAGTGTGAGGTGTGACCCAGGTGCGGTGCAGGTTAGACAGTAGGCAGTAGGCAGAGATGGTAAAACAAGAAACTTTACTGATGGTCCCGAAGCCAGGATACAAAATAACGGACTTTACACGAAAAAGAAAGGTGGAGCAAATAAGACTTAAAAAACAGGCAGACAGTCAAAAATATTAAATACTAACTACGACTGAAATAATAAATAAACACAGTAAGTTACTTAATTGTTACCCAGAAATGATTTGATATTGAGATAAAAAAACGTCTGCATTGGACCTTTAAATATGCCTTCTCGCACTCTCCAGATAAAAAAAATAGATTTCCTCACGTGTGCAGATGTTTCAGCTCCTCCTGCAGGTGAGTGAGGTTGTTGGTTCCTCCGAGGGGCTGGGAGCTGGGAATGTTTGATGTTCTGGATAGGTGGTGGTGGTGGTGGTGAGGGCTATGTAGGTGGGGCAGCTCCTTGAGGCTGAGGAAGGCCCTCCTCCACAATTAGCACATTTGGTGTCTTTTTTTGTCTTTTGTGCACTCTTTATGGTGGTGGTTCTCCCCAAATCACAGACACCTCACCTGGTTTTTGCACTGGATGGAGATGTGGTTACATTTTTAAACATTGCTAGACTGCGGTGTGTGAGTTTGCCTTTTCCACTCTGTGGAATTCTTCTTGGAGGTGGATTCTTATGAAAGTGGTGGGGAGTTGTGTTTGACTGCTATAATCCTGTTTTTAACGCTTTTATGTTTTCTTTCCCCAGCTCTGTGCTGATATCCTAAACTGGAATTGAGGTATGGAGCACTTTGATGATGACTTGTTTTGTCAGTCTCTCCTGTGTGTATCCATCCCTCCTCTGCTGGGCTAGACTGCATGATATAATTGTGAACCAGCTAAGGCATCCTCAGGCCAGGGAGTGAGGTGCC
This sequence comes from Coregonus clupeaformis, assembly GCF_020615455.1. Lineage (NCBI taxonomy): Eukaryota > Metazoa > Chordata > Actinopteri > Salmoniformes > Salmonidae > Coregonus > Coregonus clupeaformis. The sequence goes on from NC_059205.1 coordinate 15,730,942, forward strand.
TGCTCAGTGATGGGATGTCTTTTGTAAATACAAGGATTCCTCCCCTCCTCAGATGAGTTTTACCAATAAAATGTTAGGTTTGCATCGCATGATCTCTTGTGTTATTTATCAATGATGACGGGTGTGATGGAGTGGAGGGATTGACCAGGGGTACCGTTTGGTGGGTGTGGACCAGAGTCGGGGTTGGGTTTAAATTCTCCATATCTTCCTCGGTTACTGGTTACCACTTCTGCAAAGGTGATTTCTGGTCTGTGGCAAAGCCAAGTAGGCCTAGAAAAACCTTGAGCCACTACCTGGGCAAAACCATTGCCTCAACAAGCAGGGGTGCACATAAATCTGATTTATAAGCTGAAGACTATAAAGTTGAACACATAATATTTACAGGACTTTCTCAATCAAATCGTTATACTCCAAGATGGCGTAGCAGTACGGTCGCTTTTATTTTTCGTCCTGTGTAAATATCCTGTTTCTTGTTTTTTTGTCTATATTTCTCAATTTTTCACTTTCATTCTTTAACTAAATATACTCTCCTGCAACCCGCCTCACCCAACGTGGAAAGGATTCTATTATTTCTTTAAACTTTCATCAAGAACCGTAAGCTGAAACGTGTGTAGCCGCAATCTGAATTGGCTACCTGCTATTAGTTACCGTTAGCGTCTTCACCACTGTCCGTGGCCTACACTATCCACCAGCCAGCTCTAGCTAGCCTGGACAATTCGTCGGCCAGTCTGCACAGCGTGCTATCGACCCAGCGTGCTATCGACCCATAGCTTATTGGACTTTCTGCCGGAATCACTGGACCCTAGCGCCGGATCATCACAACCAGCTAGCTAGCTGCAACCTGTTGTTGGCTGATTACCATTACCATTGCCATATAGCAAGCACCAGTTAGCCTTGAGCTAGCCTGCTAGCTCCCTGCTAGCTGTGCTGAAGCACCAATTTGAACTGCTCTCGGACTCACATATTGCTGTTCACTGGACCTTACGATCACTCAGCTGCACAGCTGATGCCTGCTGGACTGTTCCTTTACACGGTACTCTGTCCTGTTTATTCTGTTTAGTCTTAGCCCAAACGTTATCGCTATTTCCAGTTGTGTCTTAGCTCTCTCTAATAACACGTGACTGCTTTATGCCTCTCTCCCATGTCAATTATTCCTTGCCTATTGCTGTTTGGGTTAGTTCTTATTATACAATTTCAATGTAGAACCCCTAGTCCCTCTCAAACTGTCTCATATAGTTCCTTTGTTCCTCCCCCCATACACGCCGAGACCGGCTCAATCGATGCCTCCAATGACGCTATCTCTTTCATTGTTACCCAACACTTAGGATTACCTGAACTGTACTCATATCCTTCCATATCCTTTTCTGTACATAATGCCCTGAATCTTTTCTACAACGCCCGGAGAACTGTCCCCTTTATTCTATGTACCCAACGCACTAGAAGACCAGTTCTTAAAGCCTTTAGTCGTATCCTTATTCTAGTCCTCCTCTGTTCCTCTGGTGATGTAGAGGCTAACCCAGGCCCTGCAGCCCCCAGTATCACTCCTACTCCCCAGGAGCTATCATTTGTTGACTTCTGTAACCGTAAAAGTCTTGGTTTTCTGCACATAAATATCAGAAGCCTCCTTCCTAAGTTTGAGTTATTCACTGCGTTAGCACACTCCGCCAACCCTGATGTTCTAGCAGTGTCTGAATCCTGGCTTAGGAAGGCCACCAAAAATTCTGAAATTTCCATCCCCAACTATAACATTTTCCGTCTAGATAGAACTGCCAAAGGGGGGTGGAGTTGCAATCTACTGTAGAGATAGCCTGCAGAGCTCCATCATACTATCCAGGTCTGTGCCCAAACAGTTTGAGCTTTTACTTCTAAAAATCCACCTTTCCAGAAATAAATCTCTCACTGTTGCCGCTTGCTACAGACCCCCCTCAGCCCCCAGCTGTGCCCTGGACACCATATGTGAATTGATTGCCCCCATCTATCCTCAGAGTTCGTACTGCTTGGTGACCTAAATTGGGATATGCTTAATACCCCAGCCATCCTACAATCCAAGCTAGATGCCCTCAACCTCACGCAAATTATCAACGAACCTACCAGGTACAACCCTAAATCCGTAAACATGGGTACCCTCATAGATATCATCCTGACTAACTTACCCTCTAAATACACCTCCGCTGTCTTCAACCAGGATCTCAGCGATCACTGCCTTATTGCCTGCGTCCGTAACGGGTCCCGCGGTCAAACGACCACCCCTCATCACTGTCAAACGCTCCCAAAAACACTTCAGCGAGCAGGCCTTCCTAATTGACCTGGCCCAGGTATCCTGGATGGATATAGATCTCATTCCGTCAGTAGAGGATGCCTGGTTGTTCTTTAAAAGTAATTTCCTCTCAATCTTAAATAGACATGCCCCATTCAAAAAATACAGAACTAAGAACAGATATAGCCCCTGGTTCTCCTCAGACTTGACTGCCCTTGACCAGCACAAAAACATCCTGTGGCGTACTGCATTAGCATCAAATAGCCCCCGTGATATGCAACTTTTCAGGGAAGTTAGGAACCAATATACACAAGCAGTTAGGAAAGCAAAGGCTAACTTTTTCAAACAGAAATTTGCATCCTGTAGCACTAACTCCAAAAAGTTTTGGGACACTGTAAAGTCCATGGAAAATAAGAGCACTTCCTCCCAGCTGCCCACTGCACTGAGGCTAGGAAACACTATCACCACCGATAAATCTACAATAATCGAGAATTTCAACAAGCATTTTGCTACGGCTGGCCATGCTTTCCACCTGGCTACCACTACCCCGGCCACCAGCTCTGCACCCTCCGCTGCAACTTGCCCATGCCCCCCGCTTCTCCTTCACACAAATCCAGACAGCTGATGTTCTAAAAGAGCTGCAAAATCTGGACCCCTACAAATCATCTGGACTAGACAATCTGGACCCTTTCTTTCTAAAACTAGCCGCCGAAATTGTCGCAACCCCTATTACTAGCCTGTTCAACCTCTCTTTCGTAACGTCTGAGATCCCCAGAGATTGGAAAGCTGCCGCGGTCATCCCCCTCTTCAAAGGGGGTGACACTCTAGATCCAAACTGTTACAGACCCATATCCATCCTGCCCTGCCTTTCAAAAGTTTTTGAAAGCCAAGTCAACAAACAGATCACCAACCATTTCGAATCCCACCGTACCTTCTCCGCTATGCAATCCGGTTTCCGAGCTGGTCATGGGTGCACTTCAGCCACGCTCAAGGTCCTAAATGATATTATAACCGCGATCGATAATAGACAGTACTGTGCAGCCGTTTTCGTTGACCTGGCCAAGGCTTTCGACTCTGTCAACCACCGCATTCTTATTGGCAGACTAAATAGCCTTGGTTTCTCAAATGACTGCCTCGCCTGGTTCACCAACTACTTCTCAGATAGAGTTCAATGTGTCAAATCGGAGGGCCTGTTGTCTGGACCTATGGCAGTCTCTATGGGGGTGCCACAGGGTTCAATTCTTGGGCCAACTATTTTCTCTGTGTATATCAATGACGTCGCTCTTGCTGCTGGTGACTCTCAGATCCACCTCTACGCAGACGACACCATTTTGTATACATCTGGCCCTTCATTGGACACTGTGTTAACAAACCTCCAAACGAGCTTCAATTCCATACAACACTCCTTCAGTAGCCTCCAACTGCTCTTAAACACTAGTAAAACAAAATGCATCCTCTTCAACCGAACGCTGCTTGCACCCGCCCACCCGACTAGAATCACTACTCTAGACGGGTCTGACCTAGAGTACGTGGACAACTACAAATATCTAGGTGTCTGGTTAGACTGTAAACTCTCCTTCCAGACTCACATTAAGAATCTCCAATCCAAAGTTAAATCTAGAATCGGTTTCCTATTTCGCAACAAAGCCTCCTTCACTCATGCTGCCAAACATGCCCTCGTAAAACTGACTATCCTACCGATCCTTGACTTCGGCGATGTCATTTACAAAATAGCCTCCAACACTCTACTCAGCAAATTGGATGTTGTCTATCACAGTGCCATCCGTTTTGTCTCCAAAGCCCCATATAATACCCACCACTGTGACCTGTACGCTCTTGTTGGCTGGTCCTCACTACATATTCGTCGCCAAACCCACTGGCTCCAGGCCATCTATAAATCACTGCTAGGCAAATCCCCGCCTTATCTTAGCTCATTGGTCACCATAGCAACACCCACCCGTAGTCTGCGCTCCAGCGGGTATATCTCACTGGTCATCCCCAAAGCCAACACCTCCTTTGGCCGCAATTCCTTCCAGTTCTCTGCTGCCAATGACTGGAACAAATTGCAAAAATCTCTGAAGCTGGAGACACTTATCTCCCTCACTAACTTTAAGCATCAGTTGTCAGAGCACCTTACCGATCACTGCACCTGTACACAGCCCATCTGAAATTAGCCCGCCCAACTACCTCATCCCTATATTGTTATTTATTTTGCTCATCTGTACCCCAGTATCTCTATTTGCACATCATCTCTTGCACATCATTCCAGTGTTAATACTAAATTGTAATTATTTTGCACTATAGCCTATTTTATTGCCTTACCTCCATAACTTGCTAAATTTGCACACTGTATATTAATTGTATTTCTGTTGTATTTTTTTGATTTTTGTTTTGTTTTACCCCATATGTAACTCTGTGTTGTTGTTTTTATCGCACTGCTTTGCTTTATCTTGGCCAGGTCGCAGTTGTAAATGAGAACTTGTTCTCAACTGGTTTACCTGGTTAAATAAAGGTGAAATAAAAATAAATAAATAAATACATTTTAAATGTGAGAAATCTCATTAAATAAAAGAGCTAGCAATAGCAAATGGGGAGGAGGACTTCATAGTTATAGTCTAGCCTACACATGTTTAACACCAGCAGTGTATTAATTAGTCGGATTCCATTGAAACACTTTTTGTCTGTTGCAAAACGTTTTGCAACGGAAACTGTTTACTCCAAACCAAAAACGTTTTGCAATGAAAACAATAGTTTATATTGGACAGCTTCAGGTAGGTCCCTCACCATTTGTGTTCCTTTTGCTTTGTTTGCTTCTATTTCGGTTCCTAGAGTAAACGGTAAGTGGTTTCTGTTGCAAATAACGTTTGGCAACAGATGAAACGTTTTGTAACGGAATCCGACTAATTGCTACACCCTAGTATAAATACAGTGGCATGTTTTAATGTTGGCTAGCCTGCAGCCTACCAGCGTTTTGATCAGTCAGTTTACTTTCCTGTGGACATTTTGTCTAAAATTTTCAATGGGATGAGGACCAACCAAGTGGACAACCGGCAGAGTACATACAAATGACTATTTATTCAAAATTCTACAATACAAGGCACCTTAGCAGAAAATGCTAGCTTGCTATTAGGTCAGGAAGCATGCAATGTCTTCAAGAGGAGAGTGGGGCTCGTTCTTGGGAGCGAGTGTGATGTGCACAGGCACGCCTGTCGCCATCATCACACCTCATGGGCAACTGAACTCAGCTCATACATTCAAATTAACTCAACTGACCCTTACCGGAAAATATGTGCACATGCACCAGCCCAGGGCAGTGGAGTTTATCTGTAGAGTAGCTTAATCTATGGCATAGAGTAGCGTACAGATAAATTCCACTTTCAATTTGGAGAAGGTAAACACATTTGAGTGACAGGTCAGTTAATTTACTAACCACAGACACAGAACTCAAATAAAATGGTGGAATTTCAATATTATGTGCCTTTAGATTTACATAAAAAGTATTCTCTTCACTCTGTTTGACTGAGAGGTAAAGACCCATGTGTGCGAGAAGTCTTCTCTCATGTGAAGCGCTGTCAGTTTGCAGCAGGTTCAGCTCAAGACAGGGTAGAGGAGCTAGTCTGAGGCCCATTAGGTGATTTATGTGTGTGTGTCCACAGCCTTTCAAAGATCAGCTGCACACACACACACACACTTTGGTCCTTAATGAGGCAGCTGATACTAAATGCTCCCTTGGGGATACCACCACTTACTGCCATGCTCCTTAACCGTGAGCATGAGAGAGGCACGTCCACAGAAAGGGACGAGCCCCCAGCTTTTAGGATAATTTCACTTTCATATACTGGAGCCTGAAAGGCATGGTATAGGATCATCATCCCTATACCATGGGGGGGGGGGGGTCTCTAAATAATGCTAATTTAACCATTCTCCTATTTGTTTAAAATGCAATGTGTACTATTACAGTGGTAAATATGAAAATATAACCTTATTCCAAATGAAACGAACACCCCCACATCTGTCTCATTGTTAAAACAATTTTTTCCCATGTGGCTGCACTTGTCATCGCGGGACAGTGCCGTATTTCAGCCCCTTTTCAGGTGCCCCGACTTATTTTTCTACTAAAAAGGTCCCTTTGTCAGCAAGATGCATCAATTCATTCAGGCTACAAGAGTGTAGACCTAATGACAATCGCTGAATGTCATTACACTTGTTGGTGTTTTGTAACAGATATCTCTTTCCATTCATCAAATGGCTGGGTACACAGTGCACTGTATAGATGCTGTAATTATTTTGGAGTGGGCAGGTAGCCTACTTTTTGAAGTGATTTGTTTAACAATCAGATGAAAACATCATGACTGTTTATGTTCATGCCACAGTAGAAGGTAATAAAATGGTTTACCGTTAAATGACTTGTCTTTAATATTACGCCCATAAAAACGTTTAATAGGGGGTCCTGTGAAAAAAAAGACCCCCCCCGAATGTCACGGTATAATTTGCGCTCTGTCTAGAGGCCTAGAGTGAGAGACAGATGGACAGAGCGCACGTTTGAATGAACAAACAAATGTGTCACAGTGAGCACACACACACACACACCTGCTCCTGCAAGTTGAGGGGGAAATATATTTCAGACAGATGACATGATAACAGAATAATTTCATGCCTCAGTGATTTCCCCTGCAGCCTACTCGCAGGCAGTGTGGGTGTGTGTGTGCGTGTGTGTGTGTAGTCCTCTCACAAGATGTATATGCTAGGGGCCAGAATATTTTTCGATATAGAAAGCAGATGCACCACAAACTGTTATGAGCAGGTATAAAATCTCAGTACCAACACTAGCTGTCAAAGCTGTTATTGTTATATCACAATGCTCAATAGTGATGTCACTCCCTATATGAAAACATGCTATAGAGTATACCACATGTGTCAAACTCATTCCACGGAGGGCCGAGTGACTGTGGGTTTTCGCTCCTCCCTTGTACTTTATTGATGAAATAACACCACTAATTAGTAAGGAACTCCCCTCACCTGGTTGTCTATGTCTTAATTGAAAGGAAAAAACAAAAAACCTGCAGACACTAGGCCCTCCATGGAATGAGTTTGACACCCCTGGTGTATACTATGGTAGGAATACTATACTGTAGTATTCACTGTAGTGTTTTTGCGGACTTTACTGTAGTATTCACTGTAGTATACTGTAGTATTTACAGTTTACTATAGTATATAAACACTGTAGTAAAAAAATAAGTAGTATATACTAAAGTAATTACTGTAGTGTTTTTAAGGACTGTATCATACTCTAGTGTTTCTGCAGACTGTAGTATACTGTAGTATTTACAGTAGTATTTCTGGGGACATTACTGTAGTATTTACTAAAGTGTTTTTGTTTTATTATTTTTGACATAGAAATTTGGGGCTTGCTCCTTGAAGAAACCTACTGTAGAAATGCTAAACTTTTCCATAACCTGTAGGTAGGTATGTAGGTAGGTAGGTAGGTAGGTAGGTAGAACTAGGTTCTGAACGGAGAGTTCAGAGCTTCTGCTCTTTTCTATAACCTGTAGGGAACAAAATATATGGTGTACACTTGGCATGTATGTTTCTCACAGGTGGCACAAATTGGGACATGGGGGAGGGGAATGGGCAGGATATATACAAATTAAATACTGTGGTATTTACTATAGTTAAAAGAATGTAGTGTTTTTGTGGACTGTAGTGTTTTTGCGGACATTTCTGTAGTATTTGTAATAATAATAATAAGCCACTTAGCAGACGCTTTTATCCAAAGCGACTTACAGTCATGCGTGCATACATTTTTGTGTATGGGTGGTCCCGGGGATCAAACCCACTACCCTGGCGTAACAAGCGCCGTGCTCTACCAGCTGAGCTACAGAGGACCACAGTGATTACTACAGTGATTTTTGTATATACCAAATTCTATACTAAGTACTACACATTAGAGGGATAATACAGTGTGTAGTAGTGGAGGCTCATTACAGGAGGAAGGGGAGGACCATCCTCCTTAGTGAATTTCATAAAAATGGTAAAACATTAAAAAAGTTATTGTTTTTAGATCAAATAAATATAATCACGTCACCATATAATTGATTAAAACACTCTATTTTGTAATGAAGGTCTGCAGTAGCCTCAACAGCACTCTGTAAGGTAGCACCATGGTGTAGCCAGAGGACAGCTAGCTTCCGTTGTCCTTTGGGTACATTGACTTCAGTACAATACCTAGGAGGCTCATGGTTCTCACCCTCTTCCATTGACTTACACAGTAATTATGACAACTTCTGGAGGACGTCCTCCAACCTATCAGAGCTCTTGCAGCATGAACTGATATGTTGTCCACCCAATCAAAGGATCAGAGAATGGGTCTAGTACTGAAAGCATAAGCTACAGCTAGCTAGCAATGCAGTGCATACAATGTGGTGAGTAGTTGACTCAAAGAGAGAGAAAGACGATAGTTGAACACTTTTGAACAAATTGATTTCTTCCAAAATGAAGGAGAAGCAAGAGAGAGATAGAGAGAGATTTCGTCATTTGTTTTCACTTTCAGTTTCACTTACTTAGCTAGCAAATGCTGCTAGCTAGTTTAGCCTACTCAAACACACTGCTCAAACAGAGGGATGCTATGTTAGCTAGCTGGCTAAGACTATCCAACACAACACTGGAACTCTTCCAAGTCAAGGTACGCCTTTGGTTTTACTAATTTATTGCCACCGGGGCCTGCCGGTGTAAGTACTAAACTGCTCACTGACTGTACACTGTAGCGTTACTGCATGATTGTAGTGAGTTTACTAATGCGTTAGTTCTATTAGTTATGTTGACTATGGCGTTACTTTAACTAATATGATGTAGGCTGTGTGTAGCGGTTATGTGGTTGGGCTTGGAAAGGTTTTTTCGCCTGGTCACATACAGCTGATGGGTTGTGCATTGAAGTCCACAAGCGAAGGGACAAGGTGAGAGGAGGAGAGCGAGAATGAATACAGCTTACAGGAGGAGAGAGCATTGATGGGAGAAGGAATACAACTTGGATGCTATGAAAGTGAACTGTGTTCACGCATGATCATGGGTGTATTCATTCCGCCGATTCTGTTGAAAAACGTTTCTTAAACGGAAGCAAACGGAACAAAACGGAGATAAACATACCTGAATTTGTCCAATAGAAACTCTTGCTTGCAACTGTTGGACTAATGATTGCACCCTACTGTATATCAGCTAGATACAGGCAAGAGTGTGCACGGCGGTATTGAATGTGTCACTGTCTGTCCATGTGTCACCTCACATTTTTTATCTCGACCTGTGTGCACCTACATTGTAAACTTTAATTAATAGGCTAGGTTGTAGCAACCTCATGATGGGTATATGCAGTGGCTATTTTAGCATGTAAACCTTGGTGGGGCAAACAACTTTTGAAAAATGGGATGCATGCCAGCAAAGCCACTACACAACACAACACGAAACAATACATTAATTGCACTATAATGGTGACAATCAGTGCCCACAAACTGTTAGGGCCTACATAAAGCTGTCCCAACAGCAGAGTCCCAACAGCAGTCCCAACACCTTACCACTGCTACACCTGGCTATCAGCTGAGCCTATTCTGGCAGCGAAACAGTTAATTCAGCCTCATTTACTGCCTTTAAAAAAAACATAGCTGATATGGCTGACTTGCTTAAACAAATGTGGTTTCTACTGACAATTGAGATGTACAAACTATGGCATAAGGGGACGACAAGCGTATAAGAGGCAATCCGTAATTTTGACTAAGACATTAATGAGCGAGCTAGGACGGATGTAGTCAATACAACTATTTGTTCAGCACTTTTGATATGTACACTGACAGAATTCAGAACATGGGCCACTCTTACAGTGTTCTCCCTGTACACCAAGTCAGAACTGTAGGATAAATAAAGGGGGCATATAAGCACACAATTAAATAGAATATTCAAAAATTACATTTCTCTATAGTACGCAAGTATAAACACCATGGGACCACGCAGCCGTCATACCGCTCAGGAAGGAGACGCGTTCTGTCTCCTAGAGATGAACGTATTTTGGTGCGAAAAGTGCAAATCAATCCCAGAACAACAGCAAAGGACCTTGTGAAGATGCTGGAGGAAACAGGTACAAAATTATCTATATCCACAGTAAAATGAGTCCTATATCGACATAACCTGAAAGGCCGCTCAGCAAGGAAGAAGCCACTGCTCCAAAACCGCCATAAAAAAGCCAGACAACGGTTTGCAACTGCACATGGGAACAAAGATCGTACTTTTTGGAGAAATGTCCTCTGGTCTGATGAAACAAAATTACCATCGTTATGTTTGGAAGAAAAAGGAGGCACTTGCAAGCCGAAGAACACCATCGCAACCGTGAAGCACGGGGGTGGCAGCATCATGTTGTGGGGGTGCTTTGCTGCAGGAGGGACTGGTGCACTTCACAAAATAGACGGCATCATGAGGAAGGAAAATGATGTGGATACATTGAAGCAACATCTCAAGAAATCAGTCAGGAAGTTAAAGCCTGGTTGCAAATGGGTCTTCCAAATGGACAATGACCCCAAGCATACTTCCAGAGTTGTGGCAAAATGGCTTAAGGACTTCAAAGTCAAGGTATTGGAGTGGCCATCACAAAGCCCTGACCTCAATCCTATAGAAAATATGTGGGCAGAACTGAAAAAGCGTGTGCGAGCAAGGAGGCCTACAAACCTGACTCAGTTACACCAGCTCTGTCAGGAGGAATGGGCCAAAATTCACCCAACTTATTGTGGGAAGCTTGTGGAAGGCTACCCGAAACGTTTGACCCAAGTTAAACAATTTAAAGGCAATGCTACCAAATACTAATTGAGTGTATGTAAACTTCTGACCCACTGGGAATGTGATGAAATAAATAAAAGCTGAAATAAATCATTCTCTCTACTATTATTCTGACATTTCACATTCTTAAAATAAAGTGGTGATCCTAACTGACCTAAGTCAGCGAATTTTTACTAGGATTAAATGTCAGGAATTGTGAAAAACTGAGTTTAAATGTATTTGGCTAAGGTGTATGTAAACTTCCGACTTCAACTGTATCTCCCTGGCATATTACGTCATTTATGCAGCAGCATACAAGACATCTATCTTATCTATAATTTCTCTTCATTATTTCTCTTCATATGACAAGGATTAAAAAGGATTTGCCAGTAGATTGTCGACTTGATTCATGATGATGTCTGCTAGCTAAGATTTTGAAAGTATGATGTTGACATGATCAGTCCAATCAAAGCTACTGTAGATAATGTGATTTGACGTCATTTTATCTGTGGCCAATGACCTTGAGCCTTCTTGGATGGGCACTTCTAATGTAACTCTATGGCAGCACCCAAGGGGCTTGAATTTTCGAGCTCTACTCTTAGACTTGGCAGTGACGTAGTGTCCCCATGAGTGACAGAACACTGAGCCAATCACGGCGCAACTAGAGAACATTACCAACCCCGACGCTCTGTATTTTCCGCTGGCTGCCTCACCACCACAAAAGCACTGAGCTAGGCTGAAACACCTGCATTTTGGAGCTGCCTTACTCAAGAAAGCAAAAAAGAGACCATGTTTGTATGCAGCTTTATTAACTCAATGATAACTTATTTTTTTTAATTTTTTTTTACATTGTTTGCAAACTCATATGTGACATGTATTCATGCCAAAATAACATGCAAAACAGGCAAGACCCCAAAAATATGTTAATTTTTTTATTTAATTTTTTTGCTAAAAATGTGGGGCTTAAAACAGAACACTGAGCCAATGAATGACGGGTCGCCACTGGGTATACGGAAAATGTGAGTATCATGTAGTAGCCTAAACCAATCGCTGTTACATTGAATTGGGTGAATGGATAATGAATGACAGTCATCCAATACGCCGTAATAGAAATAAGGTCATGAAAAAAAGAAATCGTCCTCCTTCATCTTAAACGGCACTGACCGCCACTGGTGCGTAGTATCCAGTGCCTATACAGTGTAGTATACAGTGCGTGAGGTTGCCCAGGCAGAGAGCTCCTGTATATATTTTTTAATATTTAATCACTTGTAGGTGTTTTTTGTTTAAATCTTTTTACTTTCTTTTTGGTTTTGAATAGCCAAATGTGTATAGAGCTGGTCTGGATTGCATCTATTTGTTTAATTCCCGTGAATTAATGGCAAATCAGCTTTCTCAAGATAGCTAGCTAGCGATGCTATCAAGCTATTTAGTGTGTGTATTTTGATTTGAAAACACCAGCCTATGCATGCATGGCGAGCTGGCAGTGACAATTTCATCGGTCAGGAGGTTTCCTCCGAAGTTCTGAGCAGGCTGTCATCATAATCCTGAGTGAGTGGAGAGCTCAAAAACGAAATTCATCTCATTCTACAAGACCATAGAGTCCACCGCTATGGAGAAGTCGCAGTCGGACGGCAGGGACGGTGAGGCGCCAGTGAGACGCCTTCAATGGAGAGTGAACTGTATTTGCTCATCACCCCCTGTTGACCTCCCTTTCCTTAAGCCCTATTGACTATCGCTCCATCTGTTGGAGGCTTGAAACATTCAAATCTTTCAACTCTGGCTGAAAAACTTAGTCCAGACCTACTCTTATCATATACAGTAGCTGTTTTATTTGATTCTTGACTGTTTGCCTTTTTCATGAGCTTTGAAATTATTTTTGTAATGAATAGTGCTATAGAAGTGGAATAAATAAGAATTATTAGTAGTATAGGATTCTACAGTATACTACAGTTTACTACATAACATAAGTACTATAGAATTCCATAGTAAATGGTAGTGTTTTTTTATATGGTTGTTCTGACATTGTGATTAATACTGAAATCCAGAATCTGAACATTATGTAACAATTGGGACATTGAGACATCATTGTGGAACTTGTTTGCTGGCTACTGAAGGGTTGTTATGACAACATAATGCACAGATTCATAAAATCAAGCATAATTTTAGCAAAGGTTCTATTGGTCATGTCACAATGCATGCAACATCAATGGAGCTGCTGAAATATCACTATGCAAATCAAATGTGTTCCATACTGACTAAGCGTGTGTGTGTGTTTCTGGTGTATGGCTCGCTTCATGCTTTAAAGCACCTGGAAAGCAGCAGCTAATTATAAATGCAAATTGCAATCAGAGCTGATCTGAGAGAAATGATAATTACTCCATTATGGCACCAAACTGTGTGTGCCTTTGTCTGTGTGTACAAGGTTGTGGGTGTGTTGCTAATGTCACCAGCCCTCAGAGGGTGAAATACAGTGGGGGAAAAAAGTATTTAGTCAGCCACAAATTGTGCAAGTTCTCCCACTTAAAAAGATGAGAGATGCCTGTAATTTTCATCATAGGTACACGTCAACTATGGCAGACAAATTGAGAAAGAAAAATCCAGAAAATCACATTGTAGGATTTTTAATGAATTTATTTGCAAATTATGGTGGAAAATAAGTATTTGGTCACCTACAAACAAGCAAGATTTCTGGCTCTCACAGACCTGTAACTTCTTCTTTAAGAGGCTCCTCTGTTCTCCACTCGTTACCTGTATTAATGGCACCTGTTTGAACTTGTTATCAGTATAAAAGACACCTGTCCACAACCTCAAACAGTCACACTCCAAACTCCACTATGGCCAAGACCAAAGAGCTGTCAAAGGACACCAGAAACAAAATTGTAGACCTGCACCAGGCTGGGAAGACTGAATCTGCAATAGGTAAGCAGCTTGGTTTGAAGAAATCAACTGTGGGAGCAATTATTAGGAAATGGAAGACATACAAGACCACTGATAATCTCCCTCGATCTGGGGCCCACGCAAGATCTCACCCTGTGGGGTCAAAATGATCACAATAATGGTGAGCAAAAATCCCAGAACCACACGGGGGGACCTAGTGAATGACCTGCAGAGAGCTGGGACCAAAGTAACAAAGCCTACCATCAGTAACACACTACGCCGCCAGGGACTCAAATCCTGCAGTGCCAGACGTGTCCCCCTGCTTAAGCCAGTACATGTCCAGGCCCGTCTGAAGTTTGCTAGAGTGCATTTGGATGATCCAGAAGAGAAATGGGAGAATGTCATATGGTCAGATGAAACCAAAATAGAACTTTTTGGTAAAAACTCAACTCGTCGTGTTTGGAGGACAAAGAATGCTGAGTTGCATCCAAAGAACACCATACCTACTGTGAAGCATGGGGGTGGAAACATCATGCTTTGGGGCTGTTTTTCTGCAAAGGGACCAGGACGACTGATCCGTGTAAAGGAAAGAATGAATGGGGCCATGTATCGTGAGATTTTGAGTGAAAACCTCCTTCCATCAGCAAGGGCATTGAAGATGAAACGTGGCTGGGTCTTTCAGCATGACAATGATCCCAAACACACCGCCCGGGCAACGAAGGAGTGGCTTCGTAAGAAGCATTTCAAGGTCCTGGAGTGGCCTAGCCAGTCTCCAGATCTCAACCCCATAGAAAATCTTTGGAGGGAGTTGAAAGTATGTGTTGCCCAGCGACAGCCCCAAAACATCACTGCTCTAGAGGAGATCTGCATGGAGGAATGGGCCAAAATACCAGCAACAGTGTGTGAAAACCTTGTGAAGACTTACAGAAAACGTTTGACCTGTGTCATTGCCAACAAAGGATATATAACAAAGTATTGAGAAACTTTTGTTATTGATCAAATACTTATTTTCCACCATAATTTGCAAATAAATTCATAAAAAATTCTACAATGTGATTTTCTGGATTTTTTTTCCTCATTTTGTCTGTCATAGTTGACATGTACCTATGATGAAAATTACAGGCCTCTCTCATCTTTTTAAGTGGGAGAACTTGCACAATTGGTGGCTGACTAAATACTTTTTTTCCCCACTGAAGATGTCAGAAAACATTCAGAAATCGGAAGTTCAGCACCACAGGGTAAAAGCCAGGGGCCTCAATTGTAAAATGTATCAAAGGTGCTTGTGGACAATGTTGATGTCTAGCCCACATTTTCAGTATATGATGCACATGTGCTTCGCTTTTCAACTAGTTTGTGTCGGTGTGTGTACTTCCGTTTGTACCACCGCAGGGTAAAGTAATGCAAGAGTTGAAAATGTTGAACCATGCGGTAGATAGAACGCACTGCAGCCTAGTGCGGCACCCCCAACATAGCGTTGCTCCATTGACAATGAATGACTTCCACCGGAACACAAAGAGTTTAATGCATCTGGTGGACATGAGGCATAAACCTTGCATGCAGCAATTTCCCTCAAAGGTTGGTATTTATCACTTTTGAACTTCATGGGAAAGTGTGCCTATCTCCACGCACAGCTCAGACCATGTGTATGCACAACTTCTAGTGGTTGAAGAATTACAAGCAAATGCTGTTATTTCGGGGGAAATGGAGGTGTGTGATGCACAGAAATTATAATCATGGTAAGCTAATAAAAACATTAAAACAGATGCATTTGCCGTTGGTAAGGAAATCGTATTGCATAGCAGCATGTACAGTGAGGGAAAAAAGTATTTGATCCCCTGCTGATTTTGTACGTTTGCCCACTGACAAAGAAATGATCAGTCTATAATTTTAATGGTAGGTTTATTTGAACAGTGAGAGACAGAATAACAACAAAAAAAGCAAGAAAAACGCATGTTATGAATGAATCAGATTCCAAACTCTCCACCATGGCTAAGACCAAAGAGCTCTCCAAGGATGTCAGGGACAAGATTGTAGACCTACACAAGGCTAGAATGGGCTACAAGACCATCGCCAAGCAGCTTGGTGAGAAGATGACAACAGTTGGTGCGATTATTCGCAAATGGAAGAAACACAAAATAACTGTCAATCTCCCTCGACCTGGGGCTCCATGCAAGATCTCACCTCGTGGAGTTGCAAATATCATGAGAACGGTGAGGAATCAGCCCAGAACTACACGGGAGGATCTTGTTAATGACCTCAAGGCAGCTGGGACCATAGTCACCAAGAAAACAATTGGTAACACACTACGCCGTGAAGGACTGAAATCCTGCAGCGCCCGCGAGGTCCCCCTGCTCAAGAAAGCACATATACATGCCCGTCTGAAGTTTGCCAATGAACATCTGAATGATTCAGAGGAAACTGTAAAAATTGATTGATTGAACTGGGTGAAAGTGTTGTTGTCAGATGAGACCAAAATGGAGCTCTTTGGCATCAATTCAACTCGCTGTGTTTGGAGGAGGAGGAATGCTGCCTATGACCCCAAGGACACCATCCCCACCGTCAAACATGGAGGTGGAAACATTATGCTTTGGGGGTGTTTTTCTGCTAAGGGGACAGGACAACTTCACCGCATCAAAGGGACGATGGACGGGGCCATGTACCGTCAAATCTTGGGTGAGAACCTCCTTCCCTCAGCCAGGGCATTGAAAATGGGTCGGGATGGGTATTCCAGCATGGAGGGAGCTGAAGGTTCGAGTTGCCAAACGTCAGCCTCGAAACCTTAATGACTTGGAGAAGATCTGCAAAGAGGAGTGGGACAAAATCCCTCCTGAGATGTGTGCAAACCTGGTGGCCAACTACAAGAAACGTCTGACTTCTGTGATTGCCAACAAGGGTTTTGCCACCAAGTACTAAGTCATGTTTTGCAGAGGGGTCAAATAATTATTTCCCTCATTAAAATGCAAATCAATTTATAACATTTTTGACATGCGTTTTTCTTGATTTTTTTGTTGAATTCTGTCTCTCACTGTTCAAATAAACCTACCATTAAAATTATAGACTGATAATTTCTTTGTCAGTGGGCAAACGTAGAAAATCAGCTGGGGATAAAATACTTTTTTCCCTCACTGTATGTAGCGTAATATCTTTCTTTGACTTGTATCATATGGGCCTAAATCATATTTTCTGACATGACTGGTTTATTCCCGCTACACAACAAACATTAGGCTACCATTTATCCATCACTCATTCAATAGCCAAGCATGCTTGAAAGAAAAGAAAACGGTAGCCTACACAGTATGGGTAGGTTACAGTATTGCTGTGCGATAGGAGCGGGACATACTGTAGCCTATTTCATCTCAGAGTCTATACCAAGACAGGAGATAGAAACACAATCATATATTGATAAACAAAATATTGAACAACAATTCGTCTTTTGCATAGAAGGGTGGGATAGACAACCAATCATGCAGAATGCGCGGCCAGTGTTTGCAATCGAAATAGGCGACATGCATTTTTTGTTTGAAACATTCTGCCCACACCCCACAAATGTGATCACATTTACTATTGGGATTTATTTTAGAAACTGACATGGCCCAGTTCCAACATTTCCAAATCATACAGCAAATGAGGGTGTTTTTGTTACCATAGAAGGTGAATGGAGGGCATTTTCCAGGTGGGTTTGTAGCGCTCGTTCACGAGCACACTAATAGTATGGCTCTACAATCTCCACTTACGCCAGAATTTAGTAATACATTTACGCACCTTTGATAAATGAGGCCCAGTCCTGGACGATGGATCGTGATATCCTGAACTCCATTTCCCTTATTTGTTCCTGCCCATTATAAGAAGCAGAGTAATTTCAAAGCGAGATTCACAGTTTTTATTTTGCCATAAAGGGAACAGGAAACAGCCAGGACCCTTCCAATGTAATTGCCTGTTCAATTATCATATTAATGGGCTGATGCTCTCTCTCTCTCTCTCTCTCTCTCTCTCTCTCTCTCTCTCTCTCTCTCTCTCTCTCTCTCTCTCTCTCTCTCTCTCTCTCTCTCTCTCTCTCTCGCTCTCTCTCTCTCTCTCTCTCTCTCACACACAATTGGACTCTGACTATGATAGCAATCACACACGCAGGCACATACAGTGGGGAACATTCTATAACAATCACACATGAAGAAACCCTAATGTCCCTGCAGGGCCGAAGCTAGCTGCCTTATTGGAAAATGTCTACCAAACATTGAAAACGCCGAGCTACTCACCTTAGTGTGACCCTTTATATGTTAACCAACACTATTTATCAACAAATGAAAATAATAAAATCGTATTTGCCACATACTTTGTAAACAGGTGTAGACTAACAGTGAAATGCTTACTTACGGGTCCTTTTCCAACAATAAAATAGAAATAGTGACACCAGGAATAAATACACAGTGAATAATGAATAACAATAATGGGTAAAAATAACATATACAGGGAGTACCAGTACCGAGTCAATGTGCAGGGGTACGAGGTAATTGAGGTAGCTATAGGTAGGGTTAAAGTGACTAGGCAACAGAGCAGATAATAGACAGTAGTAGGAGCGTATGTAGTGTGTATGTATGTGTGTGTGTGTGTGTGTGTGTGTGTGTGTGTCACAGTTCCCTCAGCCAGAACCCAAAAGCAGACCAGGACAAGGAGAGTTGAACGAAGGTGAGGGTTTATTAGATACGACAAAAAGGTGCAGTATAATCCAGGGACAGAGCGGGCGGCGTGGTTGAGTAGTTGGGGGGTGCAGTCTGGGTCCAGTGATGGCTCGGCAGCCGCCGACCATCAGGCAGAGGTGGAGTGAAGGTTCCGGACGTGTGACTGCAGGTGAAACAAAACGGAGGTAAGAACACAAAACTCAACAAAGTACAAAATAACAAAACTCACGCAAGATACTCTTGAACTGATACACAGTACACCTACTGTTCATGGCTAACGATCCGGCAGGAACTGGATGTTGGGCCAGAGCCTAAGAAAGGTGCTGATTAGGCCCAGGTGTGCAGATTGCTAATAGGAAGCAGGCGCGGAAACCAGAGCGCTCCCCGGAGCGTTCCCGAACCCTCGGGAAACTGGAGATTACGACCAGACCCCGACTCAGACAGCCGGGATCGTTACAGTACCCCCCTCCGACGAACGCCACCGGGCGGACTCCCCGGAGCGCCAGGATGGAGGCGGTAAAAGTCCCTGATGAGATCCGCATCTAGGACCTGTCGCCGCGGAATCCAACTCCTCTCCTCAGGACCATACCCCTCCCAGTCCACGAGATACTGGAAACCCCGGCCCCGCCGTCTGGAATCCATAATGCGACGCACCGTGTAGGCAGGACCACCTCCGATCATCCGAGGAGGAGGAGGAGGAGGCGGAGGAGGCAACAGAGGACTGAGGAAGACAGGCTTGAGGCAGGAGACATGAAAGGTGGGATGGACTCTGAGCGTCCTCGGTAGTTTGAGTCGCACTGCCACTGGATTGATCACCTTCTCCACCACAAACGGACCAATAAACTTCGGTAACAACTTCCTAGACTCAGTCCGTAACGGAAGATCCCGTGTGGCCAACCAAACCCTATCTCCGATGGTATAGGTGGGAGCGGGGATCCGGCGACGATTCGCCTGGAGCTGATACCGGTCCGAACCTCTAAGGAGTGCCTTTCTGGCCCGATGCCAGGTCCGGTGGCAACGCCGAATATGGGCCTGAACAGAAGGCACTGAGAGCTCCTTCTCCTGAGAAGGGAACAGGGGAGGTTGGTAGCCATACAGGCACTGGAAGGGAGACATCCCAGTGGCAGATGTAGGGAGAGTATTGTGGGCATACTCAACCCAAGGCAACTGAGAGGCCCAGGAGGTGGGGTTGGAAGAGACCAGACAGCGTAGCGTGGATTCCATCTTCTGGTTGGCTCTCTCCGCCTGACCATTGGATTGGGGGTGAAAACCAGACGTGAGACTGACTGTAGCTCCAATGGCCAAACAGAAGGACTTCCAGACAGCAGAGGTAAACTGAGGGCCACGGTCGGAAACGATATCACTGGGCAACCCGTGGACCCTGAAAACCTCCCTAACCAGGATCTCGGACGTCTCCGAGGCAGAGGGAAGCTTGGCAATAGGCACAAAGTGGGCGAACTTGCTGAATCTGTCCACGATAGTCAGAACGACCGTGTTCCCCTCAGAAGCGGGCAACCCCCGTGACGAAGTCCAGGGCCAGATGCGACCATGGACGCCGGGGAATAGGAAGGGGATGAAGTAGTCCAGAGCTGGGCCGATTGGTACTCTTATTCTGCGCACACACTGGACAGGCAGCAACAAAACCCCGAGTATCCTCGGCCATGGCAGGCCACCAAAAAGCGTCTGCGAAGAAACGCCATAGTCCGAGCCACGCCGGGGTGACAAGCCATCTTGCTGGCGTGGGACCATTTGAGGACAGCAGGACGAACCGACTCAGGCACAAACAACCGACCGGGTGGACCGTTACCGGGACCGGGCTGAGTCCGAAGGGCCGCCAGCACCTCCTCCTCAATCTTCCACATCACTGCTCCCACGACGCAGTTCCGGGGAGAATAGTCTCGGTCTTGGACCCACTCTCCTCCGTCTTGGAGAACATCCGGGACAAGGCGTCCGCCTTGCCGTTCTTGGATCCAGGTCGGAACGTCAGGGCAAACTTGAATCGTCCGAAAAACAACGCCCACCTGGCCTGACGGGAGTTGAGACGTTTAGCCGATTGCACGTAAGCAAGATTCTTGTGGTCAGTCCAGACAATAAACGGTTGCTCCGCCCCCTCCAACCAGTGGCGCCACTCCTCCAAGGCAAGTTTCACCGCGAGAAGCTCCCGGTTACCCACATCGTAATTCCTCTCTGCAGGCGAGGCGACGAGAGTAGTAGGCGCAGGGATGGAGTTTACTGTCCGTGGAGCATCGCTGCGACAGGATGGCGCCAACTCCCACATCCGACGCGTCCACTTCAACGACGAACTGACGGGCCGTGTCCGGTTGAGAGAGAATCGGTGCGTTGGTGAATCGCCTCTTCAAATCCAGAAACGCACGATCTGCCTCCGGATTCCACTTGAAGGTCCTGATACTGGAAGTCAAGGCAGTTAATGGAGCGGCCACACGGCTGTAATCCCGGATGAATCTGCGGTAGAAATTCGCAAACCCCAAAAATCTCTGGAGTTGCAATCTCGTACCGGGCTGGACCCATTCCAGAACCGCTCTAACCTTCTCCTGATCCATCCTAATCTCACCCCTGGAGATGATGTACCGAGAAAGGATGTAGTGTGGGCGTGAAACTCGCACTTCTCGGCCTTCACGAACAGACGATTCTCCAACAATCGCTGCAGAACCTGCCGGACATGCTGGACGTGGTCGGAAGGTTCCTTCGAGAAGATCAGAATGTCATCCAGGTAAACAAACACGAAGAGACCGATCATATCTCTCAGGACGTCGTTCACCATACTCTGGAATACCGCTGGAGCATTGGTCAGTCCAAACGGCATCACCTGATACTCGAAGTGACCCATCGGTGTATTGAAACCCGTCAACCACTCGTCCCCCTCTCTGATCCGGACCAGGTGGTACGCATTGCGTAGGTCTAGCTTGGTGAACACCGTAGCACCCTGTAAGGAGTCGAAGGCAGAACTCATCAAGGGCAGGGGATGCTTGTTCTTGACCGTGATGTCATTCAACCCCCGATAATCAATACACGGTCGAAGAGAGCCATCCTTCTTTCCCACAAAGAAGAATCCTGCCCCCAGGGGTGATGACGAGGGACGAACGAGACCAGCAGCTAGGGACTCCTTGATGTAGGTCTCCAACGCCTCACGTTCAGGTCGGGAGATACTGTATAACCTACCCTTGGGGTAGACAGCTCCAGGAACCAGGTTGATGGCACAATCATATGGTCGGTGGGGAGGAAGTGACAGAGCCTTCTGCTTACTGAAAACTTCCCCCAACTCGTGATATGTCTCGGGAACCAGGGACAAATCTGGGGGTTTAGCCTCAATCACCTGACTGGGAACCGAATGGGGGCAGGCAGTCTTGAGACAGTTAGCATGACAATCAAGGCTCCAACTCGTTACCTTGCCCGTCGCCCAATCGAACGTGGGATTGTGTTCCTTCAGCCAGGGGTATCCAAGGACCAGAGGAACATGGGAAGACGGCAGAATGAAAAATGAAATCATCTCCGAATGATTCCCCGACAACCGCATCTTAACCGGTTCAGTCCTCATCGTGATACGTGCCAGACTACTGCCGTTCAGAGTGGTCGCTTCAATGGCTTCCGGCAATTGCTCCTTGGAAAGCCCCAGCTGTTCCACCAACTCGGCATCAAGAAAGCTTCCATCGGCACCTGAATCGATAAAAGCGTTAAGCGCTAAGCTCTGATTCCTGTTCACAAGGGTAGCCGGGAAGCGGGGTCTGACAGAGGTACTGAGAGGTTGAAACTGGCTCGCTAAAAGTCCTCCCAACTTTAGCGAGCCGGGCAGTTTGACGACCGCCCGGGAACAAGTGGAGATGTAATGTCCCGAGCGACCACAGTAGAGGCAGCAGTTGGTCTTACGTCTATGTTGACGCTCCTCCTTGGTTAACCCGTGCCGCCCCCACTTGCATGGGTTCAGAATCGGGAGAGAGGTCCTCTCTACTAATCCTTAGTGGTGGAGAATGATCGACGTGTTCTGGTCCACCACCCGATCCGACTGGGAACTGAGAAGCTGATCGATTGGACGGACCCCATTGCTTCTCCCTCCTTCGCTCTCGGACTCGATTATCCACCCGAATAGACAAGGCTACCAAGCTGTCTAGGTCACTAGGCTCCGGATAGGAGATCAACTCATCCTTGAGCTGCTCCGACAGGCCCTGGTAAAAGGCCGCTTGCAAAGACTCCTCGTTCCACCCACTCTCCACAGCCAACGTCTTGAACTCGATCACGAAGTCGGCCACGCTACGAGTTCCTTGGTGAAGAGAAAACAGACGCCTAGCTGCGTCCCTCCCTCGGACGGAATGGTCGAAGAGCTTCCTCATCTCGGCCGTGAACCCCTGGTATGAAGCCATGCAGGGATCCTGTCGTTCCCAAACGGCTGAAGCCCACTCCAGCGCTCGACCACGCAGCAACTCAATCAAAAAGGCTATCCTAGCCTTGTCAGTGGCATAAGAGTAGGGCTGTAGATCGAACACTAATCCACACTGCATAAGGAAGGAACGGCATCTTCCCAGCTCCCCCTCATATTTATCCGGCGTCGGGACCTTGGGCTCACGGAGGGACACAACTTCAGAAGCGGCAGGCGAGATGGGTGAAACCGGTAGTGAGTCCTCCACCGGACACTGGCGTTGGTTCTGGACCTCCGTCAGGCCGGTAGAAAGGTTCCGAACTGACAACGCGATCTCCTGGAGTACCATGCTATGATGGCCCAACATCTTCTCCTGCTGGGTAATGGCATGGCGAACAGAGTCCAGGTCCGCTGGGTTCATAATTGGCCGGATCGTTCTGTCACAGTTCCCTCAGCCAGAACCCAAAAGCAGACCAGGACAAGGAGAGTTGAACGAAGGTGAGGGTTTATTAGATACGACAAAAAGGTGCAGTATAATCCAGGGACAGAGCGGGCGGCGTGGTTGAGTAGTTGGGGGTGCAGTCTGGGTCCAGTGATGGCTCGGCAGCCGCCGACCATCAGGCAGAGGTGGAGTGAAGGTTCCGGACGTGTGACTGCAGGTGAAACAAAACGGAGGTAAGAACACAAAACTCAACAAAGTACAAAATAACAAAACTCACGCAAGATACTCTTGAACTGATACACAGTACACCTACTGTTCATGGCTAACGATCCGGCAGGAACTGGATGTTGGGCCAGAGCCTAAGAAAGGTGCTGATTAGGCCCAGGTGTGCAGATTGCTAATAGGAAGCAGGCGCGGAAACCAGAGCGCTCCCCGGAGCGTTCCCGAACCCTCGGGAAACTGGAGATTACGACCAGACCCCGACTCAGACAGCCGGGATCGTTACAGTGTGTTGGGGTGTCAGTGTAAGTATGTGTGAGTGTGTGGGAGTCAGTGCAAGAGAGTTGTGCAGAAAAGGGTCAGAGCAGGTAGTCCGGGTAACCATTTGATTAGCTTTTTAGCAGTCTTGTTTAGCAGTCTTATGGCTTGGGCGTAGAAGCTGTTCAGGGTCCTGCTTGCAGTGCAGTAGCAGAGAGAACAGTATATGGCTTGGCCAGTTGCGGTCGGTGCCGTTTAAGATGAGGGAGGATCATACTTTTTTATGAACATGGCCTTATTTTTATTACAGCATTTTGGATGACTGTCATTCATATTCCATTCACCCAGCTCAATGTAACATCGATAGGTTTAGGCTACTACATGATACTCGAATTTTCCCTGTACCCATCTTGAGGTTACTACAACCTATCATATGAATGAAAGTTTACAACGTAGGTGCACAGGTCAAGAGAATTTTGAGTAATCAAGGTGACACATTCAATACCGCCTTGCACACTCTTGCCTGCATCTAGCTGATCTAGAGTGTAATCATTAGTCCAACAGTTGCAAACAAGAGTTTCTATTGGACAAATTCAGGTATGTTTATCCCGTTACATTCCGTTTGCTTCCGTTTAAGAAAGATTGTTCAACAGAATCGGCGCAATGAAGACACCCCTGATCACACACAAACACAGTTGACTTTCATAGCAGCCACATACAAACAGCTCATTGTATATATAATTCCTTCTTGCATCTATCTACTCGCTCTCCTCCTCTCACCTTTTCCCTTCGCTTGTGGACTTCAGTGCACAACACATCAGCTGTCTGTGACCAGGCGAAAAAACCTTTCCAAGGCAAACCTTCATCATGACCGCTAACTGCACACAGCCTACATCGTTGTCATGTCAAAGTCGATATAGCTACTAGAACTAACGCGTTAGTAAACCTGCTTCAATCATGCATTTCAGTATACAGTCAGTAGCAAGCAGTTTAGCAGTTACACCGGCGGGCCCTGGTGGCATTAAATTAATAAAACCAAAAGCTTACCTTGACTTGGAAGTGTTCCAGTGTTGGATAGCCATAGCCAGCTAGCTAACATCACATCCCTCTCTGTTTGAGCCAGGTGTTTGCATAGGCTAAACTAGCTAGCTTCATTCAATGCTAGCTAAGTAAGTGAAAGTGAAAAAATTATACTACGAAATATAGCTAGTTCTCTCCCTCTCGCTCTTTCTCTCTCTCTCTCTCTTGCTTCTCCTTAATTTTGGAAGAAATCCATTTGTTCAAAACTGTTCAACTATTGTCTTTCTCTCTCTTTGAGTAAACTAGTCACCACATTTTATGCACTGCAGTGCCAGCTAGCTGTAGCTTATGCTTTTAGTACTAGACTCATTCTCATTTCCTTTGATTGGGTGGACAACATGTCAGTTTATGCTGCAAGAGCTCTGATAGATTGGAGGACATCCTCTGGAAGTTGTCATAATTACTGTGTAAGTCTATGGAAGGGGGTGAGAACCATGAGCCTCCTAGGTTTGTATTCAAGTCAATGTACTCAGAGGAGGACAGAAGCTAGCTGTCCCCCGGCTACACCATGGTGCAAACATTTTTCTGTGATGTACTGGGCCGTACTCACCAATCTCTATAGCGCCTTGCGGACCGGTGCCTTGCAGTTTCCGTGCCAAGTGATGATACAGCCAGTCAATATGCTCTCAATATTGCAGCTGTATAACTTTTTGAGGATCTGAGGGACCATGCCAAATCTTTTCAGCCTGCAGAGGGGGAAGAGGCGCTGTCGTACCCTCTTCACAACTGTGGGGGTTTGTGTGGACCTTGTTCATTTCTTAGTGATGTAGACACCGAGGAACTTGAAGCTCTCGACTCGCTCCACTACAGCCCCATCGATGTGGATGGGGGCGTGCTCGCCCCTCCGTTTCCTGTAGTCCATGATCAGCTCCTTTTATCTTGCTGACATTGAGGGAGAGGTTATTGTCCTGGCACCACACTGCCAGGTCTCTGACCTCCTCCCTATAGGCTTCCTCATCGTCGTCTGTGATCATGATGATGGTGTTGGAGTCATGCACGGCCACGCAGTCGTGTGTGAAAAGGGAGGTGTGTGTGTGTGTGTGTGTGTGTGGTGTGTGTGTATGAGAGAAAGAGAGAGAGAGAGAGAGAGAGAGAGAGAGAGAGAGAGAGAGAGAGAGAGAGAGAGAGAGAGAGAGAGAGAGAGAGAGAGAGAGAGTGCCATCACAGCTGCAAGATTTGTGACCTGTTGCCACAAGAAAAGGGCAACCAGTGAAGAACAAACACCATTGTAAATACAACCCATATTTATGTTTATTTATTTTCCCATTTGTACTTTAACTATTTGCACATTGTTACAACACTGTATATATACATAATATGACACTTGAAATGTCTTTATTCTTTTGAAACTTCTGAGTGTAATGTTTACTGTTAATATTTATTGTTTATTTCACTTTTGTTTACTATCTACTTCACTTGCTTTGGCAATGTTAACACACGTTTCCCATGCCAATAAAGCCCTTAAATTGAAATTGAATTGAATTGAATTGAGAGAGAGAGAGAGTGTGAGAGAGAGAGAGAGAGAGAGAGAGAGAGGAGGGGTCAGACTGGTTGACTATTATAATGTCTTTCCGACGTCTGTGAGCCCTGAGGGAGCTAGCCACAGGCACCATCTGAAACCAACACCAGAAACAGAAGCAGAGGGTGTGTGTGTGTATGCTTCCGTGCGTGTGTGAGTGTTGAACTGGCAAGAAACTCAGAGGCATCAGTTAGAGGCCTGTTTGGTCTATTAAATGAGTAGTCTTGTTTCTGCCCTTGTAACACGAGCCAAGGGCTGTTATTGCTAATCTGAATCACATTACTGATCCTTTGCATATAAAAAGAAAGCTGTTACAGTGAATTACTTCTGCCTCAAAGTGTATTACACCCCTGATGTGTGTATGTGTGTGTGTGTGTTTGTAACTTCCATTATGAGGGAAACTGAGTGGATTCAAGCTGATAAAAATGTATTGTGAGATGAATATTAGGGAGACAAGCAAGTGATGTGTGATTTGTGTTGGACTTTTGTTTTGACACATGGCACACGCTTGTATTTGAGACAGGGGCTGGTAAAGGAGCTTCAGACTGGTTGCCACGCTGTAGAGTGTAAAGGGACATTATCCATTCCTGTCAGAGATAGTAAATATGTGTGTGTCCCGGCTTCATCAGTGGTTCTGTAAGAACTTCTACACACCTCTCTGCCATGCATCTGTCTATAAATGCATGTCCTCACCCATTCTTCTCCCCCTTCTTTTTCCCCCATCCATCTTTTCCCTTGACTTTCCATCAATCTCTACATTGCTTCTCGATTCCTTTCTTTGTCTCTTAATTTTCTCTCTCACTCCATGTCTGTCTCACCCTCTCATCACTCTCTCCATTGCCTTTCTGTCGTTCCATTTTTCATCTCTCTCTCTCATGCATCTGTTTCTTCACTGCTCTGCTCATTCTCGCTACGTTTCCTCTCTCAATCACTTTCTCTAAGAATCCACACACACACATTTCCCTCGAAATGTCAGAATATGTGTATGGACAAAATGGGGCAGGTAAATTAATTTTACTGGTGAATAAATGCTATGGGATTATAATGATGACAGAACTACGTGAGTTTGTATTTTGAATTTTGTGGTCGCACATTGAGATTTGTGGTTGCAATTTAATTTTGCAAGCTTGTATCATGATGTGTGAAAGATTTAACAATGTCGCAAACTTGTAAATTGACATTTGAATGCATTCAATAAGATTTGCAAGTATAATTTATTTTCAGAATTATTACAAGTCCATTACGAGTATAAATATTCTGCTGTGTATCAAAAATACACTTGCAGATTTTGAATCTGCACGTGCTCTGAGTTCTGTCCCTGTTGTCATGTTACCAAGAGATTCATAAGTGTGTAAAACATTTTGTAAGTTTGCAGAAAGATATTTTCAAGTGAAAATGTGATTTGCGCTCTGGGGGCAGGACTTTTTACTCCTAACCAATCAGTTCCCTCTGCCAAAATCACAACCACCTAACCATTGTTCCATCAATCAATCAAATCTCAGAAAGTAGCTGCCAACATGAGCAAGAGAGGATAAAGTAAATGAAACGAAAAGTAATCGTCTCTTTCATCTGTGTTCATCAACTTTTTTGTGTGTGAAAAGGCATGACAGTAGTTTGCTTATCATGTGAAATATAATGCTACATTTCAGACAAACTCCAGACCAGCCATTGCATTGAAAGCCGCTATTGCATTAGCTAGCTGGCCTCTGACATTCATCCTAGCTTTACTAAAAACTGTCTTGCTTTATCAGGAAGCTTTAGATGCGAGGGGAAAACTAATATACATTTGCTACTTAGTTAACCATCTGATTGATGAAGTTGATTATAAATGCCTTTAGCTAACTAGATAGCTAATTTGAAACTGCTAGGGGAAAGCTAGCTAGCTAGCTAACGCCCATCACCATCACTGCAGTATAGCTAATGTTAGCTTGGTTTCTAGAAAATAAAATAAATGTACATTTGAAGCTATATACAGTTTCGTCATTTAGCAGACACTCTTATCCAGAGCGACTTACAGTTAGTGAATGCATACATGTTTTTATTTTATTTTTTCATACTGGCCCCCCATGGGAAACGAACCCACATCCCTGCCGGCCAAACCCTCCCCTACCTTGGACGACGCTGGACCAATTGTGCGCCGCCCATGGGTCTCCCGGTCGCGGCCGGCTGTGACAGAGCCTGGACTCGAACCAGGATCTCTAGTGGCACAGCTAGCACTGCAATGCAGTGCCTTAGACCACTGCGCCACTCAGGGAACTTCTACACACCTCTCTGCTAGACTTGTTACTGACTTTTGAACACTTGTCAAACTATTTCATTCCACTGCCTGTTCAATGATTAATTGGGGACTGAAACATTTGGCAAGAAAAATGCCTGTCCCAATTTCACTGCAAATAGACTATTAGGCTGGTTGGGTATCATTTGGCTGATGTGCACATTTACAGTACCAGTCAAAAGTTTGGACACACCTACTCATTCATGGGTTTTTCTTTATTTTGACTATTTTCTACATTGTAGAATAATAGTGAAGACATCAAAACAATGAAATAACGCACATGGAATCATGTAGTAACCAAAAAAGTGTTAAACAAATCAAAATTTGGTCCTCTGTAGCTCTGTAGCTCAGCTGGTAGAGCACGGCGCTTGTAACGCCAAGGTAGTGGGTTCAATCCCCGGGACCACCAATACACAAAAAAAATTAAAAAAAATAATGTATGCACGCATGACTGTAAGTCGCTTTGGATAAAAGCGTCTGCTAAATGGCATATTATTATTAAATATATTTTATATTTGAGATTATTCAAAGTAACCACCTTTTGCCTTGATGATAGCTTTACAAACAGCTCATTGGCATTCTCTCAACCAGCTTCATGAGGTAGTCACCTGGAATGCTTTTCCAACAGTTTGATGGAGTTCCCACATATGCTGAGCACTTGTTTGGCTGCTTTTCCTTCACTCTGCGGTCCAACTCATCCCAAACCATCTCAATTGGGTTGAGGTCAGGTGATTGTGGAGGCCAGGTCATCTGATTCAGCACTCCATCACTCTCCTTCTTGGTCAAATAGCCCTTACACAGCCTGGAGGTGTGTTTTGGGTCATTGTCCTGTTGAAAAACAAATGATAGTCCCACTAAGCGCAAATGAGATGGGATGGCGTATCGCTGCAGAATGCTGTGGTAGCCATGCTGGTTAAGTGTGCCTTGAATTCAAAATAAATCACAAACAGTGTCACCAGCAAAGCACCCCCACACCATCACACCTCCTCCTCCATGCTTCACGGTGGGAACCACACATGCGGAGAGCATCCATTCACCTACTCTGCGTCTCACAAAGACAAGGCGGTTGGAACCAAAAATCTCAAATTTGGACTAATCAGACCAAAGGACAGATTTCCACCGGTCTAATGCCCATTGCTCGTGTTTCTTGGCCCAAGCAAGTCTCTTATTATTATTGGTGTCCTTTAGTAGTGGTTTCTTTGCAGCAATTCGACCATGAAGGCGTGATTCACGCAGTCTCCTCTGAACAGTTGATGTTGAGATGTGTCTGTTACTTGAACTTTGCGAAGCATTTATTTGGGCTGCAATCTGAGGTGCAGTTAATTGCCGATTTCTGAGGCTGGTAACTCTAATGAACTTATCCTCTGCAGCAGAGGAAACTCTGAATCTTCCTTTCCTGTGGCGGTCCTCATGAGAGCCAGTTTCATCATAGCACTTCATGGTTTATGCGACTGCACTTGAAGAAACTTTCAAAGTTCCAGAAATGTTCCGTATTGACTGACCTTCATGTCTTAAAGTAATGATGGACTGTCGTTTCTCTTTGCATATTTGAGCTGTTCTTGCCATAATATGGACTTGGTCTTTTACCAAATAGGGCTATCTTCTGTATACCAACCCTACCTTGTCACAACACAACTGATTGGCTCAAACGCATTAAGAAGGAAATAAATAGTTTTGATGTCTTCACTATTATTCTACAATGTAGAAAATAGTAAAAATAAAGAAAAATCCTGGAATGAGTTGGTGTGTCCAAACTTTTGACTGGTACTGTACATGAGTGTTGAATTAGACTAGTTAGCCAAGTTACTGACTTATGAACTGGATATTGTATTTGAATTGCCCGTTTATATCAATGACACTAACAAAATTGTTCAGCAACGTGCAGTAAATGCTAACAAGGCTTTGGTGGTGAAACGTACATAATGGCCACTGCATGCTGTGATAAGGGCCTGGGTGGTGAGACACATCTTGTTACTGATTTTGAACACTTGTCAAACTACATTCCACTATCTGTTGCCTGTTTATTGACTAATTGGTGACTGAAAAAGTTGTCAAGAAAAATGCCCCTCTCAATTTCACTGCAAATAGATTAGCTAGCTAAAAGTAAACTGGTGACAACTTGATCAAGCATATGAATATGTAAAACTGTTTACAAAATGATGGCACATAAAACATGGTAGGGGTTCTCAGCAACTCTATCCAGCACTGAAATTTGAGCAGTGAGGTTAATTTCTTCCCCCTCTCTGCTCTTTTCCTCAGGTTGAAGCATCTACCTAACACCCAGACAGATGTATAGAAACTTGGGAACCTCCCAGCCACCAGAAAAAATGATGTTGTTCTTGGAGTTTATTCACAAGGTTAGATAGAAATAGATCCACACATGTTATTCTCTATCATGCAGAATTGTCGCTAAACTTGTAACTTGGAAAGCTCATTCAACAGTACAGTTGTGGGGGATTCTGTCCCAGGGGACTGAACTATGTGCAAGCTTTTGCTCAATTTAGACCACAATTAGTTGAATGAGGTGTTAGGGAAGTGCTGGAACAAAAACCTGTACACTCCTGTGTAAAGAACCTATGGCTGTCATGACTTCAATTGACTAAATACAGTTACCATTTTCTTTTGCTAATCTATGCAGGTCTGTCATATGATTTCGAGGAGCATGGTGGAGATGGATACAACCATAATCCAAGGCAGGACATTTCCCTGCATCCAGTTTGAGGCATGCTACCAGCAGGAACATGGAGCACTCCATCTCAGTAAGTCATGCATATTTTATGTACAGTATATACGGCTGATTTTTTATGGAATATCTACATAGGTGTACAGAGGCCCATTATCAGCAACCATCAGTCCTGTGTTCCAATGGCATTTTGTGTTTGCTAATCCAAGTTTATCATTTTAAAAGGCTAATTGATCATTAGAAAACCCTTTTGCAATTATGTTAGCACAGCTGAAAACTGTTGTGCTGATTAAAGAAGCAATAAAACTGGCCTTCTTGAGACTAGTTGAGTATCTGGAGCATCAGCAATTGTGGGTTCGATTACAGAATCAAAATGGCCAGAAACAAATAACTTTCTTCTGAAACTCATCAGCCTATTCTTGTTCTGAGAAATTAAGGCTATTTCATGCGAGAAATTGCCAAGAAACTGAAGATCTCGTATAACGTTGTGTACTACTCCCTTCACAGAACAGCGCAAACTGGCTCTAACCAGAATAGAAAGAGGAGTGGGAGGCCCCGGTGCACAACTGAGCAAGAGGACAAATACATTAGAGTGTCTAGTTTGAGAAATAGACGCCTCACAGGTCCTCAACTGGCAGCTACATTAAATAGTACCCGCAAAAAAACAGTCTCAATGTCAACAGTGAAGAGGCGACTCCGGGATGCTGACCTTCTAGGCAGAGTTGCAAAGAAAAAGCCATATCTCAGACTGGCCAAAAAAAATTAAAGATGAAGATGGGCAAAAGAACACAGACGCTGGACAGAGGAAGATTAAAAAAAAGTGTTATGGACAGACGAATCAAAGTTTGAGGTGTTCGGATCACAAAGAAGAACATTTGTGAGATGCAGACTAAATGAAAAGATGCTGGAGGAGTGCTTGATGCCATCTGTCAAGCATGGTGGAGGCAATGTGATGGTCTGGGGGTGCTTTGGTGGTGGTAAAGTGGGAGATTTGTACAGGTTAAAAGGGATCTTGAAGAAGGAAGGCTATCACTCCATTTTGCAACGCCATGCCATACCCTGTGGACGGCACTTGATTGGAGCCAATTTCCTCCTACAACAGGACAATGACCCAAAGCACAGCTCCTAACTATGCAATAACTATATAGGGAAGAAGCAGTCAGCTGGTATTCTGTCTATAATGGAGTGGTCAGCACAGTCACCGGATCTCAACCCTATTGAGCTGTTGTGGGAGCAGCTTGTACCCATCAAGCCAATCCAATTTGTGGGAGGTGCTTCAGGAAGCATGGGGTGAAATCTCTTCAGATTACCTCAACAAATTGAGAACTAGAATGTCAAAGGTCTGCAAGGCTGTAATTGCTGCAAATGGAGGATTCTTTGAGGAAAGCAAAGTTTGAAGGACACAATTATTATTTATATTAAAAATCATTATTTCTAACCTTGTCAATTACTATATTTCCTATGCATTTTGCTATATTTCCTATTCAAACTCATTTCATGTATGTTTTCATGGAAAACAAGGACATTTCTAAGTGACCCCAAACTTTTAAACGTTAGTGTATATATATATTGTGATGTCACGAGAGGCTGTGTCCTGGAGGGACGTTACATCCCCCTGAGGTGGCTGCAAACCCAGACAGCTATGGCTCCATCTGCTGGTATGGTCGGGAACTCCACCCCTCTATGGCCAATCTTCCCACGCAGCTGAAACAAATGAGGAGCTGATGAGCTGAAGGTTTGTTGAAGGGAAGAGACACGGTCTCCAAGCTGGGCTCTCTGGAGGACAAGAGTGCTGCACGTCCACTTCCATGAGGAATATAAGGATTTGGAGATACTTACCTTTGGGAAATACTCACCTTTGGATATATGCACCTGTGGAAATACGTGAGAGACATTTGGAAGGACTTTTTGCTGGGTTGGCCACTAGCTGCAACATGGACTACAGTAAGGCTGGGGAAAAGTTATCTGAGCGAGTGAGAATTATGACTTTGGATGTGGAAGAGACATCCCTGAACTGTTAACCCTTAAAGAGCCACAAGAGAACAGAATTTTGTTATATTTTCGTTAGTTTCCCAAGACCTTTAATAAAATCCTTGTTTTGATTGAACCTGGTCTCCTGGCACTACTTGAGCAATCCCGCTGAAAGCTGTGTAGCCTCTCGTGACGTCACAGATGGTGGAGAATACGGGCACGCTCAAGCGTTAATAGTGCATGTCAGAGGAGGATACCGAAGGTTTGATCACCCAGTTTTCCAAGTTGGCCGTAGGCTCCCCGCCGACTGAAATGGAGGACATATTGAAAAGCCCTTGTTGCTGGCCAGCAAGCCCAGATGCAAGCAAACGTGGCTCTCTTGGAGGAGCAAAAGAAAGCCAACCTTCTGAAGGCAGAGGAATTGCAGTTGCAGAGACAGAGGGTGGTCCAAAATACCCGCCCAATAAAGGCAAGTGACTTTATATCTAAGATGGGAGCTACCGATGACATTGAGGCATACCTGCATGCATTTGAGGCCACGGCCACTAGGGAAGCCTGGCCCAAGCAACAGTGGGTTGGTCTGTTAGCCCCCCTTTCTAACCGGGGAAGCGCTGAATGCTGTCCGGGACCTGGGCCCTGACCAGGTTACTGACTATGATGCCCTGAAGTCTGAGATCCTCAGCAGATATGGACTCACAAAGTTTGGTATGGCCCAGCGCTTTCACAGTTGGACCTTCCAACCAGACCAACCTCCTCGGGCGCAGATGCATGAACTTGTCCGAATCGCAAGGAAATGGCTGGATCCGCAGAGGAATACAGCAGCGGCGGTGGTGGAGGCCGTTGTGGTGGATCGTTACCTCACGCGCCCTGCCTTATGAGGCAAAAACGGTTCATCAGTCAACAGGCCTTGACCACGGCTGATCTGACCGTGGGAAGCTGTGGAAAAGTACCAGGCCACAGCGGAGATGCTGAATGCTTCCCGGAAAAACCCCAGGAGTGCGGCCCCACCACAAATGGGGAAAACCCGTCCAAAGGACCCCAAGGTCTCGAACCCCGCCGCGTCAGGACTTATCCCGGCTCCAGGGGGAGCCAGAAACCAGGCGGGTCCAAGAAGAGTACACCAGGATGGGGAACCTCGACAGTGTTACCGGTGTGGGGAGATGGGACATATCTCCTGGCAGTGTGGGAAACCAGCCGATGAACCTATGCCCACTGCGGAGTCCTCCAGCTCAGCACCCACACACCGTTTTGCCTCGCTCTTGGGAGTCGTAGATGGCGGCCCAGATCGACCCCCCACCTGCCCGGTAACTGTGAATCACCATGATGTGGAGGCCTTACTGGATTCTGGTAGCCGGGCCACCCTGGTGCGTAAGGATTTGGTGGGCCCAACGTGTCTGACCCCCGGGAAAAGTCCTCCCAGTTTCCTGTGTCCATGGGGACACCAGAGAATACCCCATTACTGAACTTACAATGACCAGCACACGGGGAACCATACACACGACGGCGGGGTGGTTGATTCCCTCCCCGTCCCTGTCCTAATTGGACGAGACTGCCCACCCTTTTACCCACTCTGGAGAGAGTCTCAGGAGAGGATAACCCGAGTACCTCGGAAACGGAGAGGCAAGACTCATCCTGGGAAGGCTCCGGTGCAATCCTCCAATTACTCACTCCCGCCCGGGCTCTGATAGGGATGGCAGGTGCCCAGACCGACACAGAGACAGAGCTACAGAATCTGGACAAAGAACTGTCTGGTCTGAAGGGGACCGCTGAGAGGTATCGTTTGTTAAAGCAACAGTTAGACATGAAGACAGAAGAGTTAGATATCCTCCAGGCTAAACTCCAACAGAGCTCCTTCCATAAGCAACAGGAGGAGCTGGAGATGCTGCGCAGGACCATCGAGGAGTGTGAGGAGACCCTGCGCAGTAGTAAGGAGGTCCAGAAGAAGGCAGAGGAGAAGTACAAGGTGTTGGAGAACAAGATGAAGAATGCGGAGGCAGAGAGAGAAGGAACTGAAAGCTGCTCAACAGAAGCTAAACTCTGCTAAAACCAAGGCTGATGCGTTCAGTAAGAAACTCAAGGAGAGACAACAGGAGGCTGAGTCCCTGGTCCTAGAGTTGGAGGAGTTGAAGAGAGAGCAGGCTGGCAAGCACCACGGCAATGCGGACGCCCTCTCCCGGCGTGATGCCTTCTTCGCTGCCTTTACCCGACGAGGACGTCGGTCCCGAGGAGGGGGATGTGTGATGTCACGAGAGGCTGTGTCCTGGAGGGACGTTACATCCCCCTGAGGTGGCTGCAAACCCAGACAGCTATGGCTCCATCTGCTGGTATGGTCGGGAACTCCACCCCTCTATGGCCAATCTTCCCACGCAGCTGAAACAAATGAGGAGCTGATGAGCTGAAGGTTTGTTGAAGGGAAGAGACACGGTCTCCAAGCTGGGCTCTCTGGAGGACAAGAGTGCTGCACGTCCACTTCCATGAGGAATATAAGGATTTGGAGATACTTACCTTTGGGAAATACTCACCTTTGGATATATGCACCTGTGGAAATACGTGAGAGACATTTGGAAGGACTTTTTGCTGGGTTGGCCACTAGCTGCAACATGGACTACAGTAAGGCTGGGGAAAAGTTATCTGAGCGAGTGAGAATTATGACTTTGGATGTGGAAGAGACATCCCTGAACTGTTAACCCTTAAAGAGCCACAAGAGAACAGAATTTTGTTATATTTTCGTTAGTTTCCCAAGACCTTTAATAAAATCCTTGTTTTGATTGAACCTGGTCTCCTGGCACTACTTGAGCAATCCCGCTGAAAGCTGTGTAGCCTCTCGTGACGTCACAATATATACAGTGAGGGAAAAAAGTATTTGATCCCCCGCTGATTTTGTACGTTTGCCCACTGACAAAGAAATGATCAGTCTATAATTTTAATGGTAGGTTTATTTGAACAGTGAGAGACAGAATAACAACAAAAAAATCAAGAAAAACGCATGTCAAAAATGTTATAAATTGATTTGCATTTTAATGAGGGAAATAAGTATTTGACCCCTCTGCAAAACATGACTTAGTACTTGGTGGCAAAACCCTTGCTGGCAATCACAGAGGTCAGACGTTTCTTGTAGTTGGCCACCAGTGTCACGATCGTTTATGAACGAGACGGACCAAGGCGCAGCGTGATATGCATTCATATTTATTAACGACTAAACACACGACAAAACAACAAACGAAACGTGAAGTCCAAGGTAGCATACACACAACATACCTTACACGGAACAAGATCCCACAACTAACTGGTGCCAAAAGGCTGCCTAAGTATGGTCCCCAATCAGAGACAACGAGCAACAGCTGCCTCTGATTGGGAACCACACAGGCCAACATAGATCTATAAATACTAGATCTAACCATAGACAATAAACATAGCACAACACGACACAGAAAATACACACCCTGACTCAACAAATACGAGTCCTAGAGTCAGGGCGTGACAACCAGGTTTGCACACATCTCAGGAGGGATTTTGTCCCACTCCTCTTTGCAGATCTTCTCCAAGTCATTAAGGTTTCGAGGCTGACGTTTGGCAACTCGAACCTTCAGCTCCCTCCACAGATTTTTTATGGGATTAAGGTCTGGAGACTGGCTAGGCCACTCCAGGACCTTAATATGCTTCTTCTTGAGCCACTCCTTTGTTGCCTTGGCAGTGTGTTTTGGTCATTGTCATGCTGGAATACCCATCCACGACCCATTTTCAATGACTTGGCTGAGGGAAGGAGGTTCTCACCCAAGATTTGACGGTACATGGCCCCGTCCATCGTCCCTTTGATGCGGTGAAGTTGTCCTGTCCCCTTAGCAGAAAAACACCCCCAAAGCATAATGTTTCCACCTCCATGTTTGACGGTGGGGATGGGGTTCTTGGGGTCATAGGCAGCATTCCTCCTCCTCCAAACACGGCAAGTTGAGTTGATGCCAAAGAGCTCCATTTTGGTCTCATCTGACAACAACACTTTCACCCAGTTCTCCTCTGAATCATTCAGATGTTCATTGGCAAACTTCAGACGGGCATGTATATGTGCTTTCTTGAGCAGGGGGACCTTGCGGGCGCTGCAGGATTTCAGTCCTTCACGGCGAAGTGTGTTACCAATTGTTTTCTTGGTGACTATGGTCCCAGCTGCCTTGAGATCATTGACAAGATCCTCAAATGTAGTTCTGGGCTGATTCCTCACCGTTCTCATGATCATTGCAACTCCACGAGGTGAGATTCTGCATGGAGCCCCAGGCCGAGGGAGATTGACAGTTATTTTGTGTTTCTTCCATTTGCAAATAATTGCACCAACTGTTGTCACCTTCTCACCAAGCTGCTTGGCGATGGTCTTGTAGCCCATTCCAGCCTTGTGTAGGTCTACAATCTTGTCCCTGACATCCTTGGAGAGCTCTTTGGTCTTGGCCATGGTGGAGAGTTTGGAATCTGATTGATTGATTGCTTCTGTGGACAGGTGTCTTTTATACAGGTAACAAGCTGAGATTAGGAGCACTCCCTTTAAGAGTGCACTCCTAATCTCAGCTCGTTACCTGTATAAAAGACACCTGGGAGCCAGAAATCTTTCTGATTGAGAGGAGGTCAAATACTTATTTCCCTCATTAAAATGCAAATCAATTTATAACATTTTTGACATGCGTTTTTCTGGATTTCTTTGTTATTCTGTCTCTCACTGTTCAAATAAACCTACCATTAAAATTATAGACTGATAATTTCTTTGTCAGTGGGCAAACGTACAAAATCAGCAGGGGATCAAATACTTTTTTGCCTCACTATATATATACAGTATATATATATATAGCTAATACTCCACTCATATGCATAGTGGAGAAGCCCTATGCACCATAAACCTGTCTACTCCTGGAGTAACTCCCTGTCAGAGAGACTGATTAGAGGGTTTTGCCGGAGGCCCTGGGCCAATGGGAGGTCAGGTGTGAGGGCTTAGGGGTCAGAGGGAATGAGTTACAGACATGAAGATACAACTTGAACCACAGAATAAGGCTACCTTCAAACCAAAATGTCCAACACAGCTGTTTGGTGGGGGAAAACACTGTTTTACGTTTTTAATTGGTTGGATAGTCTCTGCAACTTTTCTGACGGACAGCACAGCACAACACAAGCCTCCCCCCAACACACTCTTCCTATTGAAAACCATGAAGTTGCTGCGTATTTTACTCATCCATTTGACTGATTGGAAGGCGCCCTTATAGTCCTTAATAATCCACAATGTAAATGTTAACTCTCTTGCAAGAGTATTCAGTACCTCTATACATCTCTCTACAGGTGCTAGAGACAGAATATTCCATGGACCTCCAGAGCCTTCAGACCAACTACCTGCAATCTCTCCAGAGCACAGAGAAGTAAGCTCCACTGGTGGTAATATCCTTGATGCATGATGTAAACCTCCTTCTGTCTGTGTGATGACATATAGCATATTATCCAGGGCCACTGGTTGGATTGGATTTACGGTACTCACTCCAAAATTAATGCGCTCTCCTCCCACTAAAAGTCTCCCAGACTTTTATAAAAACGAACATGTCCATCCCTCTATCCCACTTGAGTCTGCTCTAGAGCAGAACATAAAAAAACCTGCCACTATATTGTCAGCTATTGACAGTTCCTTGAGGAAGGATGCATCAAGGCTTTAAATGGTCAAATTTGAGGGATGACCACCAAATGCAATAAAGTTTTGTATAAACTACTCGTTCATTTTTTAAATAGGTTACAAAACAATAAAATGTTTCTTAGCCTGTTCTCATTTTTACTAACTACTATGGTAACTTGAACATCTGACAACATGCAGATTTTTCCATCAAGACAACACTTAGAGTTTATGATTAAAAAGGTCTAAAATCAATGCAAGTCTCGTTTCCAGGGTGAATTACATTTTTATTCATGTATAGGACGTCACGCAGGTGTGTCAACTAAAACATATATCCTAAACAAGACTGAAGAATAGGACAAATAAGCAGCCCAAGTCAGATCATTTTTTTTCTTTTGACCAATCAGATCAGCTCTGAAAAAGAGCTGATGTGAAAAGATCTGATGTGATTGGTCAAAAGACCAATTAGTGGAAAAAAGATCAGAACTTCCCAAATACAGATGTGCCAAGCTTCTACGTCATACCCAAAAAGACTTAAGGCTGTAATCGCTGCCAAAGGTGCCTTAACAAAGTACTGAATAAAGGGTCTGAATACCTACGTAAATGTGATATTTCTGTTTTTTGGGGTATTGTTTTACTTTTATTTATTTTATTTCACCTTTATTTAATCAGGTGAGCCAGTTGAGAAATAGTTCTCATTTACAACTGCGACCTGGCCAAGATAAAGCAAAGCAGTGCAATAAAAACAACAACAACACAGAGTTACATATGGGATAAACAAAACGTACAGTCAATAACACAATAGAAAATCTATATACAGTGTGTGCAAATGTAGCAAGTTATGGAGGTAAGGCAATAAATATGCCATAGTGCAAAATAATTACAATTTAGTATTAACACTGGAGTAATAGATGTGCAGAAGATGATGTGCAAATAGAGATACTGGGGTGCAAATGAGAAAAATAAATAACAATATGGGGATGAGGTAAGTTGGGTGGGCTAATTACAGATGGGCTGTGTACAGGTGCAATGACCGGTAAGCTGCTCTGACAACAGATGCTTAAAGTTAGTGAGGGAGATAAGAGTCTCCAGCTTCAGAGATTTTTGCAGTTCGTTCCAGTCATTGGCAGCAGAGAACTGGAAGGAATGGCGGCCAAAGGAGGTGTTGGCTTTAGGGATGACCAGTGAGATATACCTGCTGGAGCGCATACTACGGGTGGGTGTTGCTATGGTGACCAATGAGCTAAGATAAGGTGGAGATTTGCCTAGCAGTGATTTATAGATGACCTGGAGCCAGTGGGTTTGGCGACGAATATGTAGTGAGGGCCAGCCAACGAGAGCGTACAGGTCACAATGGTGGGTAGTATATGGGGCTTTGGTGACAAAACGGATGGCACTGTGATAGACTACATCCAATTTACTGAGTAGAGTGTTGAAGGCTATTTTGTAAATGACATCGCCAAAGTCAAGGATCGGTAGGATAGTCAGTTTTACGAAGGCATGTTTGGCAGCATGAGTGAAGGAGGCTTTGTTGCGAAATAGGAAGCCGATTCTAGATTTAACTTTGGATTGGAGATGCTTAATGTGAGTCGGGAAGGAGAGTTTACGGTCTAACCAGACACCTAGGTATTTGTAGTTGTCTACATATTCTAAGTCAGACCCGCCGAGAGTAGTGATTCTAGTTGGGCGGGCGGGTG
Source organism: Coregonus clupeaformis (assembly GCF_020615455.1). Taxonomy (NCBI): domain Eukaryota; kingdom Metazoa; phylum Chordata; class Actinopteri; order Salmoniformes; family Salmonidae; genus Coregonus; species Coregonus clupeaformis. The sequence goes on from NC_059205.1 coordinate 15,771,693, forward strand.
CAAGCAGTGTTCGATTGAAGAGCATGCATTTAGTTTTACTAACGTTTAAGAGCAGTTGGAGGCTATGGAAGGAGTGTTGTATGGCATTGAAGCTCGTTTGGAGGTTGTTTAAGTGCATGCCGTCACCTACTGTGCTGGAATGTACGATCAATTATGATATGCCCAATTCTGTACTACCAATGAAAATATAATTCAAAACCAAATAAATCCCTACATTCTACAACACCGCCCCCCTCCCCTAAAACCCCCTCCCTAACCCCATTAAACTTGATCTATATCATGATGAAACACTCCACCCTTAGGATTGTTCAGCATGCCAACAACCATCTGTTACCCCCAATATCTATTTTGCCGTCTCCAAAATAACCTTCAACCTGCCATTTCTGCTTTCCACAACCCGAGTCGTATTGATAATCTTACCAATAAAAGCTATGAAGTCAACTTTATTCATTATCAAAGTGTCCTTTGACACCGCACATTCATGAGCACATTATTTCTGAACAGGCCTCGAAACCAGGCCAGGACCATCAGAAGCACAGTAGGTCCACTTACTACAGGTACATCCATGTAAGCTCCATCAGTCCGCACTGTAGTTCTACTAATCTGTTTTACGGCCTCTGCAGACGATACATCATGACTGATCCTATATCTCTGAGCCTCTCTAGCCTCTCTCTGCACCTGGCATCCACCAAATGCTGCACTGTGTTCTCCCCCACAATCACATTGCTTCCACATTCACCGTAATCATGTGCCCCTCCATACTTGGCAAATGTTTTCTTTCCTTTACACTGAGCAGCTACATGTCCCATTCTTTGGCATTTAAAACACTGCAGTGCATATGGGACAAATTCTCTAACATTGAAACTAAGGAATCCTATCTGTACTTTTCCCGGCAAGACTTTCTCAAACCTCAGCATCACTGATAAGCTTTCACTTCTTTGACCCTCTTTCCTATTGACCAAACTTTTGGTCTCAATCATTCTGCCTCCCTTCACATTTTCTTTAATATCATCTGTGGACATTGCTATTGGGACCCCAGTGATGGCTTTTAATCTTCTTCTCATTAAGCTTTTCCATTTTCAAAATCTTCTCTTGCTGAGCCGGCTACCACAAAATATTTACAATCTACCATTTCCAATGAACCGAGTAAATTTCACTTCACCTACCTCTTTCTCTAATGCATAAGTTAGTCAGATAGGGTGTAAATGTGGCCCTGTGGTCTCATCAGACACTATCACCACTTTCCACTCCAACACATCACTACTCTTGCTTCCTACCTTGGCCCTCTTTATGCTTTCTTTACTAGACGTTCCACTGCTTTCTCTATCATGATCTCTCTTCTTCCTATGTCTTTCCACTACCGACCATTTCGGTCCTTGACCCTCATCCTCCCGCTCCATACCATCAGAACTGACACCCATATTTGTTCGTATTCCAGCACAGCTGTTGCTTCACCAACTTTCTTAATTTCCTCCGCACTACTCGTCGCCATTTCCCATTCCCCAAACTATGGATCAACTTTACACGCTTCACCAATCAAGGAACCTCATGCGAACAATGTACACAATTCGACCTCGGCGTCCTACCTCATCCTCTCTTGCTCATGTGGGAAGCTACTTCCTGAGATTTGATTGATGGAACAATCCAGCCAATGGTTAGGCGGTTGTGGTTTTGGCAGAGGAAACTGATTGGTCAGGAGTAAAAGGTCCTGCCCCCAGAGCGCGAATCACATTTTCACTTGCAAATATCTTTCTACAAACGTACAAAACTTTTTACAAGCTTACTACTCTCTTGGTAAAGTGTCAACAGTGACAGAAATCTGCAAGTGTATTTTTGATTCACATTAGAATATTCATACTCATAAATGGACTTTACACTTGCAAATCTTATTGAATGTATTACAATGTCAAGTTACAAGTTTGCGACCGTTGTTAAATATTTCACACATCATGATACAAGCTTGCAAAATTAAATTACACATTTGCGAATCGTACTTGCAACCACAAATCTCAATGTGCGACCACGAAATTCAAAATACAAACTCACTTAGTTCTGTCATCATTAGAATCCCTTAATATACTAGTTTGTTATGTCAACAATACTTCAATTACAGTACTTCTCATAATGTATTATTCTGCTTTATTCTCAGGTCAACAGTAGCAGCATGTCCTCATACACAATGAACCACTCTATCTATCCTTTCCTATCAGATCACCAAGAAGTGCTTAGGCCCAGGGGGATGATTTGGGATTGGGGGAAAGAGATTGTTTGAGAGCAGAGATGGACAGTAACACATCCACAGTATAACTGTAGCTCCATTACACAGTTATTACAATAACAACCATGGGCCATCTATCCATGAGAGTCCTTTAATAGCCCCCATATTAAGTTCAGGAAGATAGAATTATATCATAACTTTAGCTGGAGATGGTTACTGAATGTCTGGTGAGCAGGACGCTCCATACATCAAACCCCTCTATTAAACAGAGACCACACACTCACGCAGGCATGCAGGCACGCAGGCCGGCAGGCAGGCAGGCACACACATACACCTATCTCCATAATCAAAATCTGGGCCTATTGCTTGATAAAACCAGTAGATTGTCTCATAGTCTGTGACCTTTGAATTGAAATCAGAACAAAATCATGGGTTAGATGGGGCCTGTGTGTGTGTGTGTGTGTATATGTATGTGTCACACATTCTCTCGGGCCCAGAAGGGACTAGAGACCCCAAGGTATCTCTCTATCCCTTTACTCATCCACCCCCCTCACTCTATCACTCACCACAGTCACCGCTGGGAAGAGAGAGAAGGCACCAGGTGACAGATGGTGGAAAAACATAATCATTCCATCATTCTCCTCTCCTCCACTCCTCACTAAGATGGATGAGTTGTTCCTTCCTTTTCCTCCTCCAGTCTTTCCTAAATGAGAGACTACACATTCCCAGTGATAATGCAGATGGTAGGATGGCTAAGGGATGGGAAGGCAGCTAGACAACCCCAGCTGCTTTTGTGTGTTTGCAGACTGTAGCTGATCCATACTGATGAGAACGCTGTTGTACTACTCTGATATCATATAGCTTTAGCATCAATGGCAGTTGTGTTAAATTCGATCTAGTTGCCTTGGGGAAAAGGGGGAGGGGTTTACGTGTACATGTGTGTTGTGTGTGTTGCCTTTGGTGAAGAGGGCTGAGTGGTTCTAGAGAACAGGTTTGAATGATGAGGCCATTTGAGTGACAGGTGGATTGGACATATAAAATAGCCTCAGGGAAATGTACAGTATTCTGCTAGCCTCAGTCAGTGTTGTAAATGCTCCCATGGGATAAAGCAGCAGTCACAACACTAAGAGGAGTCCATACTGCTGCCAATATGCATATAATGCATTTATATACCATGGGCAGTTCTGAAGGCTTACAGCAAGTCTTAAAATGTTCTCTAGGGTCATAGAAGTGACTATGAATTAATTCACTTGGGCATTGGATGTATTATACAGAGGTGGTCCATACAAAAGTGTTACTGAAACATTTAGTGACCCCAGCACTACTGTTATGGTGGTGTGATTCATAGAGTATAACACAGGCTGTCGTAAAGAAAATACTGTTCCAGCTAAATTAAGACTTCATATGGAGCTTTGAAATATGGAAGCCTTTATGTCATAAATCACCTACCATCTAAAATCTCTGAGTAAAACTGTCGACTCCCTCCTCTCTCTCTTTCTATCTCTGTCACATTCCCTCCTGTTCACTCTTTCTCCTCCCCCCGCCTCTCTAATTCTCTGTCTCTCTAGCCCTCTTGTAATCTCTCTCTCTCTCTCTCTCTCTCTCTCTGCTTCTCCAACCTACAACCATTCTCACACAGGCACAGGCACAGGCACAGGCACAGGCACAGGCACAGGCACAGGCACAGCCACAGGCACAGGCACAGGCACAGGCACAGGCACAGGCACAGGCACAGGCACAGGCACAGGCACAGGCACAGGCACAGCCACCATAAGTCTTCTACCATAATAACCTGTGTGTGTGTACCTGTCTCTGTCTTCATTTATCTCTCTGTGTGTGTGTGTGTTCCGCGTGTGACCATCGGTCTACTCCCACAATAACCTGTGTGAGTGGTGATAAGAGCTGAGACATTACTGAACGTGTGTTCCGATCACACATACACGCTTCCTATATTATTTCACATGAGAAAGAAAGAAGGGCATACATCACTCTGACAGAGGAAGAATAGAGAGGGTCGACCCTCTCTTATCTCCACCCACACAGTCACTGTCAGAGATTTATAAAACACGGCCTTAATGTTCCTCTCCTTCTCTATCTTTCTCCCTCTCTCTCTTTCTCTTTCCCTTTCTACTTCTCTCTATCCACCCTCTCTCTGTGGGCTGAACAGATGCTTGAGGGTTTGTCTCTCGCTCCACTCAGACAGTTTCAATAAGAAAATGTCAGAACAGCATATGTAGAGTTTTTAGAGTTGCAGGGCAAAATTAAAAGGATTTCCATATGCAATGTCAGCCTGAGGTGGGAGGGAGAGAGAGAGAGAGAGAGAGAGAGAGAGAGAGAGAGAGAGAGAGAGAGAGAGAGAGAGAGAGAGAGAGAGAGAGAGAGAGAGAGAGAGAGAGAGAGAGAGAGAGAGAGAGAGAGAGAGAGAGAGAGAGAGAGAGAGAGAGGGAGAGGGAGAGGGAGAGGGAGAACGAGAACACAGGGGATAAGAGAGAACACAGGGGATAGAGTTGGCAGAGAGAAATAGGAAATAGACATACACACTGAGAAAAGGAGGGCAAGCAAGAAAGCCAATTGTTCTTGTCACACTACTCATCTTTCATCTCCTCTCCTCCACTGCAGTACCTAGGAGAAGAGATGTTTAATTTATGTTCTATTTCTACTCAGTGTGTATGTGTCGGTTAATTTGTTAATAGCTTAATAATGTCCCCTTATAAACAACCAGCGCTAAACTCCCTTTCTATTACACTCAATAAGGGACAGGACTTCCTATTTTGCACTCCACACTGCCCTTTCCCACCTGGACAAGAGGAACACCTACGTGAGAATGCTATTCATTGACTACAGCTCAGCGTTCAACACCATAGTGCCCTCAAAGCTCATAACTAAGCTAAGGATCCTGGGACTAAACACCTCCCTCTGCAACTGGATCCTGGACTTCCTGACGGGCCGCCCCCAGGTGGTAAGGGTAGGTAACAACAAATCTGCCACGCTGATCCTCAACACGGGGGCCCCTCAGGGGTGCGTGCTCAGTCCCCTCCTGTACTCCCTGTTCACCCATGACTGCATGGCCAGGTCTACCACTGTATGTTCCTCCATATCGAGTGAACCGTTTAGAAATTACAGCACTTTTTGTACATGGTCCCCTCATTTTAGGGGACCAAAAGTATTGGGACAAATTCACTTATACGTGCATTAAAGTAGTCAACATCCCATATTCCTAGCATGCAATGATTACTTCAAGCTTGTGACTCTACAAACTTGTTGGATGCATTTGCTGTTTGTTTTGGTTGTGTTTCAGATTATTTCGTACCCAATAGAAATGAATGGTAAATAATGTATTGTGTCATTTTGGAGTCACTTTTACTCTAAATAAGAATATAATAGGTTTATAAACACTTCTACATTAATGTGGATGCTACCATGATTACGGATAATCCTGAATGATTTATTCTCTACATGGGACTTAACCTTTGACTACTTTAATACACATAAGTGAATTTGTCCCAACTTTGGTCCCCTAAAATGGGGGGACTATGTACAAAAAGTGCTGTAATTGTCACGCCCTGGCTCTGGGGACTCTTTAATGTTGAGCCAGGGTGTTAGTTCCTATGTTTAGTTGTTCCTTGTTTTCTGTCTATATCGTTTAGATCTATGTTGGCCAGGGTGGTTCCCGATCAGAGGCAGCTGTTGCTCGTTGTCTCTGATTGGGAACCATACTTAGGCAGCCTGTTTTGCACAGTTGATTGTGGGATCTTGTTCCGTAAGGTTTGTTTTGGTGTGTTAACCTAGGACTTCACGTATCGTTTGGTTTGTTGTTTTTGTTCGTGTGTGTACACAATAAAAGGATGTACGCTTACCACGCTGCGCCTTGGTCCGCTTCTTATAACGATCGTGACAGAAGATGCCACCGTAATAGGACCAAGCAGCGTGTGCAGGAGCAAACGCCGGGTATGGAACAGGAGGTTACTCTGGTAGATGTCCTCCTCGGTTGGGGGAGAATCACAGAGGAGGAGGCCGTCCGCTACCGGAGGGCGATGAGGGAGGATGCCCAGGCAGGAGAGGAGAAGCGGCGCCAACCGGGCCGTCGTCGGACAGGCGAGAGGCAACCCCAAGTAATTTTTTTGGGGGGGCACCCGGCAAGGACGACGAGGCTGCTGGAGGCAGCTACAGGGCGAGTTTGCGGACTAGGAGAGGAGGCCACCAGGTTACGGGGGCCATTGGTCATGAGGGGGAAGGAGAGTGTAGAGGCACGGCGAGAGGTACTGTGGTGTGTTACCAGTCCGGTCCGGCCTGTTCCTGCTTCCCGCACCAAGCCAGTGGTGTGTGTCGTCAGCCCGGTCCGGCCCGTTCCTGCTCCCCGCACCAAGCCTGTGGTGCGCGTCGCCAGCCCGGTCCGGCCTGTTCCTGCTCCCCGCACCAAGCCAGTGGTGCGCGTTGCCAGCCCGGTCCGGCCTGTTCCTGCTCCCCGCACCAAGCCAGTGGTGCGCGTCGTCAGCCCGGTCCGGCCCGTTCCTGCTCCCCGCACCAAGCCAGTGGTGCGCGTCGCCAGCCCGGTTCGGCCTGTTCCTGCTCCCCGCACCAGGCCAGTGGTGCGCGTCGTCAGTCCGGCACGGTCCGTGCCTGTTTCACCTGTGCCTGGTCCGGCACCGGTCAGCTGCTCCACGCCGGAGCCAGAGCAATCCGCTCCGAGGCGGAATGCCCACCCGGCCCCTCCCCTGTGGTGTTTGGTTGGCGCGGTCGCAGTCCGCGCCTTTGGGGGGGGTACTGTCACGCCCTGACTCTGGGGACTCTTTAATGTTGAGCCAGGGTGTTAGTTCCTATGTTTAGTTGTTCCTTGTTTTCTGTCTATATCGTTTAGATCTATGTTGGCCAGGGTGGTTCCCGATCAGAGGCAGCTGTTGCTCGTTGTCTCTGATTGGGAACCATACTTAGGCAGCCTGTTTTGCACAGTTGATTGTGGGATCTTGTTCCGTAAGGTTTGTTTTGGTGTGTTAACCTAGGAGTTCACGTATCTTTTGGTTTGTTGTTTTTGTTCATGTGTGTACACAATAAAAGGATGTACGCTTACCACGCTGCGCCTTGGTCCGCTTCTTATAACGATCGTGACAGTAATTTCTAAACGGTTCACCTGATATGGATGAAAATACCCCCATATTATAGCTGACAGTCTGCACTTTAACCCCATAGTCATTGTATACTGTAATTCCAAATCCAAAGTGCTGGAGTACAGAGCCAAAACAACAAAACATGTTTCACTGTCCCAATACTTTTGGAGCTCACTGTATATCATAAAGTGGTCGCATTATAGGCCAGCAGAGAGCCCCAATTCAAATCAAATCAAATCAAATTGTATTGGTCACATGCGCCGAATACAACAGGTGCAGACATTACAGTGAAATGCTTACTTACAGCCCTTAACCAACAGTGCATTTATTTTTAACAAAAAAAGTAAAAATAAAACAACAACAAAAAAAGTGTTGAGAAAAAAAAGAGCAGAAGTAAAATAAAGTGACAGTAGGGAGGCTATATATACAGGGGGGTACCGTTGCAGAGTCAATGTGCGGGGGCACCGGCTAGTTGAGTTTAATAATAGGTGCCCTGATTGAACAACAGTGGATTTTTGTATGTGAGAGACTTTTATCCATCCCTTTCTCTCCTCTACTCTCCCTCTTTCCCTCTTTGTATCTGCGTGTGTGTGATTATGTTCAATTACTGTACATTGGTCGAGCATCGCTCATTACTCAGATCACTGGAAAAGAAAAATCGCTTCCTCTTGACCTCCCCATTTCCCCTGCTTTATGATACATAAACAGAAAGAGAGGGAAAGAGGGAGAGTAGAGGAGAGAAAGGGATGGATAAAAGGCCATGTCTCTCACATACAAAAATCCACTGTTGTTCAATCAGGGCACCTATTATTATTCTTTGATTTTGCAAAGACCTCCTCCTCAGTCCTCCTTCACCTGTTCAGCATTCTCTACCCTCTGTCTCTCTCTCCCTGCCTTTCACAAACACACACTGCCCCCACCTGTTCAGTACCATACAGGTCATATGAAGGACACATTCGCGCTCTCTCTCTCTCTCTCTCTCTCTCTCTCTCTCTCTCTCTCTCTCTCTCTCTCTCTCTCTCTCTCTCTCTCTCTCTCTCTCTCTCTCTCTCTCTCTCTCTCTCTCTCTCTCTCTCTCTCTCTCTCTCTCACACACACACACACACCAAGCCCCCACAATGTGGTTTGTGTTAAAACAGAACACATGACCAGGGCACTGATACATAGGCGGCTGTCCTCTATTAATTTAAACACATGCACGCATGCACACACACACACATTCACAGGCACGCACACACAATAACCATGAGGGCATGAAGAGCTGCCCTCTGGGAGGCCTACATCTGAATGTTTTAATTTAAAGTATATTTACCATTACTCTTCCATTAGTGACCCAGATCTGTGACCCAGTGAGTGTGAGAGAGAGAAAGAAAGAGAACGAGAGAGAACGAGAGAGAGAGAGAGAGAGAGAGAGAGAGAGAGAGAGAGAGAGAGAGAGAAAGAAAGAAAGAGAGAGAGAGAGATTGTTATCTAAGTTTCTTTCTTTTGACCTAGAAGTGCATTTAAGCTTCAGTATAGTCTCCACCTACTGTCTGTGACCAAGCCAGTGTCTGTGTTTCCCCACTCATTTTGATGGACTGAAGAGGAAGACTCAAATATGGCCTTTCTCATTCTCTCTCCCTCTCTCTCACACACACAAACTGAAACTAAATCCTGTCTTAATGTAATCACAAAATCTTCTGACTAGTATGTACACTATTAGTCTAACTTATTGTTAGTCTTTAATCCTTTGAGCTTGGCAGTTAAGCAAAACAAATATTTTGCAAATGTTCTTGATCTGTGTGTCTGTGCATCCTGTGTGTGTGTATGTGCATGCTTGTGGCTCTTTGGTTATTGATTGTAACAGCAGGAAGGTTATGAGCGGTCCATAATAATATGCAAGGCAATTTAGAATTTCTGCTTCATTTTCTTTCTCTTTTTTCCCCCCAACAAAGAAACAGTTTTGTATGCAAGAGCGGTTCACTCTGACTCCCTCTCACAAGCACATATTCAAACACACTCCTCTCTCTCTCTCTCTCTCTCTCTCTCTCTCTCTCTCTCTCTCTCTCTCTCTCATAGAACCCTATCATTTGCCAGATGCAGCAAATCACCGGTTTCTATGGCAACCATAATGGGCAGAGTTTTTCGCTCCTCTTTTTGGCCTCAGTTCTGCACACACACACACTCACACACACACTGTAATGGCTGAGCTGAAGGGGAGCAGAGAATATAGAATCTATTTCCATCCTTAAGTCACCTCTACTTGTAAATCACTCACAGATTCAAAAATTCAGAAATGAAATTGGATGGATTGATTTAGAATGTTCAGGACAGTGCATTACAAAGATGTTGGAGGGAAGAACAAAAACACAGTAGATATAGCATGTGACATGGGTCCCATTTCAGGAGTCAGCCTAAAGAAAGAAGTTAATGTTGAGCAGAATTCCAAGGCCAAGGCGACTGAGGCTGCACTGCCACCATCAGGCCACACAGGAGAATAGCATTTATTTACTAGTAGTCCCAGGGGATATCTGTGTACTACATCTAGGATGCCATGTCAGGGGAGGAACAGTGGTGCTTGCCCCTTGCTTGCTGTAGGGTAACCCGCCAACTCAACACACATACACGCACGCATGCACACTCAGAAACTACCCTTAACAGGCAGTTGTATACTGATGACAGCTGTAACTATTCCATGTTACGTCATCATTTACAACATCAACTCGTCAGCTGATGAGATTCTGCGTAGGCATGTGTCACAATGAATTACCCAATCAAATGTGTGCTTGTTTAAGGCCAACACCTCCTTAGGGCTAACTCAATGCACATGTCAATGTAGCTACTGTTTCTCAAATAAGGTACATGGAATCTCCTGTATTACACCCAGTCGTTTTTCTAATCCCCTGCATGACATACAGTAACATACAAAGTGTAGATTATATTTTTCTACTGCTGATCACAATTTAAAATTTGTTTTAAAATAGGCAACCCTCACACATGCAGAAACTGCTCTATAAGACATACAGTTTACATTGATGCTGACACACCCAATCCCACACACATCAAGGAAGTACACAGTTTATTGACAATTTTGATCTGCCCACATACTCTGGACCCTGATCTCTCTTTTGACGAACATATCACAAATAGTCCAAGGGCAGCTTTCTTCCATCTTCTTAGCATTGCAAAAATCAGAAACATTTTGTCAAAAAATTATGCAGAAAAGCTAATCCATGCTTTAGTCACTTCCAGATTAAACTGCTGCAATGCTCTACTCTCCGGCTACCCGGATAAAGCACTAAATAAACTTAAGTTAGTGTTAAATACGCCTGCTATATCATATTACTCTAGTGCTAGCCTCTCTACACTGGCTTCCTGTTAAGGCTAGGGCTGATTTCAAGGTTTTACTGCTAACCTACAAAGCATTACATGGACTTGCGCCTAACTATCTCTCCAATTTGGTCCTGTCGTACATACCGACACCTACGCTACGGTCACAAGACGCAGGCCTCCTTATTGTCCCTAGAATTTATAAGCAAACAGCTGGAGGCAGGGCTTTCTCCTATAGAGCTCCATGTTCATGGAATGGTCTGCCTTGGTCTTGAACTGTCTTTGCTGAAGACTCATCTCTTCAGTAGGTCCTATGATTGAGTGTACTCAGCCTTATCTCAAGGTAGTAAATTGGTGGTCTGTTGATATCCCTCTAGCGGTATGGGGATTGTGCTTTGGCAAAGTGGGTGAGGTTATATCCTGCCTGGTTGGCCCTGTCCAGGGGTATCGTAGGACGAGGCCCCATGGTCCCCCAAACCACACTATCTCAGCCTCTAGTATCTATGCTGCAATAGTTTATGTGCTGGGGGGCTAGGGTCAGTCTGTCCTATCTGGTGTAATTCTCCTGTTTTCTTCTGGTGTCCTGTGTGAACTTAAGTATGCTCCCTCTAATTCTCCCATCTCTCTCTCTCAGAGGTCCTGAGCCCTTGGACCATGCCTCCGGACTACTTGGCCTGATGACTCCTGGCTGTCCCCCGTCCTCAGTCCACCTGGTCGTGCTGCTGATCCAGTTTCTGCTGTTTTGCCTGTGGCCATGGAACCCTGACCTGTTCATCGGATGTGCTACCTTGTCCCAGACTTGCTGTTTTCAATTCTCTCTCTCAATTAAATTTCAATTAAATTCAATTTCAATTTAAGGGCTTTATTGGCATGGGAAATGTATGTTAACATTGCCAAAGCAAGTGAGTAAACAATAAAAATTAACAGTAAACATTACACTCAGAAGTTCCAAAAGAATAAAGACATTTCAAATGTCATATTATGTACATATACAGTGTTGTAACAAAGTACAAATGGGAAAATAAATAAACATAAATATGGGTTATATTTACAATGGTGTTTGTTCTTCACTGGTTGCCCTTTTTTTGTGGCAACAGGTCACAAATCTTCCCGCATGTGATGGCACACTGTGATATTTCACCCAGTAGATAAGGGAGTGTATCAAAATTGGGTTTGTTTTCAAATTCTTTGTGGATCTCTGTAATCTGAGGGAAATATGTGTCTCTAATATGGTCATACATTTGGCAGGAGGTTAGGAAGTGCAGCTCAGTTTCCACCTCATTTTGTGGGCAGTGTTTACATAGCCTGTCTTCTCTTCAGAGCCAGGTCTGCCTACCTTTCTCAATAGCAAGGCTATGCTCACTGAGTCTGTACATAGTCAAAGTTTTCCTTAAGTTTGGGTCAGTCACAGTGGTCAGGTATTCTGCTACTGTGCTCTCTCTCTCTCTCTCTCTCTCTCTCTCTCTCTCTCTCTCTCTCTCTCTCTCTCTCTCTCTCTCTCTCTCTCTCTCTCTCTCTCTCTCTCTCTCTCTCTCTCTCTCTCTCTCTCTCTCTCTCTCTCATGAAAATCCAACTGACATTTACTCCTGAGGTGCTGACCTATTGCACCCTCTACAACCACTGTGTTTATTATTATTATTGTCATTTTTTTCTTGAAGACAGATCTGCCGTTAACAGTCATGTTCTCTTATAATCTCCACCAAGCACAGCCAGAAGAGGACTGGCCACCCCTTAAAGCCTGGTTCCTCTCTAGGTTTCTTCCTAGGTTCCTGCCTTTCATGGGAGTTTTTCCTAGCCACCTTCTACATCTGCATTGCTTGCTGTTTGAGGTTTTAGGCTGGGTTTCTGTGTAAGCACTTTGTGACATCTGCTGATGTAAAATGGGCTTTATAAATACATTTGATTAACATCAAGGTAGCCCACACGCATTACATTTACATCATTTAGCAGACGCTCTTATCCAGAGCGACTTACAAATTGGTGCATTCAACTTATGATAGCCAGTGGCACAACCACCTTTTTTTATTTTTATGGGGGGTGGGGGAAGAAGGATTACTTTATACTATTCCAGGTATTCCTTAAAGAGTTAGGGTTTCAAGTGTCTCCGGAAGGTGGTCAGTGACTCCGCTGTCCTGGCGTCGTGGGGGAGCTTGTTCCACCATTGGGGTGCCAGAGCAGCAAATAGCTTTGACTGGGCTGAGTGGGAACTGTGCTTCCGTAGAGGTAGGGGGGCTAGCAGGCCAGAGGTGGATGAACGTAGTGCCCTCGTTTGGGTGTAGGGTCTGATCAGAGCCTGAAGGTAAGGAGGTGCCGTTCCCCTCACAGCTCCGTAGGCAAGCACCATGGTCTTGTAGTAGATGCGAGCCTCAACTGGAAGCCAGTGAGTGTGCGGAGGAGCTGGGTGACATGAGAGAACTTGGGAAGGTTGAACACCAGACGGGCTGCAGCATTCTGGATAAGTTGAAGGGGTTTAATGGCACAGGCAGGGAGCCCAGCCAACAGCGAGTTGCAGTAATCCAGACGGGAGATGACAAGTGGCTGGATTAGGATCTGTGCCGCTTTCTGTGTAAGGTAGGGTCGTACTCTGCGAATGTTGTAGAGCATGAACCTGCAGGATCGGGTCACTGCATTGATGTTAGCGGAGAACGACAGGGTATTGTCCAGGGTCACGCCAAGGTTCTTTGCACCCTGGGAGGAGGACACAATGGAGTTGTCAACCATGATGGCGAGATCATGGAGCGGGCAGTCCTTCCCCGGGAGGAAGAGCAGCTCCGTCTTGCCGAGGTTCAGCTTGAGGTGGTGATCCGACATCCACACTGATATGTCTGCCAGACATGCAGAGATGCGATTCGCCACCTGGTTATCAGAAGGGGGAAAGGAGAAAATTAATTGTGTGTCGTCTACGTAGCAATGATAGGAGAGACCATGTGAGGATATGACAGAGCCAAGTGACTTGGTGTATAGAGAAAATAGGAGACGGCCTAGAACTGAGCCCTGGGTGACACCAGTAGTGAGAGCACATGGTGCGGAGATAGATTCTCGCCACGACACCTGGTAGGAGCGACCTGTCAGGTAGGATGCAATCCAAGAGTGAGCAGCGCCGGAGATGCCCAACTCGGAGAGGGTGGAGAGGAGGATCTGATGGTTCACAGTATCAAAGGCAGTGGATAGGTCTAGAAGGATAAGAGCAGAGGAGAGAGAGTTAGCTTTAGCAGTGCGGAGAGCCTCCGTGACACAGAGAAGAGCAGTCTCAGTTGAATGACCAGTCTTGAAACCTGACTGGTTTGGATCAAGAAGGTAATTCTGAGAGAGATAGCAGGAGAGTTGGCTAGAGACTGCACGCTCAAGAGTTTTGGAGAGAAAAAAAAGAAGGGATACTGGTCTGTAGTTGTTGACATCGAAGGGATCGAGTGTAGGGTTTTTGAGGAGGGGTCCAACTCTCGCACTCTTGAAGACGGAAGGGACATGGCCAGCGGTCAAGGATGAGTTGATGAGCGAGGTGAGGTAAGGCAGAAGGTCTCCGGAAATGGTCTGGAGAAGAGAGGAGGGGATAGGGTCAAGCGGGCAGGTTGTTTGGCGGCCGGCCATCACAAGTCGCAAGATTTCATCTGGAGAGAGAGGGGAGAAAGAAGTAAAAGCATAGGGTAGGGCAGTGTGAGCAAGACCAGCGGTGTCATTTGACTTAATAAATGAGGATCGGATGTCGTCAACCTTCCTTTCAAAATGGATGACGAAGTCATCCACAGAGAGGGATGAGGGAGGGGGAGGAGGAGGGGGATTCAGCAGGGAGGAGAAGGTGGCAAAGAGCTTCCTAGGGTTAGAGGCAGAGGCTTGAAATTTAGAGTGGTAGAAAGTGGCTCTAGCAGCGGAAACAGAGGAAGAGAATGTAGAGAGGAGGGAGTGAAAAGATGACAGGTCCGCAGGGAGTCTAGTTTTCCTCCATTTCCGCTCGGCTGCCCGGAGCCCTCTTCTGTGAGCTCTCAATGAGTCGTCAAGCCACGGAGCAGGAGGGGAGGACAGAGCCGGCCGGGAGGATAGGGGACATGGAGAGTCAAAAGATGCAGAAAGGGAGGAGAGGAGGGTTGAGGAGGCAGAATCAGGAGATCGGAGGGAGAAGGATTTAGCAGAGGGAAGAGATGATAGGATTGAAGAGGAGAGAGTAGCAGGAGAGAGAGAGAGCAAAGGTTGCAACGGCACATTACCATCGGAGTAGGGCCAGAGTGAGTAGTGTTGGAGGAGAGCGAGAGAGAAAAGGATACAAAGTTGTGGTCGGAGACTTGGAGGGGAGTTGTAGTGAGATTAGTAGAAGAACAGCATCTAGTAAAGATGAGGTCAAGCGTATTGCCTGCCTTGTGAGTAGGGGGGGACGGTGAGAGGGTGAGGTCAAAAGAGGAAAGGAGTGGAAAGAAGGAGGCAGAGAGAAATTAGTCAAAGGCAGACGTAGGGAGGGTAAAGTCACCCAGAACTGTGAGGGGTGAGCCATCCTCAGGAAAGGAACTTATCAAGGCGTCAAGCTCATTGATGAACTCTCCAAGGGAACCTGGAGGACGATAAATGACAAGGATATTAAGCTTGAATGGGCTAGTGACTGTGACAGCATGGAATTCAAATGAGGAGATAGACAGATGGGTCAGGGGAAAAAGAGAGAATGTCCACTTGGGAGAGATGAGAATTCCTGTGCCACCGCCGCGCTGACCAGATGCTCTCGGGGTATGCGAGAGCAGTAGGAGTAGCAGTGTTTTCTGTGGTAATCCATGTTTCCGTCAGCGCCAAGAAGTCGAGGGACTGGAGGGTAGCATAGTCTGAGATTAATTCTGCCTTGTTGGCCGCAGAACGGCAGTTCCAGAGGCTGCCGGAGACCTGGAACTCCACGTGGGTCGTGCGCGCAGGGACCACCAGATTAGAGTGGCAGCAGCCACGCGGTGTGAAGCGTTTGTATGGCCTGTGCAGAGAGGAGAGAACAGGGATAGACAGACACATAGTTGACAGGCTACAGAAAAAGGCTACAATAATGCAAAGGAGATCGGAATGAAATGAACTAAACATCTGGGAAAGCGAGAGAGCGGGGCCTCCCTCACTTACGTTTCACTGAAACACTCAAATATAACTCTCACAACTTCCACTTTAGAAATTATAATTGTTGTAAACTACAGCGGTTCAATGTTTTCTAGGAATAGACTCTAACTTAGTTTATTCAGCTAGCTAACTTGGTACAGTATTCTTCCGTGAAAACCGTCCAGGGCACCGAATCCTATGACGCCATAGCCAACTAGCATGCCAGCCTCCAATAACACGGTTTAGCACCAATACTCGGTTACAACAAACCAGTGTGTTAACACGCCAAACAGATCATTCGTGTCCGTGTCTAACATTGTGTAAAGTTTTGGGTTAGTTTTGACAGTTTGAGTGAGTACGTCGTCAACTTATTCAGCCAGTTAGTTAGCTAGAATAGTTAGCATACTAGCTAGCCATTGCTCTCTGCCAACGAACCAAACCTCCTCCTCCCACGACACAAAACACACAGAGAGAGTCAAGCTATTGTTAACTAGTCACCCATGTCCCGAATTCCCTTGAACGACTCTTGTTACCAGTATGTAAAAACAAAACAAAAATAAATGTAGGTTATAACTTACCCTTAGTAACTACTGTTAGCCAGTTAAGTGCAAAGCTAGCCACTGAATCGATTCAGCCAGTTCGCGTCTGTCCAAACGGAGAGAAAGCGTCTCCAAATATTACAGCTAGGTCGTTCCAGCTATTGTTTAGTTAGCTATCCAGGTAGCAACAAGCTAGCTACATTTCAAGTACAGTAGCTACTAACTACCTAACGTTAACGCTTCAGATAATGAGGTTAGAAAAACAGCTGAATGGTAGGTAGCTAGCTGGCATAATTACAGGTACTCTTAAGCGTGAAATAACATTGGAAACAACTATCCACAGTTGCTAATAGTTACCAGGTAGTACACATTTTATTGACAATTTCAATCTATTTTGGGAGCGACCTCAATTCCTAGAAACGGATGGCCTGCACCTGAACAGGAGAGGAGCTTGGATGATGAGTGCTTACATTGAAAAGGTACTCAAATCAGTCCTTGCCCAAAAAAGGTAACCCTCAATGAGTCTTGCATTAATCCATGTCCTCGTTCGAGGCCAAATGGCACATTTCTAAGCAATCTTGTATTTATTCAATTTCATGCCAACCCCATGGCTATTTTATATACAGAGTTATCTACTGAACATAGCATGTTTGTGTTAGAGACTCCGTCTGATCTGAAATCTCACAGCTGTGGCCTTAGAATGATTCATGTAAATGTCAGAAGTTTGATTTAAAAAATGTCCCTATGTAATTCTGGCTTCTCAAACTAACGCAGACATTTTGACAATTACTTAGACTTGGTTAAAAAAGTCTGTGCCAGACTCTGAAGTGTCTCTAAATGGATATAATGTTTATAGATCTGACAGAGCTGGCAGAGGTGGGGGTCTCGCCGTATTCATAAAGAACAACTTGAGTGTTGCTGTGTTTATTACCACCTCTGTCTCCAAGCAATTTGTGGGCCTTGGTAATAATGCCCAACTAACGTTAGTGGGAGTTTATCACCCTCCCTTGGCCCTCCCAATTGCTCTTAGAAAATGCTGTCTAACTATGCTAAATCTGAATTATTAATATTGGGTGATCTTAACCTGGATTGGTTAATGCCAGTATCAGATAGACTGAAATATATTTGTACTGGGATAAATTTAAGTCGACTGCTAAGTAAACCAACCCACCCCAACTTAAAACACCCTGAAAATCTACTATTTTGGATTTCATTCTGACAGATGCACCTCATAAGTATACAACCAATGGAGTCTTTGCTAACTAGCTCAGTGACAATTGTCCCATTGTCTGCATTAGAGATACTAAGCTACTGAAATCGTATCCACGCATTATTACAAAGAAATACCAGAATTTCCAATGAGCAATATTTCCTGTATGACCTGGGGTTGTATGATTGGGAGGATGTGTCCTCTATATCTGATTCGGATCAGGCCCTTAAATGTTTTACCTCTCTTTTTAACTCTGTTGCAGATATGCATGCCCCATATACAGTGGGGGAAAAAAGTATTTAGTCAGCCACCAATTGTGCAAGTTCTCCCACTTAAAAAGATGAGAGAGGCCTGTAATTTTCATCATAGGTACACGTCAACTATGACAGACAAATTGAGATTTTTTTTCTCCAGAAAATCACATTGTAGGATTTTTAATTAATTAATTTGCAAATTATGGTGGAAAATAAGTATTTGGTCACCTACAAACAAGCAAGATTTCTGGCTCTCACAGATCTGTAACTTCTTCTTTAAGAGGCTCCTCTGTCCTCCACTCGTTACCTGTATTAATGGAACCTGTTTGAACTTATCAGTATAAAAGACACCTGTCCACAACCTCAAACAGTCACACTCCAAACTCCACTATGGCCAAGACCAAAGAGCTGTCAAAGGACACCAGAAACAAAATAGTAGACCTGCACCAGGCTGGGAAGACTGAATCTGCAATAGGTAAGCAGCTTGGTTTGAAGAAATCAACTGTGGGAGCAATTATTAGGAAATGGAAGACATACAAGACCACTGATAATCTCCCTCGATCTGGGGCTCCACGCAAGATCTCACCCCGTGGGGTCAAAATGATCACAAGAACGGTGAGCAAACATCCCAGAACCACACCGGGGGACCTAGTGAATGACCTGCAGAGAGCTGGGACCAAAGTAACAAAGCCTACCATCAGTAACACACTACGCCGCCAGGGACTCAAATCCTGCAGTGCCAGACGTGTCCCCCTGCTTAAGCCAGTACATGTCCAGGCCCGTCTGAAGTTTGCTAGAGTGCATTTGGATGATCCAGAAGAGGATTGGGAGAATGCCATACGGTCAGATGAAACCAAAATATAACTTTTTGGTAAAAACTCAACTCGTCGTGTTTGGAGGACAAAGAATGCTGAGTTGCATCCAAAGAACACCATACCTACTGTGAAGCATGGGGGTGGAAACATCATGCTTTGGGGCTGTTTTTCTGCAAAGAGACCAGGACAACTGATCCGTGTAAAGGAAAGAATGAATGGGGCCATGTATCGTGAGATTTTGAGTGAAAACCTCCTTCCATCAGCAAGGGCATTGAAGATGAAACGTGGCTGGGTCTTTCAGCATGACAATGATCCCAAACACACGCGCCCGGGCAACGAAGGAGTGGCTTCGTAAGAAGCATTTCAAGGTCCTGGAGTGGCCTAGCCAGTCTCCAGATCTCAACCCCATAGAAAATCTTTGGAGGGAGTTGAAAGTCTGTGTTGCCCAGCGACAGCCCCAAAACATCACTGCTATAGAGGAGATCTGCATGGAGGAATGGGCCAAAATACCAGCAACAGTGTGTGAAAACCTTGTGAAGACATACAGAAAACGTTTGACCTGTGTCATTGCCAACAAAGGGTATATAACAAAGTATTGAGAAACTTTTGTTATTGACCAAATACTTATTTTCCACCATAATTTGCAAATAAATTCATTAAAAATCCTACAATGTGATTTTCTGGATTTTTTTTCCTCATTTTGTCTGTCATAGTTGACGTGTACCTATGATGAAAATTACAGGCCTCTCTCATCTTTTTAAGTGGGAGAACTTGCACAATTGGTGGCTGACTAAATACTTTTTTTCCCCACTGTAAGAGATGATGGGTAAAAGACAGATCTAACCCATGGTTCACACAAAGATTTAATGAAAGAAACTTAGCTTGGGTTAAGGCTAGATTGACTGATTCTACCTCTGACTGGCAGTCCTTCAGACATTTGAGAAATAGATGTCATACTCCGGTTAGAAAAGCAAATTCAAAATGCTTCTTGAATTGTGTTTCTAAATGGTGGAAATCCAGCTAAATTCTGGAAAGTGGTCAAATCTTTGAGAAAAATAATTCCACCCCTCATTTCCCCAGCAGGTTATGACAGCCTCTGGTCCCATGACAGACAAAAATTACATTTGTGGTGCTTTTAATAACAATTTAGCCTCAGCTGGCCATCTATTTGAAAGAAAGGTTTCTGAAAATACCTCTAGTTCCACCAGAGGGAGTCCTGTATTCACCTCTAAACAAATAGCAGAGAATGACGCACTTTCAGGCACCCACTCTTTTTTTTATTTGAACCATTTTATGTCAATGATGTATTAAGTGCCTTGCAAAACATTTATGTAAACATATCCACAGGAGCCGATTCGCTTGATCCCTTTCTACTGCAGCTTTCTGCCCCCCTCATTAAATTACTTAGATCATAGGAATCACTGTGATGCCATATTTATAGACCTATCCAAGGCCTTTAATAGTGTCAACCATCCCCTACTCATTCAAAGGTTGTCTGAAATGGGCCTCAACCAGGAATCTTGCAAGTGATTTCAGAACTATCTGTCAGATCGATAGGACACAATGTGTGCTTTATGATGGTGTCAAGTCAAGTTACCTCAATATAGCTTTTGGGACCAGCCCTCTTTACTATTTATTTAAATAATATTGGTCTATCTGCAAAAACCTGTAACGTTCAATCTGTATACAGATGACACTGTTATGTACGCTATTGCCCCTAGAGTTGACCAGGCTATGTTGGAGCAGCAATCTTATTACGTTGCCTTGCAACAGATTGTTGATTTAAAATTGGTACTTAATGCGGGAATAACTAAATGTGTGCTGTTTTCAAATTCTCTTAGAAATATTTCAGATGTCTTACACATTTATGCATTGGATGGTTCTTTCACCAAGCAGGTTCCAGCCTATAAATATCTGAGCTTTTGCATTGATAATAATTTGATGTTTAAAAAAAAATATGAATGAGCTAGTTAAGAAGCTGACATTTAAAGTAGGCTTTTTTTTATAGAAATAAATCATTTAGCTTTTTTATGTATTATTTCTTATGTTATTAGGTCAGAATTGTTTCTGTGTCATTACATACAGCCGGGAAGAATTTTGGATATCAGAGCGGTGGTAACTCACCAGCACTACCAGCATTATGACCAGGAATACAACTTTCCCGAAGCGGATCCTTTGTTCGCACCCCCCAGGGCAATTGAACTGATTCCAGAGGCCGACCCAAAACAACGCCGGCGGAGGAGAGGTACTTGGAGCGGTCTTCTAGACCGACTTAGGAGGTGTGCACACCACCCACCACTTCCGAGTATATTACTCGTTAATGTTCAGTCTTTGGATAATAAAGTTGACGAGCTCAGGGCGAGTGTTTCTTTCCAGAGAGACATCAGGGATTGTACCATACTCTGTTTCACAGAAATATGTCTCTCTCGGGATATACTGTCCGAGTCGGTCCAGCTAGTTGGGTTCTCAATTAATCGCGCATAGAGGAATAAATATCTCTCCGGGAAGCAGAAGGGCGGAGGTGTATGTTTTATGATTAATGACTCATGGTGTAATTGTGATAACATACAGGACCTTAAGTCCTTTAGTTTACCCGACCTAGAATACCTCACAATCAAATGCCGACCGGACTATTCAAAGCCGGTCTGACCAATCGGAATCCGCGCTTCAAGATTGTTGTGATCACGCGGACTGGGATATGTTCCCGGTAGCTTCAGTGAATAATATCGACGTATATACTGATAAGGTGACTATGTTTATCAGGAAGTGTATAGGAGATGTTGTACCCACTGTGACTATTAAAACCTACCCTAACCAGAAACAGTGGATAGATGGCAGCATTCGTGCAAAACTGAAAGCGCAAACCACCGCATTTAACCATGGCAAGGTGACTAGGAATATGGCAGAATACAAACAGTGTAGTTATTCCCTCCACAAGGCAATCAAACAGGCAAAACGTCAGTATAGGGACAAAGTGGAGTCGCAATTCAACGGCTCAGACACGAGACGTATGTGGCAGGGTCTCCAGACAATCATGGACTACAAAAGGAAAACCAGCAACGTTGCGGACACTGACGTCTTGCTTCCGGACAAGCTAAACACCTTATTCGCCCGCTTTGAGGATAATACAGTGCCACCGACGCGGCCCGCTACCAAGGACTGTGGGCTCTCCTTCTCCGTGGCCGACATGAGTAAGACATTTAAGTGTGTTAACCCTCGCAAGGCTGCCGGCCCAGATGGCATCCCTAGCCGTGTCCTCAGAGCACACAGACCAGAATACGGACATATTAAATCTCTCCCAGTCTGCTGTTCCCACATGCTTCAAGATGGCCACCATCGTTCCTGTACCCAAGAAAGCAAAGGTAACTGAACTAAATGACTATCGCCCCGTAGCACTCACTTCTTTCATCATGAAGTGCTTTGAGAGACTAGTCAAGGATCATATCACCTCTACCTTACCTGTCACCCTAGACCCACTTCAATTTGCTTACCGCCCCAATAGATCCACAGACGATGCAATCACCATCACACTGCACACTGCCCTATCCCATCTGGACAAGAGGAATACCTATGTAAGAACGCTGACCCTGCCCTGTGCAACTGGGTCCTGGACTTCCCGACGGGCCACCCCCAGGTGTTTAAGGTAGGAAACAACACCTCCACTTTGCTGATCCTCAACACTGGGGCCCCCCAAGGGTGCGTGCGCAGCCCCCTCCTGTACTCCCTTTTCACCCATGACTGCTTGGCCAAGCACGTCTCCAACTCAATCATCAAGTTTGCAGACGACACAACAGTAGTAAGCTTGATTACCAACAATGACGAGACAGCCTACAGGGAGGAGTTGAGGGCTCTGGGAGAGTGGTGCCAGGAAAATAACCTCTCACTCAACATCAGCAAAACAAAGGAGATGATCGTGGACTTCATGAAACAGCAGAGGGAGCACCACCCTATCCACATCGACGGGACTGCAGTGGAGAAGGTAGAAAGCTTCAAGTTCCTCGGCATACACATCACTGACAAACTGAAATGGTCCACCTATACAGACAGGAGGTGGTGCGTTGTGCCCAATGAATCACCGGGGGCAAACTACCAGCCCTCCAGGACACCTACAGCACCCGATGTCACAGGAAGGCCAAAAAGATCATCAAGGACAACAACCACCCGAGCCACTGCCTGTTCACCCCGCTATCATCCAGAAGGCGAGGTCAGTACAGGTGCATCAAAGCTGGGACTGAGAGACTGAAAAACAGCTTCTATCTCAAGGTCATCAGACTGTTAAATAGCCTTCACTCGCACATTAGAGGATGCTGCCTATATACATAGATTAGAAATCACTGGCCACTTTAAGAAATGGAACACTAGTCACTTTAATAATGTTTACATATCTTGCATTGCTCATCTCATATGGATATACTGTATTCTATACTATTCTACTGTATCTTAGTCTATGCCGCTCTGACATTGCTCGTCCATATATTTATATATTCTTAATTCCAGTGCTTTACTTAGATTTGTGTGTATTGGGTATATGTTGTGAAATTGTTAGATATTACTTGTTAGATATTACTGCACTGTCTGAGCTAGAAACACAAACATTTCGCTACACCCGCAATAACATCTACTAAACACGTGTATGTGACCAATAAAATGTGATTTGATTTGATTCCCTGGTGCCACTAGGGCAGTTTAAATACATGACGATAAAAGAGTTTACCGAGGTGTCCAATTATTTTGATTGATTGACTTTAATAATTTGTTTATGATGCCTGTATTGTTTGTGATGTTCTAATGTAATGTTCTTGTTATTGTGTCTTGTTATTCTATCTTGTATCTTGTAGTTGTATCTATTATTTTATGTCCTCAGGGCACTATTGAAAATGAGACCCTGATCTTAATTGGGCTCCCCTGATTAGATAAACGCTAATAAAAAAATCTGGATGAGAGGCAGATTATACAGTAAGACAGAAATGCGTGGTAAACAGAATGGACTGAGACTAACACAGAGAGACAGGCTCAGAGAGGTTCCATGAGTCATACATAACTACCACACATTCTAATGCACACACAGAGACACACACAGGCACAAATATGTGCTTTAATTGCAACGTTTCCACCAGTTCTTCATCGCGTTTATGATACTAAGTAACTAAGATATGTTCAGAATAATTTCAATTTGTGAAAATAACCTTTGTGAAAATCACCAGGCCATTCTGTTTCCTCCAACACCCACAGCATTGGATGACTGCGGCAGACACACACACACACACACACAACCCTGCACATACACAAATGCAGAAAAGCACCCACCCACACCCACCTACAACGGTTCTGCCACTGACCTGAACTAATATTACCAACCTAGCGGGCAAGGAATTATCCTCTCTCTCTCTCACACACACACACACACACACACACACACACACACACACACACACACACACACAGCATCTGGTTAGAGCTGATAAGAGAGGAATGTTCTTCTTCTCAGGGAAGCGACTGAAAAAGTAAATGGGATGGTGACGTGGAGCGAGGAATGGGGGAGGAGTGTAAGGAGAATAGAGGGAGGGAAGGATGAGGGAAAAGAGAACTGATGATGAGGGTGAGCGTGTAAAGTTTAGGGGTGAGAGGGTCGGGTCTCCCTGTCCTCATAATTACTATAATAGCAAGGGAATGTGTGTGTGTGTTCTTGTGCAACAGAGGGATACTTGATTTACCCCTGTAGAACACTGAGTGTGTCTACATGCTGTTTATTGATTAGCTGTCTTCTTTCTAAAGCAGCCTGGCAGAAACACACACGCCGTTACTAACCTACTGTGTTTCACTAGCCTTGTGTTCAATATCTGGATTCTGTCACTGGGAAAACTATTATTGGCAACAACAAAAAAACACATACATAACCACTAATTCAATACAGCTCCATCAGTCTCTATAGTCCTCCATGTGTCCTTCAGAACTGACAGAGGGGAATCACTGACAAAGCAAGTGACAGTATGTGTGTGTGTGTGTGTGTGTGTGTGTGTTTGTGAAGATCACAGGCGCAATGACGTCTACAGAAAACCCCCCAGTGTTCAGTTCTTCCTGTTAATTTATGCAAATCTGGGGTTCATCACAGAGATGCTACATGGGGGTGTAATTCTGAATGCCCAAGGGAAAACATGTTGAAATACTGCAGGGAGACACACACACACGTGAACATGTGGTGTGTAATGTGGGTTGTAACTGCTAGACAAACAAGACATTGGCAATTGTGGATAAAACTAAAACGATTTTGGTTTGCATGCATCAGACAACCTTATGGGGGGCTGTGTGTGTGTGTGAGTGTCATTCAAACTGTCCTCTGCCATTCTGCTACAAAGCTCCACACTGATTGGCAGAGTCTCTGTCGTGTGTCACTGCCACACCTGACACTGGTCACCTTAGATGTTGCCAGATCTTACAACGCCTGGATAGGTATTTTACCTATCAGCTAACCACATCATATAGCAATCAGTCAGTCGATGACACAGTCGATGACGTGGCACGCAACCATTGGTTGATGCATGCAAGGTCTAAGCAGGGGAACACAACCACTATCTTTGATTGACAGCTGGATACTGACCAATCAACAAAGAGCTCTACTGTATGTATTTGCATATATCTGGATGTACCTAATATACTCTACACTTAAAGATTCACACACTGTAATTTCAAAATAATTATTAGATCATTTCATTTAACTTCTGTGAAAAACCAACTGCTTTGTCTGTTTATTTAGCCATCAGCTCATGATATATTAATATACATTAGGCAGGGAGCAGAGAGAGCTATTACAGAATCATTATTATGCCTGCTAACACATAGACAGTGAGAGAGAGAGACAGACTCAGGGATAAACAGCAGAGATGGATGAGTCAATTAAACGAAACACCATCCAGTCTATTACAGAGCCGCAGACTCTCAGAGAGGAGGAGCAGAGTTCCTCTGCATAAACACACACTGACCTATTGGGTTATGCACATCTACAAGCCTGAAAGCACATGCACGCACATCCACACACAGACGCAGACACCCACACATACAAATACACACACAAGCACCCACATAGGACCAGTACGGAGAGAGAAAAAAGTATAAAATGAATGCGCTCAGTACTGTAAGTCGCTCTGGATAATAGCGTCTGCTAAATGATTCAAATGTAAACATGCAAATGTCTTATAATGCTGGAGCATGCTAGTGTGTTTAGTAGATAAAGCGTTGTCTCTCTGCACACAAACTCAGAACATGTGCTATTTAAGGTTATGTGTCCAGGTAGGGTTATGTGTCCAAATCCCCCAAATCGACCATTTCTAAAACATTTTTAAATAGTGCAACCTTCATCAGTGACTCTACCTGGAAGACCAAGGCCTACTCATGAAAAACCTGCTGACAGGACAGAAATGTTCTTTATTCTTTTACAATAACTCTGAAAAGACTAAAGATTCAGTGCAAAAAGAAACGATGTTAGTGCTGAGAGGATCAGAATAGAGGCCTTCTCTGCGACATCACAACACAACAACAGACATCACGATAAGACCTAGAGAGAAAAAAGCTGATGCTACACAGACATCCTTGAGTCCAGGGTGATGCTAACTTGACAGAGGAGGGCCATCGTGAACCTCCAAGAAAGTTTGTGCTGGTTAGAAGAAACATTCATAAACATATATGCACATTTGTCAGATGTCACAAATGCTTTTGACATATTTTCAATATGCAATCATGTCCATTGTAAATCATTACGATGCATCTGTTTGTTTTGCATAAGCAAGGCTCATGCACAGAAGCACGATGCTGAAAGGAAGAACACATAGCCACTGCTCATTTAGGACCAATCTGATTGCTCGGTTTACCATTCATCTCCGCGGTGATGTCCCCATTCTCAGAGCTAGTGTGTGTGAGGACACAGTAAACAGCCGGGAGATATACACACAGATACACATGCAGTCACACACTAACAACAGTGGACAACCCTTCCCTTCCCATTAGGCATAGTGCTGACTTGAGGGCATGGTAAAAATACCTCACTGCAGCGTCGGGCACCAAAACAAGCACTGTGTGTGTGTGGGCATGAGTGCCTGTGCGCACATGGGCATGTGCGTGTGTTTAGCATCACCCATTCAGCACAATGTCTCCCTTCCGCTAAGGATGCTGGAAAATGGCTCTGAGGATGTCTGTGATTGGCCAGGTTTTTGACTGACTTCCTGTTACTGACAATTGGCTAAATACTCATTACCTAAGTGGAATTAAATGTACATATTTTGAAATGAGCTCAGTTTTATGAGCTCACTTTTACGAGATGTCTAATTCATTTGTGTAGTCATTGCCTCTAATCACTTTCATTATTTCTCTGGATATAGTATGGAGGATGTTCAGAAATTAGTGTTGTGTTGATAATATCATAATTGGGAATCTCTGTGAGTCAGTGCTATCTAGGGCAGGGTATGTGTGTGTATGTGTGTGAGAGAGTCAGTCCTATCTAGGGCAGTGTGTGGGTGTTCAAGTCCTCCAGCAGTCAGCATGAACAGAATAGGCCTTTATTTCTTCCTCTCTCTCTTCCTCCCTTTACTTTTCCTCCCTCTCTCCTATCATTTGCTGTGTATGTGGTATTCTCTCTCTCTTTCCTTCCTTCCCTTCTTATTAAAGGACTTGAAATAGTTAATGGTGTCCTTTAGGAGTGTGTGTGTGTGAGTGTGTGCGTGTGAGAGAGTTCTGTACTAATGTATGTGTTGTTTATCAGTGTTAAAGGTGTTAAGAATTAAAGGGAAATTTCAACTTCATATTCATAATCTCCAGCACCACCCCAACATCAACATATGTGAAAATGGTGCATTTCTATGTTTTCTAGTAAAAGAAGATAGAGGAAAATAAGTATTTCCAATGACATCGGTGTGCATCATGTGATTTTAACCAATTGTGAGTAGGCATTGCCTAGTAATTGCCTACTAATTGTCTACTAATTGGTC
Source organism: Coregonus clupeaformis (assembly GCF_020615455.1). NCBI lineage: Eukaryota > Metazoa > Chordata > Actinopteri > Salmoniformes > Salmonidae > Coregonus > Coregonus clupeaformis. The sequence goes on from NC_059205.1 coordinate 15,799,176, forward strand.
GATGATGTCATTGAAAGGCCACACAGTTTTGATGCAAATTCACCATATATTGGCCACATCCGATCATCCTGCTGACCGGCCTTCTCAGTCTAGAAATGCTATCTTCATGTCGGTGCATGGCGTCTGCCAGCCATTGTTCTCTCTCTTGTTATTTTGCACTCTTGCTCGTGCCCCTTTTCTTCCACTAAACTACTTCTACTTGACTATGGCTGTCCCTCCTGCCGGGACCACAACCACATCCATCTCCACCCATGTTGCCTACCGCATGATGACACCACGCACCCGAGGGCCACCATGATGACATCCCCTGCTGCCTCCACTGCCGCATATTCATACCAACACCACCAACTCGGCTTCTAAGCATCAGATCCGTCCTCAAAACTTAGACCCAGGGGGGACAAGGTAGCATGACCGGGAGTGCACTACCTGCATCCAACGGCTGGGTCATTCCTACAATGCGGTGCCTTTGAACCTCATTACTTTTGGAGATAAAAAATTAAATCTTCAATGTGTTTAGCAGAGCTATGGCTAATTTAGGCTCCAAATGTCCACCCTTTAAGGTGCATAATCCTAACAGGGTGGAACCTAACAGGTTGGAAAATGCACCCCAAAAATGTTTTATGTGCCTGAGCTCAACCAATATGGTTCTGAAAGTCAAACGTCCTGTTTCGAATACTAAAAACATTGAAGATGTTTTTATTTCCTCCAAAAGTTATGAGGTTCAAAGTTGTAGGAATGACCCAGCCGTTGGATGCAGGGAGTGCACTCCTGGTCGTACTACCTTGTCCCCCCAGGCAAAATAACACCAAAAGAAACATCAATCCCAGGGTGGAGAGACTGCGATGGAGACGTAACCTGGTGTCAGCATCTGGATGCAGGCAGACATGATGTCGATGGTGATGGGTTGGCGGACTCCCGGTTGTGCTATCTTGTTATTTTGCTTCCTGCGAGTTTAGATCCTGTCACGGTTTCGGCCGAGACTGCTCCTCCTCCTGGTTCGGGCGGGCTTCGGCGTTCGCCGTCCCCGGAGTACTAGCTGCCACCGTTGAATGTTTCGTGGTGTGATTGCTTTGGTCTGTCTTGTACACCTGTGTCTGTTTGTGTTCTGATTACGTGTCCTATAAGTTCCCTGTTTGGTATTGGTTAGATTGTGTGTTGTTGTCTGCCTGTATTTTCGGAGCTGCGTTTTGACGCTCTGTTTGTTTGTTTAGTGTTTACGCATGGTTTACGTATTCACTCGCCTCTGTTTGTTTTCGAGGGCGTGTATTGTAATTTAGCACTTTTGACTAGTAAAGTCTGTTGGACGAAGCCTCTGTGTCCTGCGCCTGACTCCTCCACCACATCCACATCGGTTCTACTGACAGAACAACACACCTACCATGGAGTCAGCAGGAGCAGCTGCGACACCCAAGTCGCTGGAGGAACGGATCAGCTATCAGGACACCATAATCCGGCAACTTGGGTCCGCCATGGACGAGGTGTCCAACACTCTGCGCCGGTTGGTTACTGGGGAGGTGCCCACGTCTTCTTACACCATCCCATCACCAACGGCCAGTCCTCCTCTCTCAGCACCCCGGAACCCAGGGGCATTCGGCTCTCGCTCCCGAGGGCATATGACGGTTCTGCAGCCGGGTGTCAGGGGTTCCTCCTGCAGGTGGAACTTTACCTGGCTACCCTACACCCAGCGCCCTTGGGATACGAGAGCGTCTCCGCCCTCATCTCCTGTCTATCCGGCAAGGCGTTGGAGTGGGCCAACACCGAATGGAGGGGAATAGACGCCGCTACCATCACCTACGCGGAGTTCTCCCGCCGCTTCAGGGCTGTCTTCGATCACCCACCTGAGGGAAAGGCGGCGGGGGAGCTTCTGTTCCACCTCCGACAGGGGAAGAGGAGCGCACAGGAGTTCGCCCTGGAGTTCCGGACTCTAGCGGCGGATGCGGGGTGGAATGAGAGGGCCCTCATCGACCATTACCGGTGTAGCCTACGAGAGGACGTTCGTCGTGAGCTGGCCTGCAGGGACACCAACCTATCCTTCGACCAGTTGGTGGACATCTCCATCCGTCTCGACACCCTGCTGGCTACCCGCGGACGTCCCCGAGTGGGGGTCGTCCATTCCACCCTCCAGCACCTCCGAGCCGATTCCCATGGAACTCGGGGTGCTGGCGCTAGAGAGAGGAGGAGAGAGAACCTGAGGGGGCCATCCCTGCACCAACCGTGGCCGTGGAGGACACACCTCGGCCAGGTGCTGGGGGAGGGTCTCCTGGGGAGAGGGGACAACAGGTCACGCACTGGGGAGTCATTTCAGGTGAGTAGGCGCCCCACTTACCCAGAGCTCTCTGTTGGTCACATGAGTATTCCTGTGAGATTTCCACAGGTGGCACCTCATTCCCAGCATAAGGCGCTAGTAGATTCAGGCGCAGCTGGGAATTTTATTGATCGTGCATTTTGTCATAGGTTAGGAATTCCCCTTCGGCCGGTAGAAGCCCCCTTTCCTGTCCACGCCCTAGACAGCCGGCCGTTGGGGTCGGGGCTGATCAGAGAAGTCACAGCACCACTTAAGATGACGACGCAGGGGGGTCATGAGGAGATCATTCAGTTTTATCTGATTGACTCTCCTGCGTACCCCGTGGTGCTGGGGCTTCCTGGTTAAGCGCCCATGATCCTACCATTGCGTGGCAACAGAGGGCTCTTATGGAGTGGTCTGCCCAGTGTGTAGGGAAATGTCTAGGTGTTTCCTTAGGGGCGACCTCGGTAGAGAGTCCGAACCAAGTGCCCGCAATGCGCATTCCCCCTGAGTATGAGGACTTAGCACTTGTGTTCAGCAAAACGAGGGCAACACGGCTACCACCTCATAGACAGGGGGACTGTGCGATAAATCTCCAAACAGGAGCGGCACTTCCGCGGAGCCGTGTGTATCCCCTGTCTCAAGAGGAGACTGCGGCTATGGAGACTTACATAGCCGAGTCCTTGGCACAGGGATACATTCGGTCCTCCACTTCCCCGGTTTCCTCGAGTTTCTTCTTTGTGAAGAAGAAGGACGGGGGTTTGCGCCCGTGTATTGATTACCGTAGTCTCAATCAGATCACGGTTAAGTACAGTTACCCTCTTCCACTGATTGCGACTATGACGGAGTCATTACGCGGAGCGCAGTTCTTCACAAAGTTGGATCTCAGGAGCGCGTACAATCTGGTGCGCATTAGGGAGGGGGATGAATGGAAAACGGCATTTAGTACCACCTCGGGTCATTACGAGTATCTCGTCATGCCATACGGGTTAATGAATGCTCCTTCAGTCTTCCAATCCTTTGTTGACGAGATTTTCCGGGACATGCATGGGCAGGGTGTGGTAGTGTACATCGACGACATCCTAGTGTACTTTTCTACACGAGCCGAGCATGTAGCCCTGGTGCGCCGAGTGTTGAGAAGACTGTTGGGAGCATGACTTGTATGTCAAGGCAGAGAAATGCCTGTTCTTCCAGGAGTCCGTCTCCTTTTTGGGTTATCGGTTGTCCGCGTCTGGTGTGGAGATAGAGGTAGACCGTGTGTCGGCCGTGCGTAATTGGCAAACTCCAACCACTGTAAAAGAGGTGCAGCAGTTCTTGGGTTTTGCTAATTACTACCGGAGGTTTATCCGGGGCTTTGGACAGGTTGCAGCTCCCATTACGTCCCTGCTAAAGGGGGGTCCGGTTCGTTTGCAGTGGTCAGCTGAGGCGGACAGGGCATTTGTCAAACTGAAGAGCCTGTTCACCTCGGCCCCGGTGCTGGCGCATCCGGATCTCTCTTTACCATTCCAAGTAGAGGTAGACGCGTCCGAGACCGGTATTGGGGCAGTCCTGTCACAACGGTCCGGCACGCCACCTAAGCTCCGCCCCTGTGCGTTCTACTCCAAGAAGCTCAACTCGGCGGAGCGCAATTATGACGTTGGGGACAGGGAGTTGTTAGCTGTAGTCCAGGCCCTAAAGGTGTGGAGGCATTGGCTTGAGGGGGCTCAACACCCTTTCCTCATTCTGACTGATCACCGTAACCTGGAGTACATCCGGGCAGCTAGGAGATTGAACCCTCGTCAGGCTAGGTGGAACATGTTCCTGACCCGGTTTGTTTTTAAGATCACATACATCCCAGGGTCCCAGAACGGTAAGGCAGACGCCCTGTCCCGGCGGTATGACACAGAGGAGAGGGCCATTGAGCCTACTTCCATACTGCCGGAGTCTTGTCTGGTGGCTCCGGTGGTATGGGAGGTCGATGCGGAAATCGAGCGGGCACTGCGTACCGACCCTACTCCCCCCGAGTGTCCTGTGGGGCGGACGTACGTTCCGCTCAAGGTTCGTGATCGTCTTATTTATTGGGCTCATACATCACCCTCCTCTGGACATCCAGGTATTGGCCGGACAGTGCACTGCCTTAGCGTGAAATACTGGTGGCCAACGTTAGCTAAGGATGTGAGGGTTTATGTCTCCTCCTGCTCGGTGTGTGCCCAGTGTAAGGCGCCTAGACATTTGCCCAGGGGTAAGTTACATCCCCTGCCCGTTCCACAACGACCATGGTCCCACCTCTCGGTGGATTTTGTAACCGACCTACCCCCTTCCCAGGGGAATACCACCATTTTGGTCGTTGTGGATCGGTTCTCCAAGGCCTGTCGTCTCCTCCCAATGCCGGGTCTCCCTACTGCCCTACAGACCGCCGAGGCCCTATTTACCCACGTGTTCCGGCACTATGGGGTCCCCGAGGATATTGTGTCTGACCGAGGTCCCCAGTTCACCTCCAGAGTCTGGGGGCGTTCATGGAACGCTTGGGGGTCTCGGTGAGCCTTACCTCGGGGTACCACCCAGAGAGCAATGGGCAGGTTGAACGAGTCAACCAGGATGTGGGTAGGTTTCTGAGGTCCTATTGCCGGGACCGGCCGGAGGAGTGGTCTAGGTATATCCCCTGGGCAGAGATGGCCCAGAACTCTCTCCGCCACTCCTCCACCAACTTAACACCTTTCCAGTGTGTTTTAGGGTATCAGCCGGTCCTGGCACCGTGGCACGAGAGCCAGATCGAGGCCCCCTGCGGTGGACGCAGTGGATTCGGCGCTCGGAGGAGACGTGGGACGCTGCCCATGTCCATCTGCAGCGGGCCATCCGTCAACAAAAGGCGAGCGCCGATCGCCACCGCAGTGAGGGACCGGTGTACGCACCGGGAGATCGAGTCTGGCTCTCGACTCAAACCTGCCCTCCGCCTGCCCTGCCGGAAGCTGGGTCGGCGGTTTGTGGGGCCCTTTAAAGTCCTGATAAGATTGAACGAGGTGTGTTACAGGTTACAACTGCCTATTGAGTACAAGAATATTAACCCCTCGTTCCATGTGTCTCTTCTCAGGCCGGTGGTAGCTGGCCCACTCCAAGAATATGAGATAGGAGAGACCCCTCCGCCCCCTTTGGACATCGAGGGGGCCCCGGCGTACAGGGTCCGGACCATCTTGGACTCGAGGCGCCGGATGAGTGGTCTCCAGTATCTCGTGGAGTGGGAGGGGTACGGTCCGGAGGAACGGTGCTGGGTGCCTAGGAGGGACATCCTAGATCCATCCCTCCTGACTGAGTTCCACCGTGGGCATCCCACGCGCCCGGGTCCGCGTCCTCCTGGCCGTCCCCGAGGCCGGGGTCGGCGCACGGCTGGAGCCGCGCGTCAAGGGGGGGGGTACTGTCACGGTTTCGGCCGAGACTGCTCCTCCTCCTGGTTCGGGCGGGCTTCGGCGTTCGCCGTCCCCGGAGTACTAGCTGCCACCGTTGAATGTTTTGTGGTGTGATTGCTTTGGTCTGTCTTGTACACCTGTGTCTGTTTGTGTTCTGATTACGTGTCCTATAAGTTCCCTGTTTGGTATTGGTTAGATTGTGTGTTGTTGTCTGCCTGTATTTTCGGAGCTGCGTTTTGACGCTCTGTTTGTTTGTTTAGTGTTTACGCATGGTTTACGTATTCACTTGCCTCTGTTTGTTTTCGAGGGCGTGTATTGTAATTTAGCACTTTTGACTAGTAAAGTCTGTTGGACGAAGCCTCTGTGTCCTGCGCCTGACTCCTCCACCACATCCACATCGGTTCTACTGACAGATCCTCCTTCTACCTATGTCCCTTCTCATCTCAGCATGTCAGACATCACCATCATCAACAAAAATACCTTCACCATCAAATGCCGTAAACTGATCAGTTTGGCAAAACCACACAAGTCTACCGGTTCCGGCTACCATCTCCCCCCAGCCCTTATGAACCAATAACCTACTTCCTACAGCCCAGACAAACTCAACATGCCTCTCCATCCGATCCATTATTCTTTACCGAATCTGGTTCCATCACCTTGACAATGGTTCCATTCCCATCTGATAAAAAGCTGGAGCTGGAGCACACCCAGAGAAATGTATTTAGTATAGAGTCGCACACTCTATATATACAGAACCAGTCAAAAGTTTGGACACACCTACTCAATTAAGGGTTTTTCTTTATTTTTACTATTTTCTACATTGTAGAATAGTGAAGACATCAAAACTATTAAAAACACATATGGAATCATGTACTAACCAAAAAAGCGTTAAACAAATCAAAATATGTTATATTTGAGATTCTTCAAAGTAGCCATCCTTTGCCTTGACAGCTTTGCACGCTCTTGGCATTCTCTCAACCAGCTTCATGAGGTAGTCACCTGGAATGCATTTCAATTAACAGGTGTGCCTTGTTAAAAGTTAATTTGTGGAATTTCTGTCCTTCTTAATGCGTTTGAGCCAATCAGTTGTGTTGTGACAAGGTAGGGGTGGTATTCAGAAGATAGCCCTATTTGGTAAAAGACCAAGTCCATATTATGGCAAGAACAGCTCAAATAAGCAAAGAGAAACGACAGTCCATCATTACTTTAAGACATGAATGTCAGTCAATATGGAAAATTAAGAACTTTGAAAGTTTCTTCAAGTGCAGTTGCAAAAACCATCAAGCGCTATGATGAAGCTGGCTCTCATGAGGACCGCCACAGGAAAGGAAGACCCAGAGTTACCTCTGCTGCAGAGGATAAGTTCATTAGAGTTACCAGCCTCAGAAATTGCAGCCCAAATAAATGCTACAGAGTTCAAGTAACAGACATATCTCATCATCAACTGTTCAGAGGAAACTGTGTGAATCAGGCCTTCATGGTCGAATTGCTGCAAAGAAACCACTACTAAAGGACACCAATAATAAGAAGAGACTTGCTTGGGCCAAGAAACACAAGCAATGGACATTAGACCAGTGGAAATCTGTCCTTTGGACTGATGAGTCAAAATTTGTGATTTTTGGTTCCAACCGCCGTGTCTTTGTGAGACGCAGAGTAGGTGAACAGATGATCTCTGCATGTGTGGTTCCCACCGTGAAGCATGGAGGAGGAGGTGGGATGGTGTGGGGTTGCTTTGCTGCTGACACTGTCAGTGATTTATTTAGAATTCAAGGTACACTTAACCAGCATGGCTACCACAGCATTCTGCAGCGATATGCCATCCCGTCTGGTTTGCACTTAGTGGGACTATCATTTGTTTTTCAACAGGACAATGACCCAACACACCTCCAAGCTTTGTAAGGGCTATTTGACCAAGAAGGATACTGATGAGTGCCGCATCACCCAACCTCAACCCAATTGAGATGGTTTGGGATGAGTTGAACCTCAGAGTGAAGGAAAAGCAGCCAACAAGTGCTCAGCATATATGGGAACTCCTTCAAAACTGTTGGAAAAGCATTCCAGGTGAAGCTGGTTGAGAGAATGCCAAGAGTATGCAAAGCTGTCATCCAGGCAAAGGGTGGCTACTTTGAAGAATATAAAATATATTTAGATTTGTTTTTTGACACTTTTTTTGGTTACTACTTGATTCCATGTGTTATTTCTTAGTTTTGATGTCTTCACTATTATTCTACAATGTAGAAAATAGTAAAAATAAAGAAAAACCCTTGAATGAGTAGGTGTGTCCATACTTTTGACCGGTACACAATCTCTATCTATCTATAAACTGTAACGTATACGCAGGAAGTCAGGAAACAGGTGCAGAAGGTGAGTTTAATAATAATCATGAAGATAATACAAAACAGGAGAAGCGTACTGAACGTAACCAAAACTAGAGCTTTAGAGACAACACCTGAGGGACAGCCAGCCAGTAAAATGGAAACCAGGAAGGGTTTGGCGGAAAACGATGAAGGAATACTGTGACGGTTGATCACAGGGCCATCCCTCTGCCCCAGTGGACTTCGGGTTGGGACGCACAGGACACCGCTGGAGCTGGTCCGCAATAGGGACACAGACCCAGCTGTCTCCGGTGACGTTGCTCTGCCGCGGGGAGGTGTGTGACCCCTATCTCCATGGGTTCAGGCGCTGCGCCAGGATGGCCAAAGGAGGAATTGGCGCTCCCAAGGAAGGTTGTCCAGACGGATGGCCATAGTGATGAACGCGTCCAGTGAAAGGTTGTCGTCTCGGCACGCCAACTCCGTCTGGACCTTCTCGCGCAGTCCTCTTCGGAATAGAGTGCAGCGCGCCGGCTCATTCCATCCGCTGGAGGCTGCCACGGTCCGGAAGGTGAGGGCATACTCCGCAGCGGTCTAGGAACCCTGCCGGAGTAGTCACTCACCTCCCTCTCTGCCCTCCGGTGGATGGTGAAAGACCGCCCTGAACAGAGCCATGAACCCCACATAGGAACCCAGCTCTTCCTCTCCTCTCTCCCAGACGGCCGTAGCCCACTCCAACACCCGCCCGGTCAGCAGGGAAATGACCGTGTCAACCTTGGACCTCTCGGTAGTGGGGGGCTCCCGTCTGATGAGCGAAATAGAGGGAGCACTGGAGTAGGAAGCCACAGCGTTTGGATGGAGTCCCGTCATAGTTGTCCGGGAGGGACAGTTGGGCATCGCTGACCTGGGCGGACTGCTGGGTAGGTTGGGGGACTGCCTCGCTGGGATGGCTCATGGTAGAAGAACCTCCGCTAGTTGGAGGTGAACCCTGTCGAGGTGGTGGAAGATGCGGAGGACCTCATCCATAGCTGAACATGGCAATGTGGGTTGCCAGGACCGGTGGTTAGTAGACCGGAGCGGGAGTAGACGTGACATAAACTCCCAGTCATTTATTGGGGAAAACACCAACATTTCGGAATCACTGTGCCTTCTTCAGGGTGTTTTACCCAATAAATTACTGGGAGTTATATATATATATATATATATATATATGTGTGTGTGTGCGACTCTTTATTTTTATAGCTTACAGTCCATTCCCATCTGAGACACAAACTATTCCTGTATGGTTTTCTGACCAATTCTCCGGACACTCCATTCGCGTCGGCACTGCATCCATGGCATCCCAGACACAGCCCACAACATGCTGATCTCTCAGAACCTGCATTAACTCAAGCACCGTCTTCCAGTCCCTGCCTCATTTCAGACACCATTTACCTCACGCACCGAATCCTACACAACCAGCCAAAAGACGATTGGCTCCCCAGCTGAACCTGGTTCCTCAAGGTTTTCTTCCCTCAAGGACGTTTTTTTCCTTGCCACCATCACTTCTGCATGCGCTCCCGGGGTCTAAGGTTGGGTAACTTTGTGCGCATCTCGTCGAAACGCCTGTACTACCTCAACTATATCGCCAACCATTCAGCACCTGCTGTCCAGAACGGCTCACTTCCTCTCCAGGGTCTGACTAACTTGGAGTTCTCTTTTGGGGTATTGCCATCACCACAGCAGCCTAACTACCACGGCCTGACTATGTCTACCTCAGCCCCCGGTTCCGTCATCTGTGGCCCTCGGCTTCATCCGGTCCATTCTCATTCATCTCCTGAATCCTCATCCTCACATCCATTCCATTTACTCAATAAATATTCAAAACCCATTTCAATGTCGGGTCCTTAAACTCGTGAAATGGTGTTAACAATTAACTTAAATTCAGGAGCGGACCAGACTTGAATGCAGCACTTTAACTAGTTGCCTTGAACGCAGCTCCCTAGCAACTCAACAAGCACCAGCTGCTACTAATTGGCAATCATATTCCATGCCTGTTTGTAACACTTTACCAGTTGCCTTGAACGCTGCTCAACAAGCATCAGCTGCAACTCATTGCTAATCAGCCTCCATACCTGTCCTCACGCTCCTTAATCACCACTACCACCCTACTTAAACCTGACCAAAATAACATTCCTCCTCTTTGTTCTGCAGTGCATGTCGCGTTGTACGCCTTGCCTAGTTTTGCATCCCTTCTCCACCTATCTAGTATCTCTTAGGTTCTTCCAAGGATCTCCTGGGGTGATTGCCATCACCACAGCAGCCCAACTACCATGGCCTGACAATGATATCTACCTGAGACTCCAAGCCACCCCCCCGTTAAAGTAAAGTACCCTATCAACTAATAAACATTATTATTTGCCTTGTGTAAGCTTAAACATTGCCATGTGCCTTTGAAATTCCTTTACCAAAAACCCACATACAGTACCTTTAAGATATTTTCTAACTTCTCCCTCATGAGGGAGGATTATGACAGTTCACAGAAGTAACAAAGAGAGACCTACCAATCAGTGTTTTTATTGATATCTATTTGGTTTGAGTGATTAAGTGATCACAGCTAGAAATTCTGTTACAGATTTTTCAGAACTTCTGTTACCAATTTGGTAACAATTATTGCAATTGAATTTGCTACAATGGGAAATCATAGTAGTCACAAACCAGAGTTGAGTCACCTGCTACAGACCATTCCACCGGGATACTGTTATGTTCAGCTCATAACTGTTTTTTTTCTGTTGTCTGGTCAAAGCAAGTGTGAAAACAGCCTGAACAACCCCTCCCCCTCTCTCTTTCTGCATCTCTCTCCATTTAATGTCACCTCTCCCAGCTGTTACTGACACCTACCCATGAGCCCTCTCTCTTTCCATTTACTGTAACCAGCATCCTTACCCACTGAGCACAGACGGACACCGGAGGTCCATGGATATTAAAAAGTAGTTGATATTTGGTCAGTCCGCCCTGGCCTTGATTTCAACGTCCAGATGTTGAGTTTTGATCAGGACTGGCCTTGATTTGGCCCAAACATAGACGTCCATGACACAGACGTCTGTTTCACAAAATTTGGAGAGCACAGTACAGTAGAGTACAGTAGAGTAAAATAATGTTGGGCAGAGTATAGTACAGTAAAGTAAAAAAACAAGTGCACAGAGTGCATTCGGAAAGTATTCAGACCCCTTGACTTTTTCCACATTTTGTTACGTTATAGCCTTATTCTAAAATGGATTAAATAGTTTTTTCCCCTCATCAATATAAACACAATACCCCATAATGACAAAGCAAAAACAGGTTTTTAAACATTTTTGCAGATGTATAAAACAACTACTAATTTGAAATATCACATTTACATGAGTATTCAGACCCTTTAATCAGTACTTTGTTGAAGCACCTTTGGAAGAGATTACAGCCACAAATCTTCTTGGGTATGACGCTACAAGTTTGGCACACCTGTATTTGGGGAGTTTCTCCCATTCTTGTCTGCAGATCCTCTCAAGATCTGTCAGGTTGGATGGGGAGCGTCGCTGCACAGCTATTTTCAGGTCTCTCCAGAGATGTTAGATCGTGTTCAAGTCCGGGCTCTGGCTGGGCCACTCAAGGACATTCAGAGACTTGTCCCGAAGCCACTCCTCCGTTGTCTTGGCTGTGTGCTTAGGGTCGTTGTCCTGTTGGAAGGTGAACCTTCTCCCCAGTCTGAGGTCCTGAGTGCTCTGAGCAGCCACCACTATGCTTGAAAATATGGAGTGGTACTCAGTAATGCGACTTTAAAACAATTACAGAGTTTAATGGCTGTGATAGCAAAACTGAGGATGGATCAACATTGTAGTTACGCCACAATACTAACCTAATTGACAGTGAAAAGAAGGAAGCCTGTACAGAATAAAACTATTTAAAAAATGCATCCTGTTTGCAACAAGGCAGCTAAGTAATACTGCAAAAAAGGTGGCAAAGCAATTCACTTTTTGTCCTGAATACAACATGTTATGTTTGGGGCAAATCCAATATAACACATTACTGAGTTCCACTCTCCATATTTTCAAGCATAGTTGCGGCTGCATCATGTTATGGATATGTTTGTAATCGTTAAGGACTGGGGAGTTTTTTCAGGATAAAAAAAAAACGGAGCTTAGCATAGGCAAAATCCTAGAGGAACACCTGGTTCAGTCTGCTTTCCACCAGACAATGGGAGATTAATTCACATTTCAACAGGACAATAGCCTAAAACACAAGGCCAAATCTACACTGGTATTGCCTACCAAGAAGACAGTGAATATTTGCACATTATTATTTTCGAAATTCTTCAAGCTCTGTCAAGGTGGTTGTTGATCATTAATAGACAGACAATTTCAAGTCTTGACATATATTTTCAAGCCAATTTAAGTCAAAACTGTAACTAAGCCACTCAGGAACATTCAATGCGTCTTAGAAAGCAACTCCAGTGTATATTTCACCTTGTGTTTTAGGTTATTGTCCTGCTGAAAGGTGAATGTCTCTCAGTGTCTGTTGGAAAGCAGGCTGAACCAGGTTTTCCTCTAGGATTTTGCCTGTGTTTAGCTCTATTCCATTTCTTTATTTAATCCTAAAAATATCCCTAGTCTGTGCCGATGACAAGCATACCCATAACATGATGCAGCCACCATCATGTTTGAAAATATGAAGAGTCGTACTTAGTGATGTGTTGTGTTGAATTTGCACAAAACATAATGCTTTATATTCAGGACATAAAGTTAATTTCTATGCAGTTTTGTTTGTAGTTTTACTTTAGTGCCTTATGGCAAACAGGATGCATGTTTCTGAATATTTTTTATTCTGTACAGGCTTCCTTCTTTTCACTCTGTCTTTAAGTTCGTTTTGTGGAGTAACTATAATGTTGTTGATCCATCCTCAGTTTTCTCCTATCACAGCCATTAAACTCTGTAACTGTTTTAAAGTCACCTTTGGCCTCATGGTGAAATCCCTGAGTGGTTTCCTTCCTCTCCGGCAACTGAATTAGGAAGGACGCCTGTATCTTTGTAGTGACTGGGTGTATTGATACACCATCCAAAGTGTAATTAATAACTTCACCATACTCAAAGGGATATTTAAAGGGTACCTATAAACGTAGAAAGAGCACATTCTACATTGTCACCCCACTCAAAACTACCAAAACCATGATTTGGTCAAACACTAAAGTGCATTATCATCATGATTCCTGTACCGAAAGTGTCTGCCCTGCCGCTGTGCCTGCACCCTCGCTGGGGCCTGCTGCTGTGAGGTGATGAGGGAGCCGATCTCCTCTCCCACTATGCTCGAGAGAAAAATGTGTTCTGAACATTTAGAAATGCAATTGCGGGAAACATACCGCTTTGGAAACTTCCTCTGCTTATCCCTGTCAAAGAGAGGAGGGTCTCAGCTTTCTGAAGGTATGACATTCAGCTCAATAGCAACTATTTTACAGCCAAGATATTTGATATGGCTTTGAGATATGGAGTGGCGTGCATGAAATGTGCACCCGCCATTGCGAGGGCATAGGCCTATAGGTCTCATGGGTATTAGCCTACAACTGCAAAAAAAATGTAGGACATCACATTTACTGTTGGATGAATACATGGTTAATAGCAGTGGGTATTATATTTAGAGTTGGCGATATAGTTAATTTGTTTTGAGTTTCCACTTCTTCAGGTGTTGAACCCCAAATTAATTAGCCTATGATATTCGTTAGTCCACATAATGCGTATGTACATAATTCATCTCTATTGAAAAAAGGAAAGGAAAAATATAGCAACTATAGTCTAATTGTCAAACCAAAATTCATGACAATCACTGGATTAGGTTGCACATCGAAATACACTATACTGTATATACAAAAGTATGTGGACACTCCTTCAAATTAGTGGATTCGGCTATTGCAGAGACACCCGTTGCTGACAGGTGTGTAAAATCGAGCACACAGCCATGCAATCTCCATAGACAAACATTGGAAGTAGAATGACCTTACTGAAGAGCTCTGTGACTTTCAACGAGGCACCATCATAGGATGTCACCTTTCCAACAAATCAGTTCGTCAAATGTCTGCCCTGCTAGAGCTGCCCCAGTCATCTTTAAGTGCTGTTATTGTGGAGTGGAAACATCTAGGATTAACAACGGCTCAGCCGCAAAGGGGTAGGCCACACAAGCCACACAAGCTCACAGAACGGGACAGCCAAGTGCTGAAGCGCGCAACACATAAAACAATTCAGTCCTCGGTTGAAACACTCACTACCGAGTTCCAAAATGCCTCTGGAAGTAACGTCAGCACAATAACTAATCATTGGGAGCTTCATGAAATGGGTTTCCATGGCTGAGCAGCCACAGACAAGCCTAAGATCACCTTGCGCAATGCCAAGCGTCGGCTCTGGTGTAAAGCTCACCGCCATTGGACTCTGGAGCAGTGGAAATGCGTTCTCTGGAGTGATGAATCACGCTTCACCATCTGGCAGTCCGACGGACGAATCTGGGTTTGGCGGATGCCAGGAAAATGCTACCTTCCTGAATGCATTGTGCCAACTGTAAAGTTTGGTGGAGGAGGAAAAAATGGTCTGGGGCTGTTTTTCATGGTTTGGTCTAGGCCCCTTAGTTCTAGTGAAGGGAATTCTTAACAATACAGTATACAATGGCATTCTAGACAATTCTGTGCTTTCAACTTTGTGGCTGGTGTGGATAAAATGCCAGGGCCGAATTCTTGTCCAAGTCCGCTCCTGTTTGAAATTCACTGCTTGACTGAGGGACCTTACAATTATCTTTATGTGTGGGGTACAGAGATGAGGCAGTCATTCAAAAATCATGTTAAACACTATTACTGCACACATAGTGAGTCCATACAACTTATTATGTGACTTGTTAAGCACATTTTTACTCCTGAACTTATTTAGGCTTGCCATAACAAAGGCGTTGAATACTTATTGACAATACAGCTTTTAATTTTTAATTAAATTGTAAACATTTCTAATTCCACATTGACATTATGGGGTATTGTGTGTAGGCCAGTGACACAACATCTAAATGTAATCCATTTTAAATTCAGGCTGTAACACAACAACATGTGGAAAAAGTAAAGGGCTGTGAATACTTTCTGAAGGCATTGTATTTAGGATACATCACCATGAAGAGAATGAGATTAATATCCATAATTATGCATTTCTTTGTAGTTCAGATCAGGGACCCATGATTCAATTATTTTACCAAAATTCTGTTTAAAAAAATTCTGTTTTACCAAAATTCTGTAAGTCTTTTTTTGGGGAAAACTTGGCCAGATTTTACAGATTTTAGATTTTACTTTGCATCTGCAAAGTTCTTCCAGTAAATGTTTTAGTACAATTTTTAATTGTTAAAATTAGTCCTTGTGCATAGAATGGTACTGTTTGATAAACTTTGAAATCAATGGTTTTTGTTAGGCATACATTTTAAAGTGTAAAATCTGAGTCTTAGCACATTTCTGTTACTGTGGAATTGGCCTTATGTAAGTCTGGATCACACGTTGTGCTCTGCTGCCCACTCACCTCAACTCACCATCACACAAGCACGCACACACACACACACACACACACACACACACACACACACACACACTGCACAGTGGCAGTGGGGCGACCACATTAAAACAATGATCCCAACAGTCATTCTAAGTGTTTGTGTTTTTATGGGTTTGGTTGAACAATTCCAATGCAGATTCTAATTTAAAGCAATGTTCCATGACAGACAGTGGTAAAGAGGTCAATCGAACTAGACCAAAACAATGGAAATGCCATAGAAACGGGTGGAAGAAAGATCCCAAATCTCCTCATTGGCCCCCCAGCAAAAATACCCAACAGTTAGGCTATTGTTTTGTGTATTTCACACTATGTTAAGGTAAAATTCACAGTATAATGCTTGTATGGATGTCAGCCCCAACACATTTTCATGTCATCGTCACCAAAAAACGACTTTACTACCACCACCAATTTCTGTATGCTATGCTAATTTATAAATTATGAACGGGAATTAGCATTTATTAGTCACTTCTTCTAAACCTGAAAAGGGACAACTTCTAAATGTTATGCAGTGAAATCTGCCAAATATATTCAAATCGGACTTTAGTAACCACATTGTGGGCCTGAACAATACATCAATCATTTTTGATTTGACGAATATCCACTTTGTGGATATACAGTGGGGAGAACAAGTATTTGATACACTGCCGATTTTGCAGGTTTTCCTACTTACAAAGCATGTAGAGGTCTGTAATTTTTATCATAGGTACACTTCAACTGTGAGAGACGGAATCCAAAAATCCAGAAAATCACATTGTATGATTTTTAAGTAATTAATTTGCATTTTATTGCATGTACTGTAGAAGTTTGATGAGAATGGGGGCGTGCTCGGCCCTCCTTTTCCTGTAGTCCACGATCATCTCCTTTGTCTTGATCACGTTGAGGGAGAGGTTGTTGTCCTGGCACCACACTTCCAGGTCTCTGACTTCCTCCCTATAGGCTGTCTCATCATTAAGTTTGCAGACGACACAACGGTGGTAGGCCTGATCACCGACAACAATGAGACAGCCTATAGGGAGGAGGTCAGAGACCTGGAAGTGTGGTGCCAGGACAACAACCTCTCCCTCAACGTGATCCAGACAAAGGAGATGATCGTGGACTACAGGAAAAGGAGAGCCGAGCACATCCCCATTTTCATCGATGGCACTGTAGTGTATCAGCTTGAGAGCTTCAAGTTCACCAACAAACTATCATGGTCCAAACACACCAAGACAGTCGTGAAGAGGGCACGACAACGCCTATTCCCCCTCAGGAGACTGAAAAGATTTGGCATGGGTCCTCAGATCCTCCAAATGTTATACAGCTGCACCATTGAGAGCATCCTGACTGGTTGCATCACCGCCTGGTATGGCAACTGCTCGGCCTCCGACCGCAAGGCGCTACAGAGGGTAGTGCGTACGGCCCACTACATCATTGGGGCCAAGCTTCCTGCCATCCAGGACCTCTATACCAGGCGGTGTCAGAGGAAGGCCCAAAAAATTGCCCAAGACTCCAGCCACCCTAGTCATAGACTGTTCTCTCTGCTACCGCACGGCAAGAAGTACTGGAGCGCCAAGTCTAGGTCCAAAAGGCTTCTTAACAGCTTCTACCCCCTAGCCATAAGACTGCTGAACAGCTAATCAAATGGCTACCCGGACTATTTGCATTGTATGATGCTGCTACTCGCTATTTATTATCTATTATCTATGCATAGTCACTTTACCCCTACCTACATGTACATATTCCCTCAATTATCGCAACTAACCTGTACCCCCACACATTGACATTTACTTTAGTTTATTTATTCAATATTTTTCTTAACTCTTATTTTTCGTAAAACTGCCTTGTTGGTTAAGGGCTTGTAAGTAAGCATTTCACGGTAAGGTCTACACCTGTTGTATTCGGCGCATGTGACAAGTAAAATGTGATTTGATTTGTTAGCTCAGATGTGTTGAATTTGCACCAATATGGTGTCCTTCTTCTATGCCCCATGGTCTGCGTTCCTTTGACCTCTTTACCACATCTATTGTACCATTTGAAATGTTAATATTAACAGCTCAGCATCAATACATTTATCTCTCAGAATATGAAACCTTTCTATTGTCCTCTACAATCATGTCGATTGCCCATTCTACCCAACTTTGCGGTTGGCATGGACAGAATACATGGTGCTTTATTGATGATGCATCAAACCAGGTGACTGTGAAGGGACTGTATGTCAGATCCTTTTTGATTTCTTACTCTGCAGCTCTCTCTCTCTCTCTCTCTGTCTCTCTCTCTCTCTGGCATCTTTCCTATTTTGTTGCCTTACAACCTGGAATTAAAATTTATTTTGGGGGGGTTTGTATCATTTGATTTACACAACATGCCTACCACTTTGAAGATACCTACCACTTTGAAGATACCCCCCCCCCCCCAAAGTCAATACTTTGTAGAGCCACCTTTTCCAGCAATTACAGCTGCTAGTCTTGTGGGGTATGTCTTTATAAGCTTGGTACATCTAGCCACTGAGATTTTTGCCAATTTTTCAAGGCAAAACTGCTCCAGCTCCTTCAAGTTGGAGGGGTTCCGCTGGTGTACAGCAATCTTTAAGTCATACCACAGATTCTCAATTGGATTGAGGTCTGGTCTTTGATTAGGCCATTCCAAGACATTTAAATGTTTCCCCTTAAACCACTTGAGTGTTGCTTTAGCAGTATGCTTAAGGTCATTGTCCTGCTGGAAGGTGAACCTCCATCCCAGTCTCAAATCTCTGGAAGACTGAAACAGGTTTCCCTCAAGAATTTCCCTGTATTTAGTGCCATCTATCATTCCTTCAATTCTGACCAGTTTCCCAGTCCCTGCCGATGAAAAATATTCCCACAGCATGATGCTGCCATCACCATGCTGTGGGGATGGTGTTCTCGGGGTGATGAGAGGTGTTGGGTTTGCGCCAGACATAGCGTTTTCCTTGATGGCCAAAAAGCTAAATTTTAGTCTCATCTGATCAGAGTACCTTCTTCCATATGTTTGGGGAGTCTTCCACATCCCTTTTGGCGAACACCAAACGTGTTTGCTTATGTTTTTCTTTAAGCAATGGCTTTTTTTCTGGCTACTCTTCCGTAAAGCCCAGCTCTGTGGAGTGTACGGCTTAAAGTGGTCCTATGGACAGATACTCCAATCTCCGCTGTGGAGCTTTGCAGCTCCTTCAGGGTTATCTTTGGTCTCTTTGTTGCCTCTCTGATTAATGCCCTCCTTGCCTGGTCCGTGAGTTTTGGTGGGCGGCCCTCTCTTGGCAGGTTTGTTGTGGTGCCATATTCTTTCAATTTTTCTATAATGGATTTATTGGGATGTTCACATTTAAAAATAAATAAATTATAACCCAACCCTGATCTGTACTTCTCCACAACTTTGACCCTGACCTGTTTGGAGAGCTCCTTGGTCTTCATGGTGCCGCTTGCTTCGTGGTGCCCCTTGCTTAGTGATGTTGCAGACTCTGGGGTCTTTCAGAACAGGTGTAAATATACTGAGATCATGTGACAGATCATGTGACACTTAAATAAAGTCCACCCGTGTGCAATCTAACTAATTATGTGACTTCTGAAGGTAATTTGGTTGCACCAGATCTTATTTAGGGGCTTCATAGCAAAGGGGGTGAATACATATGCACGCACCACTTTTCTGTTATTTTGTTCATTTCACTTCAACAATTTGGACTATTTTGTGTATGTTCATTACATGAAATCCAAATAAAAATCCATTTAAATAACAGGTTGTAATGCAACAAAATAGGAACAACTCCAATGGGGATGAATACTTTTGCAAGTGTGTGTAAATAGAGCCCTAATGATGTAAACACACTCTGACAGGCGCACCAGAGACCAGTGATTTACCATGACAGCTTAACACACACACATCTGGTATTTCCCATTTCACACCCAGAAATACTAAAATACTGAACTCAGAACTCTATCCAGCATTTTACACACAGAGACACATATACAGTATACTGTATTCCTGCTATTACACACAGCCCTTGCACTCTTTCCATGACAAACGACTGTGATTATGACCATTTTAGATGCAGTACCGTTTCCTCTGATTATTGGTTTGATATAACAGTAATATTTCCATTAATCTATTTCTGCTTCGCTGCTGCATGTAACACACATACACACCACCTCGTATTTCTCCTGAGTCGCTAATAACATACTGATGGCAATACCGAGGTTAGTGACCCATAGCAACACCACTAATCACACAATACACCCAGTGTATGATCATAATAAATATGCTTTAGGATTAATGTCTCAGTCGTGCACAAACGTTATTTTCAAAGTGTTAGGTCAAAAAAGGACATCTATACTGAACAGAAATATAAACGTAACATGCAACTATTTCAAAGATTTTACTGAGTTACAGTTCATATAAGGAAATCAGTCAATTGAAATAAATGCATTAGGCCATAATGTATGGATTTCACATGACTGGGAATTCAGATATGCCTCCGTTGGTCACAGATACCTTTAAAAGAAAGTCGTGGCGTGGATCAGAAAACCAGTCAGTATCTGGTGTGACCACCATTTGCCTCATGCAGCACATCACATCTCCTTCGCATAGAATTGATCAGGCTGTTGATTGTGGCCTGTGGAATGTTGTCCCACTCTTCTTCAATGGCTGTATGAAGTTGCTGGATATTGGCGGGAACTGGAACACGCTGTTGTACACGTCGATCCAGAGCATCCCAAACATGCTCAATGGGTGACATGTCTGGTGAGTATGCAGGCCATGGAAGAACTGGGACATTTTCAGCTTCCAGGAATTGTGTACAGATCCTTGCGACATGGGGCTGTGCATTGTCATGCTGAAACATGAGGTGATGGCGGCGGATGAATGGCACTACAATGGGTCTCAGGATCTCGTCACGGTATCTCTGTGCATTCAAATTGCCATCGATAAAATGCAATTGTGTTCGATGTCCGTAGCTTATGCCTGCCCATACCATAACTCCACCGCCACCATGGGGCACTCTGTTCACAACGTTGACATCAGCAAACCGCTCGCCCACACGATGCCATACACTTACGTGGTCTGCGGTTGTGAGGCCAGTTGGACGTACTGCCAAATTCTCTAAAACGATGTTGGAGGCAGCTTATGGTAGAGAAATGAACATTCAATTCTCTGTCAACAGCTCTGGTGGACATTCCTGCAGTCAGCGTGCCAGTTGCAAGCTCTCTCAAAACTTGAGACATCTGTGGCCTTGTGTTGTATGACAAAACTGCACATTTTAGAGTGGCCTTTTATTGTCCCAAGCACAATGTGCACATGTGTAATGATCATGCAGTTTAATCAGCTTCTTGATATGCCAGACCTGTGGATGGATTATCTTGGCAGAGGAGTAATGCTCACTAAAAGGGATGTAAACAAATTTGTGCACAACATTTGAATGAAATAAGCTTTTTGTGCATATGGAACATTTTTGGGATATTTTATTTTAGCTCATGAAACATGGGACCAACACTTTACATGTTGCGTTTATATTTTTGTTCAGTAAAATACAGGAAGGATACATACGCCATATAGTGAATGTTTGCTTCTAAATCAGCAAGGTGAACAGAGTTGGAACAGAGGGTTGCCATTGTAAAACATGAGCTAAGCAACATACAGTACAGCACCCATGAGTGACAACTGATACAGATCAGTCTCATTCCCAGTCCATGAGAGAGAAAGACTAAACTTTTCCTGCAGAGCCTATGATTTATTTTCTTCGAGCACCATCTAGTGGGTATTTAATGTATGACGTTTCTAGATTAGAACCAGAAGTATTTGATGCAGTAATAATCTAAGTATAAAAAAATGGACAGTCGGGCCTGAATGCCCTGGCATTTCTAACACAACGGCCCATTTTGTTCCTCGAGGCCCCCACAACTGACAATTTTTTTCCCTTGAGGCCCCCATTAATAGCCAGTTAATTATCATTTTGCTCAAAAAAGGTAGACAGGCCCACTCGGCTAAAATTGGTACAAGTCCATCTGGCAAATGGCAGAACTTTTCTTGTGGAGTCACTCATGGCTCTTACAAAACACTGTAGGCTGGCCGACCAAGCACATGTCAGCACCATGGAGAGCGGACATGTGACAGGGGATAAAAAACAGACCTTCATCATAAGCGCCTCTCTCCATTGTTGACACTTCACTTTCAACTATCTTTAGACATGCGACATCCTCCTCCATTTATTTCTTCGTTTTGAAAATGTAGCCTCTTTCTGTTGATAATAATATGTTGATACATTTAATACGTGATTAAAAAGGCATTAATTCCCTTTGGGAGGTGGGTGCATGAGGGGTGTGGTCTTGATGCGGAGTTGTACGTGATGTAATCTTTTCAGACATTATAGCAACCTCCATGCAATGCCAGTGCACTCAAGAGTATGTTCAGTCTGTGGTTTGCAAGGGACCAAGGAGGATGCACTAAATGTGCTTTCATGCTACCCCTGCTTTGTGTTTTGTTGGTTCCTTTATATCTATTTTTTGTTTGTTTTACAGGTCTTGATTGGATAAACTGCACCGCAAGTGGAGGAAAACTCTAAATCTAAGAAATTACAGAGGCCCAAGCTCAAAGTAAGTCTCACTAACTTTTTAAATGGATACTTCGGGATTTTGGCAATGGAGCTCTTTTTTACTTCCCCAGAGTCAGATGAACTCATGGACACCATTTGTATGTCTGTGCATCCAGTATGAAGGAAGTTAGAGGTAGTTTTGCGAGCCAATGCTAACTAGTGTTAGCGCAATGACTGGAAATCTATGGTATCTACTAGCATGCTAGCAGTTACCATAGACTTCCAGTCATTGTGTGTAATGCTAGTTAGTAATTGCGCTAACTCTAGCAACATCCTTCAAACCAATGCTCTCCAACATATACCCTTTGATCATCACCTCATTGATACCTGGCAAGCTAAAGCAAAATAGTACACTTTCTATTCAAATAGGCACCAAACATTCTCCCGAACGATTTCTTACTA
The DNA here is from genome assembly GCF_020615455.1 of Coregonus clupeaformis. Classification (NCBI taxonomy): domain Eukaryota; kingdom Metazoa; phylum Chordata; class Actinopteri; order Salmoniformes; family Salmonidae; genus Coregonus; species Coregonus clupeaformis. The sequence goes on from NC_059205.1 coordinate 15,821,711, forward strand.
TTATCTACTTCTCTATTTTCTTTAATCAAGAAAATCTCATCATCATGCTTACTGCTGCCAGATACACATTTCAGAATCTCCTAAAAGAGCTATAAGATGGCGCTTTAATTTTTCCTTATTACAAAATCCTACTTTCTGTGAACAATTTGAAACTGAATTGAATTAATTCATAATGATTAACAATAATTCATTCGATAATCCTCAGATTTTATGGGACACCATCAAAGGTTTTATTAAAAACAATGCAACAGCATTTGCATCTGGGCTGAATAAATCACAATTAAAGAAGATATCAGAACTGGAAAAGTTGTTAACGACATTAGAGCGTTCTAAACAAAACTTTTTTCAGACCAGGTAGCGGCTACTCTCTCCAAAGTCCACACATAACTAAATCTATTGATAAGACAGAGCAGAATTTGGCATCCTTCGAGTTAGACTCAACCATTAATTCCATGGTAATCGACCCAGTCATCTACTGGCTAACAAGCTTCGCAGTAATGATCCATTTGCGGATATTGCAACTATTGAATCTGAATCAGGTGAATTACTATCAGAACCCAAATTAATTAACCAAAGATTATCCCATTTCTATAAAGAATTGTACTCCTCAGATTATAAATCCACACCAAGACAGATTTAGTCATTTTTAAAAGATATACAGTGCCTTCAGAACGTTTTCATACCCCTTGACTTATTCCACATTTTACTGTGTTACAGCCTGAATTCAAAATTGATTAAATATATATTTTTCTCACACATCTACACACAATATCCCATGACAAAGTTTTTTGAAATGTTTGCAAATGTATTGAAAATGAAATACATAAATATCTAATTTACACAAGTATTCACACCCCTGAGTCAATACTTTGTAGAAGCACAACAGAGATGCAGGCATCACCACCGATATTTTTTAAAATGTCATTGTCAGGCTAGTCTATGCTGACAGCAACAGTAATGATGAGTCCTGGTCGTTCACTCCTGCAGCCACGCCCCTGGGGCAGATCCTGGCCTCAAGGAAGCCTTTTGAACAGGATCGTCCAGGGTAAGATCCATTTATTTTCTGAAGAGATGATGTGCCAGGCGTACCAGTTGCTCCTGGACACCAAGATGGGCCAGGTGCCAACGTGCCGGAAGAGCAGTTCAAAGCCTGTTCTTAAAAACATGGCACCCAACCGCAGGCTATACAAAGAGTTCTTCACAGACCTGCTCTATTTCATTATAGAGCAGGCAATGAAGAATCTGGTGGAAAACGTCCTGGGCCTGCCACACTCCACGCAAGGAGAAGCACACCGGTTGAATGACAACTGGATTTTGAAGGACACCACCTGGTCGCATAGGGTGACACCTCCTGAGGTGTGGGGCACTCTGCTGAGGGACAGCTTCCTGCACATGCGTTCCTCCACCTCCCTAAAGCAGGACCACTGGGAGGCAGTAGGGGCGATCTGCCAGGTCCTGAGCACCAGGGTGCAAGACATCCTACAGGAGACCTGCGACAACCCTGAAAAGGCCAGGGTCATCATCCAGAAAGGTAGACTACATTTATAGGCTGTTTCACATATTAAATGGCCAACTTCTGGACTGTAATACCAAGTGGTGATTTTGTAGATGTGGGCCAGATTAGGGCCATAATAAATGTGCTGTCTGGGTAGATACTCCACAGTGTGTATGGCTCTCACTGAGAAGCTCCTAGACAATAGAGAAACCCTGGAAGTCTCAACAGCGACAGCTGAAGACAACACTGACTCAGAGCAGACCAGTGTATTCTTTGAAGAGGACACTGGCTCAGAGAAGACCAGTTTATTCTCTGCTGTCTTTGAAAAGGAAGCTGGTTTGGGGAAGGCCAGTGTCAGATCAGGGATCTTTTAAGATTATGCTGGCTTGGAGAATGCCAGTGTCAGATCAGCCAGCTGTTGTATGACCTATGAGAGTTTGGTGCAAAGTGATGACCCTGCAGGTTTGGTGAAGGCCAGCAAGAGCTCACTTTCCCTCTCCAGGAGGTCCACCCCTAATGGCTTCCTGAACAGCCTGAGCCTGAGTCCCATCCCCAACCTGGGGGTGAATGCCTCAGTATGCTAAGAGAGAGCAACATTGCTGACCACCACAAGACCAACCAGTCACTGGAGACCGACCACCCACTGGACACACCACGTCATTTCAACGTGGAAAATTGGGTAATATTTGGCACATAAGTTGATCAATGAAATTCCAACCTATTTTCACCCACTCAAAAAGACAACCCCCAAGAGTTGATTGATGCACCGGTGCGTCAATCTAAGTTACATAAGAAAAAAAATCCCCATCAAAATCCGTCAGTTTAAGCTAGAGATATCTATTGGATGCGTCTTAATCCAATGCATCCGCCAGTGTCACACTTCCGCATCTGCGGTGAAAGGTGGCAGAGCTAGACCGGTGTTTGTCAGACCATGAGACATCCCGAAAATCGGCCTTCTCACAAACGTCTGTAGCATCCGAACGGTTTGACCTACAAACTATTATGACCACTCTATGGAAAGGGGAGACTCTCACGAACACGATGATGGTCGTTTTGCTGAGTGTCACGGGACTCGTCTGAAGATAGCGGTTTAAAAAAACTAATGGAAATATGAAGGTAGTTTTGTGCCTACCCCAAAAAGGGGTTCGAATTGTGAAAAAAAATAAAAAAGATTTAGGGACAGACACTTCAAAACCTTGTTTTTTATTATTTATTTTATCTATTTTGCCATTTATGAATGTGTTATTCAATGCGTTCTATGGGCTTTAGTAGTAAAGGCCAAAATCTATATTTGATCAAATACGTTTTTTATATATATTGTTTGATACCTAAAGGAGTCCTAAAATGTAAAATCAAATAGCTAAATGATCCAGAGTATGACCATCTGAAAACAATTCCATATGTCAGTTTAGCACACCCCCTCCTCTAAAGAATACAATTCCAAATGTGTTATCACTATGCTTTCAACCGTCTAAAAGCACAACCAAATTCCAATGGGAAATCAATGTCAGATATTTGGTTTAGTTGCCACCTAAATGTGTTATCACTGCGCTTTCAACCATTTAAAAGCATACCAAAGTTCAAATACAATGTGTTATCACTGTGCTTGATCTAATAGCACAATCAAATGACCTGGATTGCAGTTATTAGCGATTACATTAAAGTAAGGAGAGTGGGGTAAATTGACCCAAAAGGTTTAGTTGAGCCACCCTTTTTTTCTAGGAAACCATACACAAAATGTATAATTTGACCAAATATTTAGGAAGAGGTCTTCATTTCATGGAGTCTGTGAAGGAAGAAACCACATAGAAAAAGTGGTAAGCAAGTTAGTACAAACAATTTCACCAAGTTAAATGAATTTATTGTGTTAGAGGTTTCATGATGCGTCTATTGATTGTTCTATACATCATTTGGGGTCTCAATAAGCTTAAAGTGTTTGTTAGGTGTTAAGCCTGTGTTAAAAGATGCTTAAAATTATTAAAATACAAAAAAAAGTGATTGTGATTGTGTTGAATTGTGTTTGGGAAATAAAGATAGATATGGTTTTAAAAAAGGTAGTGGTAATATTTCATTCAGTACAGAAATTTGAAGGCGGCTTAACCTACCCTGCCCTGGCGGCTCAATTTACCCCATACCAGGGGTAAATTGTGCCAAGAGAGCACTTTTTTGGACAAACTATGTTTTCAAAACTGTAATGTTTACATGAATTCTTATTATTTCCAGGGATACACAACATCCTGAAATATATGTAGAAATCTTTGTTAGAAAGAATGCTATATTTCCCTTGATGGAGTGATGCTAAATGTAAAAAATTGCTAAATTTACCCCACACTCCCATATATGTGCAAGTGATCAATGCCGTTTGAGATTATGTTATTATATTATTATTATAGCAATTGTGAAGATTTCCACAGACCTGCCACCCTGAATATGCATGATTACATAAACATACAATTATTGTTTCAGTAACCTCAAAATGTGGCAATGGATGTGTTACTCATTTTAAGGTTGAAAACAAAATACTGTTACATTAGTTTGTAAGATAGCCTTAACATTAGGCTATATACTGTTTTACAAAAGTAATATTGAATTGGGTTTGGTTGACAAGCAACCAAATATCAACATTTAAAGGAAATGTCTACTGCTTCGATAGTTCCATCTGAGCCACTGGCTTAATCCTATTCTTTAACTTTTATTTTTGGTTGAGATGGAGACGTGAATCCAACATATTATTTGTTAACTTGTCGACATGTTAATAGGCTATTTACCATATTGCAAAAGTGATATTGATTTGTGTTTGGTTATCAACGCAACCAAATATCAACTTTTGAAGGAGATGTATATTCTAATTGGATAGCTACATCTGTGCAACTGAGTCTGGCTTTAAGTCCAGTTTGTCTACAATAGATCAACTCTCCAGTAGGACGTGCTGCCCAGCAGATAGTTCTTTTTATTATAGTGGATATTACGTTGAAGATCTGATATTATTTCAAAGGTACAAATTTATTAATTATCAATTTTAATAAAAGGTTTGTCTATGTTGTAAATTGGTTGCCATGATGTCATAATCCTGTGGTTGAAATGTTACCCTCAAAACAGCAATTTAAGTTGATGACTTTTTTCAAATCCAATTTATTTTCCACATAGATTGAGCGTCACAATATGTTGACAAATTACATTGAAACAACGTTGATTTAACCAGTTTGTGGCCGTGGACAGTGTCTCCCCAGGGCTGTACAGAATGCCTCCTCACAGGTAAGGTGAGAGTCTGATACCTGAACCAAGAATCAATAGGTTATTTAGTTATTGTGATTATGATTGTGATGCATGGACTCATATCTGTTTCTTTCTGCTTTCATTCTCAAACAAAGAAGGTGAAGTAAGAGTCTGTGGAGGCAGGACCCAAGAAAACAGGAAAAGGAATGAAAGCAAAGAACGTGAACGGCTTTATTGTACTCTGATTATTGTCTGGGGAATAAATAAAACAACTGACATACAGTGCATTCAGATCCCTTGACTTTTTCCACATTTTGTTACGTTACAATGTTATTCTAAAATTGATTAAATTACATTTTTTCCTCATAAATCTACACACAGTACCCCAAACAGGAAGTACCCGTGCTAAGGACTATTCAACGCTGGTCTGACCAATTGGAATCCACGCTTCAAGATTGTTTTGATCACGCGGACTGCGATATGTTCCGGGTAGCTTGCAAAAATAATTTAGATGAAGACACTGAAACGGTGACTGAGTTTATCAGGAAGTGTATAGGAGATGTTGTGACCACTGTGACTATTAAAACCTACCCTAACCAGAAACAGTGGATAGATGGCAGCATTCGCGCAAAACTGAATGAGCGAACCACCGCATTTAACCATGGCAAGGTGACGTGGAATATGGCAGAATACAAATAGTGTAGCTACTCACTCCACAAGGCAATTAAACAGGCAAACACCATTGAATTGTCTGAGCAATTCAATGGCTCAGACACGAGACGTATGTGGCAGGGTCTACAGACAATCATGGACTACAAAAGGAAAACCAGCCCCGTCGCCGACACCGACGTCTTGCTTCCGGACAAGCTAAACACCTTCTTCGCCCACTTTGAGGATAAAACAGTGCCACCGATGCGGCCCACTACGAAGGACTGTGGGCTCTCCTTCTCTGTGGCCGACATGAGTAAGACATTTAAGCATGTTAACCCCCGCAATGCTGTCGGCCCAGACGGCATCCCTAGCTGCGTCCTCAGAGCATGCGCGGACCAGCTGGCTGGAGTGTTTACAGACATACTCTACCTTACCTGTCACCCTAGTCACACTTCAATTTGCTTACCGCCCCAATAGATCCACAGACGATGCAATCGCCATCACACTGCACACTGCCATATCCCATCTGGATAAGAGGAATACCTATGTAAGAATGCTGTTCATTGACTATAGCTCAGCCTTCAACACCATAGTACCCTCCAAGCTCATCATTAAGCTTGAAGCCCTGGGTCTGAACCCCGCCCTGTGCAACTGGGTCCTGGACTTCCTGACGGGCCGCCCCCAGGGGGTGAAGGTAGGAAACAACGCCTCCAACTCAATCATCAAGTTTGCAGATGACACAACAGTAGTAGGCTTGAGGGCTCTGGGAGTGTGATGGCAGGAAAATAACCTCTCACTCAATGTCAACAAAACAAAGGAGATGATCGTGGACTTCAGGAAACAGCAGAGGGTGCACCCCCCTATCAACATCGGTGGGACAGCAGCGGAGAAGGTGGAAAGATTCAAGTTTCTTGGCATACACATCACTGACAAACTGAAATGGTCCACCCACGCAGACAGTGTGGTGAAGAAGGTGCAACAAAGCCTCTTCAACCTCAGGAGGCTAAAGAAATTAGGCTTGGCACCTAAAACCCTCACAAACTTTTACAGATGCATAATTGAGAGCATCCTGTCGGGCTGTATCACCGCCTGGTACGGCAACTGCACTGCCCGCAACCGCAGGGCTCTCCAGAGGGTGGTGCGGTCTGCCCAACGCATCACCGGGGGCAAACTACCCGCCCTCCAGGACACCTACAGCACCCGATGTCACAGGAAGGCCAAAAAGATCATCAAGGACATCAACCACCCGAGCCAATGCCTGTTCACCCCGATATCATCCAGAAGGCGAGGTTAGTGCAGGTGCATCAAAGCTGGGACCGAGAGACTGAAAAACAGCTTCTATCTCAAGGCCATCAGACTGTTAAATAGCCATCACTACCACATTAGAGGCTGCTGCTGCCTATAGAAATCACTGTCCACTTTAAGAAATGGAACACTAGTCACTTTAATAATGTTTACATATCTTGCATTACTCATCTCATATGTATATACTGTATTCTATAATAATCTACTGTATTTTAGTCCATGCCGCTCTGTCATTGCTTGTCCATATATGTATATATTGTTAATTCCATTCCTTACCTATATCTGTGTGTATTGGGCATGTGTTGTGAAATTGTTAGATATTACTTGTTAGAAATTACTGCACTGTCAGAGCTAGAAGCACAAGCATTTCGCTACACCCGCAATAACATCTGCTAAACACGTGTATGTGACAAATAAAATTTGATTTGATAATGATAAAGCGAAAATCTTTATTTTTTTGTGTGTGTGTGCAAATGTATTAAAAATAAAAAACAGAAATACCTTATATACATAAGTATTCAGACCCTTTGCTATGAGACTCAAAATTCAGCTCAGGTGCATCTTGTTTCCATTGATCATCCTTGAGATGTTTCTACAACTTGATTGGAGTCCACCTGTGGTAAATTCAATTTATTGGACATGATTTGGAAAGGCACACACCTGTCTATATAAGGTCCAACAGTTGACAGTGCATGTCAGAGCAAAAACCAAGCCATGAGGTGAAAGGAATTGTCCGTAGAGCTCCGAGACAGGATTGTGTCGAGGCTCAGATCTGGGGAAGGGTACAAAAAAATGTCTGCAGCATTGAAGGTCCCCAAGAACACAGTGGACTCCATCGTTTTTTAATGGAAGAAGTTTGGAACCACCAAGACTCTTTGTAGAGCTGGCCGCCTGGCCAAACTGAGCAATCGGGGGAGAAGGGCCTTGGTCAGGTAGGTGACCAAGAACCCGATGGTCACTCTGATAGATCTCCAGACTACCTCTGTAGAGATGGGAGAACCTTCCAGAAGGACAACCATCTCTGCAGCACTCCACTAATCAGGCCTTTATGGTAGAGTGGCCAGATGGAAGCCACTCCTCAGTAAAAGGCACATGAAAGCCAAAAGGAAAGGCACCTAAAGACTCTCAGACCATGAGAAACAAGATTATCTGGTCTGATGAAACCAAGACTGAACTCTTTGTCCTGAATGCCAAGCGTCACGTCTAGAAGAAACCTGGCACCATCCCTATGGTGATGCATGTTGGTGCCAGCATCATGCTGTGGGGATGTTTTTCAGCAGCAGGGACTGGGAGACTAGTCAGGATCGAGACTAGATGAACGGAGCAAAGTTTTTTATATATTTTTTTATTTAACCTTTATTTAACCAGGTAAGCCAGTTGAGAACAAGTTCTCATTTACAACTGTGACCTGGCCAAGATAAAGCAAAGCAGTGCGATAAAAACAAAAACAACGCAGAGTTACATACGGAATAAACAAAACGTACAGTCAATAACACAATAGAAAATCTATATACAGTGTGTGCAAATGTAGTAAGCTATGGAGGTAAGGCAATAAATAGGCCATTGTGCAAAATAATTACCATTTAGTAATAACACTGGAGTGATAGATATGCAGAAGATGATGTGCAAATAGAGATACTGGGGTGCAAATGAGCAAAATGAAGAACAATGCAAATAACAATATGGGGATGAGGTAGTTGGGTGGGCTAATTACAGATGGGCTGTGTACAGGTGCAGTGATCGGTAAGCTGCTCTGACAACTGATGCTTAAAGATAGTGAGGGAGATAAGTGTCTCCAGAGAATAGAGTCGGCCCGAGAATTGAACCCTGTGGCACCCCCATAGAGACTGCCAGAGGTCCAGACAACAGGCCCTCCGATTTGACACATTGAACTCGATCTGTGAAGTAGTTGGTGAACCAGGCGAGGCAGTCATTTGAGAAACCAAGGCCATTTAGTCTGCCAATAAGAATGCGGTGATTGACAGAGTCAAAAGCCTTGGCCAGGTCGATAAAGATGGCTGCACAGTACTGTCTTTTATCGATCGCGGTTATTATATCGTTTAGGACCTTGAGCGTGGCAGAGGTGCACCCATGACCAGCTCAGAAACCAGATTGCATAGCGGAGAAGGTACGGTGGGATTCAAAATGGTCGGTGATCTGTTTGTTAACTTGGCTATCAAATACTTTCGAAAGGCAGGGCAGGATGGATATAGGTCTGTAACAATTTGGATCTAGAGTGTCACCCCCTTTGAAGAGGGGGATGACCGCGGCAGCTTTCCAATCTCTGGGGATCTCAGACGATATGAAAGAGAGGTTGAACAGGCTAGTAATAGGGGTTGCGATAATTTCGGCTGCTAATTTTAGAAAGAAAGGGTCCAGATTGTCTAGCCCAGCTGATTTGTAGGGGTCCAGATTTTGCAGCTCTTTCAGGACATCAGCTATCTGAATTTGGGTGAAGGAGAAGCGGGGGGCTAGACAATCTGAAATTCTCGATTATCGTAGATTTATCGGGGGTGACAGTGTTTCCTAGCCTCAGTGCAGTGGGTAGCTGGGAGGAGGTGCTCTTATTCTCCATGGACTTTATAGTGTCCCAAAACTTTTTGGAGTTAGTGCTACAGGATGCAAATTTCTTTTTGAAAGAGCTAGCCACTGCTTTCCTAACTGATTGTGTATATTGGTTCCTGACTTCCCTGAAAAGTTGCATATCGCGGGGGCTGTTCGATGCTAATGCAATACGCCACAGGATGTTTTTGTGCTGGTCAAGGGCAGTCAAGTCTGGGGTGAACCAGGGCCTACACCTGTTCTTAGTTCTGAATTTTTTGAATGGGGCATGCTTATTTAAGATGGAGAGGAAAGCACTTTTGAAGAACATCCAGGCATCCTCTACTGACGGAATGAGGTCAATATCCATCCAGGATACCCGGGCCAGGTCAATTAGAAAGGCCTGCTCGCTGAAGTGTTTTAGGGAGCGTTTGACAGTGATGAGGGTTGGTCGTTTGACCGCGGACCCATTACGGACACAGGCAATGAGGCAGTGATCGCTGAGATCCTGGTTGAAGACAGCGGAGGTGTATTTAGAGGGTAAATTAGTCAGGATGATATCTATGAGGGTACCCATGTTTACGGATTTAGGGTTGTACCTTGTAAATTCCTTGATAATTTGTGTGAGATTGAGGGCATTGATTGTAGGATGGCCGGGGTGTTAAGCATATCCCAGTTTAGGTCACCAAGCAGTACGAACTCTGAGGATAGATGGGGGGCAAGCAATTCACATATGATGTCCAGGGCACAACTGGGGGCTGAGGGGGGAACCCGATCAAACATCTCTGGAGAGACCTGAAAATAGCTGTGCAGTGACGTCCAACCTGACAGAGCTTGAGAGGATCTGCAGAGAATAATGGTTGAAACTCCCCAAATACGGGTGTGCCAAGCTTGTAGCGTAATACCAAAGAAGATTTAAGGCTGTAATCGCTGCCAAATGTTCTTCAAAAAAGTACTGAGTAAAGTGTCTGAATACTTTCAGTTTTTTATTTTTTATAAATTAGCAAAAATGTCTAAAAGCTTGTTTTGCTTTGTCATTATGGGGTATTGTGTGTAGATTTAACAAAACAATTTAACCAATTTTAGAATAAGGCTGTAACGTAACAAAATGTGGAAAAAGTCAAGGGGTCAGAATACTTTCCAAATGCACTGTATACATGTTCACGAGAGTCTCATCTTTGCACAGTGGATCATATTAGTGTGTAGCCCAAACGGTTCGGATGCTACAGACAGAAGTTGGCAGATCGGCTTCAGACGAGTCTCCTGACACTTGTGAAGGCCGTAGAGCAAAACGGAGAACACCATCGTGTTCGTGAGAGTCTCATAGAGGGGTCATAATAGTTTGTAGGTCAAACCGTTCGGACGCTACAGACGATTGTTTTGAAAAGACCGACTTTCGGGATGTCTCATGGTCTGACAAACACCACTCTAGCTCTGTCACCGTTCGCCGCAAATGCGGAAGTGCAATGTAGGCGGATGCGGTGGATTGAGATGCATCCAATGCAAAAAGATATCTCTACCTTATTTAATTTTTTGCTAATTACCTTTCCACGGGGGCGCGGACATCGACCTTTGGTGGGTTAATTATATTCCCCAAATGTTACCTACAATTTCTTATTACGTTAAATATTATTAGCCGCTATCGGTAGCGACTGTAAGTAATAACCACACACATTTAACTGCCAATTTAGGGTTAGTTCCCTTCAGTTGGTACTTGTAGACCTACTCTGCATTTCGTATCATTCCATTCCCTTGTTTGGTTTAGCCTACCTTTATTTGTTTCCTCTGTAAACACTGTCCATGTCATTGTTGCTGAGGGTTGCTAGCAATAGTGGCTAGTATTTAATTACAAGTTTATTATTATTATTATGACTGAATAGCAAATACTGAAAAGTGCTTAAATCAAAACGCATATAAAAAGGCATAGATTTCCTAAGTCTGAATCGGCCCCAAAGTGAAGTAATCAGGGAAACAAAGTGAATAATTCCCTCACAGGCTTACAAACCTGCATTGGCAGCCGGTCCAGAGGGACAGAGTTGGAGGTGACTCAGTCTGTCTATCTGTCTGTCTTTGTGTGAGAGACCCAGATTTTACCTCTTGAGACCAAACCAAGAGCTCATGCCTTGAGACCCAGACCACTGTACCAAGACCATTTCTGGAGTCAGTTGAGATATAGAGATTAAAGAGCGCTTGAATAAAAAACCCAAAGCACTCCTCCAAGATCCAAATCTCATTCTAAATTGCATTTCCTAAAGACGAGGATTTAAGTCAAAGCAAATATCCTTGTTTCTTATAAACAGAAAAACCTTGCCATAACTTTTCCTGAAATGTAAAGTCACATCTCCCACGGTGAAGGCAGTGGAGGGAATCAACACTCTATGCAATGTCAACATTGTGAGTTTCCTGTTTCTAGGCAACAATTTAACATATCTTTGTTTATTTGGAAGATACGTTTATTTTTAAGGACAGGGATTACAAATCAAGACTAACATCTACTACATTATACATTTAGGTTGTTTTCCACACTTGGTTAGAATTTCTCTTAAAAATACACAATGTGTAATGTGAGTAGAAGGAAGAAGGGTAGAAGAAAGAAGGGTAGAAGGAAGTGTAAGTGTAATAGGGATAGAAGGAAGAGAGCAACTTTCTGGAATGAAACGCAGCCCTCAATGTTGGCAATACAGTATGAATGAAACACAGTACGTTTAAGACCAGTATTGAGTATTTAGTATTTTATTAGGATCCCCAAGGCAGCGGCCACTCTTCCTGGGGTCCAAACAGGAAACAAAACACAACAAATAAAATACATAATATACATAACACTACATGCAAAATACCATACAAAATATATAAAAATGTCTGTGTCTCTTCACAGTCCCCGTCGTGTTTTTTAAATCTGTTTTTATTGCTAGCTTGAGTTACCTAGGGTGGCAGAGTTCCATGTAGTCATGGCTCTATTTAATACTGTGCATTTCCCAGCCTCTGTTCTGGACCTGGGGACTGTAAAGAGACCTCTGGCTGCATGTATTTTGTGGTACCGATGAGTGTCTGAACTGTGTGCCAACTGCTTGAACAGACAGTTCGGTACCTTTAACCCATCAACACCTTGCTCAAAGACCAATAGTTATTCTACCTTCTATTCTTTTGGCCAATCGCCTTATGATTTTCTACATGTGATTTCTCTTCACACTTAAGTTAGCTTACATGTTATTTAGATATTAATCCTGTTTAGAACAATATTCAAGCAGGATACGTACGTTTTCTATGTACAGTGTTGGTCAAGTATTGTATTGTTCACTATTCGACTAGGAAATATCGGTTAGACTCTGTTGTGCATTTATATTGCCTTTTAGTCTGAGCTGCTCCAATAATTTCATTTTTCTGCATTGTTACAGTTTTACACTGTTTCAACTATAAAACTGTAGGTTTATGGAAAGCCTTTCCCTTGTCTGGTTCTTGATTGGAGTTTGGCTGGCTGTCAAATTATGGTTGCATACACCTTAAGGAGGACAGTCCAATAGTGATGCAGTCAACTTTGAGCCAGGAGAGATTGGCATGCATACCACTGACATTCGCCCTCTGTGAAGAAGTGCAATATGTGCTGCTCTGTTCTACATCAAATGCAATTTCCGTATGTTCTTCTTTGCACTTCTCATGACCATACAAATGGGCAGTAGTCCAGGTGCAACAAAACTAGGGCCTGTAGGACCTGCCTGGTTGATCTAGATGTAAAAACAAAACAAACAAAAAGAAAAGCTGAGCAACGCCTTATCATGAACAGACCTCTTCCCATTTAACAATCATTGAGTCTATATGTTTTGACCATGACAGCTTGCTATATAGGGTTACACCTAGCAGTTATATCTTCTCAACCTGCTCAAACACCACATTATTCAGTAATAGATCTATACTGAACAAAAATATAAATGCAACATGCAACAATTTCAAAGAATTAAACTGAGTTACAGTTCATATAAGGAAATCAGTAAATTGAAATAAATTCATTAGGCCCTAATCTATGGATTTCACATGACTGGGAATACAGATATGCATCTGTTGGTCACAGATACCTTAAAAAAAAGTAGAAGCGTGGATCAGAAAACCAGTCAGTATCTGGTGTGACCACCATTTGCCTCAAGCAGTGCAACACATCTTCGCATGGAGTTGATCGGGCTGTTTGTGGCCTGTGCAATGTTGTCCCACTCCTATTCAATGCCTGTATGAAGTTGATGGATATTGGCGGGAACTGGAACACGCTGACATGTCTGGTGAGTATGCAGGCCATGGAAGAACTGGGACATTTTCAGCTTCCAGAAATTGTGTACAGATCCTTGTCACATGGGGCCAAGCATTATCATGCTGAAACATGAGATGATGGCGGCGGATGAATGGCATGACAATGGGCCTCAGGATCTCATCACGGTATCTCTGTGCGTTGAAATTGCCATCGATAAAATGCAATTGTGCTCGTTGTCCGTAGCTTATGCCTGCCCATACCATAACCTCACCGCCACCATGTGGCACTCTGTTCACAACATTGACATCAGCAAACCGCTCGCCCACACAACGCCATACAAGTGGTCTGCAGTTGTGAGGCCAGTTGAACATACTGCCAAATTTTCTAAAACGACGTTGGAGGTGGCTTATGGTTTTGAAATTAACATTCAGTTATCTGGCAACAGCTCTGGTGGACATTCCTGCAGTCAGCATGCCAATTGCACACTCCCTCAAAACATGAGACATCTGTGGGATTGTGTTGTGTGACAAAACTGGCCTTTTATTGTCCATAGCACAAGGTGCACCTGTATAATGATCATGCTGTTTAATCAGCTTCTTGATATGCCACACCTGTCAGGTGGATGGATTATCTTGGAAAAGGAGAAATGCTCACTAAAAGGGATGTAAACAAATTTGTGGACAAAATTTCAGAGAAATACGCTTTTTGTGCGTATGGAAAATTTCTGGGATCTTTTATTTCAGCTCATGAAACATGGGGCCAACACTTTACATGGTGCGTTTATCTTTTTGTTCAGTGTAGATGAGGTTTAGGGTTGAGTGAGTGATTTGTCCAAAAAATTATGCTTTTAGTTTTGAAATATTTAGCATCAGCCTATTGCTAGTTATCCATTCTTAAACTGACTGAAGCTCTGTTAAGGGTGTCAGTTATTTATTTGACTGTCGTAGCAGACTTGTATATGGGTGTCGTCTTCAGCGTACATGGACACACAGGCTTTATTCATGAACAGTGGAAGGTCATTAGTAAAAACAGAAAACAATAATGGCCAAAGCCGGCTGCCCTGCAGTACACCACAATCAACTGAATTTGTATTAGAGAGACTTCCATTAAAGAACACCCTATGTAGGGCTCGTGCGGTGACCGTGTTACTGCCACACCGGCAGTCTTGAGTCATGACCACAGTCAAAGTCCATGTCACCATTGAGTCACAGTAATCTCCTCTTTAGCACTCTGGACATGCATTGGTAGGACCCAGTTCGCTAACAACCATCAGGTCGCCAATGGCCTGGTACTGAGTGCTCTATTGTCCCTCTAACCACTCTGACATCAATGCAATTGAAATTCACATCAAACACTTATCACCAAAAGAGTATCATTCTTTTAAAACTCACCGTTAGGCTACATTTTTTGACCTCACTGTGATGGTCAATTTGAAGAAAGAAGTTCAACAACAGATTGAAGCAGTGGAAAACACGGTCATTGTGGATGTTGTTTCAAAGCCAAACACAACAAAATGGACACCGATTTCTTAGGCAATGATTAATTCAAAGCATTTAAGATGCTGCATGTAGAACACCCATACATGTATTGGAGCTTATGCATAAGCATACAGTGCATTCTGAAAGTATTCAAACCACTTCCCTTTTTCCACATTTTGTTACGTTACAGCCTTATTCTAAAATTGATTAAATTATATTTTTCCCTCATCAATCTACACACAATAATGACAAAGCGAAAACAGGTTTTTAGAAATGTTTGCATTTCTGTAACCAAATGAGGACATTGATCAATGGTCATAAGTCTGCATAAGTTTAATTTCTGATGAAACATGAGTGACCCAGTGATGTAGATCAGCCTTTTTTATAACTCTCAGTTTTACATTGAGTGATTAATCTTATGCTATACAAATTACAATTTCATTGTCTAAATTAATCCAATTGTAACTTGGACTTCTTGCACCCGTTACTGAAATGGTTATTCCAGTTTAGATGGTTTAGGGAGTCTAATACCTTAGACTTCCCAACCCGGCAGTCATTCAGAATACAGGTTGCAGGTGAATAAAAATTCCAAATGTTAGATATCCCCACTCTGGCTGGATTTCGATATGAATAACACATCACTTTTCAAGCCAGCATAATGTAACCATGAGTTTCAAGCCACTGTATTAGAGTAAACCTAGGCCCTTAAAATAAGGCCTTATTAAATAGTTGTATTGTTTTGAATAATTTTAATCATGACATATTCGCTTAGGATCTCACTTGGTGAAGGCCACAGAAGAAAACTGCAACAACCATGTCTAGGTCACTAACAAATACAGTCATGAGTGTTAACTCTGTAATTAAACAGAAAGGCAAGGCACCTGGGAAATATGAAAATAAGGCTTTACACTAAACAGTGTGTTAATTTAACACTGAAAAGTGTGGACCAGTATAGACACTGGACCAATGTTAAATGTAACACTATCGGTGTTGATTTAACACTGGAGAATTTGCTATGAAGAGGAATAAAATACACAAGAATTTAGCTATCTGCAGGGAGCACCAGTACCAGATTGATGTACAAGGGTATGAGGTATTTGAGGTAGATATGTACAGTGCCTTGCAAAAGTATTCATCACCCTTGGCGTTTTTCCTATTTTGTTGCATTACAACCTGTAATTTAAATTGATTTTTATTTGGATTTCGTGTAATGGACATACACACAATAGTCCAAATTGATGAAGTGAAATGAAAAAAATAACTTGTTTCAAAAAATTATAAAAAATAACTAACGTTAAAGTGGTGCGTGCAAATGTATTCACCCCCTTTGCAATGAAGCCCCTAAATAAGATCTGGTGCAACCAATTACCTTCAGAAGTCACATAATTAGTTAAATAAAGTCCACCTGTGTGCAATCTAAGTGTCACATGATCTGTGACATGATCTCAGAATATATATACACCTGTTCTGAAAGGCCCCAGAGTCTGCAACACCACTAAGCAAGGGGCACCACCAAGCAAGCGGCACCATGAAGACCAAGGAGCTCTCCAAACAGGTCAGGGACAAAGTTGTGGAGAAGTACAGATCAGGGTTGGGTTATAAAAAAATATCCGAAACTTTGAACATCCCACGGAGCATCATTAAATCCATTATTAAAAAATTGAAAGAATATGGCAGCACAACAAACCTGCCAAGAGAGGGCCGCCCACCAAAACTCACGGACCAGGCAAGGAGGGCATTAATCAGAGAGGCAACAAAGAAACCAAATATGTTTTTCATCGGCAAGGACTGGGAAACTGGTCAGAATTGAAGGAATGATGGGATGGTGCTAAATACAGGGACATTCTTGAGGGAAACCTGTTTCAGTCTTCCAGAGATTTGAGACTGGAACGGAGGGTCACCTTCCAGCAGGACAATGACCCTAAGCATACTGCTAAAGCAACACTTGAGTGGTTTAAGGGGAAACATTTAAATGTCTTGGAATGGCCTTGTCAAAGCCCAGACCTCAATCCAATTGAGAATCTGTGGTATGACTTAAAGATTGCTTTACACCAGCGGAACCCATCCAACTTATAATAATAATAATATAATAATATGCCATTTAGCAGACTCTTTTATCCAAAGCGACTTACAGTCATGCGTGCATACATTTTCTTTTTTGTGTATTGGTGTTCCCGGGGATCGAACCCACTACCTTGGCGTTACAAGCGCCGTGCTCTACCAGCTGAGCTACAGAGGACCACAACTTGACTAGCCGGTGCCCCTGCACATTGAATCTGCACCAGTACCCCCCTGTATATAGCCTCCCTACTGTTATTTTATTTTACTGCTGCTCTTTAGTTATTTGCTTTACACTTTTTTTATTTGTTTTACTTTGCATTGTTGGTTACGGGCTTGTAAGTAAGCATTTCACTGTAATGTCTACACCTGTTGTATTGGGCGCATGTGGTAAATACAATTTGATTTGATTTGATTTGAAGGAGCTGGAGCAGTTTTGCCTTGAAGACTGGACAAAAATCCCAGTGGCGAGATGTGCCAAGCTTATAGAGACATAACCCAAGAGACTTGCAGCTGTAATTGCTGCAAAAGGTGGCTCTACAAAGTATTGACTTTGGGGGGTGAATAGTTATGCACGCTCAAGTTTTCTGTTTTTTTCACAAGTACAAATATTTTGCGTCTTCAAAGTGGTAGGCATGTTGTGTAAAACAAATGATACAAACCCCAAAAAAATTCATTTAAATTCTAGGTTGTAATTCAACAAAATAGGAAAAATGCCAAGGGGGGTGAATACTTTCGCAAGCCATTGTATATGAAGGCAGGGTAAAGCAACTAAGCTTCAGGGTAGAGAATAATCAAAGTAAAATAAAGAACAGATTAGCAGCAGCATATGATGAGTGTAAAAGTGTGTGTGTGTGTATGTGTGTGTATTTGTGCTTGTGTTGTGTCCGTATGTAGTGAATGTGTTTGGGTTTTGTGTGAGAGTGTCAGTGTCAGTGTGTGTGTGTGTGTGTGTGTGTGTGTATAGTCTTGTGAGTGTGCATAGAGTCAGTGCATGACAGGGTCAGTGCAGGTAGTCCGGGTAACCAGTTAATTAAGTATTTAGCAGTCTTATGGCTATTTAGCAGTCTTATGGCTTGGGGGTAGAAGCTGTCTCGGAGCTTGGTGGTCTGAGAACTGATGCTCCAGTACAGTGTTTTACTCAATTATTTCGATCACTTGTGAGCTCACCTGTGATGTGATAAATTGTAAATAGTAATTGCTATTAGCTAATTCATATTATGGTTTCTGTCAGCCGAGAGTTAGCTAAATAAGACCGCTTGCGTTAGCTCACTCTTTTCTCAGTCAGCGCTAGGACTAACGTAATCTACATTTTCTGATTTGGATGATAATTGTGTTATGCTGTTGCTACTTCTGTAAACGTCTGAACATCTGCATCCAAAAATAAAGTGCTCAAATTGAGAACATACAGTTGTAAAGACTGTGTTTGTGCAAAATGTTTATGTGAAAAAACAGTGTGGCCAGCTCTGGGAAGAAGGGGGAGAAGAAAAAGAGAGAAAAGGGACAGATGTAGGGTTCTTCTTCATTATATAAGTGTTTATAAGTGTTTATTAGTAATTATGTCTTATGAGCAGCTGAAAAACAATGAAAATGTAGTTTTTTCCTGTGTTTGAGGAAGGGGAAGAGTGGACCCAAAGGTCCCCAGTTTGAATCCCCCCTTAGCCAGAAATAAAATCTCTTAACAACCGCTCTCATTTCCAAAAGTGATGTTATTATTCACATTGGTGAATTTAAAATGACCTGAGATAATACATTGATTGTCGTAGCATAATTATCACATATAGAAGTGTTGTTCTGATGAGGTTACCTTGTTACTTTGGCACATGTACCAGCACTTACTGGTTTCCCTTTCTGGTTTCCCAGGTCTAAGGCATTCATTTGGAAGGTTCATTATGAAAAGGCCACCTCAACAGGAGAGTGAATGGAAAGATCAGAGAAGGTTGACGGGGTTTAACCACTCAAATACAGACACACACACATTATCTCACACACACAAACACACACACGCACACACACACAGGTAATAAAACCAAACACCCTCCCTTGTCGATACCTTTATCAGGACAGGATGTGTGGAGTAACATTTTGATGAGTGTTTTTTATCTTTCCATTTACCACAGTCCAGTGAGAAAGGAGGATAGACACTGATTAATATCTGACAATTACCTGACTAACACACACGCACACAAACACACAGACACACAGCAAGCCTGTATTGTCATGCTGTTACTAACAGCATGACAGTAGTTATCAGCTCGGCCAGATCACTAATATTTAAATTTCCCCTCATCAACGGTAAAGCTGAGACTTTCATGAGGCCAGTCTAAAAAGGAATGGATTCTCAGAAATATGAATTCTTGCTAAATTTCATATTGTTTATACTTAGTAACATCCCTATCTAGCCTGTGTGTGTGTGAGTGTGTGTGTCATTGATTATGAACTTGTTGACTGGCAGTTTGCGTCATTTTAAGGGGTCCTTATTATAGTTTAATTACATAAGTAAATGCAGTCTAATTACAGAGGTGTAACAACGAATGCTTGTTACCATGCTTGTTACGAATGTTAAAGTTTCCGATAGCATCCTAACACACCCAGGGCCGGACTACCGACCTCTGCGTGCCTGTTCAGTAATCCGGCCCTAAACACACTATATTTCAGCCTGCACAAACCACATGATAAGTGTGAGTCAATTGAAAACTGACCACCTTTTGAAACAACTCTGCAATAAAAGGTTCTGGAGTCGATGCCCAGGCCCAGGTTAAGCTTTCATTTCAAATGCATGGAAGCTTATGAGCGCAATGGCAAAAACAGGGGTTTACATATATATATTTGTTTATGTTAAATCATTTAATGGTGCATTTGACATGGATAGCAGCAGTAGTAAAGGAAGGTGAAGCTTGACAATGGGTCAATTACTTTATTAACCATAAATTAATACACAGTTATGCTTAAAATTGTGAAAGTCATTCAGTGCTTGACAAATTGTGAGCTTGGTTGAATAATGGTTTATAAATGCACTTAAAATGGTCATAAGATGAACTGTTATTTCATCATGTAACCACAGAGGGGAAATGATTAGTTACCTGTAGAGCCAGGGAGTTTCAAGGTTGAAAAACATTCTCAGTTTTGGATGGGATACAGTGGTGCACTTAATTATCCCAGGAATTAATAGAAGCTCCCTATCTGCTTTAGTATAAGCTACATTTATTCTTTCTAAACACATTTCCGTTTGCTGGCAATCTCAATTCCTGCAAATTTTTCTGAAAACTAAACTTTCATAAGTTGATGAAGCAAACGGTATGGAGAACTAAACCGCAAACCAATCAAAATTAGTTTAATCTTTACGTGACCTGGACTCTGCCAATTATCTTGGTCAAATCAGGATGTAAATAAACTCAGAGATGAAGGAATGGACACTTTGTCAAGGGCTGAGGTAAATGTGGTGTGGGAGTCAGGCGCAGGACACCGAAGCTTAGTCCAACAATGTTTACTAGTGCAACACAAGGCACAATACAATCAACGGCCTCAACATAAAACAGAGGCGAACGATTACGCAAACTGTGCGTAAACCACAAAACAACAAACAGAGAAAACACGCAGCACTAACGGACAGGCGAATAACAACACACAAACTAACCAACACAAAACAGGCAACTTATAGGACACATAATCAGACACAAACGGACACAGGTGCAATAGACAGACAAAAGCAATCAAACACTGAAACATCTAACGGTGGCAGCTAGTACTCCGGGGACGGCGAACGCCGAAGCCTGCCCGAGCAAGGAGGAGGAGCAGCCTCGGCAGAATCCGTGACAGTACCCCCCCCTTGACGCGCGGCTCCCGTGCGCCGACCCCGGCCTCGGGGACGACCAGGAGGACGCGGAGCCGGGCGCGTGGGATGACCACGGTGGAACTCAGTCAGGAGAGATGGATCTAGGATATCCCTCCTAGGCACCCAGCACCGTTCCTCCGGACCGTACCCCTCCCACTCCACGAGATACTGGAGACCCCCCATCCGACGTCTCGAGTCCAAGATGGTCCTGACCGTGTACGCCGGAGCTCCCTCGATGTCCAGAGGGGGCGGAGGGGTCTCTCCTATCTCACCTTCCTGGAGTGGACCAGCTACCACCGGCCTGAGAAGAGACACATGGAACGAGGGGTTAATATTCTTATAATCAATAGGCAGTTGTAACCTGTAACACACCTCGTTCAATCTCCTCAGGACTTTAAAGGGCCCCACAAACCGCCGACCCAGCTTCCGGCAGGGCAGGCGGAGGGGCAGGTTTCGAGTCGAGAGCCAGACTCGATCTCCCGGTGCGTACACGGACCCTCACTGCGGTGGCGATCGGCGCTCGCCTTCTGTCGACGGATGGCCCGCTGCAGATGGACATGAGCAGCGTTCCACGTCTCCTCCGAGCGCCGAATCCATTCGTCCACCGCAGGGGCCTCGATCTGGCTCTCGTGCCATGGTGCCAGAACCGGCTGATACCCCAACACACACTGGAAAGGGGTTAGATTAGTGGAGGAGTGGCGGAGAGAGTTCTGTGCCATCTCTGGCCAGGGGATATACCTTGACCACTCCTCCGGCCGGCCCTGGCAATAGGACCTCAGAAACCTACCCACATCCTGGTTGACTCGTTCTACCTGCCCATTGCTCTCTGGGTGGTAACCCGAGGTAAGGCTCACTGAGACCCCCAAGCGTTCCATGAACGCCCCCCAGACTCTGGAGGTGAACTGGGGACCTCGGTCAGACACTATATCCTCGGGCACCCCATAGTGCCGGAAAACGTGGGTAAATAGGGCCTCAGCGGTCTGTAGGGCAGTAGGGAGACCCGGCATTGGGAGGAGACGACAGGCCTTAGAAAACCGATCCACAACGACCAAAATAGTGGTATTCCCCTGGGAGGGGGGAAGGTCTGTCACAAAATCCACCGAGAGGTGGGACCATGGTCGTTGTGGAACGGGCAGGGGATGTAACTTTCCCCTGGGCAAATGTCTAGGCGCCTTACACTGGGCGCACACCGAGCAGGAGGAGACATAAACCCTCAAATCCCTAGCTAACGTTGGCCACCAGTATTTCACGCTAAGGCAGTGCACTGTCCGGCCAATACCTGGATGTCCAGAGGAGGGTGAAATATGAGCCCAATAAATAAGGCGGTCACGAACCTCGAGCGGAACGTACGTCCGCCCCACCGGACACTCTGGGGGAGTAGGGTCGGTTCGCAGTGCCCGCTCGATCTCCGCATCGACCTCCCACACCACCGGAGCCACCAGACAAGACTCCGGCAGTATGGGAGTAGGCTCAATGGACCTCTCCTCTGCGTCATACCGCCGGGACAAGGCGTCTGCCTTACCGTTCTGGGACCCTGGGATGTATGTGATCTTAAAAACAAACCGGGTCAGGAACATGTTCCACCTAGCCTGACGAGGGTTCAATCTCCTAGCTGCCCGGATGTACTCCAGGTTACGGTGGTCAGTCAGAATGAGGAAAGGGTGTTGAGCCCCCTCAAGCCAATGCCTCCACACCTTTAGAGCCTGGACTACAGCTAACAGCTCCCTGTCCCCTACGTCATAATTGCGCTCCGCCGAGCTGAGCTTCTTAGAATAGAACGCACAGGGGCGGAGTTTAGGTGGCGTGCCGGACCGTTGCGACAGGACTGCCCCAATACCGGCCTCGGACGCGTCTACCTCAACTTGGAATGGTAAAGCGGGGTCCGGATGCGCCAGCACCGGAGCCGAAGTGAACAGGTTCTTAAGTTTATCAAATGCCCTGTCCGCCTCAGCTGACCACTGCAAACGCACCGGACCCCCCTTTAGCAGGGACGTAATGGGAGCTGCCACCTGTCCAAAGCCCCGGATTGTTATGATTTAACTGGATAGAACCCAAATGCAGACAAGTACACCAAGCCAGAGAAGTTTTAACAGGTTTATTATAATGTTCAATAGTCCAGGTTTCCAATAAATGGGGAAGAGCAAGTCCAGGTTACAGGGAGGGTACAGATCCAGGTCAGGGCAGGTGTGGTACCGTAATGTCCTAGTGTCCGTGGTGAGTCCAAAGGAGAGGCCCGATAGTGGAGAGCAGGATGGTGGTGGCAGGAGTGAAGCGGAGGCAGGAGTCAGGTTCCAAATATCTGTGGCACAGGAGAAAAAGTAAATAAACAGTCCAAAAAAACACAAGAGCGAAAACAGACAGGTTGAGTCGGCAGCGAGACTAACATGGTTGTCTTGACTATGATCTGACGATGAGTGGAAAGTTTGACCCGGGTCTTAAAGGCTGAGGTGAATGAGCTGCAGCTGGAACCCTGACTCCCGCACACCAGACTTCACTCCTGCAATCAAGGACAGACAGAGGGGAGGGGGAGAGCGAGAGAGAGAGCTACCTAGCAGCAGTAGGCCTAACAGTACCCCCCTCTACGGACGCCACCTGGCGGCCGACAGGGTTTATCAGGATGTAACCTATGAAACTCACGAACCAGAGCAGGATCCACAATGAAGCTCCTGGGCACCCAGGAACGTTCCTCAGGACCATAACCCTCCCAATCCACCAGGTACTGGAAACCACGACCCCGGCGGCGAACATCCAGAAGTCGCCGGACAGTGTAGACCGGACCCCCACCCACGATCTTGGGCGGAGGAGGGGGACGAGAGGGCGGGCACAAAGGGCTAACCGACACAGGCTTAATCTGGGAAACATGAAAGGTGGAATGAACCCGTGGGGAGGCAGGAAGCTGTAGCTTAACCGCGCAGGGGTTAACAATAGACAGTATCTTGAACGGTCCTATAAAACGAGGCGCCATCTTCTTCGACTCCACCTTCAATGGAAGGTCCCGTGACTTCAGCCATACCTCTTGACCAGGAGAGTAACCGGGAGCCTGGGACCGGTGACGGTTGGCTTGCCTCTGCATGTACGCCGAAGCTCGGGACAGAGCTACCCTGGCCTTCCTCCAGACCTTGCAGCAGCGGCGCATGTGGGACTGCACCGAGGGTACCGCAAGTTCCCTCTCTTGGGAAGGGAACAGGGAGGTTGATAACCCAGAGCACACAGAAAAGGAGACAAACCAGAGGAAGCGTTAGTCAAGGTGTTATGAGCATATTCCACCCAGGGGAGCATGGAGCTCCATGACCCAGGGTTAGACCCAGTGACACAGCGAAGTGCGGTCTCCATCTCCTGGTTCGCTCTCTCGGCTTGCCCGTTGGTCTGGGGGTGATATCCAGAGGACAGGCTGGATGTAATGCCCAAAGCTTTACAGAAAGCTTTCCACACCTGGGAGACAAACTGGGGACCCCTGTCAGAGACAATATCCGTGGGTAGACCATGAGAGCGGAACACATGTTCAACCAAAATATCAGCCGTCTCTCTGGCAGTGGGCAGTTTAGGTAGGGCCAAAAAATGAGCGAACTTAGAAAAACGATCAATCACCGTAAGAATGACAGTCTTACCAGATGAGGGGGAAGTCCAGTGACAAAATCCATAGCGATATGCGACCAGGGCCGGCTGGGTATAGGTAGAGGTCGTAGATGACCAGCGCTGGCCTGGGTGGAGTTTTTACTTCGTGCACATACCGTACAAGCAGCAATGAAGGCTCGAGTGTCCGCCTCCATCGTGGCCCACCAGAACTTCCGTCGCACAAAGTCAAGGGTCTGCGAAACTCCAGGGTGACAGGTAAGGGGAGACGAGTGAGCCCACTGAAGTACCTGGGAGCGAGCAGACTCAGGGACAAACATCCGGTTAGGAGGACCCCTCCCAGGGTCAGCTTGATGATGTTGAGCCTGTCTAACAATTCCCTCGATGTCACATGTGATGACTGCAATACTGCAGGTAGGAGGCAAAATGGGTTCAGGGTTACTACCAGTATCAACAGCCGAATGAACACGAGACAGGGCGTCAGGCTTGACGTTGCGTGACCCAGGACGGTAAGACAGAGAAAAATTGAATCTCCCAAAAATAGTGCCCACCTGGCTTGACGGGGGTTGAGCTGCTTCGCTGACTGGAGGTAAGCCAGATTCTTATGATCCGTCCAAACGATGAAGGGTTGTTCCGCCCCCTCCAACCAATGTCGCCACTCCTCGAGAGCCAGCTTAACGGCGAGCAGTTCACGATTTCCAACATCATAATTCCTCTCTGCCTGAGAAAGTTTCCTTGAGAGAAAAGCACAGGGATGTAGTTTGTTATCTTCAGGAGAACGTTGTGACAACACTGCACCTACCCCAGTGTC
Organism: Coregonus clupeaformis; assembly: GCF_020615455.1. Classification (NCBI taxonomy): domain Eukaryota; kingdom Metazoa; phylum Chordata; class Actinopteri; order Salmoniformes; family Salmonidae; genus Coregonus; species Coregonus clupeaformis. Next base: position 15,846,911 of record NC_059205.1, read on the forward strand.
GGATGCATCCACCTCCACGACAAACTGGCGGTCGGGGTCGGCTGCATCAGAATGGGAGCCGAGGCGAAGCGATGTTTCAGTTCTTCGAACGCTGATTCGGCCCCTTCATTCCAAGCGAACGGTCGTGAGATGGAGGTGAGAGCGGTGAGTGGCGCCGCAATGCGGCTGTAGTCCTTGATGAACCTCCTATAGAAGTTCGCAAACCCCAGGAATCGTTGAAGTTGTTTTGCGGGTAGAGGGAGCTGGCCAGTCCGTGACAGCAGAGATCTTAGCTGGGTCCATCCGCAGCTCCCCCTGAGCTATGATGTAACCCAAAAAGAGGTCTCAGACACATGAAATTCACATTTCTCCATCTTCACAAACAGTTTGTTCTCCAACAACCTTTGCAACACCTGGCGCACATGCAGTTCATGTTCCTGGGAGGACTCTGAGAAAATCAAGATATCATCCAGATAGACAAAAACAAACCGATTCAACATGTCCCGAAGGACATCATTGACTAGTGCCTGAAAAACAGCAGGGGCATTAGACAACCCAAAAGGCATAACCCGATACTCAAAATGTCCCAAGGGTGTGTTGAAGGCAGTCTTCCATTCATCACCCTTACGAATGCGCACCAGGTGATACGCATTTCGTAGATCCAGTTTCGTAAAGATGGTAGCACCATGAAGGAGGGGAAAAGCAGAATTAATCAAAGGCAGAGAATACTTGTTCTTAATGGTGATGTTGTTAAGTCCACGGTAATCAATACAGGGTCTGAGGGTCTTATCCTTCTTAGCAACAAAAAAGAATCCCGCTCCTACAGGTGACGAGGAAGGACGCATAATACCTGCCGCCAAGGAGTCCCGAATGTAGTTCTCCATAGCCTCCGTCTCCGGCCGGGAGAGATTGTACAGGCGACTGCTGGGGAGCGGGGCTCCTGGCTGGAGGTCAATGGCGCAGTCGTAAGGCCGGTGAGGAGGAAGAGAAGTAGCTCTGTGTTTGCAGAAAACGGATGCCAGGTCATGATACACGTCAGGAACAGCAGAAAGATCCATGGACTCCAGTGGAGGTTGAGGCACAGTACTGGCAGGAGTCTGAGCAGAACACAAACAATTCACATGACAAAATGTGCTCCATGAAACAATGCTACCTGTCACCCAATCAATGTGTGGATTGTGTTTTATGAGCCAGGGGATACCAAGGACCAGGGGGAGTCTGTGGGCAGTCGATAATATGGAATTGAATGTTCTCCTGATGATTTCCCGACACTCTAAGACAAACAGGAACAGTCTGATGGGTAATGCGGGTCAACAATTGTCCATTTAGACCCTTAGCCTGCAGCGGACAGTCCATAGGAACGGTCTCCAAATCCATTTGTTGAGCCCACTCTCTATCCAAAAGCTTTCGTCGGCACCAGAGTCAATCAGCGCACTAACAGAGAAATTCTGGGACTGCCACTGGAGGGATGCCTGGAGCAGAATGCGGGGAGAAGAGGAAGAATCCGCTGCTCGGCTCACCAAAACTTATCCCATAAATGATGAGCCGGCCCTTTTCCCGGACGAACTGGGCAGGAAGGAACGAAATGACCAGCTTCTCCACAATACAGGCAGACCCGAGCCTGAATACGACGTGCACGCTCCTCTGAGGACAACCGTGCCCGACCCACCTCCATGGCTTCGGGTTCAGTGCTCCTCGTATCGACTCGGGAAGACACGGCTCTCTCCGTAGGGGACGATGCAGGGAGGAGTTTGTTGATGACAGACAGGTTGCTTGGAACTAACACTCCTCTCCCGGCGGCGCTCCCGAATCCGATTATCCAACCTGATAGTGAGTGAAATAAGATTATCCAGCGTAGGCGATTCATCATATGACACCAATTCATCTTTTAAAATCTCAGACAAAGCATTGATGAACACTCCTTGTAATGCCTCGTCATTCCAACCACTCACTGCTGCTAAAGTCCGAAACTCCACTGCCATCTCCGCCACACTACGAGCCCCCTGCCGAAGAGAAAACAACCGTTTCGCAGCCTCCTTGCCTCGTACGGGGTGGTCAAAACCTTCCTCATCTCCGTGGTGAAGGCCACGTAAGCGTTGCAAATGTCCGACTGACTCTCCCAGACCGCGGATCCCCAGGCACGAGCGGAACCGCTAGTAGAGTTGATAAGGTAGGCAATACGGGCTCTTTCTGAGGCGTAGGTGAGGGGCTGTTGTTCAAACACTAACGAGCATTGAGTCAAAAAATCGCCACAGGTTCCCATGTTCCCGTCATAGCGCTCTGGAGCAGGAACAAAAGGCTCTCTGATCTGGGCTGAAGGGGTAGTAAGGGCAGACACTTGATTGGTGAGTAATTGAACCTGATTAAGCAGCACCTGACTGTCCTCAGCAATCGTCTTAAACAGGGTATCATGTTGGCCAAGTAGAATGCCCTGATTGGCTATGGCAGTCCAAATTTGAGTGCACTCTGGGGTGGTATCCGAGCTACTGTCTGCTGGGTTCATGTTGGTCAGATCATACTGTTATGATTTAACTGGATAGAACCCAAATGCAGACAAGTACACCAAGCCAGAGAAGTTTTAACAGGTTTATTATAATGTTCAATAGTCCAGGTTTCCAATAAATGGGGAAGAGCAAGTCCAGGTTACAGGGAGGGTACAGATCCAGGTCAGGGCAGGTGTGGTACCGTAATGTCCTAGTGTCCGTGGTGAGTCCAAAGGAGAGGCCCGATAGTGGAGAGCAGGATGGTGGTGGCAGGAGTGAAGCGGAGGCAGGAGTCAGGTTCCAAATATCTGTGGCACAGGAGAAAAAGTAAATAAACAGTCCAAAAAAACACAAGAGCGAAAACAGACAGGTTGAGTCGGCAGCGAGACTAACATGGTTGTCTTGACTATGATCTGACGATGAGTGGAAAGTTTGACCGGGTCTTAAAGGCTGAGGTGAATGAGCTGCAGCTGGAACCCTGACTCCCGCACACCAGACTTCACTCCTGCAATCAAGGACAGACAGAGGGGAGGGGGAGAGCAGAGAGAGAGAGCTACCTAGCAGCAGTAGGCCTAACACGGATAAACCTCCGGTAGTAATTAGCAAAACCCAAAAACTGCTGCACCTCTTTTACAGTGGTTGGAGTTTGCCAATTACGCCACGGCCGACACACGGTCAACCTCTATCTTCACACCAGATGCGGACAACCGATAACCCAAAAAAGGAGACGGACTCCTGGAAGAACAAGCATTTCTCTGCCTTGACATACAAGTCATGCTCCAACAGCCTCCCCTCAACACTCGGCGCACCAGGGCTACATGCTCGGCTCGAGTAGAAGAGTACACTAGGATGTCGTCGATGTATACTACCACACCCTGCCCATGCATGTCCCGGAAAATCTCGTCAACAAAGGATTGGAAGACTGAAGGAGCATTCATTAACCCGTATGGCATGACGAGATACTCGTAATGACCCGAGGTGGTGCTAAATGCTGTTTTCCATTCATCCCCCCTCCCTAATGCGCACCAGATTGTACGCGCTCCTGAGATCCAACTTTGTGAAGAACCGCTCCGCGTAATGACTCCGTCATAGTCGCAATCAGAGGAAGAGGGTAACTGTACTTAACCGTGATCTGATTGAGACTACGGTAATCAATACACGGGCGCAAACCCCCATCCTTCTTCTTCACAAAGAAGAAACTCGAGGAAACCGGGGAAGTGGAGGACCGTATGTATCCCTGTGCCAAGGACTCGGCTATGTAAGTCTCCATAGCCGCTGTCTCCTCTTGAGACAGGGGATACACACGGCTCCGCGGAAGTGCCGCTCCCGTTTGGAGATCTATCGCACAATCCCCCTGTCTATGAGGTGGTAGCCGTGTTGCCCTAGTTTTGCTGAACACAAGTGCTAAATCCTCATATTCAGGGGGAATGCGCATTGCGGGCACTTGGTTCGGACTCTCCACCGAGGTCGCCCCTAAGGAAACACCTAGACATCTCCCCTACACACTGGGCAGACCACTCCATAAGAGCCCTCTGTTGCCACGCAATGGTAGGATCATGGGCGCTTAACCAGGGAAGCCCCAGCACCACGGGATACGCAGGAGAGTCGATCAGATAAAACTGAATGATCTCCTCATGACCCCCTGCGTCGTCATCTTAAGTGGTGCTGTGACTTCTCTGATCAACCCCGACCCCAGCGGCCGGCTGTCTAGGGCATGAACAGGAAAGGGGGCTTCTACCGGCCGAAGGGGAATTCCTAACCTATAACAAAATTCACGATCAACAAAATTCCCAGCTGCGCCTGAATCTACTAGCACCTTATGCTGGGAATGAGGTGCCACCTGTGGAAATCTCACAGGTATACACAGGTGACCAACAGAGAGCTCTGGGTAAGTGGGGCGCCTACTCACCTGAAATGACTCCCCAGTGCGTGACCTGTTGTCCCCTCTCCCAGGAGACCCTCCCCAGCACCTAGCCGCAGTGTGTCCTCCACGGCCACAGTTGGTGCAGGGGACGGCCCCCTCGGGTTCTCTCTCCTCCTCTCCCTAGCGCCAGCACCCCCGAGCTCCATATGGTGTGTTGTTCTGTCAAGGGCTGAGGTAAATGTGGTGTGGGAGTCAGGCGCAGGACACCGAAGCTTAGTCCAACAAAGTTTACTAGTGCAACACAAGGCACAATACAATCAACGGCCTCAACATAAAACAGAGGCGAACGATTACGCAAACTGTGCGTAAACCACAAAACAACAAACAGAGAAAACACGCAGCACTAACGGACAGGCGAATAACAACACACAAACTAACCAACACAAAACAGGCAACTTATAGGACACATAATCAGACACAAACGGACACAGGTGCAATAGACAGACAAAAGCAATCAAACACTGAAACATCTAACGGTGGCAGCTAGTACTCCGGGGACGGCGAACGCCGAAGCCTGCCCGAGCAAGGAGGAGCAGCCTCGGCAGAATCCGTGACACACTTGACGTACCTTCAGGTTTTATGATCATATTGCATCATTTTGATATTGAAATATTATATAAAAGTTATTTGTGTATAGTCTATATGTAAGGAAGCCATTAAATGCGGTGTACTCAAGAGTGTGGATGAGATACAGGAAGTCGGGGAAAGATGAGGGCCTCCCACACATGTCAAATGCCGACTTCCAGTTACTGAGGAATTCGCCAGAGTTAGAGCACAATTTGCTACATAACGTTGCTGAATGTTATAAGTTGGTAACGTTAGGTTTGTTTGCTATTAGTAATAGTTAGCTAATGGGAGGGAACCTACCATGTGTAATGTAACCTTATATTCTATGTCAGAATACTATTCTCTCTAGGCCTACACGTTAATAGAGTTGATATCCACGGCCCCGCAGAAATTGAATTAGCATAATAAAAAATCCCCATACAAATCTGTCAGTTTAAGCTACAGATATCTGTTATTTTTTGCATTGGATGCGTCTCAATCTACCGCATCCGCCGATGTCGCACTTCCGTATCTGCGATGAAAGGTGACCGAGCTAGAGCGATGTTTGTCAGACCATGAGACATCCCGAAAATCAGTCTTCTCACAAAATCGTCTGTAGCGTCTGAATGGTTTGGTCTATAAAACTATTATGAGCCCTCTCAATGGCGATTTTAGCATGTAAATCTTGTGGGACACATGCCAGCAAAGCCACAACACAACACTAAACAATACATTATTTGCACTAGAACGGTGACAAACGGTGTCCACAAACTGTTAGGACCTACATAAACCTGTCCCAACAGCAGTCCCAACATTTTACCACTGCTACACCTGGCTATCAGCGGAGCCTTGTCTGGCAGCGAAACAGTATATTCAGCCTCATTTACTGCCTTTTAAAAAAACATAGCTGATATGGCTGACTTGTTTAAACAAATGTGGTTTCTAATGACAATTGAGATATAAAAACTATGGCATAAGGGGACGACAAGCAGATAAGAGGCAATCCGTAATGTCGATTAAGACATTAATGAGCGAGCTAGGACGGACGTAGTCAATATAACTATTTGTTTAGCACTTTTGAAAAGTACAGCGACAGAATTCAGAACATGGGCCGTTCTTACAGAGTTCTCCCTGTACAACAAGTCAGAAACGTAGGATAAATAAAGGGGGCATATAAGCAGACACTATGAAAGCTCTTACAATATTCGATGATTTAATTTCTCTAAAACAGGTTATAGGCTACATGTGCACCACCAAGTCAGAACAGTAGGCGAAATTAAGAGGGATAAATAGACCAAATTATTAGGGTGAGGCACATGGGCTGCTAACAGCTTACTACACAACATATACTTAGTATTACTTTCTTAGCTACAGTATACATATCTCCCTGGCAAATTACATTATTTATGCAGCAGCATACAAGACATTTTTGGACTCACCTTGTTGTGCTGTGGTCACTTGAACAGGAAAGTTGCGCGGCGGTCCTTCGTGGACAAATTCTGTCATCAAAGTCTGGCATTCTCTGCATTTATGTGCTTCCAAGACAACTGGGAACTCTGAAAAAAACAAGGTTGAATCATGATGACGTCATTGATCTTAAGGTCGTAGCGCTAGAAAGAGGCCCGAGTTCCGGATTTACAATTACGAGTTGGATGACCGTTCAAAACGTTTTTTCCCCAGTCGGAGCTCGTTTTTTCCCGACTTCCCAGTTGTCTTGAACTCACTGAAGTCAAGTTTTCGCAGGTCCAAGTTAACGGTTATTTTGAGCGTGGCACAAATCATGCTTCATATCATTTAAAACTTGGAATAGAGACCCTTAATCCCAGATTTGGGACCACACAGACACTCCACTGAATAGCAGGCTAGTGATTGCTTTGCAATGCTTGCAGTTAGCCACTGTCATTCCAAACCACTCATTGTTGAATTTGCGATTTCCAACTTGTTGGGTAATGTTTATGTCCAATGGCCGATGAGCACCGATACGTTTTATCTATAATTTCTCTTCATTATTTCTCGTCATATGACAAGCATTTAAAAGGATTTGCCAGTAGATTGTCAACTTAATTCATGATGATGACAGCTAGCTAAGATTTTGAAAGTATGATGTTGACACGATCAGTCAATACTTTGTAGAGCCACCTTTGTTTCCCTCTGTGGTTACATGATGAAATAACAGTTCATCTTATTACCATTTTAAGTGCATTTATAAACCATTATTCAACCAAGCTCACAATTTGTCAAGCACTGAATGACTTTCACAATTGTAAGCATAACTGTGTATTAATTTATGGTTAATAAAGTAATTGACCCATTGTCAAGCTTCACCTTCCTTTACTACTGCTGCTATCCAGGTCAAATGCACCCTTAAATGATTTAACATAAACACATTTTTATAAAATATATATATATATATATATATGTAAACCCCCGTTTTTGCCATTGCGCTCATAAGCTTCCATGCATTTGAAATGAAACCTGGGCCTGGGCATCGACTCCAGAACCTTTTATTGCAGAGTTGTTTCAAAAGGTGGTCTGTTTTCAATTGACTAACACTTATCATGTGGTTTGTGCAGGCTGAAATATAGTGTGTTCAGGGCGGGATTAGGCACGCAGAGGTCGGTAGTCCGGCCCTGGGTGCGTTAGGATGCTATCGGAAACTAACATTTATAACAAGCATGGTAACAAGCATTCATTGTTACACCTCTGTAATTAGACTGCATTTACTTATGTAATTACACTATAATAAGGACCCCTTAAAATGACGCGAACTGCCAGCCAAGAAGTTCTTCATCAATCACACACACACACACACACACACACACACACACACACACACACACACACACACACACACACACACACACACACACACACACACACACACACACACACACACACACACACACACACACACACACACACACACACACACACACACACACACACACACAGGCTAAATAGGGATGTTACTAAGAATAAACAATGTGAAATTTAGCAAGAAATCATATTTCTGAGAATCCATTCCTTTTTAGACTGAACTCATGAAAGTCTCATCTTTACCGTTGATGAGGGTAAATTTAAATATTAGTGATCTGGCCGAGCTGATAACTACTGTCATGCTGTTAGTAACAGCATGACAATACAGGCTTGCTGTGTGTCTGTGTGTTCGTGCGCGTGTGTGTTAGTCAGGTAATTGTCAGATGTGTCATAGAGACATTAATCAGTGTCTATCCTCCTTTCTCACTGGACTGTGGTAAAGGGAAAGATAAAGACTCATCAAAATGTTACTCCACACATCCTGTCCTGATAAAGGTATCGACAAGGGAGGGTGTTTGGTTTTATTACCTGTGTGTGTGTGTGTGTGTGAGAGAGAATGTGTGTGTGTCTGTATTTGAGTGGTTAAACCCCGTCAACCTTCTCTGATCTTTCCATTCACTCTCCTGTTGAGGTGGTCTTTTCATAATGAACCTTCCAAATGAATGCCTTAGACCTGGGAAACCAGTAAGTGATGGTACATGTGCCCCAAAGGTATTATTGTTCATGACAATACAGGCTTACTGTGTGTGTGTGTGTCACGTGTCATTAATAAACATGATTCTATATTTCAAACAATTCTTTGAATGACTTTTATTTATAGGTTAATCATTCTTAACTTTTAATAACTAAAATATGTCGCTCTCATAGAGTAAATGTATACATATATCAGGTAATATGCAGTCCTCAAGAAACAGTAGCTGATTTAAGATAATAATTGCATAAGCAAAGTAACAAGGTAACCTCATCAGAACAACACTTCTATATGTGATAATTATGCTACAATAATCAATGTATTATCTCAGGTCATTTTAAAGTCACCAATGTGAATAATAACATAACTTTTGGAAATGAGAGTGGTTGTTAAGAGACTCTATTTCTGGCTAAGGGGGGATTCGAACTGGGGACCTTTGGGTCCACTTTTCCCCTTCCTCAAACACAGGAAAAAACTACATTTTCATTGTTTTTCAGCTGCTCATAAGACATAATTACAAATAAACACTTATAAACACTTATATAATGAAGAAGAACCCTACATCTGTCCCTTTTCTCCTCCCCCTTCTTCCCAGAGCTGGCCACAGTTTTTTCACATAAACATTTTGCTCAAACACAGTCTTTACAACTGTATATTCTCAATTTGAGCAGTTTATTTTTGGATGCAGATGTTCAGACGTTTACAGAAGTAGCAACAGCATAACACAATTATCATCCAAATCGGAAAATGTAGATTACGTTAGTCCTAGCGCTGACTGAGAAAAGAGTGAGCTAACGCAAGTGGTCTTATTTAGCTAACTCTCGGCTGACAGAAACCATAATATGAATTAGCTAATAGCAATTACGATTTACAATTTATCACATCACAGGTGAGCTCACAAGTGATCGAAATAATTGAGTAAAACACTGTACTGGAGCATCAGTTCTCAGACCACCAAGCTCCGAGACAGCTTCTACCCCCAAGCCATAAGACTGCTAAATAGCCATAAGACTGCTAAATAGTTCATTAAATGGTTATTCGGACTACCTGCACTGACCCTGTCTTGCACTGACTGTATGCACACTCACAAGACTACACACACACACACACACACACACACACACACACACACAAAACCCAAACACATTCACTACATACGCACAAACACAACACACACGCATACGGACACAACACAAGCACAAATACAAACACACACACACACACACTTTTACACTCATCATATGCTGCTGCTAATCTGTTCTTTATTTTACTTTTATTATTCTCTACCCTGAAGCCTAGTTGCTTTACCCTGCCTTCATATACAATGGCTTGCGAAAGTATTCACCGCCCTTGACATTTTTCCTATTTTGTTGGCTTACAACCTGGAATTAAAATGGATTTTTGGGGGGTTTGTATCATTTGATTTACACAACATGCCTACCACTTTGAAGATGCAAAATATTTTTTATTGTGAAACAAACAAGAAATAAGACAAAAAAAAGAAAACTTGAGTGTGCATAACTATTCACCCCCCCCCAAAGTCAATACTTTGTAGAGCCACCTTTTGCAGCAATTACAGCTGCAAGTCTCTTGGGTTATGTCTCTATAAGCTTGGCAGATCTAGCCACTGGGATTTTATGCCCCTTTCTTCAAGGCAAAATTGCTCCAGCTCCTTCAAGTTGGATGGGTGTACAGCAATCTTTAAGTCATACCACAGATTCTCAATTGGATTGAGGTCTGGGCTTTGACTAGGCCATTCCAATACATTTAAATGTTTCCCCTTAAACCACTCAAGTGTTGCTTTAGCAGTATGCTTAGGGTCATTGTCCTGCTGGAAGGTGAACCTCCGTCCCAGTCTCAAATCTCTGGAAGACTGAAACAGGTTTCCCTCAAGAATTTCCCTGTATTTAGCACCATCCATCATTCCTTAAATTCTGACCAGTTTCTCAGTCCCTGCCAATGAAAAACATCCCCACATGGATGGTGTTCTCGGGGTGATGAGAGGTGTTGGGTTTGCGCCAAACATAGTGTTTTCCTTGATGGCCAAAAAGCTCAATTTGAGTCTCATCTGACCAGAGTACCTTCTTCCATATGTTTGGGAAGTCTCCCACATGCCTTTCGGCGAACACCAAACACCCAGCTCTGTGGAGTGTACGGCTTAAAGTGGTCCAATGGACAGATACTCCAATCTCTGCTCTGGAGCAGTTCCTTCAGGGTTATCTTTTGTCTCTTTGTTGCTTCTCTGATTAATGCCCTCCTTGCCTTTTCCGTGGGTTTTGGTGGGCGGCCCTCTCTTGGCAGGTTTGTTGTGGTGCCATATTCTTTCCATTTTTTAATAATGGATGTAATGGTGCTCCGTGGGATGTTCAAAGTTTCAAACCCTGATCTCTACTTCTCCACAACTTTATCCCTGACCTGTTTGGAGAGCTCCTTGGTCTTCATGGTGCCGCTTGCTTGGTGGTGCCCCTTGGTTAGTGGTGTTGCAGACTCTGGGGCCTTTCAGAACAGGTGTATATATACTGAGATCATGTCACAGATCATATGACACTTAGAATGCACACAGGTGGACTTATTTAACTAATTATGTGACTTCTGAAGGTAATTGGTTGCACCAAATCTTATTTAGGGGCTTCATTGCAAAGGGGGTGAATATAGATGCACACACCACTTTTCCGTTATTTATTTTTTAGAATTTTCTGAAACAAGTTTTTTTTTTTTATTTCACTTCACCAATTTTGACTATTTTGTGTATGTCCATTACATGAAATCCAAATAAAAATCTATTTAAATTACAGGTTGTAATGCAACAAAATAGGAAAAAAGGCCAAGGGGGATGAATACTTTTGCAAGGCACTGTAACTCTATGGCAGCACCCAAGGGGCTTGAATTTTTTAGCTCTATCCTTAGACTTGGAGGTGACGTACTGTCCCCATGAGTGACAGAACACTGAACTAAATATGGTGCAACTAGAGAACGTTACCAACACCTATGCTCCGTATATTCTGCTGGCTGCCCCAATACCACAGAAAGCACTGAGCTAGGCTGAAACACCAGCATTTTGGAGCTGCAAAAAAGAGACCATGTTTGTATGTGGCTTTATGATTTCTTATTTATTTTTTACGTTGTTTGCAAACTGATATGTGACACGTACTAATGTCAAAATAACATGCAAAAAAGGCAAGCCCACCCATTCTTTGCCTATAAATCTGGGGCTCAAAACAGGTGGCTCTGCACCACCTGCTCTGAATGACGGGTCGCCACCGACCACTCTATGGAAATACGAGACTCTCACGAACACGAGCGTCTTGGGACCTGTCTGAAGATGGTACAGCAGATCTGCCAACTTCTGTCTGTAGCGTCCGAAAAGTTTGGGCTACACACTAATATGACCTCTCTGTGGAAAGGTGAGACTCTCACAAACATGTACATGTCGGTTGTTTTGAAAAAAAAAATAAAAAAAATGAATGGAAGTATATATGGAGAATGTTAAGTGCCAAAAATAACATGTTAAATACATGCAAAAAAACTATACAAAAATGTTTCCTGATTTTTCTTATATCTCTCAGATATAGGACAGGCACTTCAGAACAAACTTCCTTTTTATTTTTTGGAGGGGACTATCTGTTGTTCCATGTAGTGAATATGTTATTCAATGCGTTTGTACGGGCTAATAGCAGCTGTGCTAGAGCTGTGTCATTTTCAAGTACCTGTGAGTTGGAAGAACAGTGCCCGAGACCATTAAATAAATAAATAAAGTTGAGCTGATCCTGTTATGTGTCGAACAGCCATAGCGAATGAGGGCATGAGCCCTCTCCCTTTCATTGTGAGTTTCCTAACATTCTGGCAAGTTGATACAATCTTCTGACTCTCCTCCTTTCTAGCGATCACAGTTAAATTATTAGTAGAGGGGTCTGTTGGCATGCCTGTCATCCAGGCAATGACATTGAAAAGCTCATTTGAGACCAGATTTGAGGCAGTTTCTATTGTGAGTTGCTGTGCAGTTGGTGGTCATGTGAGTTTAGGAATTATTTTACACTTGTCCAATATGACGTCTTTCAGTGCCATGGCTGCACGGAACAACAGTCTTGTTTATTTTGTGTTGTCTGTTTCTTTTGTTCTTGTGTCGTCATCATGTTCATCTGATGATGATGATGATCCAGCTGTGGCAACTCCATCTTGGACCACTTAATCTGGTGTCAAATCCTCAACATAGACAAAGTAATGTCTTGATAACTTTTGAAACCTCAGAAAGGGATAGGACTTTTGAAATCTAACTTTTAAGGAACAAGATTTGTAAGAGGAGGTTCATGGACACATTTCTTGAACAGGGCATTTAACTTTGAAAGCATGAGCACCTTACGTTTCCTCAATAACCTCTCTTCCAACACTGTCTTACAGAAATGATTGTATCCAGTCTGAAACTGGTTGTTCCCTGGGCAGTCTTTTTTTGTCATAATTTTTAAACAAATACAGTATATTTTATAATTCCTGTAGCAGCTGAAATGATACATTGCCTCTGAGGCAACAAGATCCCTTTTGGATGGTGTCTTGGTAAGGCTAGAAAACTGAACCTAGATCAACATCCCTACTATGACATGCTTTATACATAGAGGCCCTGGTCTGCTTACACATACTACCTGAGACACGGATGCTATTGGTCTCTGCTCTTTATAAATTAGGAATGTTGAAACACAATGAATCTGCTCTTTGTTGTTTTGTATCATAATGGATTGACCAGCTTGTGATACTGTCTCCTTTTATACACACTATGGCAACGAGGCCAGAGGCAAGTAAACCAAGTTTATTACCATGCAATGATGTAAAGTATTAAGGCTGTTTTAAGTGTTTGATACAAATCTTCATTCATTTTACATTTTAGTCATTTAGCAGACACTCTTATCCAGAGCGACTTACAGGAGCAAGTAGGGTTAAGTGCCTTGCTCAAGGGCACATCGACAGATTTTATTTTTTTCTCCTTTTGCAGGCGCTTTCAATATTGGTCCTATTAGTGAAATGCATATAGCATTCTCGGCGGTATCTAACAGATTCACCTGGCACATCTGGATCTTGGGTTGCTGACAAGTTGCATTTTTTCTACAGCTTTTTCTGCAATATCACTCTCTTTATTTTGAAGGTTCACCCACTGCAGTGCACACTGACCAAATAGACAGAGTCATGTGTGAGAAAACTCATTCTCCTCAAACACACTCTCTCTCTCTCTCTCTCGTTCTCCCCTTAACATACAAGGGGCCCATATGATATGAGGGGCTAAAATGGAGGGCAATGCGTGAAGAAGAAAAACGTTATTTTAAACAGACGGAGCCGGTCAGCTGTATTACTTCACAGCAGCCATAGTGCTACACAGAGACAAAAACAACTACAGGTATGTCTGCAACCAGGCTACCAGCTATGCACATGCACTCTGTTTAGGTTTCTATGCAAATGAGGTGATCAGCTGTCTTATCAAAAGACATGATACAAACACAAATAATAAGGTGAAGTAGTTTATTTGAACATGCTTTTGAACAGGTCAAAATTATTCATTGGTAACTTAGAAACTAGTCAAAGTGGAGGATATAACAGCGATTCAATATCTTCATTCTTTCTCCGTTCATAATACAATAAGATGAGCATAGCAACTTACACTGTAAGATGAGGACATTACCCAACATAGTTTTTACAAAGTGCAACAGTAAAACAAAAAATCCTCGTATCCTTTATATATTTATCTATTCTTTACCGACGGCCTGTATACATCAGTTATTGTCGCTTTTTTTTTTTACTCTGCCTGTAAATCGTTATCTCTGCGACATGGATTCTGTTGCTATGTCTCTTGTCATGGAGGCTTCCCCGTTCATGGGAAGAATTTAGCATTTTGTGCGCTGCAGGAGCTGTATTTACCATGGAAGCACGTCACTCACTGTAGGTCAAATGTAGGGAAGCGGCCTGGGGCGTGGAGCTTCTTTGACATTGGGAAGCCCGACCCAAATCCAGTTGTCGAACAGCTTCGCCCTCCCGGCTTCGGACGTTCAAGCGCCATCGTCCCCTATCCTGACTCCTTCCCAGGTGGATTCTGCCTCTGATTCTGCCTTGGCCTCGGATCACCAGACCTCGAGAGTGTCTAACGCACAGGCTCCTCCATCAGCCAAAATGGGTTTTGCGGCCAGCTCGAGGCACAACAACTGGCGGACCTCCTCTGCCATCTCACCAGCCATTATAAATCGGTAGCTCTATGCTAAATTAGGTCCTTAGCTCATCTCTGCAACTCCTCAATGGGCTCGGGAGAGGCTAAAGTCGAAACATGACCTGCCTGTCCGCCTACTTCTTATCACACTGCTCGCTTAACCCAGATGTCAGCTGCACCAATGTGTCGGAGGAAACACCATTCGACTGACGACCGGAGTCAGTTTGCAGGCACCTGGCCCTGTCACAAGGAGTCGCTAAAGCATGATGAGCCAATGAAAGCCCCACTGGCCAAACCCTCCCCTACCCCGGACGGTACTGGGCCAATTGTGCACCATCCTATGAGGCTCCCGGTCATGGCCAGTTGTGACAGCCTGTGGTGCTGTGGTAGAAATATTTGACTCAAAAGTAGTCAACTCAAAAATATCTCTCAAGAAACTGGAGCTTGTGAATCCAAAAGTTTAGACTTTATAATCAAATAACAAAGCCGAGCTGCTCCATGGAACAACTGTCTCTCTTTGGCTTAGAGATCCCTTTTATACACACACAAATGCACAGTCATGCTTACATAGCATATACAGTTACTCCCCTTATGGCAAATTCCTAACTTATTTTAATTCTGCGCCACCCTCATCTTTCAATGTCCAGCTGTCACACATGGTCCACTCCAAAAGGTCATGAATGCTTTTCTATATGAAGCCTCTCATTCTATTGGTGGCGTGGCTCAGGCACTTTCTTAAAAAATAATATACATACATTCATTAAAGCACAGTTACATACTGCATTGGCTATATTCCTTATTTAAGCATGCATCTGGATTATAAAATATCAAGCATCTCCCTACATTTGCCTTAATGATACATAAATTATCTCTATATATTCCCCCCTTTGGGACTTCCAACAAAGTCCCAATAATACAAAGATTAATTGAATGTAAGCATGTGCATTTACTTATTCTTAGCCTTGCCATATGTGGTTACATTTTACATGCATATATTTAAACCAATATATCTTCCTCATTACTTGACCCATCCTGATGAGGACCCAGAGCCCAGTCAGGTATTGGATACAAGTCTGGAAGGTTTTCCTCTAAATTAACCTCCACATTTTTCTGTTGGGCTTTGTAACCATTGCAAGCTCATCCACCCCCAGGAACAACTCCATACAAACATTCAGGATTCCCAAATGGACAGTCCATTGGTCCTCCTTTAACATTACAAGGTTTCCCATATTCATTAACATACTGTCCTGGAGCTCCCTGAACTGGGTGTATTTCTTTGGCTGAACTAGTAACTAGTGGTCTGTACAGTCATTTGTTTTACTGTGGTTTGAATCAAAAGTAACTTTAACAGAGGTAGTATACAACAAAACACTACTCCCATCACTACAAGTGATATTCCTATCATTATTGCAAACATTGCACCCCATTTTCCCAAAGTTAAGTCCATCCAGTTCCAAACATGAGCATCATGCCCAGCATTGTCCTTAACCTCTTTTCGTAGTCCTTTGAGCTTAGTCATTGCTTCAGTGAATGAACCATCCGGGCAGTATTATTGGGGATAAAAGTACAACATTCATCTCCAAACATAACACAAACTCCACCTTTTTCCACTAATAGCCAGTTTAGAGCCTGCCTATTCTGCCATGCCATTCTACTGGTAGCCTGTACTTGTTCTCCTAGGGCTGATAATGCAGAGTCTGTGTAATTAATAAACCTTTGTTGATTAAAATAAATATAATTGATCCATTCTAGGTTTTTGTTGGTTGAAATCCAGACAAATATTGATTCAAATCCTGCTTTAATTTCATCTCTTGCCTTATATTCATTTGGAATTCCTCTGGGTTGACCTATTGCATCTAAATATACATTGGGGTCATGTTCATATGCTCTTTTTACCCTTTTATTACTATTCTGTGGATCCCTATTTGTTGTTTTGTCTACCTCCCACTCTACCTCCCACTCTGATATAACCACCTCCTGAAGCATTTGTACTCTAGCACATACTCCCTTCCATCCTTTAGGCAAAGTAGCTCTGATCTTTTGTTCTCCACATACTCAAAAGAAATCTGCCACTGCCACTGATTGATCCTCATAAGGAGAAATCAATGGCATTGCCAGTGTTTGCTTCTCACATTCCCCAGGGTCACCCGGCCCTCCATTTGTAGCTATTACCCCAGTAGTTGATCCTGCTGCCTGATAAACTGCTCTGTGGGGGGTATCTGCATTCCAGGACATATCATTATTTAGGTGCCATGTGGTCTCACACTTTCCCTTAAATTTTCCCAAATCGTGCTCCCCATCCGTTTTGTTGTAGCATTCATAATTTTGATTATAGTCTCTACAGTATTTTTCCGGTGCTTCCATTTTTCTGGGCTCTATTCTAATATCAAATTTTTTACACCACTCTCCCCATCCTACTTGATTATAGAATATGTAATGATAGGGATTTCCCAAAAATGATAAACATTCTGCAGGACAGTAGGGCCTTTCTCCTCTTTTAAGATGACAGTAGCTTCGTTTAAAGTTAGCACAGTCCTTGTAACTGTGTGGATTTGGTATTACTATCAATTATTTTAATGGAGAAGGAGCACATACTAAACAATTAGTTTTTCTATTAATTGTTTTAGCTGAATATTGTGCCCATTTTACCAATCATTTTGCATGGCTCCCTCCCATAGCCTTCCTAATTTTGTTGGTGCTTTCATGGCTTTCGGTATTACTGTTGGGGCTGAGGTAGATTGTCTATTTTCCTGATTTCCCCAATTAGTTAAAGAATCCCATACATTTTGAAAAAACCCAGTTGTTTTTCTAATCCTGTCTTTGTTGGTTCAACTGCTATAGTAATTAGGGGTCCTTGGGTAGTGGTCATAGTTACATTAACTATTTCAGGTTCTTTTTCCTGTCTAGATTGGTGTTTGGAAATAGGATCAATGTCCATTGTTGTTATACTATTCCCTTCTGACCCTTTAGTGCTAACTATTTCCAATATGTACTTTGCATTATTTTCTTGAGTCAATTCTTTTAAGGTAATTTCCCAACTAGTGTCTCCTTTGTTAACTTCTATTTGGCAGCCATATTCATCCCAGATTGCTTCTCCTCTTGTTTGATGATTAGCCCACCCACAAAGTGATTTTTCTAGCAGAGGTTTTATCCTTCGTATTGAAAAGGATAGTTTGAGTTTCCGTAGCTGTCAGTACTTGGGCTGGAATAGAAATACTGGTTGGAGCTATTTCCAAAGGTACATGCTTTTTTATTATATTTCTTATTTTAGCTTCAGGAACCAATTTCTTAAGTACTGACGAAATCATGAGATGTTTGGCTTGTTTTATATCCATAATTTTTTCATGTCCATTCCCTTTTAGCTCTACTTCTACACAATGATTTTTTAGGCATTTTATTTTAAACATTGCATATCCTTCAGTGTACGATACTTGTTCTTTATTCACAACAACAATTCTTCCTGGCTCAGTAAGACTATCTCTAGAATATTGTATAGTTGTAGGCAGACTCACCACCATCTCTCCTAGGTTAAATGCTATTACCGTTAGAGCAATTCCACAGTTCTTAAATTGTCGGGGACCATGTGAGGGCAGAGAAGTCAATTGTGGGAAAGTCCCCTTCCTCAACAGCAGAGGAGTCTCTTCCTTCAATGGTGGAGAAGTCACCTCCCTTTCAACACTATTGAGTTCCATCTCTAATTGTTCCAATGAGGGTCCTTTGTAGGGCCCTCTTAGAACTGGCACTTGCATGGGTCGACCCGTAAGCATTTCATGCGGGGTTAGATGCGTATTTCTGTTAGTTTGCATGCGATAACTCATCAACGCTAGTGGTAGTGCATCCACCCAATTGAGCTTTGCAATGGCACAGATTTTATTCAGTTTAGCCTTGAGGGTACCATTAATTCTCTCAATCATCCCCTGAGATTGCGGATGATACACACACCCTAGTCTTTGCTTAATCCTTAGCTGCTGTAATACTTACTTCACTGTTTTCTGAATAAATGCTGATCCATTGTCTGAAGTGATTTCTGTTGGTATTCCAAATCTGGGTATTACTTCTCTGGTTAGAAATTTGATTACTGCTCCTGATCCTAGATCTGCTGAGGGTACCGCTTCTACCCATCTACTGAATCTATCTATGATCACTAGCATGTACCTTTTGCCATTCACCTTTATCATATCTACATAGTCCATGACTAAGTGTCGAAATGGTCCTTGTGTGGTATGTGCCCTATAGGCGTTGTTATTCCTTTCCTTACATTGTTTTGTGCACACACCTTACATCTTGCTAATGCCTCATCTATTGTTGCCTGTAGGTATGGAGACCAGTATCCTTGTTTTTTAATTTTCCTTATTATCTCCCCCCTTGCGCAATGGTCAAAACCATGCGCATCAGTTATCAGTAGGTTGAGCAACACACTAGGTGCTACTATGGTTCCTTCATGAGATCTCCATAATCCCTTCACATCTTTGGTGGCCCCTCTTTGGTGCCACATAGTCTGTTCATAAGGTCCTGCTCTTTCCTGCATCCTTATTATATCATCTGGCTGTGGTATGGATTCAATAATGACCATTGGTGCTGTTAACACTGGGATGGTGCATCTAGATGCCTTCTTTGCAGCTTCATCAGCTGCATTGTTTCCTTTGGTTATGAATCATTTTCCTTTCCTATGCGCCTGACATTTCACTATTGTCAATTTAGTGGGATACATTAATTCCACAATCTGCTCGTGGTGTTGTATGGGTGTACCATCGCTTTTCTTGAACCCTCGCTGCTTCCAGACTGCCCAAAATAAATGACACACCCCATGTGCATATGCTGAATCAGTATAGATATTAACCGTTTTTCGTTTTCCTAGGATGCAAGCTGCAGTGAGTGCTTTAGTTCAGCCAACTGGGCTGAGCATGGCTGTGGACAGTATTCTGCTATCACCTGAAATCTTCTCCTTGTTTTTGCACTATTGCATAGCCTGCATGATTTCCCACATGATCTTTATAACAGGATCCATCAACAAAATACTCTTCTATGCACTCTTCCCCCAGGCTGGACAACGGGGTTGACTCTAAGTCTGGCCTTAGTCGAGTAAATGTCAATGAATCTGCTATACAGTCATGTGCTTGCCCCTCAAACTCCAAGGGGATTCTTTCAGCTGGGTTTACTGTACTGCATCGTTTAATGGAAACATATGGATAGGTCAATAGAGTCATGTATTCTAGAGTTCTATCATTGGTAAGGACAAACTTCCCTTGTTCTATTAGTTCCACTATTTTATGTTGTGTATGTATTGTTACCGGGTATCCCATAGTAATTGTGGACGCTTTGTCATATGCATATTGTAATGCAGCTAGACCTTGATAACAGGGTGGATATCCCTGGGCAACAGAATCTAGTTTAGAACTATAATACGCAATAGGTTGTTTTTGTCTTCCACTGCATGTCTCTTGCATAAGTACCGCTGTTGCATACCTATCACATCTGTTTGCCACATACAACAATAATGGTTTTGTGTAATCTGGGGCTGCTAGAGCCGGAGCTGACTGCATTTCCTTCTTCATTGTTTTAAACGCAGTCAATGCATCACTGTTCCATTCCAGGCTTGCTCTAAGGTCTAGTTGTCCTGCTTCTTTCATGATTTCTCGCAGAGGAGCAGTTTTAACCGCATACTCCTCTATCCAGTCTGAGCTGAATCCAGTCATCCCTAAGAACGTCATCATCTGAGCAACTGTTTGAGGGAGTGGTGCCTTGCTGATTCCTTCCAGTTGTCCTGGTGCTATCGCCTTTGTTCCATGTGCAATTGTTCTTCCTAGATATTCAACTTGAGATTGGCAGTACTGAAGTTTCGTTTTTGACACCTTGTGTCCTCCTTCTGCCAGTCGCTTTAAAACCTTCATAAAATCAGCATGGCATTGTTCTAAGGAGGGAGCGCAGATCAACAGATCATCCACATACTGGATCAATGTTCCTTCAAGTATTAGATCTTCTAGGTCTGTTCTTAACACCTGATTGAACACATGAGGAGAATGCTTAAATCCCTGTGGCGTCCGAGTATATGTGTATTGTTTACCTTTGTAGGTAAATGCAAACAAGTGTCTGCACTCTCCTGCCAGGGGCACACAAAAAAATGCTCCACATAGGTCAATCACTGTGAAGTAATTGGCTTCTGGGAGAACATTGGTGAGTAGCGTATGAGGGTTTGGAACATCAGCAGGCCAATCTTGTACTATGTCATTTATGGCCCTTAAGTCATGTACCAGCCTCCACTTTTTCCCATCTGCTTTAAGGACCGGCAACAAATGTGTATTACAACAACTTTGTGTTTCTATCAGTACTCCTGCTTTTATCAGTCCCTCAATTGTGGCGCTGATGCCCTCTTCTGCTTCAGGTTTCATATGGTATTGAGCCCTCCAAGGGGGCTTAACATCTGGCTTTGTTTTGACAAACACAGGACTTGCTGATTTTACCAATCCAACATCTGTATCATGTTGTGACCATACCTCATGAGGTATGTTTTTCTCCATTTCCTGTTTTTGCTGGTCCTCAAATTCTGTTGCTTCCCCTAGCTGTGTTAGCTGTTGGGATGTAACTTCCACTTCCCTTGGGTCCCCAGTCATTATTGTAGTATGGTGTATCTTGATTAAGGCTTTATCTTTTGAGTGATAAATCAGTGGATTTTCTGTCTTGTTCCGTTGAATTGTTTTTGCTCGCTTCATCATGGGGCCCAAATCCTTGGCCTCCATTCCCTTGTTCACCAGCAAGGTAATGTGTGGGGCAGCTTCAGGAACATTGTACCATTTTGCCACAAAGTCTGAGCCATCCATGTCCATCACCTCCATTGCTGCTCTTTGTTTTCCTATAATTATGTACTGAGACATTATAGGTACTGATTTCCCATTTTCATTTAACAACCACAGTTGCTCTAAAAGATCATCACGATAGGGATCATATTGCATGGTGCAGTGATATTCTGACTTTCCTCTTTCTGCTTCTGGTATCTGAGCCTGAATAAACCTACCCCATTTCTTGACTACCCTATCTACTTCTGTCTCAATATCCCCTAACCAATAGACATTTGCTGTATCCTGTTTCATTACCATTTGTAAGTTTAACCCTGCCCTGTCTATGATTACCCCTTCGGAGGAACATCGAATTTGTATACCCATTTTGCATAGGGCATCTCTTCCCAATAGATTGACAGGGGTGTGATCTGATACAAGTATAGGGAGGGTTGCGGATTTGTCATCCGCTGTCAGGCGAACTGGAGCTGTCATTGGAATGAACTGCGTTTGTCCCGAGTATCCTACAGTTTTGGCATATTTGCCAGACATGGGGAGGTGAGAGGCATAATTTGGATTTACACAGGTGTAAGTGGCTCCAGTGTCAACCATCATGGGTGTGCCTCTGTTCTCTATTTGAACCTGCAGCATAGGTTCTCGATCAGCTCGTGTAGTTAGTACTGGAAACTGACCCTCCCCAGTAGCATTCTCTGGGCACCCCTAGTA
The DNA here is from genome assembly GCF_020615455.1 of Coregonus clupeaformis. Lineage (NCBI taxonomy): Eukaryota > Metazoa > Chordata > Actinopteri > Salmoniformes > Salmonidae > Coregonus > Coregonus clupeaformis. Next base: position 15,869,034 of record NC_059205.1, read on the forward strand.
CCCCCGATTGGGCCCTGCCCATGGATTCACAGGACCTTGGATTTGTTGCTGATTTTGTTGCCAGCCATCTGCTTGCTTCCAATTATTTTGTTTTTTGTTCCCCTGTTGTTGCCAGGGGTTTGTGGGGCAGTTTCGTCTGGTATGCCCTGGCTTCTGGCATCCCCAGCAAATTCCAGGTGGCCCTTGTGGGCCCCGATTTCCTCCTTTCTGATTATTTTGCTGAGATTTTTGCTGTTTATTGTTATTATTCCATTGCCGGGGTTGTTGTGCATACACATTCACTACTGGTGCTGTGGGTTGTACTTGGGCCTGTGGTGCGGGAGGCAGATATGGCCCTCCTGGAGTGACTGCAGCCATCATTCCTGTTTCATTCGCAGGGGATATTGTCCACCAACATATGGTGGAGGTCCCACAGACCAATCTGCTTTCTTTTTGTTTGTTTTCTCATCATCTTTTCTCAACATGTTTCTGGCTTCTCGCATGTTCTTTAGCAATCCTTCTCTTTCCATTTTGAACATGTTGAGTGCTTCTTTTTCTCTTTCTTTTTTGGCGCTTCTCTTCTTTTCTGTGTCTTTTGCTTTATGGTTCTTTATCAGTGTTTCCATTTCCTCACACACCGTGACATCAAATGTTCCTCCTTCTGGCCATTTGGTGCCCATTTTCCTGGTTCGTTTCTCCCATTTTTCAGATGTTTTCGCTATTTCTCCCTTGTCTAAGGGATACCTGGCACTCAGTATTTCTACTGCCGTTTTATTCATATTTATTTTTTTTTACTTCCTTTTTAATCTATTTTAGTATTCGTCCTATTTATTTATTTATTTCTCCTTCTTAATTATTTTTATATTAGTATTCGTTTTTATTGTTAAACTATTTGTGCTTCTTTGATTATTGTTTGGTCAGAACTTTTTATTATTAATGGGCATTCGACAGTCTCTTTATGTAATAATAATATAATATCTCCTGATGTCCACTTTTCTTTTGTGTGGAACACCTCATGAATCTTTCCCTTGCTAGTGTTTTCCTTAGCTTTAAACCACTCAGCTATGTGTGTGTTTCTACCCCTATGAGCATTCACACACCATTCACTCTTCTTCCCTTGGTGTGAGACCGGGTGCGTCCTTCCTACCAGATTACACTTAAGTAACGGTCCAGGAAAGGTGCGCCAACCTTTTTTCACCAATACAGAGATTTTCACACTTACTTGCACTCTCACTCTTTCACGCACTTGTCTAAATTACCTGTAAATGTAACCCCTTCTTGATACACTTCCTCGACACAAGAAAAACAGTTTTATACAGGATTTATATTTATATAGCCCCCTAGGTGATTCACTTCCTCGACACACCTTAACTGGACTTCTACCTATCCTACGCTTTCCTAAGCGACCTGTAAATTCTGCCCTTTTTCTCTGATTCACTTCCTCGACACAGAGAAAAAGCGGTATTATACAGGATTTCGCCTACCTAAGCAGTCCTCAAAACGATTCACTTCCCCGACACGTTTAGAGCGGTATCTGTAGGGCTTCTACTATTTTATTCTCTGATCGTTCAACCAGATGGACAGCCGCCCGTGCCAAAATGACCCAGACAAAGTGATCAGCAAGATGAATCAAATGAATCGACCGAATCGAACAGATGCATCAGATGAGCAGCTGAGTGACCCCGATGATTGAATGCATGAATTGAGCAATCGAATCAAACAGATCGATCAGACTGTCCAGATGAGCAACCTGAATGAGACAGATTAATCATCCAACTTGACCACAACCAATCAAATCACAATGGATTAAACAGAATGACCAGCAGGACGAACAAATTAATCAAATGATTTGAACAAATGGTTCAGACGAACAACCGAGTGACATCGACGAGTACAAGACGCGTCAGACAAAACAGTCGGTTTAGTCAAACAGATGCAATCATACTGACCAAATGATCAACTCAAACGAGACACATAACCCACCCCCCTCAACCACAATGACTGAACTACACCAACCCAAGCAGACCATCCACCTACTCGGACTGAGCAGATCTACTTTTACTTAAACTATTTTCTACTTATTGCAACCCTCGAGGCTTTTCATCATTTAACATGCATTTTAAATCCAAAAACTCCCAGTCTCTAATTTTCTGGTTCTTAAATTTGGAGAGACCTACTTGGTATTCTGCAGCTGAGGCCGGACCCCGGATCGAACCACACAAACTTTATACTATATAAGTAAGAACTTGGCTTACCTTTTTTTTAAAGCGGACGCTTTTGTTTGTGTGGTCCGTCCAAGCCGTTTCACACCCGCAGATGTCCATCGTCTCTGGTCCCTGTTTTCAACTCCTGGCAACGCTCGCCATTTATGTGGTAGAAATGTTTGACTCAAAAGTAGTCAACTCAAAAATATCTCTCAAGAAACTGGAGCTTGTGAATCCAAAAGTTTAGACTTTATTATCAAATAACAAAGCTGAGCTGCTCCATGGAACAACTGTCTCTCTTTGGCTTAGAGATCCCTTTTATACACACACAAATGCACAGTCATGCTTACATAGCATATACAGTTACTCCCCTTATGGCAAATTCCTAACTTATTTTAGTTCCGCGCCACCCTTATCTTTCAATGTCCAGCTGTCACAGATGGTCCACTCCAAAAGGTCATGAATGCTTTTCTATATGAAGCCTCTCATTCTATTGGTGGCGTGGCTCAGGCACTTTATTAAAAAATAATATACATACATTCATTAAAGCACAGTTACATACTGCATTGGCTATATTCCTTATTTAAGCATGCATCTGGATGATAAAATATCAAACATGTTTATTATATTTTACCTTTGGCATCTCCCTACATTTGCCTTAATGATACATAAAATATCCCTATAGTGCCTCAGCACTGCGGTGAAGTGCTTTTGACCGCTGTGCCACCCAGGACCCGAGTTGGAGTTACTTTTGTGGATAACTTAGACACCTTTTAGAAACAGAAGATGTTCTACAGAGAGGGTGGGGTCCACCCAAATCATATTGGTGCCTGGACCCTGTCCTCACATTTCAAGGCTGCGCTGAGACATTGACATATCAATACCCCAAGTCCCACTCATCCCAACCATAAATGATCAGCATTATCATTATATTGCAGGCCCGCAACATGTCCCAGTCCCTGTTTCCAAGAACACCAAGGTAACCTGCCTAAATGACTACCGACCCATGGGACTCACGTCTGTAGCCATGAAGTGCTTTGAAAGGCTGGTCATGGCTCACATCAACACCATCATCCCAGAAACCCTAGACCCACTCTAATTTGCATACCGCCGCAACAGATCCACAGATGATGCAATCTCTATTGCACTCAACACTGCCCTTTGATCATGGACTACAGGAAAAGAAGGGCCAAGCACGCCCCCATTCTCATCGACGGGGCTGTAGTGGAGCAGGTTGAGAGCTTCAAGTTCCTCGGTGTCCACATCCCCAACAAACTATCATGGTCCAAACACACCAAGACAGTCATGAAGAGGGCACGACAATGCCTATTCCCCCTCAGGATACTGAAAAGATTTGGCATGGGTCCTCAGATCCTCAAAAAGTTATACAGCTGCACCATCGAGAGCATCCTGACTGGTTGCATCACTTTCTGGTATGGCAACTGCTCAGCCTCCGACCGCAAGGTGCTATAGAGTGTAGTGCGTACTGCCCAGTACGTCACGGTGGTCAAGCTTCCTGCCATCCAGGACCTCTATACCAGGTGGTGTCAGAGGAAGGCCCTAAAAATTGCCAAAGACTCCAGCCACCCTAGTCATAGACTGTTCTCTCTGCTACCGCACGGCAAGCGGTACCGGAGCGCCAAGTCTAGTTCCAAAAGGCTTCATAACAGCTTCTACCCCCAAGCCATAAGACTGCTGAACAGCTAATCAAATGGCTTCCCGGACTATTTGCATTGAACCCCCCCCTTTTTACACTGCTGCTACTTTCTGTTTATTATCTATTACCTATGCATAGTCACTTTACCCCTACCTACATGTACATATTACCTCAATTACCTCGACTAACCTGTATCCCCGCACATTGACTCGGTACCGGTACCCCCTGTATATAGCCTCGTTATTGTTATTTTATTGTTGCTCTTTTATTTTTTACTTTAGTTTATTCAGTTAATATTTTTCTTAAAACTGCACTGTTGGTTAAGGGCTTGTAAGTAAGCATTTCATGGTAAGGTCTACACCGGTTGTATTACGCGCATGTGACGAATACAATTTGATTTGATTGACTCACGTCCTCGCTCGAGGCATCGGCCCAATGGTACAGTTCTAGACAATCTTGTATCTATAACAATTCAAGCCAATCCCATGGTATTTTCTAGTAGGGGGTTACCTGTTGAACATGGCATGTTTGTAGTAGAAACTCTGATCTGAAATCCCGCAGCTGCGGCCTTGGACCTATTCATGTAAATGCCAGAAGTTTGATTTCTAAAATAGATGTTATTATAACTCTGGCTTCTCAAACCAATGCGGATATTCTGGTTATAACTGAATCTTGGCTAAAGAAGTCTATGCCGGACTCTGATGTGTATCTGATTGGTTATAATGTTTTTAGATATGATAGAGTTGGCAGAGGAGGGGGTGACACTGTGTGCATAAAGAGCAATTTAAATGTTTCTGTATCCATCACCACCTCTGTCCCTAAGTAATTTGAATGTCTAGTCCTAAAATGTGGGACTTGGTAAAAATGCCCATCTGACGCTAGTGGGAATTTATCGCCCTCCCTCGGCCTCCATATGTGCTCTTAGCAAATTGTCTGACCTGCTTACTAACTATGCTCAATCTGAATTACTGATTGTGGGTGATCTTAATCTAGATTGGTTGATGCCAGTATCTGATCGGCTGAAAGATTTGTACTGAGCTATACTGAACAAAAATATAAACGCAAAATGTAAAGTGTTGGTCCCATGTTTCATGAGCTGAAATAAAATATCCCAGAAATCTTCCATATGCACAAAAAGCTTATTTCTCTCAAATGTGGTGCACAAATGTGTTTATATCCTGTTAGTAAGAATTTCCCCTTTGCCAAGATAATTCTGACTATTTCTGTCTGTAATAAAGCCCTTTTTGGGGGAAAAACTAATTCTGATTGGCTGGGCCTGGCTCCGCAGTGGGTGAGCCTATCCCTCCCATGCCTGTGCCACTGCCCAGTCATGTGAAATCTATAAATTAGGGCCTAATGAATTATTTCAATTGACTGATTTCCTTCTATGTACTGTAACTCAGTAAAATCTTTGAAATTGTTGCATGTTGCGTTTCTATTTTTCTTCAGTATAAATCTAACTCAGCTGATAACTAAACCAGCTCGGCCCAACTTTAAACACCCTGAAAAATCTACTATGTTTACATAAGTTTACAGCCAATGGGATATTTGCCAATGAGTTCAGTGACCATACCTAAATCTCACTCACACATTATTACAAAGAGACATTTTAGGAATTTTTGTGAGCAAATTTTTTTATCTGAGCTGGGGTCGAGTGACTGGGGGGTTGTGTCAACTATCACTGACTTGGATCAGGCCATTAATTGTTATACTTCCCTGTTTAACTCTGTTGCAGATAAACGTGCTGTATAAAAGGGTAAAATACTGAGGTAATCATTTAGGCCCCCCCTACATAAAGGAGGAGATCCTTCTGACTTAGATAACTACCGTCCAATTTCCAAATGATTTTGCCTTTCCAAAATAATATATTGGTCAATCTGTTAACTTGTAATATTCATCTGTATGCAGACGACACTGTTATGTATGCCATCGCCCCAACTGTTGACCAGGCTATGTTAGAGATGCAATCTGACCTTGTTGCCTTACAGAAAGCCCTGGTTGGTTTAAAACTTGTATTTAATGCGGGCAAGACTAAATACATGTTGTTCTCTAGTTCTCGCAATACTGTTTCAGATGAACTACATATTTATTCATTGGATGGTTCTCCCATTGATCGGGCTAAACCTACAAATATCTGGGCATTTGGATTGAGCTAGTTTAAAAGCTAAGATTTAAAGTGGACTTCCAGTTTAAAAAAATTAATGGAAGTATTTATGGAGATAGTGCCTAAAATAAGGGGATAAATATATGTACAGTGCCTTGCAAAAGTGTTCATACCCCTTCGCAATTTTCCTATTTTGTTGCATTACAACCTGTAATTTAAATGGATTTTTATTTACATTTCATGTAATGGACATACACAAAATAGTCCAAATTGGTGAAGTTTCAAAAAATTATAAAAAATGAATAACGGAAAAGTGGTGCGTGCATATGTATTCACCCCTTTGCTATAAAGCCCCTAAATAAGATCTGGTGCACCCAATTACCTTCAGAAGTCACATAATTAGTTAAATAAAGTCCACCTATGTGCAATCTAAGTGTCCCATGATCTGTCACATGATCTCAGTATATATATACCTGTTCTGAAAGGCCCCAGAGTCTGCAACACCACTAAGCAAGGGACACCACCAAGCAAGCAGCACCATGAAGACCAAGGAGCTCTCCAAACAGGTCAGGGACAAAGTTGTGGAGAAGTATAGATCAGGGTTGGGTTATAAAAAAATATCAGAAACTTTGAACATCCCACAGAGCACCATTAAATCATTATTAAAAAATTGAAAGAATATGGCACCACAACAAACCTGCCAAGAGAGGGCCACCCACCAAAACTCACAGACCAGGCAAGGTGGGCATTAATCAGAGAGGCAACAAAGAGACCAAAGATAACCCTGAAGGAGCTGCAAAGCTCCACAGCGGAGATTGGAGTATCTGTCCATAGGACCACTTTAAGCTGTACACTCCACAGAGCTGGGCTTTACAGAAGAATGGCCAGAAAAAAGCCATTGCTTAAAGAAAAAAAAGAAGCAAACACGTTTGGTGTTCGCCAAAAGGCATGTGGGAGACTCCCCAAACATATGGAAGAAGGTACTCTGGTCAGATTAGACAAAAATTGAGCTTTTTGGCCATCAAGGAAAATGTCTGGCGCAAACCCAACACCTCTCATCACCCCGAGAACACCATCCTCACAGTGAAGCATGGTGGTGGCAGCAACATGCTGTGGGGATGATTTTCATCAGCAGGGACTGGGAAACTGGTCAGAATTGAAGGAATGATGGATTGCGCTAAATACAGGGAAATTCTTGAGGGAAACCTGTTTCAGTCTTCCAGAGATTTGAGACTGGGACAGAGGTTCACCTTCCAGCAGGACAATGACCCTAAGCATACTGCTAAAGCAACACTCAAGTGGTTTAAGGGGAAACATTTAAATGTCTTGGAATGGCATCGTCAAAGCCCAGACCTCAATCCAATTGAGAATCTATGGTATTACTTAAAGATTGCTGTACACCAGCGGAACCCATCCAACTTGAAGGAGCTGGAGCAGTTTTGTCTTGAAGAATGGGCAAAAATCCCAGTGGCTAGATGTGCCAAGCTTATAGAGACATAACCCAAGAGACTTGCAGCTGTAATCGCTGCAAAAGGTGGCTCTACAAAGTATTGACTTTGGGGGGGTGAATAGTTATGCACTCTCAAGTTTTCCGTTTTTTAGTCTTATTTCGTGTTTTTTTCACACAAAGAAATATTTTGCATCTTCAAAGTGGTAGGTATGTTGTGTAAATCAAATGAAACAACCCCCCCCAAAAATCCATTTTAATTCCAGGTTGTAAGGCAACAAAATAGGAAAGATGCCAAGGGGGGTGAATACTTTTTCCTGATCTTTCTTATAGATTTAGGACAGACACTTCAGGTCAAACTTCCTTTAGATTTCTGGGGGGACTATCTGTTGTTCCATGTAGTGAATCTGTTATTCAATTCATTTCTATTGCCTAATAGCAGTAATGCCAAATGTAATGTTTAATCCAATATTTTGTATATACCTTAAGGGATTTTAAATTCCAAATTAAATATTTAAACAATATTTGATGTGACCATCTTAAAACAATTCCATATGTTAGACAGGGTGTAGACTCTAGAGGATTAAAGTCCCGTAGGTCACTTCAATACTCCCTCCTTGTTTACAAAGCTCTACTACACAAGCTTCCAACATACCTCACTTCGCTGTTGAAGTGTAAAGACATGAGCTACAAAACACGTTCGCAGGGTTGGTTAATGGTTGATGTTCCTCGGGTCTCCTCCGAATTGGGTAGATCCGCTTTTAGTTTTGATGCACCCCACTGCTGGAACAATCTGCAGATCTTGTTGAAATTGGATGTTCTGGTGCCGCTCAGGCAGTTTAGGGTATTGATTGAACACCTGGTAGCTGAGAGATTTTAGATTTTTGTGTATTTTAACTGTTGCTTATATTATATCAAATGTGTAAATTGTCAAATTCAGGGCTCCCTTGTAAATAAAGGTACCAAAATAATAACATGTTCTATACTCGCACAACTTTTTGGAGCTACTGTACAGGACTACCGACCGGCTCCGGTAAAATACAACAGTAATGTGAATGTTTATATTTTTTACCTTCCTGGTTAGGGGATATGATATTAGTTTTCCTTTTCCATGACGTGGTGTACTAGAGTTCTGAATGGATCATCGACTAGGTTGTATTTAGCAGTACTGGGATTGTGTGTTTAACTCCTTGTGTTTTACCTGTGCCATCATGACATTAGTACTAAGCAGGTAATGTTTGTTTTGGACTTGCTTGACAACAGTTGAGATGGACCCCCCAAGCTCAACACTAAGCTCAGGACCCTGTGATTGAACACCTCTCTCGGCAATTGAATCCTGGACTTCCTGACGGTCCACCCCCAGGTGGTGAGGGTAGGCAACAACACATCCCTGACCCTCAACACGGGGCCCCTCAGCATAGCCGTTGGATAAATCCCAAAATATATTCATATTAAAAGTATTATTTTGTTTTAAAAAATACCACCAAATTTGTGCATTAGTCCTTTATTACTCCTGTTTGAGCTGAGAAAGATACTCATCAGACCAAAATTACGTATCACACACACACATAATGTGGTATTCACATCTTCAATGGCAGGCTGTTAATTAGGTACTGATCTATAGGTTTCCAGCAGGAACTCCCTCCTCTCTAAACCTTTAATTAAACTCCTCAGCCAATTAAGACTAACAGGAGGACTGAAGTATTGTAGTACACTGAAGGGGGAAATGGGGTTTAGGATAGCGATGAAGAGTTTATCTATGTACTGAGTGTTGAACAAATTAAACCCATTTGTGTGTGTGTGTGCGTGTGAACGTGTGTGTGTGTTCCAGCTGTGACGTGACCTTCAAGGGTCTTGCTCTGTGTGTGAGATGATAAGATGATTAATGTAGTTATGTCATGGGAGAGCCCTGCTACTGAACTTCCTTAAGAAGTTATTTATCGATGACACACACACACGGTCATCCCACACAGGCTAGATAGGGATTTTACTAAGTATAAACAATGTGAAATTTAGCAAGAATTCATATTTCTGAGAATCCTTTCCTTTTTTAGATTAGCCTCATGAAAGTCTCATCTTTACCGTTGATGAGAAGAAATGTTAATATTACTGATCTGGCCGAGCTGATAACTACTGTCATGCTTTTTCTCTGTTAGTAACAGCATGACAATAAAGGTTTGCTGTGTGTCTGTGTGTGTGTGTGTGTGTGTGTGTTAGTCAGGTAATCGTCAGATGTGTCAGAGACATTAATCAGTGTCTCTCCTCCTTTCTCACTGGACTGTGATAAATGGAAAGATAAAGACTCATCAAAATGTTACTGCAGACATCCTGTCCTGATAAAGATATCAACAAGGGAGGCTGTTTAGTTTTATTACCTGTGTGTGTGTGTGTCTGTATTTGAGTGGTTAAACCCTGTCAACCTTTTCTGATATTTCCATTCACCCTCCTGTTGAGGTGGTCTTTTCATAATGAACCTTTCAAATAAATTAGACCTGGGAAACCAGTGAATGCTGGTACATGTGCCCCAAATGTATTATTTAAAGAAACAAGCTGTGAAGGAATCCATAGCAAACTCGATTGTAAAACCTCTTCTCTTTTTAGTCATAGATATGGCTACTAAATAGCAAGCTACAACATTACAAACAGCCAAATAAAGCTAGGTTAACCATCAAACGTGCCACGCCCAGTGGTGAAAGTAAGGTGGTACGGTCCGGTACGACGTATTGATAAAATGTGAGCCTATGGCCTCCCGAGTGGCGCAGCAGTCTAAGGCACTGCATTGCAGTGCTTGAGGCGTCACTACAGACCCGGGTTCGATCCTGGGCTGCGTCCCAGCCGGCCGCGACCAGGAGCCCCATGAGGCGGTGCACAATTGGCCCAGCGTCGTCCGGGTTAGGGGAGGGTTTGGCCTGCAGGGATGCACACTGACACGGTCGCCAGTTGTACAGTGTTTCCTCCGACACATTGGTGCGGCTGGCTTCCGGGTTAAGCGAGCAGTGTGTCAAGAAGCAGTGCGGCTTGGCAGGGTCATGTCCCGAGTCCGTACGGGACTTGCAGCAATGGGACAAGACTGTAACTAGAAAGTGGTAAAGAAATATTTAAATAAATAAAACGTGAGCCTTTCACAATTAATACAACATGCCCAAAAAAACTATAGGCTATTACACCATTATTTAACATTAATGCATGTCAGCCGCATGAAACATTTGCGAATTGACTGGAAACCAGGTGGTATACACTCCAAATTGCGTTGTGGTTTGAGGACGAGTGGCAGAGATGAGTGGCCGATGTCATTACAAATACACGTAGGTGTTTTGTAACAGATGTCTCTTTCCATTCATCAAATTGCGGGTGCACAGTGCACTGTTGGGTTTGCAAATGGACGAATGTGCGTGGGTAACCAACAGGAGCACCTTTGTTAAGTGATTGTTTGACAATCAGATGAAAAAGCTAAGCTTCCCTAAAGTAAATTGAATTGCCAAAATTATATAGCCTAATTAGCTTATTCCTATCTATACAGAAATAAATAAAATCACTCAAAATAAGCTACTACACCAGAAAGAATGATTTGGCCACAGAGGATCATTAGCTTCTTTAAAAAAAAAGCTGTTGATTGTTTTAAATCGCATAGCCTACAATCAGACGGGCCCGCAATTTGGGCAGCACATACTGCAAATACCAAATAGATGATTGTTGAGTTCTGACAGGCATATCGCAATATTTGAAAATACAATCACGGAAAAACTGTTTGGAAAGCAAATGGTTATTGCTGTAAAGAGATGACAATGAAAAGACCAATCTGTCTTTCAGTTATCAAAATTCGTAACTTAATTGAGCGAACATTAGCCTATCTTATTTGCACCAGTGGAGAACGTCGTCCATATCCCCGGTGAGTGTGCATATTCACTGTGGTTTTCATTGGGTCAGTGCCACTTTTTGGACAATAATTTCCTCCTCCAGGTCAGATGGATGTCATATTGTATTTGTGTCTCCCCTTTTCGGAGGCCAATTATATGGATCAGACAACATTGTTTTTATTGATCTGTTTGTCCGTGTAAGCAGAGTAGGCTACCCTGTAATTTTTGTAGTATAAAAAAAATGCATGCGCGCACTTGGGTGTCCCGTATCGGTAAGAAATTAAATCTACTTCACCCCTGGCCATGCCTCGCGTTTGTAACTTGTTAGCAAATGTGTAACGTCAGCAACTGTAAATAATTTTACTAGCAAGCTATGTAACATAATTGACAAGGGTTGACATTGGTTATGATTATGCATTCCAATCTCACAAAATTATAGGCTTGAAGCAAGATATGATTCCAAACAGATGTAAATAACAAGTGTTGTATATCCAGCAAGCTAGCTGGCTGAGTTTACTAGCAAACAGTGAGGAGAAAAAATAATACAACAATTTACTGTTGTCAATCTCTAAAACTGAAGCTGGTTTTACTATAAAAATAGTTGCCTAAGCATGCCTGATAGACATGGCTGTAGGGAGACAGTATCTGCATACCTACCTAGGTACATTTGTATGGTCTGGTCACTGTGCAAAGGTTGAGGGTTATGCCATATTTATTTATATTAGGCTAGATATTGTTGTAAATGTAATATATGTGCCTGTGCACATGTATGCATGTTCAACTAGTCTACCATAAAGTTGATGTTTGCATAGTTCAACTGTCATTCAAACTACAATAGAGTATAACTTATTTCATTTTGTGTCTTACAGACAATACCAGGGTGCCTGGGCTTCTTCCTGGAGTGTATTCTAGATACAGAAACAGAATTCCTTTGTCTGCATGTCATTGTAGCAGAACTATATCCCGTGAACTGTGTATCCCTCTCGAAGGATTAGATGTAACAGTGTTGCTTCCGTCCCTCTCCTCGCCCCTACCTGGGCTTGAACCAGGGACCCTCTGCACACATCGACAACAGTAACCCTCGAAGCAACGTTACCCGTCGCTCCACAAAAGCCGCAGCCCTTGCAGAACAAGGGAAACAACTACTTCAAGGTCTCAGAGCGAGTGACGTCACCGATTGAAACGCTACTAGTGCGCACCGCTAACTAGCTAGCCATTTCACACCGGTTACGTAGACATTATGCTGGATTTCAAGCAGATTACTCATGAGGAGCTGAATGGCAGTTTGATGACAACACACCTCCCACAACGTTACAAGTATTCCCTGAATTTTACTACACGGATCATACTGTATTTTCTTACTGTATGTTTCTTTGTGAATGGCAATTTCATCATGACCACCAGTTCTCTTAGCTAAAGATTGCTACACCAGATAATGTGATTTAACCAAAGATTGTTGGTATCCATTACTGGGAGTTACAGGATAGATACTGTTTGATGCAGCACAGAGAACTTTCGACCAACCTTAGTGATGCCGTCTTTGTCCTCGATTCGGGGAAACAGGAGTCTCATAAAATGTCTGTGTTCAGTTGCAGGGGGTCAGTTTGAAATTAGGAAATTCTCAGTTTTTGCTCCATGAAGTAACCCAACAATGTGTATGCTGCCATCTTGTCTATTTCAAGTCTTCTCTCATTGATAGAGACAGGTCTCTGTCATCATGACACCCACCTGTCTCAATCAATGAGAGAAGACTTGAAATAGACAAGATGTGGGCAAAAATCTTTGGGTAAATCACATTATCTTGTGTAACAATCTGTAGCTACAGTTCTCTGCACTTGTGTCTTTACACCTGAGACACACTCAGACACACTGAACTGTACTACACTGGTCATAAAACATATTATGGTTTCTGTCATCCGAGAGTTAGCTAAATATGACCGCTTGTGTTAAGTCAATCTTTCCTCAGTTAGCGCTAGGACTAATATAGCCTACTTTTTACGGTTTGGATGATTGTGTTATGCTATTGCTACATCTGTGTATGTCTGAACATCGCATCCAGAAATAAACTGGTCACATTCAGGACATAACGTTCTAATGACTGTGTTTGTGCTAAATGTTTCTGTGAAAAAAACAGTGTGGCTAGCTCAAACGCTGACTGTTGCGTAAATCGAAACTGGACGTTCTAAATAAGCGTTCTAATCACACCGGTTTGAGTGTACACTGCATGGACCACTGTAGAATGATCACACCTGTGTGTTGGTACGTATCAAAGGGTTAAGCACATTTTTGCTCTTGAACTTAATTAGGCTTGCCATAACAAAGGGGTTGAGTACTTATTACTTAACATTTCAGCTTTTTATTTGTAAAACATAATTCTACTTTGACATTATGGGGTATTGTGTGTAGGCCAGTGACAAAAAAATCTCAATTGAATCCATTTAAAATCCAGGTTGTAACGCAACAAAATGTTGAAAAAGTCAAGGGGTGTGAACACTTTCTGAAGGCATTGTATTAATGATCTCATCATAGATGATCCCAAACTAATCTCCAGATTTTGTTTAAACTTCTACAGAAATGTATATAGTTCTGAGTATTGTGAGGAGTCCTCAACTTTATTTTTTAGATTCTCTGGGGGATGTGAAATCAGTTGGGGAGGCTGAGCGAGAACACTGTGATGACCCTATTATAGTTGAAGAGATAATTTACTCTATTGAACACCTTACAAATAATACGTCTCCTGGGACTGATGGTATATTTGCTGAGTTAGTCCCATTTTCTATTGGAGGTATTTTCTGAAAGCATAGCAAGTAATGCGCTCCCTCCTAGTTTGACTCAAGGTCTGTTAACATTAATCCCTAAACCCAAGAAAGACTTGGTTCTCCTCCATAATTTGTATGCTTAACAATGACTACAAAATATTAGCCTCTATATTTGCAAAAAGAATGAAAGCAGTATTGGACTCAATTATAGAGTAGACCCATTCTGGCTTCAGGAGGAATATACGTACTGTATATCTAATAATATCCAACTGGTGTTAGACCTTATTGACTATTCTGATCTGATCTTTTATGTTTTATTGTCTTCTTAGACTTTTATAAAGCCTTCGATACAGTGGAGCATACATTTTTATTTCACCCCCTTGAGAAATTTGGTTTTGGGGAATTATTTTGTAGTGCTATTAAAACTCTTTATATAAATGGGAATAGTTCCATTAAATTAAAGCATGGCACATCTAGATTTGATTTGAAAAGAGGAATTAGGCAAGTTTGCAAAATCTCGCTTTCTCTTCCTGCTTTATTCAAGTTTTATTCAAACCAGCGATATATACACAAGGGACCTCCATTGCTGACAGAAACATACCAATGAATGGAAGTACGGAGGTAATTTTGTGCCAACAAAAATAAGGGGTTAAATGTGTGTCCAAAACAACTACAAGATTTCCCGTGCTTTCTTATATCTCCTAGATATAGGACAGACACTTCAAAACCTTATTCCTCATTATACATTTTTTAAATGTATTTTTTGCCATTTATGAATGAGTGGCTATAGTAGTAAAGGCCAAATTCAATGTTTAATCAAATACATTTTTTATATATTTTTTGTATACCTAAAAGGGTCCTAAAATGCAACATCAAATAGCTAAATGATCCATGGTATGAAGCATCTTATTCCTGGTTGCAGAGAGATTTGTCCTTGAAAGGTTGAGATCTGTCATTCCCATTGAAAGCAAGTCTAAGAAGTGGTAGCTCTGTTCTATATGCGCTATTTCTATGCTTCCCGTTCTTAAGCTTCGATTTTGCGTCTTTTACTTTTGTACAGCAGCTTCAAACAGCTGAAATACAATATATTTGGTTATTTGAAACATATTTCACAGTGGTTTAGATGGTACAATGATTCACTATTGCTTGTTTTGTCACAGACTGAAATTAGGCAAACTATTGGAATTTAACAACTGTTACAGGCTTTGGTTTTTCCATTTATGGTTGGACTTTAGCGCCAGTGGCGACCCGTCATTCAGGGCAGGTGGGGCTTTTGAGCCCCACATTTCTAGCAAAAAAATTAAATAAAATTTCGCCTTTTTTGCATGTTTTTTTTGGCATTAATATGTGTCACATATCAGTTTGCAAACAATGTAAAAAATAAATAAATAATTGAGTTAATAAAGCCGCATACAAACATGGTCTCTTTTTTTGCTTTTTTGAATAAGGCAGCTACAAAATGCAGGTGTTTCAGCCTAGCTCAGTGCTTTCTGTGGTGGTGGGGCAGCCAGCGGAAAATACGGAGCGTAGGTTTTCTCTAGTAGTGCTGTGATTAGCTCAGTGTTCTGTCACTCGTGGAGACAGTACGTCACCACCAAGTCTAAGGGTAGAGCTCGAAAATTCAAGCCCCTTGGGTGCTGCCATAGAGTTACATTAGAAGTGCCCATCCAAGAAGGCTCAAGGTCATTGGCCACAGATAAAATGACATCAAATCACATTATATCTACAGTAGCTTTGATTGGACTGATCATGTCAACATCATACTTTCAAAATCTTAGCTAGCAGTCATCATCATGAATCAAGTCGACAATCTACTGGCAAATCATTTTTAATCCTTGTCATATGAAGATAAATAATGAAGAGAAATTATAGATAAAACGTATCGGTGCTCATCAGCCATTGGACCTGAAGAGCAATGACGTCGTCATGATTTGACCTTGTTTTTTTCAGAGTTCCCAGTTGTCTTGAAATCACCATAAATGCAGAGAATGCCAGACTTTGATGACAAAATTTGCCCATGAAGGACCGCCGCGCAACCTTCCTGTTCAAGTGAGCACAGCACAACAAGGTGAGTCCAAAACATGTCTTGTATGCTGCTGCATAAATTATGTAATATGCCAGGGAGATATGTATACTGTAACTAAGAAAGTAATACTAGTGTAGTAAGCTGTTAGCAGCCCATGTGCCTCACCCTAATAATTTGGTCTATTTACATCTCTTAAATTTCACCTACTGTTCTGACTTGGTGGTGCACGTGTAGCCTATAACCTGTTTTAGAGAAATGTAATCATTGGAAATTGTAAGAGCTTTCATTGTCTGCTTATATGCCCCCTTTATTTATCCTATGGTTCTGACTTGGTGTACAGGGAGAACACTGTAAGAATGGCCCATGTTCTGAATTCTGTCGCTGTACATTTCAAAAGTGCTAAACAAATAGTTATATTGACTACGTCCGTCCTAGCACGCTCATTAATGTGTTAATCAAAATTGTCATCCACTTATGCCATAGTTTGTACATCTCAATTATCATTAGAAACCACATTTGTTTAAGCAAGTCAGCCATATCAGCTATGTTTTTTTTTTTGGCAGTAAATGAGGCTGAATTAACTGTTTTGCTGCCAGACAAGGCTCCTCTGATAGCCAGGTGTAGCAGTGGTAAGATGTTGGGATTCTGCTGTTAGGACAGCTTTATGTAGGCCCTAACAGTTTGTGGGCACCGTTTGTCACCGTTATAGTGCAATTAATGTATTGATTAGTGTTGTGTTGTATAGTGGCTTTGCTGGCATGCAAAGATTGACATGCTAAAATAGCCACCGTTTAGTGCGTATAGCTCATTAGCACGTAGGGCGCACCGATTGGTGTCACCTCGTTAGTCAGTATGTGTTACACCTGTGCTGGTTGCCGTCTCGTTAGTGGGAAGGTGTTTCACCTGTGCTGACCCAGGTGCTATTTATAATAATAATAATAATAATAATAATAATAATAATAATAATAATAATAATAATAATAATATGCCATTTAGCGACTTACAGTCATGTGTGCATACATTTTTATGTATGGGTGATCCCGGGGATCGAACCCACTACCCTGGCATTACAAGCGCCATGCTCTACCAATTGAGCTACAGAGGACCTTTAAGAGTGGCTGGCTCAGTGCTCCAGTTGTTCTCAGAGATGTGGAGAGTCAACACCTTTAGTTGGCATGCCCCATTTGAGTTCTAGAAAACATTTATTTGTCTGAGCTTACCTGTTTTTGTTTTGCTCAACTTGTTGGTTTGCTTCTTCTTTAAGTTTGGTGTGGGTTTTTCTTTTGTTTGTCTCTTCTTGGGCAGAAAACAACAACATTAACATTAACTGTTGTTCTTGTGATGAGCATCCAGAAAGAGTTTTGCATTTATTTTTGGCATTGTCTACATGGAAAGCGATTATGGCAAGATATTTTTAGATTCATAATTTATAACATTCTTGAGGACTGTTGTTTATTATGGGAGAATGTGCTGCTTGGTTTTCTTAACTACACTGAAGGAAAAATATAAACGCAACATCCAACAAAGAGCATGAGAGGTGTCATGGCGGACTGAACACAGTGGTGCAGAATGCCTCAAGATAAAAACATAATATTCAATATCTTTAAGTTTGACTAAATATTAGCACTTCACTCCACATACTCGTGGGCAATAATCTTCAATCTGGATAACAACAAAAAACATATTATAAGGCTAGAGAAATGTATCGACCAATATCCCCAATTCAATCAACACCCAAACATGTTGGAGAGTAAGCATGGAGAACCAATCCCAAAAAACGAGACTCGTCGACTGACACAGACGATTTACAGTATGCTTTTCACCACCCGGGATGGTAAGTGTAGAAACCGACTCGCTAAAGGCGATAAATGATAAACTGGGCATACTTGAACTAGTCAGTAAAGTTCTGTACCCACTCTTCAAGGTGAATAGATTAAAAGGGAAACGTGTAGCTCTCGTAGTCGATAAACTGTATATTGACAACCAATTGTTCCGACACGCCAAGAATACTCAATGGCTTTTCTAAATATTAAAAAGTTCCCATAGAGGAGTCGAATAATGGAACACCTGATACTATCCATGGTAGAATTGTAATAAAAAACAACAGGAAAACAATAAAATACAACAATTAATAAAGAAATAAACTACAAATACACTATATCATTCAAGATAGGGAATGTTGTAAAATAATTAGTTTTCGACTTTCTAGTTATAGTATTTATAAATAGATAAAAGACATCATTAGAAGAAAGGATAATTATTGAAATAATACATCTTCAAATATAAGGAACTAGAACTCAAAATCCTGAAATTAGGTAGGAATCAACATGGTAGGGTTAAAAACACAGCAAACAGAGGACATAGATGGCACAGTATGTGGGTATGTGCATTGTGATGGAAGGTGGGGTGTTTGTTTTTGTGTTTGGAAATGTGTGGAGTTAAATGAGTGAAAAATGGTTGCAAATGCCAGAGCCCATGTGTGTCTGCGAGCAGGATTTGTGATAGAGAGAGCTTTCAATTTTGTGCAGATATGGGATATACATTTTAAAATAAATTACAAATATAGTTTATTTATTTATTGTCCTATCATGATGGAACGGTCCCCAACCCTATACCCTAGACACCCACCTGAGCGACCCATACACTAAGGATAAGTCCTTATCTATTTTAAAGGCCTACTGCAAGTAGCCCATACACAGCCAAGACAGAAAGATAAATGCGGTCAGAGACCCACTAAAGCAGCACCACCCCCTCAAGATTCTGAGCCTGCCAGGAAGGGTTGGTCCTACAAAGCCAAAGCCCCCGGATGGGTGAGCATAATCTACAAGGAATTTCTCAAAGCTGCTAATGAGAACTCTGACGACCTTGTACCTAGCCAGTGGGGATTCCAGTGGGGTGCCCCCACCCAGGTAGTGGCAGTGCTGGAAACCCTAGCTGCAGTAATCCATGGGGAGGGGGTCACACTTGGACAATCAGAGAGGGAGCAAATTATTGTGGCCCTGGTGGCCCAAAATAATCAAAGGTCTGACAGAGATGCTTAGGAAGACGGTCACAACAGGGGACCAGCGAGTGTGTGTGTGTGTGTGTTTCAGGGGAAGCGGGTGTATGTGAGCTCCAGCAGCTAAGACTAGACATTGGTTAATCAAATCTTCCCATTTCTGCTCAATTTTGCATGCCTTCTCAAACAGCTACAACTGTATATGCATTCGCACATCAAGTCCTTTCATGAGTTGGGCTCGGGGATGGATCAACTGTTGAACATCTGAGCTTGTGGTTGTTTGTGGGGGAAGGGTGGGGAGTGTATGTATCCCACATCTGTTGCTATGGGGTAATGATGTTAGGGACAATATAGGATGGATCACAATAATTGTTTGCTGAAATAATTGCTTGCCAAAAATGTAATTTTTGTGATGGCAATCCTGGAAATAGGTAACAATCCTTCGCATGAACTGCCTACATTATTACTAATGTGGAATTAATTGTGGAAATAAAGATACGCAAGTTTTTTTATAGTTTTTTTAAATAATTGAGGTGAGGGCGTTGGAAATGCTTTTGGCGGTTGATATGCTTCTGTTCTGTGGGTGGCACTGTGTGCTCTTTTTGAAGGATGGGTCCCGGTCTCTCGGGGGCCTTGGGATCTGGGGGTGGTCTGCCGGTCACTGGGATGACAACCCAACTTGGGATGGGGGGAGGTTTTAGCGGGTGGAATATTGGAGAACAATTGGATGTTTACTTATTAGCAATGCAAATATCATGGTACAGCTATATGGACACTCAATCATTATGGTATTTTTTAATGGTAAGGGGAGGCGAAATATACTTATCCCATGGGCAAAGAAACTCAAAAGGGGTGATGATATTAATTAATGTGCAAATTGTCCAAACAGATCCGTAAGGTAGGGAGATTATTTTAAATACGTTATTGGACCATAAACAAATTTGGCTCATTTTAATCTGTATGGTCCAAATAAGGATGACCCACGCTTCTTTGAAAATGTGTATATCATAATTGATCAAACCTACAAACATTACAATACTCTTTTACTATGGTGGGAGATTATTAACATGGTTTTAAATACCCAAATAGACCATAAAGGAAATCACACTACAAACTATCACCCTCATGCACTTAAGGAAATCACGAATATCATGGATATATTGGAACTAGTGGATATATGGAGGCTTAAATATTCTGACTTAGTGAGATATACAGTGGGGAGAACAAGTATTTGATACACTGCCGATTTTGCAGGTTTTCCTACTTACAAAGCATGTAGAGGTCTGTAATTTTTATTATAGGTACACTTCATCTGTGAGAGACGGAATCTAAAACAAAAATCCAGAAAATCACATTGTATGATTTTTAAGTAATTAATTTGCATTTTATTGCATGACATAAGTATTTGATACAGCAGAAAAGCAGAACTTAATATTTGGTACAGAAACCTTTGTTTGCAATTACAGAGATCATACGTTTCCTGTAGGTCTTGACCAGGTTTGCACACACTGCAGCAGGGATTTTGGCCCACTCCTCCATACAGACCTTCTCCAGATCCTTCAGGTTTCGGGGCTGTCGCTGGGCAATACGGACTTTCAGCTCCCTCCAAAGATTTTCTATTGGGTTCAGGTCTGGAGACTGGCTAGGCCACTCCAGGACATTGAGGTGCTTCTTACGGAGCCACTCCTTAGTTGCCCTGGCTGTGTGTTTCGGGTCGTTGTCATGCTGGAAGACCCAGCCACGACCCATCTTCAATGCTCTTACTGAGGGAAGGAGGTTGTTGGCCAAGATCTCGCGATACATGGCCCCATCCATCCTCCCCTCAATACGGTGCAGTCGTCCTGTCCACTTGGCAGAAAAGCATCCCCAAAGAATGATGTTTCCACCTCCATGCTTCACGGTTGGGATGGTGTTCTTGGGGTTGTATTCATCCTTCTTCTTCCTCCAAACACGGCGAGTAGAGTTTAGACCAAAAAGCTCTATTTTTGTCTCATCAGACCACATGACCTTCTCCCATTCCTCCTCTGGATCATCCAGATGGTCATTGGCAAACTTCAGATGGGCCTGGACATGCGCTGGCTTGAGCAGAGGGACCTTGCGTGCGCTGCAGGATTTTAATCCATGACGGCGTAGTGTGTTACTAATGGTTTTCTTTGAGACTGTGGTCCCAGCTCTCTTCAGGTCATTGACCAGGTCCTGCCGTGTAGTTCTGGGCTGATCCCTCACCTTCCTCATGATCATTGATGCCCCCACGAGGTGAGATCTTGCATGGAGCCCCAGACCGAGGGTGATTGACCGTCATCTTGAACTTCTTCCATTTTCTAATAATTGCGCCAACAGTTGTTGCCTTCTCACCAAGCTGCTTGCCTATTGTCCTGTAGCCCATCCCAGCCTTGTGCAGGTCTACAATTTTATCCCTGATGTCCTTACACACCTCTCTGGTCTTGGCCATTGTGGAGAGGTTAGAGTCTGTTTGATTGAGTGTGTGGACAGGTGTCTTTTATACAGGTAACGAGTTCAAACAGGTGCAGTTAATAGAGGTAATGAGTGGAGAACAGGAGGGTTTCTTAAAGAAAAACTGACAGGTCTGTGAGAGCCGGAATTCTTATTGGTTGGTAGGTGATCAAATACTTATGTCATGCAATAAAATGCAAATTAATTACTTAAAAATCAAACAATGTGATTTTCTGGAATTTTGTTTTAGATTCCGTCTCTCACAGTTGAAGTGTACCTATGATAAAAATTACAGACCTCTACATGCTTTGTAAGTAGGAAAACCTGCAAAATCGGCAGTGTATCAAATACTTGTTCTCCCCACTGTACATGGCGGAGGCTCAATCAGGCTAGTCGTCTTGAATACTTTGTCATCCTCACAGAAAAAAAAAAGTGTTGATAGGGGACAGAATGCAGTCGGATCATCAAATAATTGGCATATAAATTACTCTTACAGAATTTCCACGTGGGCAAGGATATTGGAAATTTTATCAAAGTCTATTGGATGATAACTTGTTTTTAACTAGGACAGAATAATTTATAACTGCATTTTCCGACATAACATAGGTACAGCAGATCCCCTTATTGTATGGGACACTTTTATATGTGCCTTTTGAGGCCATGCAATTCAATACTCATCTCTAAAACAAAAGCAATTTAGGTCAAAAGAGTCCATATTAACAAAGGAAATAGAAGGACTAACAGTAAATACAGATAACAATTTTAAAAAACAGTACAATAGAGGCACAGAATAAGTTAGAGGAAAAACAAAAAGAAATGGAGGAACTTTTTGTTTTAAAATTTTTAACAAGTGTAATACTGTATATTATAAAAATAAAACAAACTGATCTTCAACATAGAAATGCTACCAGAAAGAATTTACTGAAACTTGTGACAAATGACAGTCACTCATTATTCACCAAACGATATTTTGAAAGAAGAAGGAAAGTACTGTTTTCGTTTCAGTCTCCTCCATCTTCACTAACCGAAGTTAATTGTTTGGAGTTTTTTTATATGAATAATGTAAAATTAACAGCTGTACAGAAAGACTCATGTGAAGGCCAAATTACAGAGGAGGACATTCTTAATGCAATTAAAGCCTTTAAGTCCTGGAAAACTCCAAGGCTGGATGGCATACCAGTTGAGGTATACCAAACCTTTTTTGATGTACTCAGAGGACCGTTATTAGCATGTTTTTTAACCACTCCTATAAAAATTGTAGATTATCAGATAGTCAACAAAAAGGTCTGATTTTATTAGTACTGAAACAGGACCCAAGTGGTAAATATAAAGATCCAGTCCATAAATTGGAGGCCTCTTACACTTCAGGGTTGTGATACAGGAATTATAGGAAAATGCATAGCGCATAGATTTAAAAAGGTATTGTTGGATATTAGGGCGGCAGGTAGCTTAGTGGTTAAGAGCGTTGTGCCAGTAACCGAAAGGTTGCTGGTTCTAATCCCCGAGCCGACTAGGTGAAAAATATGTCGATGTGGCCTTGAGCAAGGCACTTAACCCTAATTGCTCCTGTAAGTCGCTCTGGATGAGAGCGTCTGCTAAATTACTAAAAATTTAAAATGTTATTCATCCTAATCAGACAGGTTTTTTACATTGGAGATAATATAATACAAGTACTGGAAACAATAGAACATTATGAAAAATCTGGGAAACTAGACCTGCTATTCATAGCTGACTTTGAAAAGGCTTTTGATAAAGTACGACTGAAATGTATATATAAATGCCTGGAATATTTCAATTTTGGAGAATCTCTTATACAATGGGTTAATGTTATGTACAGTGAGGGAAAAAGTATTTGATCCACTGCTGATGTTGTACGTTTGCCCACTGACAAAGAAATGATCAGTCTATAATTTTAATGGTAGGTTTATTTGAACAGTGAGAGACAGCATAACAACAAAAAAATCCTGAAAAACACATGTCAAAAATGTTATAAACTAATTTGCATTTTAATTAATTTATCCTTTATTACTTTCCAACCCCACCACCCCTCTACCCTCAACCTCCCCGATAATTTTCATGATGTCCATCCGGTTTGCTTCTACAGTGGGGAAAAAAAGTATTTAGTCAGCCACCAATTGTGCAAGTTCTCCCACTTAAAAAGATGAGAGGCCTGTAATTTTCATCATAGGTACACGTCAACTATGACAGACAAATTGAGATTTTTTTTCCAGAAAACCACATTGTAGGATTTTTTATGAATTTATTTGCAAATTATGGTGGAAAATAAGTATTTGGTCACCTACAAACAAGCAAGATTTCTGGCTCTCACAGACCTGTAACTTCTTCTTTAAAAGGCTCCTCTGTCCTCCACTCGTTACCTGTATTAATGGCACCTGTTTGAACTTGTTATCAGTATAAAAGACACCTGTCCACAACCTCAAACATTCACACTCCAAACTCCACTATGGCCAAGACCAAAGAGCTGTCAAAGGACACCAGAAACAAAATTGTAGACCTGCACCAGGCTGGGGAAGACTGAATCTGCAATAGGTAAGCAGCTTGGTTTGAAGAAATCAACTGTGGGAGCAATTATTAGGAAATGGAAGACATACAAGACCACTGATAATCTCCCTCAATCTGGGGGCTCCACGCAAGATCTCACCCCGTGGGGTCAAAATGATCACAAGAACGGTGAGCAAAAATCCCAGAACCACACGCGGGGACCTAGTGAATGACCTGCAGAGAGCTGGGACCAAAGTAACAAAGCTTACCATCAGTAACACACTACGCCGCCAGGGACTCAAATCCTGCAGTGCCAGACGTGTCCCCCTGCTTAAGCCAGTACATGTCCAGGCCCGTCTGAAGTTTGCTAGAGTGCATTTGGATGATCCAGAAGAGGATTGGGAGAATGTCATATGGTCAGATGAAACCAAAATATAACTTTTTGGTAAAAACTCAACTCGTCGTATTTGGAGGACAAAGAATGCTGAGTTGCATCCAAAGAACACCATACCTACTGTGAAGCATGGGGGTGGAAACATCATGCTTTGGGGCTGTTTTTCTGCAAAGGGACCAGGACGACTGATCCGTGTAAAGGAAAGAATGAATGGGGCCATGTATCGTGAGATTTTGAGTGAAAACCTCCTTCCATCAGCAAGGGCATTGAAGATGAAACGTGGCTGGGTCTTTCAGCATGACAATGATCCCACACACACCGTCCGGGGCAACGAAGGAGTGGCTCGTAAGAAGCATTTCAAGGTCCTGGAGTGGCCTAGCCAGTCTCCAGATCTCAACCCCATAGAAAATCTTTGGAGGGAGTTGAAAGTCTGTGTTGCTCAGCGACAGCTCCAAAACATCACTGCTCTAGAGGAGATCTGCATGGAGGAATGTGCCAAAATACCAGCAACAGTGTGTGAAAACCTTGTGAAGACTTACAGAAAACGTTTGACCTGTGTCATTGCCAACAAAGGGTATATAACAAAGTATTGAGAAACTTTGGTTATTGACCAAATACTTATTTTCCACCATAATTTGCAAATAAATGCATTAAAAATCCTACAATGTGATTTTCTGGATTTTTTTCCTCATTTTGTCTGTCATAGTTGACGTGTACCTATGATGACAATTACAGGCCTCTCTCATCTTTTTAAGTGGGAGAACTTGCACAATTGGTGGCTGACTAAATACTTTTTTCCCCCACTGTATTTCAATTTTTTAGCCAATACAATCACGGTTATGGATCAATGATAATAACTGTAATAACTATTAATAATAATTGTAATAACTATTTCACATTAATTGTGCCCTTTTCTGATAATGTTATAATTGTAGCCTATTGCATTTCTTTAGTTTAAAATATAAGTTTGTTTATTTAACAAATCTAGAACCCACCACAGGCTGGCGCTATTCCCCCAGCACAACAGCCAAAGCCACTTGCATCCCCTGGTCCCCGTAACAAAAATAAATTATCGTTCTAAAATTCACCAACTATTTGCATACACCACTGGCGTCAAGCAACCTATCGAATAAAGTAATAACCATTAGACTTCGTCAAAGAAATGCTTTTCATTCAACTATTAAAACTTCTGCTCGATCTAGTCAAGCAAGTACAACCCTTTTACCCGGGAACTAGAATCATAAATTATTTTCCTTTGTCCTCAACTTAAATAATTTTCACAGCTCTATCGCCATTTCAGTTCGCTATTCAATTTCTTTAACTGTTCTCTCTGATTAGGCCCTAATTAATTAAACAAATACTGGCTATAATTTACCAGAACACATTTAATTCATATCCCTATCATTTTTGAACTATGTACTGTCTCTCACTCCTCCCCTTGCTCCTTCCTACACAACGGGGAAGGCGCAGGGACCTTGGAACATATTTTCATAGACCTTTCTAGAATACTTCTACTTAAGCTATCTAATTCAACTTTTAATACACGTAAAAACTCTCTCCCTACACCCATTCCCTATTGAATAAGTGAGTCTTTCTATTTAACCCCAACCATGCTACAAATCTTCCATTCAACATCAACAAACCAAATACTCATTATCCGGTCACCACCCATACCAGCCGTTGAATTCACTCACCCAATAAACCATAATAGTTCAATGGAACCCTCTGTTGGCTCTCTACTATATTATACATTACTTCTATACCCACATTAGTTATGGTCCGATTACCCATTAAACCTTATCACATGATCAAACAACGGCACAACCTTAAACTCATATGGGGCGGCAGGCAGCTTAGTGACCAAGAGCGCCGCGCCAGCAACCTAGAGGTCGCCGGTTCCAATCCCAGAGCCGACCAGGCGAAAAATCTGCCGATGTGCCCCTGAGCAAGGCACTCAACCCCAATCGCTCCCATAAGTCGCTCTGGACCAGAGCGTCTGCTAAATGACCAAAAATGCAAATGTAAATATTCTCTACTTTCTCACCCATGATGTACGTCTACGTATATATCGTTAGAAATGTATAGGTACCTCTAAAATAATCGCTTCGTGGTGTTTTTAGCCAACTCCCAATCGACACAAATCACCCCCCAGTCTTTCCTGACTCTCCAAAAGCCACACTCTCGCTGTCTCCAGCCACTCCCCTCGTGTTTTCCTCCTTTTGTTTCAAGGGTGGACTTCAGTACTTTCAGCACTCGTTCCGCCTCTGTGTGTCCTGCCATATTAATGTACACAACGCTTCCTTCTTTTTATTTCTATTCTAAAAGTTTTAAAATTTTAGGTTCAAGTTTCTATTTCTCACTTTTAATACGTTTTATTTTAATTTCTCTACCTTAGTATATCTATTCTCAATTATCATTCACAAATTATGCGGTTTAAACAACCACAAACCCAATAGTTATTCACAAATTACACAGTTTGGACAGCCACAGACGTCTTTAATTCCTAATTAGTTTTCTATCAAGGTATACAGGTTTATTAATTTTAGTAACCCACATTCACTCTTTTATTTCGTCTGCAAACACTCTTTTATTACACTGGGATCATTCACACTCTCATGCATACGACACCCTATACTTTAAAGTGCTCCTCCGATCTGGGTGTACCCCCAAGTACAACTCCCTGCCAAAGCGCAACACTATAGTGTACTTTAAAGTGCTCCTACGATCATAGCCGTACTAGTTACGGACCTTGCCGATAGCGCAACACTATCTAAAATTTCCCGAACCTAGCCGTACCCTCGAAGATACGGACCTTGCCGGTGTAATTCTTCTAACCTAGCCGTACCCACGTAGTTACGAACCTTGCCGATAGCAATTACTTAAGTCAATTATTCCCTGTATCTTCGAACCTAGCCGTACCCTCGCAGTTACGGACCTTGCCGATAGATGTCAGTATTCTCTCCGAACCTAGCCGTACCCCCGCAGTTACGGACCTTGCCGGTAGAACAATACTCTATGGTACCAGGGTTTAACATCACATTCACCACAGGTTTGCATGTCACAATATGGTGCTTATCTACTCATAATAATTCCATAATTTAGTTCACTTACATCAGACAGGTGTTTCACAAAATGTATTTGGATAAAGCCCATGTGCAGAACTTTAGTTATATAACAATAGGTGTCTGCTTACCTGTTTTTAGTAGTCCGGACTCTTTGTGAAACACACCGTCCAATGACAGATGTCCAATGGGCCGGAAAATACCCAGCGAAGTCCCTCTACCAGATCACGTCGGTGGTCACCAATTGTTAAGTTGCGTCAATTCAAATCTGGTATTGGGAACAAAAAGAGGTCAATACACGTCTTCTATAATAGACTAGTATTTTAATTAATGCAAAACACTTCAATGGTAAATATGATGTTCGTATATACGGGTCCACTGAAATACCACGCAGGGCAGACAGAGAACTAAGCCATTGTTATAAGTTCTTCTTTAAATACTCTGACAGAGATAGGCCAGCAGGGAGCGGGAACTATCAGAGTAGAGACTGAGCGTGGTTTCGACTTACTCAGCCTATCGTTGGCGCACAGGCTGGTCCCAGTCCCTTGGCGCTTCACTGTTGCCAGGTGTTTAGTTGTTTTGCAACTTGTCCAGAGAGTCAGCACTTTTGCAGTACATGTCCTTGAGCGTTCTAACAAAGAAGCAGTGTTTGTGTCTGTGTGAGACACACAAGTCTTATCTCCCCCTACTCCCTAACAGCTCTTCACATGAATCACAGCTTGTTATGTTAAACAGTCTATATCAGTACAGTACAAACCTATTATGTTTAATCATTAATGCTTTCTTATTAAGCTAACAGCACATCTAAAATATAAGAGAATCATTTCCCACACAACTAAGGGTGCATTTGTAAGTTGCCTCCAGTGTGTCAGAGTGCGCTCTGGGTCATTCGTAAATTCAGAGTGTTGTCAGATTGTTTGTTCGTAAATTCAGAGCGTTTCACTCTCAGAACGTTCAGAGTAGGGCTGTTACGGTGACCGTATTACAAATTCCACGTGACCGTTTAGTCATTGTAACTAGGCTTCTCCAAGCTCAGATGCTGCTGGTGGTCATTAGTAGCCTACCAAACTTGCTAACTGCCTGGTACTCAGCACTCTATTGTCCCTCTAATCACTCTGACATCAATGCAAATGTAATCGAAAATCAAATCAAACACTTCATGATAGCCCATGAGCTCATGTTGCGCAACATTTCTATAGGCTATGCAATTGCGTAAAAATGTATGCACACATGACTGTAAGTCGCTTTGGATAAAAGCGTCTGCTAAATGGCATATTATTATATTATTATTATTGCGTGAGAAAACAGTTTTGATGGCCTCTATTAAAAAGAGGAGGATCCCATCAGCTTTCTATAGGCTAGGCCTACTACAGTGGGGAAAAAAAGTATTTAGTCAGCCACCAATTGTGCAAGTTCTCCCACTTAAAAAGATGAGAGAGGCCTGTAATTTTCATCATAGGTACAAGTCAACTAGGGATAGACAAAATGAGGGAAAAAAATTCCAGAAAATCACATTGTAGGATTTTTAATGAATTGATTTGCACATTATGGTGGAAAATAAGAATTTGGTCAATAAAAAAAGTTTCTCAATACTTTGTTATATACCCTTTGTTGGCAATGACACAGGTCAAACGTTTTCTGTAAGTCTTCCAAGGTTGTCACACACTGTTGCTGGTATTTTGGCCCATTCCTCCATGCAGATCTCCTCTAGAGCAGTGATGTTTTGGGGCTGTCGCTGGGCAACACAGACTTTCAACTCCCTCCAAGATTTTCTATGGGGTTGAGATCTGGAGACTGGCTAGGCAACTCCAGGACCTTGAAATGCTTCGTACGAAGCCACTCCTTCGTTGCCCGGGCGGTGTGTTTGGGATCATTGTCATGCTGAAAGACCCAGCCACGTTTCATCTTCAATGCCCTTGCTGACGGAAGGAGGTTTTCACTCAAAATCTCACGATACATGGCCCCATTCATTCTTTCCTTTACACGGATCAGTCGTCCTGGTCCCTTTGCAGAAAAACAGCCCCAAAGCATGATGTTTCCACCCCCATGCTTACAGTAGGTATGGTGTTCTTTGGATGCAACTCAGCATTCTTTGTCCTCCAAACACGACGAGTTGAGTTTTTACCAAAAAGTTCTATTTTGGTTTCATATGACATTCTCCCAATCCTCTTCTGGATCATCCAAATGCACTCTAGCAAACTTCAGACGGGCCTGACATGTACTGGCTTAAGCAGGGGGACACAGCCTTGCACTGCAGGATTTGAGTCCCTGGCGGCGTAGGTGTTACTGATGGTAGGCTTTGTTACTTTGGTCCCAGCTCTCTGCAGGTCATTCACTAGGTCCCCCCGTGTGGTTCTGGGATTTTTGCTCACCGTTCTTGTGATCATTTTGATCCCACGGGGTGAGATCTTGCGTGGAGCCCCAGATTGAGGGAGATTATCAGTGGTCTTGTATGTCTTCCATTTCCTAATAATTGCTCCCACAGTTGATTTCTTCAAACCAAGCTGCTTACCTATTGCAGATTCAGTCTTCCCAGCCTGGTGCAGGTCTACAATTTTGTTTCTTGTGTCCTTTGACAGCTCTTTGGTCTTCGCCATAGTGGAGTTTGGAGTGTGACTGTTTGAGGTTGTGAACAGGTGTCTTTTATACTGATAACAAGTTCAAACAGGTGCCATTAATACAGGTAACAAGTGGAGGACAGAGGAGCCTCTTAAAGAAGAAGTTACAGGTCTGTGAGAGCCAGAAATCTTGCTTGTTTGTAGGTGACCAAATACTTATTTTCCACCATCATTTGCAAATAAATTCATAAAAACCTACAATGTGATTTTCTGGATTTTTTTCCTCAATTTGTCTGTCATAGTTGACGTGTACCTATGATGAAAAATTACAGGCCCCCTCTCTCATCTTTTTAAGTGGGAGAACTTGCACAATTGGTGTCTGACTAAATACTTTTTTTCCCCACTGTATATTTATTTTTCAACTTTCCTAATATTAAGCACATTGCTTCACTTTACAACAGGAGTATAGCCTACCTGGCTGGTATGAAAATTAACCACAGGAAAAGAGTCCTCCATTCGCTATTTAAGTGCAATAATGACATTTATTTCCCCTGCCCCGAGACAGGTGCATGATAATGGTCCATTCTAAATCAAAACTCATTTCACACATATTATTTAGTATATGTAAAGACAAGATTAAATGAAGAATAGTCTCATGGGTGACAATATTAGCCTATCACTTGTGAATGATATATTATCACTTGTGAATGATGCCCAGCTTGTGTACAGTAAGGCAAGAAACAGTGCATGCCTTTTTCTTTGGCAACTTTTTCAAATCATAGTCGCACACCTTGTGTAGCCTAGCCCATAGGCCTATGTTTTGATAAGGTTTGTATCACAACTAAAGTGGCCAAATAACTTCTTAAAATTAAGCACATTAATCTGCTTTACAACTGGTGTAGAGCCTAACTGGCATACATAGTTAAGTTTGTTATGTTTGGGGAAGATAATTTTCACTATAAACATGCACCTTTATGATCAAACATTGCATGCATCATCGCATTTCCGGTCACTTTTGAGAATGGTGTTTTCCCGCTAATTTATTGCATTTTGGAACATCCAGCTTATAGCCTACTGCCGTGTGCTCATTGCTGCGCTTATAATGTGAAGAAATAGCCTAATACCTTATCAACATTTTAAGCTAAACATTCTGATCTGTTGCATCAGCTGCATCAGCTGCTCATTGCTTTTAAAAGGTATTTTGATGCGAGTGGTTGTATTAATTTGACATTCCACAACTGTCCCAGACTGTTTGGAATATTTTTATTTATAGAATAGGTCAACTTTTGTACTATGGGGTACAGTAGATTGGCATAGGCTATAGTGCTTTTGCTGTTCGTTAGGCCTACTCATCTTGTTGGCTGACGAAAACTAAATGTGGACAGTTCTTCTAAGGACGCATCCCCGATGTGTCGGTCTTCACTTGTAGCCTACTTCGGAGCTGAGATGCCTGTGAGAAGGACCCAGTCATGAGACGGGCATTGGCTAATAAGAATTGAGCTATCAGAGAGAGCCATGTGAGTGAGCGGTGCTTAGGAGCACGCAGCCGGGAAAAGGGAGTTATAATTATTATATATTTCCCAGGCACAATGGCCACTGGCCGCAAAAGGCATAGATTTTTTTTAGGGGGCATTACAGCCACACAAGGGGGATGCCGCCGGGAAATTCGAGGCATTATGAAGTGCTTGTCAAATTGTGAATGCGAGACTGATGAAGTGTGTTCAGCCTGCGCAAGAAACAAAGCAGAGCTCATGCCTTTCATATAACTTTTTTTCAAATCATAATTAGAGCCTTAGAATGTATAGAACATTTAACATATAGCCCAACGTTTGTTTCACAACTAAAGTTGTATAAATAACTCTAAATGAAGCATATAGGAGGACCTGTTTCTTTGTTAACCGCTCAACACAGAATAGCCACATGTGCGCACTCCCTCACTAATCGGTTGGATAAAATATCCTTTCTATTTTATTCAGCTATGTTCAACTGTATTCTTCATACTATAAAATCAGATAAAATAATGTCATGGAATTCTAAGCAAATCTTGTCTGCTAAATGAACTAGCGTAGCCCCTAGCGATACGGCATTGCCAGATCAGGGCCTAACATAAGGACAACTCAAGAGTATGATATTATGTTCTTCTGAAATACACTACATTTTCTTCATATCGTGTTTCTTTACACCTGTCTAAAATAAATAATGGATTTATTGTGATGGTTTAAGCTATATTAGATGGATTTATTAGACCTTATAAAATGTAGATGTTCAAAAGGTATGCATCAAAGGCTTGTAGGCTATGCGTGGAAGCCAGGAGATGCTAAACATGTTTATGTTAATTAACGGTAATTACCATGAGACTGGCAGTTATTTGCTTGCCAATCACCTGCTGACAAAATGTCATGACCGCCCCAGCCCTAGTTCAGAGCGCACACCGCACTATTGACACTGGACGCTCTGGCGTAGGGAGTAGGGTTGATTGGAACGTTCCTCACAATGGCAGTCAAACACCCAAGCTAACTGGCTAAAGTTGTCTAGCTTGCTAGCTACTTCCAGACACAAATGAGAGAACACCTCACTCTGACCATTTTACTCGCCCTAGCAGAGCTGGTTTGGCTGTTGACATGTTATCTAGAGCGTTAGTGACTGTGCTGCTGGCAACAATTGAATTACTTTTTTTGCCAATGTTTACTGACACCGGTCATAATCAGCAGGTGTTGGACGTTTGTAAATTCATTAGTTATTCTGCACTCTGGCACACTCAGACAAAAGTGCTCTGAAATCGGAGTAGATAGCCAGAGTGAATTTATGAACGCAAGAGATATGCTAACTGGAAAACAGCTGTTCAAGTTCAGCATAGCTAGCTAGCTATCAAAGATATTCACATTTCTTGTTAGCTAACCAAATGACACCTGCATCTCTAGCTGTAGCCACCGAAAAACGATATGAGGGGAAAAAGTTGGTCACTCACCCACTCCAATGACAACATCCTCTCAGCAGCTAGCTAGCTAAGGTTGGGCTACGTGTTTTTAGCTTGCTAAATAAATAGATACGCTAGCCTATTAGCCACATTATGACTGACGTGATCATTGCCCTTGCTAGTTTGATTGTATTGACATTCCCAGCCTTAGTTACATTTGTATGTTTTTGTCCCAAATATTGAGTCATTGAAACTGAAATAGTGCATCCCCAATGGGTGGAGGCAGTAAACAATGTATCAAGCCATCTGTGATTTACAACTTGATAGCAATATTTTTTGGACTACCAAGAAATGTATTCGTGATTTATATTAATCATGCATTGAACTGCATCCATCTATTCTGCCAACAATGCCTTACTGTACGTCATGGCATTTTTTTGTCAAATAGAACCCATTTTAAATGAAGTTGATTTTGTAGTATAAACTGGGAATTTGATATTATGGTTTTCTGTTTGTTTCATATATGCAAAGTAGTTAAAATGCTGTCAGTTTAAAGAAACATGGAGAAGTCTTTAATGGAGAGCTGGGTAGTATGAATGACATTACAAACCAAAGTTTCTGAAAGCACGACCCGTACCTTACGTTATAGTCAAGAACAATGTACTGGATCCAGTCAGTGTGACTGAATGGGCAACACCCATGGTACCAGTCCTTAAGAAGGATAGTGGAATCAGCATATGTGGAGACTTTAAAGTCACAGTTAACCCTGTGTTGTCAGCTGTGCAGTACCACACAGACATCCTTTTTGCAGGCTTAGCTAGGGGTCAAAAGTTCAACAAGATCTACCTCTGCCAGGCCTACTTGCAAATGCACATGGATGAAAAGTCGAAGGAGCTGCTGAACATCGTGACACACAAGGGGCTCTTCAGGTACTGTCGTCTACCGTTTGGAATCACAAGTGCTTCAGCGCTGTTCCAGAGGGCGACGGAACTTGGATGTGACCTTAGAGATTGAAGGACTACGGCAACGTTTCCCAAACTCAGTCCTCGGGACACCAACGGGTGCACGTTTTGGTTTTTGCCCTAGCACTACACAGCTGATTCAAATAAATCAACTAATCATCCAGATTTGATTATTTGAATCAGCTGTGTAGAACTAGGGCAAAAAACAAAAAGGCCCCAATTAGGGTCCCCAGGACTGAGTTTGGGAAACGTTGAACTACGAGTTCGTAAGGACCAATGTGCATTCTTCAAATCTAATTGGTTTGGTCACATGCGCCGAATACAACAGGTGTAGACTTTACAGTGAAATGCTTACTTACAAGCCCATTCTCAACAGTGCAGAGTTAAAAAGACAAATATTTGCTAAATATAAAAGGAAATCGTAACAATAACGAGGCTATATACAGTACCAGTCAAAACCTTGGACACACCTACTCATTTGTCTTTTTTAAAACTATTTTTTTACATTGTAGAATAATAGTGAAGACATCAAAACTATGAAATAACACATGGAATCATGTAGTAACCAAAAAGTTTTAAACAAATCAAAATATATTTTATATTTGAGATTCTTCAAATAGTCACCCTTTGCCTTGATGACAGCTTTGCACACTCTTGGCATTCTCTCAACCAGCTTCATGAGGTAGTCAACAGGTGTGCCTTTTAAAAGTTTATTTCCTTCTTAATGCGTTTGAGCCAATCAGTTGTGTTGTGACAAGGTAAGGGGGGTATACAGAAGATAGCCCTATTTGGTAAAAGACCAAGTCCATATTATGGCAAGAACAGCTCAAATAAGCAAAGGGAAACAACAGTCCATCATTACTTTAGGACATGAAGGTCAGTCAATACGTAAAATTTAAAGAACTTTGAAACTTTCTTCAAGTGCAGTCGCAAAAACCATCAAGCGCTATGATGAAACTGGCTCTCATGAGGGCCACCTCTCAGGAATGGAAGACCCAGAGTTACCTCTGCTGCAGAGGATAAGTTCATTAGAGTTACCAGCCTCAGAAATTGCAGCCCAAATAAATGCTTCAACGAGTTCAAGTAACACACACATCTCAACATCAACTGTTCAGAGGAGACTGTGTGAATCAGGCCTTCATGGTATAATTGCTGCAAAGAAACCATTACTAAAGGACACCAATAAGAAGAAAATACTTGCTTGGGCCAAGAAACACGAGCAATTGACATTAGACCGTGGAAATTTGTCCTTTGGTCTGGAATCCAAATTGGAGATTTTTGGTTCCAACCGTCTTTGTGAGACACGGTGTGGGTGAACGGATGATCTCTGCATGTGTATTTCCCACCGTTAAGCATGGAGGAGGAAGTGTTATGGTGTGGGGGTGCTTTACTGGTGACACTGATTTATTTAGAATTCAAGGCACATTTAACCAGCATGGCTACCACAGCATTCTGCAGCGATACGCCGTCCCATCTGGTTTGGGCTTAGTGGGACTATAATTTGTTTTTCAACAGGACAATGACCCAACACACCTCCAGGCTGTGTAAGGGTTATTTTACTAAGAAGGAGAGTGATGGAGTGCTGCATCAGATGACCTGGTCTCCACCATCTCCCAACCTCAACCCAACTGAGATGGTTTGGGATGAGTCGGACCGCAGAGTGAAGGAAAAGCAGCCAACAAGTGCTCAGAATATGTGGGCACTCCTTCAAGACTGTTGGAAAAGCATTCCAGGTGAAGCTGGTTGAGAGAATGCCAAGAGTGTGCAAAGCTGTCATCAAGGCAAAAGGTGGCTATTTGAAGCATCTCAAATATAAAATATTTTGATTTGTTTAACACTTTTTTGCTTACTACATGATTCCATATGTTTTATTTCATAATTTTGATGTCTTCACTATTATTCTACAATGTAGAAAATAGTAAAAATAAAGAAAAGGCCTTGAATGAGTAGGTGTGTCCAAACTTTTGACTGGTACTGTACAAGGAGTACCAGTAACTAGTCAATGTGTAGGGGACGAGGTAGTTAAGGTAATTGAGGTAATACAGCATGTACATGTGGGTAGGGGTAAAAGTAACTAGGCAATAAGGATATATAATAAACAGAGTAACAGCAGCGTATTTGAAGTGTGAAAGTCTGTCTGTGTGTGTGTGTGTGTGTGTGTGTGTGTGGCGTCAATATGCATGTGTGTGTGTGTGTGTGTGTGTGTTGGAGTGTCAGTGTAGCATGTGTGAGTGTGTGGGTAGAATGTAGTGAGTGTGCATAGAGCCAGTTCAAGGGAGTCAGTGCAAAACAATAAAGATAAAGAAATAAATAATAAAAGGGCTAAATGTAAATTGTCTGGGTAGTCTTTGATTAACTGTTCAGCAGTCTTATGGCTTGGGGGTAGAAGCTGTTCAGGTGCCTTTTGGTCCCAGACTTGGCGCTCCGGTACCGCTTGCCGTGTGGTAACAGAGAAAACAGTCTATGACTTAGTTGGCTGGAGTCTTTGACAATTGTGACTCACCACCTGGATTTGGTCATATGTAGCAAAATTTGAAATTTTGTTTTTTACATTGCATAAAAGTAGAGACTCAGAGCTAGAAAATGTTATATCATACACTGCAGTTGAGGAACAAAGGGAAAGTAATTCTGCTTTGAAAGTTGATAAACTTGAAAGTTTTGGTAGACCTACTGGAGAGCTCTTCTTTGTCTACACCCATTCAGCATCGTTCACACGCTCTTAAGCCTTAGCCCCACCCATCTCTTTAAGGATTCACGTGAGGCCATGTGCTAAACAGAGTGAGTAGTGTAGTAAACAACCAAAGATTAAGACAAAAAAAGTGGTAAAAATACACTATCTAGTCCTTGGCCTATATCCAAATCTGATTTTGGTGCAGATCATGTTGTGCTTTCACATTACCATCTCTGGTAAACACACACTATATCAAATAAAATCTGTTTATTTGTCACATGCACAGGATACAGAAGGTGTAAACGGTACAGTGAAATTTGAACTTGCATATTTGCATAGTAGCAATATCAAAAACAGAAAGTGTCCCGAAAAATATTGTATTATTAGATGAAGCTTACCCAGACACACTTGTCTAAATTGATGGGTCATGTGAAAGAAATGCTATAACAACACCCCCAGCCACATCTACCTAAGTGGATGGGTCACTATTGTCTACACATGTACACATGTTCAT
Source organism: Coregonus clupeaformis (assembly GCF_020615455.1). Taxonomy (NCBI): domain Eukaryota; kingdom Metazoa; phylum Chordata; class Actinopteri; order Salmoniformes; family Salmonidae; genus Coregonus; species Coregonus clupeaformis. Next base: position 15,906,099 of record NC_059205.1, read on the forward strand.
GAAATACAATAGATGGCCGTAATCACCCCCAGACACACCTGGCTAACTAGATGGGTAATAAGATGGTAATAATGGTAATAATAGATAATAATAGATGGTAATAATCTGGCGAAGTGGAGTCTTTTGTTTAGACATCTAGCTAGCTAAACAATGAACCGGCATAATCCCAACCCATACTACCACCAATACCAACTTTTTGTCATAGCTGTAGTATGAATCTGCAGGTAGCTAACGCTAATTAACTAGGTTCCATGTAAGCTAGCTAACATTAGGCTATAACTAGCGATGCAAAATTGATTTCTGATTAGAATAATATTACTACACAGATCATACACGTAATGTTAGCTAGTGAGCCAGCATGCTAATGTTTGCTATATAGCTAACAGTACGCTTTAAGTTACAATGAAAATGACTGACAAAATTAGAAACGTATAATATCGGAAAATGTAGCTAGACTCTTACCCATATACATGGATGAGCGCTTCACAGTAGACTGGAACCACTTAACTCTGTTTTGTTTGTAGCTACATCTTGTTTGGGCAGCGTTGTGTCAAGTCAATCCGGCGTGTGCAGAGAGTAGCCCATCACAACATTTTCCAACTAATCTGTTGATAGCGCCTGCTAAATTCCGTGCTTCAATGTTGTTGAGAAAATTAGCAAATCTTTTGCAGTTCTCGATGGCTAACGTTATATCTTTCAAAAAAGCTGCGGTAGAAAGGATTATCAACACATACTGAGCAGCTCACGTTATAGACAGAAGCATGCTACATGGCAGACCAATCCAAACTCATCTCCCGGCATGTCCATCCCATTATCAACCAATCAAATCACATTTTATTTGCCACATGCAGCGAATACAACAGGTGTAGACATTACAGTGAAATACTTAATTACAAGCCCTTAACCAACAATGCAGTTAAGAAAAAAAAACAAATAAAGCAAATAATTAAAGAGCAGCAGTAAAATAAAATAATAGTAGGGAGGTTATATACAGGGGGTACCGGTACAGAGTCTATGTGCGTGGGCACCGGTGAGTCGAGGTAATATGTACGTGGGTAGAGTTAAAGTGACTATGCATAAATAATAAACAGAGTAGCAGCAGCGTAAAAGAGGGGGTTGGGGTGGGGTGGGGGTGCAATGCAAATAGTCCAGGTAGCCATGATTAGCTGTTCAGGAGTCTTATGGCTTGGGGGTAGAAGCTGTTAAGAAGCCTTTTGGACCTAGACTTGGCGCTCCGGTACCGCTTGCCGTGCAGTAGCAGAGAGAACAGTCTATGACTAGGGAGACCGGAGTCTGACTATTTTTAGGTCCTTCCTCTGACACCGCCTGGTATAGAGTTCCTGGATGGCAGGAAGCCTGGCCCCAGTGATGTACTGGGCCGTACGCACTACCCTCTGTAGCGCCTTGCGGTCAGAGGCTGAGCAGTTTCCATACCAGGCGGTGATGCAACCAGTCAGGATGCTCTCGATGGTGCAGCTGTATAACTTTTTGATGATCTAAGGACCCATGCCAAATCTTTGCAGTCTCCTGAGAGGAAATAGGCTTTGTCGTGCCCTCTTCACGACGGTCTTGGTGTGTTTGAACCATGATAGTTTGTTGGTGATGTGGACACCAAGGAACTTAAAGCTCTCAGCCTGTTCCACTACAGCCCCGTCGATGAGAATGGGGGCGTGCTCAGTCCTCTTTTTTTCCCCTGTAGTCCACAATCATCTCCTTTGTCTTGATCACGTTGAGGGAGAGGTTGTTATCCTGGCACCACACAGCCAAGTCTCTGACCTCCTCCCTATAGGCTGTCTCATAATTGTCGGTGATCAGGCCTACCACCGTGGTGTCGTCGGCAATCTTAATGGTGTTGTAGTCGTGCGCGGCCATGCAGTCGTGGGTGAACAGGGAGTACTGGAGGGGACTAAGCACACACCCCTGTGGAACCCCCATGTTGAGGGTCAGCGTGGCAAAGGTGATGTTGCCTACCCTCACCACCTGGGTTGGCCCATCAGGAAGTCCAGGATCCAGTTGCAGAGGGAGGTGTTCAGTCCCAGGGTCTTAAGATTGGTGATGAGCTTGGAGGGAACAATGGTGTTGAATGATGAGCTGTAGTCAATAAACAGCATTCTCACATAGGTGGGTGAGGGCAGTGTGGAGTGCAATTGAGATTGCGTAGTTTATGGATCTGTTGGGGCGGTTTGCAATTTGGACTGGGTCTAGGGTGTCTGGGATGATAGAGTTGATGTGTGCCATAACCAGCCTTTCAAAGCAATTCATGATTACAGATGTGAGTGTTGGAGTCGTGCGTGGCCACGCGGTTGTGTGTGAACAGGGAGTACAGGAGGGGACCCCCATGTTGAGGGTCAGCGTAGGTGATGTTGGTAGTCATTGGGGGGGGATGAAGCCTTAGAGTTCTTTGGAACAGGAATGATGGTAGTCATCTCCTTAAGATTCTATTGACGCACCCGTACGTCAATCTAAGTAACATAATAAGAAAATCCCAATCAAAATCTGTCAGTTTAAGATAGAGATATCAGGGCTGCGTCTCAATCCACCGCATCCACCTATGTTGGCCTTCCGCATCTGCGGTGGAAGGTGGCCAAGCTACAGCGGTGTTTGTCAGACCATGAGACATCCCGAAAATCGGTCTTCTCACTAAAACTTCTGTAGCGTCTGAACGATTTGGCCTACAAATTAATATGACCCACGGGACTCGTCTAAAATTATGACCCCAAGCATATTATGGAGTCTTTACCCCACACAAGTGTCACGGGACTCATCTGAAGGTAACCCATACAAATGAATGGAAGTATGGCTTTAGTTTTGTGCCAACAAAAATAGACTGTATATATATTTCCTGAGCTTTCTTATATCTACTAGATATAGGACAGACTTCAAAACCTTATTCCTTATGATTTATTTTTTTACTCTTATTTGCCATTTATGAATGTTATTCAATGCATTTCTATGGGCTGTAGCAAAGGTCAAATTCATTATTTTATACATAGAAAAATAAGGTTTTGATAGCTAAAGGGGTCCTAAAATTCAAAATCAAATAGCTAAATGGTATGACTATCTTAAAACAATTCCATTTGTTAGCTTAGTTGAACCCACCCCCAACAGCTTAGACTTTTAGGAGGTTAAGACATTTCGACATCACAGACTGGGACAAGGACAGGTTGAAGATTATCATGAACATGACTGCCATCTGATCTGTGCATGCTCTGAGAACGTGCCCTGGAATACTGTCCGGCCTTGCGAGTGTTGACCTGATTAAAGACATTACTCACTTCGGCCTTGGAGAGTGAGATCACCCAGTCCTCTGGTTCGGTGGGGGCCCTCACGCACAGTACAGTGTTGTTTTTGTCAAAGCGTGCATAAAATGCATTGAGTTTGCCTGGAAGAGAGGCATCATTGGGCAGATCATGGCTGGATCTTCCTTTGTAATACGTAATGGACTGTACCCCTGCCACATACACCGCTATATTGTCCCTTTGCTCATTTGATGACTCTGCGTACATATTACCTCGACTCACCGGTGCCCACGCACATTTACTCTGTACCGGTACCCCCATCTTGGCGCTGTAGAGACATTTTTAGAATTTTTAAGCCAATTTCCTGCAATTCAAAGAAAATAAATCCATGGAGTTTAGATTTTTTTTTTTTGCAGTTTTATAGCTGCTATCCTGCAATTCTACACATTTTGCCAAGCAGCTGAGAGAACATTTTAGTTTTAAAGCAAATTTCCTGTAATTCTACATATTCTTCTATGGAGCTGAGAGAACATTTGTTTTAAAGCTAGTTTCCTGCAATTCTATGCATTTTGCCATGGATAATGCTCTGTTCTTTTGATCAAACATAATAAAATGAATACAGCTAAATTAATTGTTTTGGGAAATTTCGGCGCAGTCTTGGAACATATTCCAATCAGCGCTAGCAAAGCAGTCCTGTAGCATTATCTCTGATTACCATTTCTCAACGGAGCAAGTCAGTTACTTTCTGTTTGAGCTTCTGCTTGCAAACAGGAAGCAGGAGTATGGAGTCATGATCTGATTTGCCGAATGGCGGACGAGGGAGGGCTTTGTATGCTTGCTTGTAGGTAGAGTAACAATGGTCTGGGACTTTATTGCCCCTAGTGGCGAAGTGGACATGTTGATAGAAGTTGTGCTGCCGTGGCTGCTCCTATCCAGAAGGAGGGCCTTCAGGTGTGATTAGAACCTGTGGCTGTTGGTGGGGAGGTCTCTGTCCGGATAAACAGAGACTCCAAAGGACACGGTAGTGGAAGTGGTGACCTGAAGATGGTGAGTGTGAGAATGGCTTCCAGGGTTCGGTTGGTGTGGGAAGAGAAGAGTCCGGTCCTGAGAGCGGTGATGCTGATGGAGAGGATATTGAAGGTGATGAAGAGCCGGGTGAGTGCGCTGGAAGGTGGTTGCCTCTTACGGATATCCCTGCATGTCCTGTATAATTAGAGGCAGCTGAGGTATGTCCTGATAGTGGTGTAGTGGAAGCGGAGGTGCTGGTGGGTGTAAGTGATGTAACAATAGGAAGGTCGCAGTTAAGGACATGGACCCAAAAAAATATCAAGCTGCAGAAGGCCCGGGCAACAGAAACAGAGAGTGCAGGGTCAGGGCTCGACGTGGGCCATGGCTGTGGGGTGCAGATGGGAGCTGAGTTCCGGCTGCAGGAGAGAAGGTAAGCAAAGGCAGGAGGCCCAGTCCGGGCTCAATATGGGTGCAGCTCATGCAGCGAGGTAGGTGTGTGTGAGGTGGAAGTGGGAGCTAGGTCGGCTGATTGAGAGAAGGTGCAGACAGGAGCCTCAGGCCTGTCTCAGCGTAGGTGGGGCTCATTTGTGGAAGGCGGCTCTGTCCAATCTCTCCGTGAAGAAGCCATGCAATGGCCGTGGGGATGATGTGGGAGCCGTGATGTAGTCAAGTCACTAAACCTCGAGTCCGAGTCCCAGTCCGAGTCCTGTAAACTCTAGTACAAGTCGAGTCCCTTGGTAGTGCTAAAGCTGTGGTCTAATAATTTAAAGCTACATTTGGTCATGTGTTGCATATTATGAAGGCTAGCTAGGTAATGCAATAGCTAGTGCTGAGCGATTAAACAAACTACTTGACCGACGTTGGTTCAACTATTTGAATTCCATTTAGTTATTTTTTTCTGTGAGCGCAATTTCTCTAGAGATAAGTCAGATCAAGCCCGAACTGTGCGATTTAGTAGGGAGTTGTAGTTTCCAACAGGTCAATATTCTACATACTGTAGTTTAGCGCAGAAAATTAGGAAATTACCTATAATGACCATAATCAATTGCGCGCCTACTTGTCCGGTCTGAGACAGAGAGAAGAGACAGAAGAACCCATTATCGAGAGGGATAGAGAGCAGCTGCTTCGTGAGGAATCTCTACCTGAAAATACATGATCTAAGATTGATAGTTGGTATTCAACAGTCATAAAAGTATGCCTTAATTTTCTTTGAAGAACTACTAAAATAGTGATTTTGTCAGACACCATAGGCAGCAGCTCTATAGAGATGAGATGACTTGGAATGAAATAAGTCATCAAATAGGCCTAAAACAAATGTAATATACACAACTGAAATATTTTATTAAAGTAAAGTAATGTGAATAAATGATTGTTAATAAGTGATAAGCAGTAATGGGAATTCACTACCATCATGGGACTTATTGTTTTATTCTGTGTTACAGAATTCATAGTGCATTTAATGTTAGCATTTTTCTTCGAAACCGTAATTATTTTTGAATAACCTAACTGAAACCGAACTGACCTCAAAAAGCACTAATCATTCAGCACGAGCAATAGCTATCTAACATTTGCTGTTGTAGCTAGCATGTTGAATTATGCAGGAAAGAGAGACTTTCTGACATGTCACCACAGGTCAGGTCCAAGTTGAGTCACTGCATGGGAGCGTGGTCTTAACTGCTAGAGAAAAGATGGGTGCATGCAAGACGTTCAGCCCCATCCTGGGCTGGGCGAAGCGCATGTTGGGAAGGCTGTGTGATGGCTGCCTGGTCGAGCAAGAGGATCTGTTCCATCTGGGCCTTTGTAGCAGGCTGCAAGAAGGGAACCTAGAGGCAAGGAAGTTCAGTAGGTCCAATAAGCCGAGTCATCCACACGACCTGGTTTAAGTTTTTGCTTGTAGACATGCACTAGAGTGGAGGACATCGATAGTGCATTTGGCACAGAGGACGCGAAAAGAAGGGGATGGAAGAGGCGATAAGGGAGTGTAAGAAAGGCCCAGCCCGAGGTTGTGCTGAACTCCCCTTCATGGTAGGGTAAACCCCCAGTTGTTGACTTGTGTTGTGCTGGACTGCCCAGCCCATGGAATGGTATGTTAGTGCACAAAGTCTTCAGCCAGGTTATCCTCTGGAACTACAGTGCCTTGCAAACGTATTCATCCCCCTTGGCGTTTTTCCTATTTTGTTGCATTACAACCTGTAATTTAAATGGATTTGTATTTGCATTTCCTGTAATGGGCATACACAAAATATTCAAAACTGGTGAAGTGAAAAAAAGAACTTGTTTAAAAAAATTCTAAAAAATAAATGACGGAAAAGTGGTGTGTGCATATGTATTCACCCCCTTTGCTATGAAGCCCCTAAATAAGATCTGGTACAACCAAATACCTTCAGAAGTCACATAATTAGTTAAATAAAGTCCACCTGTGTGCAATCTAAGTGTCACATGATCTGTCACGTGATCTCAGTACCGGTTCTGAAAGGCACCAGAGTCTGCAACACCACTAATCAAGGGGCACCACCAAGCAAGCGGCACCATGAAGACCAAGGAGCTCTCCAAACAGGTCAGGGACAAAGTTGTGGAGAAGTACAGATCAGGGTTGGGTTATAAAAAAATATCCCAAACTTTGAACATCCCACGGAGCACCATTTAAATCCATTATTAAAAAATTGAAAGAATATGGCACCACAACAAACCTGCCAAGAGAGGGCCGCCCAACAAAACTCACGGACCAGGCAAGGAGGGCATTAATCAGAGAGGCAAAATAGACACCAAAGATAACCCTGAAGGAGCTGCAAAGCTCCACAGCAGAGATTGGAGTATCTGTCTATAGGACCACTTTTAGCCGTACACTCCACAGAGCTGGGCTTTACGGAAGAGTGGCCAGAAAAAAGCCATTGCTTAAAGAGAAAAATAAGCAAACACGTTTGGTGTTCGCCAAAAGGCATGTGGGAGACTCCCCAAACATATGTAAGAAGGTACTCTGGTCAGATGAGACTAAAATTGAGCTTTTTGGCCATCAAGGAAAACGCTATGTCTGGCGCAAACCCAACACCTCTCATCACCCCGAGAACACCATCCCCACAGTGAAGCATGGTGGTGGCAGCAACATGCTGTGGGGATGTTTTTCATCAGCAGGGACTGGGAAATTGGTCAGAATTGAAGGAATGATGGATGGCGCTAAATACAGGGAAATTCTTGAGAGAAACCTCAAGACTGGGATGGAGGTTCACCTTCCAGCAGGACAATGACCCTAAGCGTACTGCTAAAGCAATACTCTAGTGGTTTAAGGGGAAACATTTAAATGTCTTGGAATGGCCTAGTCAAAGCCCAGACCTCAATCCAATTGAGAATCTGTGGTATATCAATGTCGGTGCCCATGTATGGAATTCCTGCTCTAAGGCTGCGTTCCAATACAGATGTTAAGTTCCTTCTGTAGGATTAGATGTATCGTCTGAAGTTTAAAGCTCTCTTCCCGAAACTGCATGATAAACTACACTTAAATAACTGAAAATTAAAGATGCCCTTCATTGTATTCTTTGTGTGAGAATGGTTTGAGAGATTGAAGAGGGAACTGATGTTGATGACAAATCCATAGCTACAATAGACAGTGTTTACTCATTAGGGAAGCAAAGCTTACACATTAACAGAGATGACTGGGAGAAACACACACACACAGTAACATATGCCTGGAAGACGCAGGGGGAGGACAGACACTAACGAGACGACTTCATTATGTCTGTCAAATCAACACAGCAACTGGATGAAGAGGAGCGAGAGAGAAAAGCAGGCACAGGAGGAAAGAGAGAAAATGAGAGCGGGGATATGGGAGAGAAATATAATTATATTCATTTGAAACCTCAGATACAGTATGTGACTGCAGATAAGTTATATTTTCTCGTTACAGCTTTCAGTTGGTACGAATGTGTTTAATTACTTTAACTTCACAGGTATTCTGCTTGAGCTGTGGTCTGTCTGTGAATTAATTAAAGAGATTTTTACAGGGATAAAGCAACTGCAGCAGGGATTTCGTTCATGTAGATATTGAGGGATCAGAATGGTTTAAGGCAGGGATATAGTCTTCACCCATTGCTCCAATGCAATATCCAGCCCTGTCTATGAGGTGTCTCTTATAAAAGGAAGATATCACAGACTGTACTAGATTGACCTTCAACAAATAGTATTGATGATATTGTTTCATTAGCATTGCTTAAGAGCATTCATAAGAACTTACGTCTCCTTTATAAAAGCGTATGCTAGTGCTAAAGGCTATATGTGTGAATGGGGTGTAGTATTTACCAAGGCAATGAGAAGACCAGCTGGTAAGGGACTGTAGGAAACAGAGGTGTGTGTATATAGTACACACACACACACGTAAATTAGGGAGAGTTCAGTGCTGTGCTGGCAGAGTTGTGGTGATACATCTGTACAGCCCAAAGGAAATACAGAGAACACACACATTAAGTTTGGACCCAGAGGAGAAGTTCGGAAGTGAGAGAGCACTAAGGAGTCCGGAGGAGGGGAGGAACAGTTAGTGTTCACCCATGTGGCAGCCTAAAGTCAAGGCAACCCACTGGAAAAAGTAATCAGATCAGCATCCAATTTTGTCTGGTGTTACAGTTGTCAACTAACTTTGAATTCAACTTTAAATAAACAAAACTTTGATCTCTTTTTGATTTGTGGGTGAAGTCTGAGTTTAATTAAATAAGTCAAACATTGTCTGCATCGATGACACACAAACACACAGAATGAGAGAGGAGGAGACAGAGCTGATCATTAATTCACTAACTCTGTAAACACCAATGAAAAGAATAACTATGTTGCCATAAAGTGATTCAGCCAACAAAATAAATTGTTATGTTTTCTCTTAAAGCTGGAATCCTTCATTGGTGAAACTGTCACGTCTGTTTGTGATATTGCAACAAAGAAGTTACTGCAAACAGAATAGCTTTTTTTCCTCTCAGACATCATTGCACACGCAATAGCACAGCAGAATATGTACTGCTTTTTTTGTAGGAGGCTCTTCTCTGTTTCTCCTCAGTTTCAACAACAAAACAAAAACAATAACAAAGGCTCTCTAATGGTGGCGCTGTTTCCTCTAATACGGATTCAATCTTTAAGGTATATAGCCTTATATGTCCACTACATGACCAAAAGTATGTGGACACCTGCTCGTCAAACATCTCATTCCAAAATCATGGGCATGAATGTGGAGTTGGTCCCTCCTTTGCTGCTATAACAGCCTCCACTCTTCTGGGAAGGCCTACCACTAGATGGCAGAACATTGCTTTGGGGACTTGCTTCCATTCAGCCACAAGAGCATTAGTAAGGTCAGGCACTGATGTTGGGCGATTAGGCCTGGCTCGCAGTCGGCGTTACAATTCATCCCAAAGGTGTTCGATGGGGTTGAGGTCAGGGCTCTGTGCATGCCAGTCAAGTTCTTCCACACCGATCTTCTACAAACCATTTCTGTATGGACCTGAAAAACAGCCCCAGACCATTATTCCTCCTCCACCAAACTTTACAGTTGGCACAATGCATTGGGGCAGGTAGCGTTTTCCTGGCATCCGCCAAACCCAGATTTGTCTGTCGGACTGCCAGATGGTGAAGCGTGATTCATCACTCCAGAGAACGTGTTTCCACAGCTCCAGAGTCAAATGGCGGCGACCTTTACGCCACTCCAGCCGACTCTTGGCATTGCGCATGGTGATCTTAGGCTTGTGTGAGTCTGCTCGGCCATGGAAAGCCATTTCATGAAGCTCCCTGGCACCGACGAGGATGGCGGCCTTGCGACTAGCTCTGAAGAAACTTTGCAGTATTTTGTTTTTTTATGTATTATTTTCTACATTTTTAGCTCAAGTGTTTTGTATCATTACATACAGCCAGGAAAAACTATTGGATATCAGAGTGGCGGTAACTCACCAGCATTACGACCAGGAATACAACTTTCCCGAAGCAGATCCTTTGTTTGCTCTCCCCAGGGCAATTTAACTGATTCCAGCGGCTGACCCAAAACATTGCCGGCGGAGGAGAGGCACTCGGAGCGGCCTGCACACCACCCACCGCGTCCAAGTATACTATTCGCTAATGTTCAGTCTCTGGTTAACAAGCTCGACGAGCTCCGGGCAAGGATTTCTTTCCAGAGAGACATCAAGGCCTGTAACATACTTTGTTTCACGGAAACATGGCTCTCTGGGGATATTCTGTCGAAATCGGTCCAGCCAGATGGGTTCTCAGTTCATCGTGCAGACAGGAATAAATATCTCTCCGGGAAGCAGAAGGGCGGAGGTGTGTGTTTCATGATTAACGACTCATTTACATTTTAGTCATTTAGCAGACGCTCTTATCCAGAGCGACTTACAGTTAGTGCATACATTAAAATAAATAAATAAATAAATAAAATCATACTGGCCCCCATGGGAATCGAACCCACAACCCTGGCGTTGCAAGCGCCATGCTCTACCAACTGAGCTACACGGGCTACACCATGGTGTAATTGTAGTAACATACAGGAACTCAAGTCCTTCTGTTCACCCGACCTAGAATACCTCAATCAAATGCCGACCGTATTATCTCCAAAGAGACATTTCTTTGGTTATAGTCACGGCCGTGTATATCCGCCCTCAAGCTGATAGCACGACGGCCCTCAAAGAACTTCACTGGACTTTATGCAAACTGGAAACCACATATACTGAGGCTGCATTTATTGTAGCCGGGATTTTAACAAAGCAAATTTGAGGACTAGGCTGTCAAAGTTCTAGCAACATATCGACTGTTGTACTCGCGCTGCTAAAATCCTCGACCATTGCTATTCGAACTTCCGGGATGGTTATAAGGCCCTCCCCCGCCCTCCTTTCAGCAACTCTGACCACGACTCCATTTTAATCCTCCCTTCCTATAGGCAGAAACTCAAACAGGAAGTACCTGTGCTGAGGACTATTCAACGCTGGTCTGACCAATTGGAATCCACACTTCAAGATTGTTTTGATCACGCGGACTGGGATATGTTCCGGGTAGCTTGCGAAAATAATTTTGACGAATACACTGAAACGGTGACTGAGTTTATCAGGAAGTGTATAGGTGATGTAGTGCCAACTGTGACTATTAAAACCTACCCTAACCAGAAACCGTGGATAGATGGCAGCATTCGCGCAAAACTGAAAGCGCGAACCACCGCATTTAACCATGGCAAGGTTACTGGGAATATGGCAGAATACAAACAGTGTAGCTACTCACTCCGCAAGGCAATTAAACTGGCAAAACATCAGTATAGAGACAAAGTGGAGTCGCAATTCAACGGCTCAGACACGAGATGTATGTGGCAGGGTCTACAGACAATCACGGACTACAAAAGGAAAACCAACCACATCGCCGACACAGACGTCTCGCTTCCAGACAAGCTAAACACCTTCTTTGCACGCTTTGAGGATAACACAGTGCCACCGATGACGCCCACTACCAAGGACTGTGGCCTCTCCTTCTCCGTGGCCAACGTGAGTAAGACATTTATGCATGTTACCTCCTCAAGGCTGCCGGCCCAGACGGCATCCCTAGTCGCATCCTCAGAGCATGCGCAGACCAGCTGGCTGGTGTGTTTACGGACATATTCAATCTCTCCCTTTCCCAGTCTGCTGTTCCCACATGCTTCAAGACGGCCACCATCGTTCCTGTACCCAAGAAAGCAAAGGTAACTGAACTAAATGACTATCGCCCCGTAGCACCCACTTCTGTCATCATGAAGTGCTTTGAGAGACTAATCAAGGATCATATCACTTCTACCTTACCTGTCACCCTAGACCCACTTCAATTTGCTTACCGCCCCAATAGATCCACAGACGATGCAATGGCCATCACACTGCCCTATCCCATCTGGACAAGAGGAATACCTATGTAAGAATGCTGTTCATTGACTATAGCTCAGCCTTTAATACTATAGTACCCTCCAAGCTCATCATTAAGCTTGAGGCCCTGGGTCTGAACCCCGCCCTGTGCAACTGGGTCCTGGACTTCCTGACGGGCCGCCCCCAGGTGGTGAAGGTAGGAAACAACATCTCCACTTCGCTGATCCTCAACACTGGGGCACCACAAGGGTGCGTGCTCAGCCCCCTCCTGTACACCCTGTTCACCCATGACTGCGTGGCCAAGCACGCCTCCAACTCAATCATCAAGTTTGCAGACGACACAACAGTAGTAGGCTTGATTACCAACAATGACGAGACCACCTACAGGGAGGAGGTGAGGGCTCTGGTGTGTGGTGCCAGGAAAATAACCTCTCACTCAACGTCAACAAAACAAAGGAGATGATCGTGGACTTCAGGAAACAGCAGAGGGTGCACCCCCCTATCCACATCGACGGGATCGCAGTGGAGAAGGTGGAAAGCTTCAAGTTCCTTGGCATACACATCACTGACAAACTGAAATGGTCCAACTACGCAGACAGTGTGGTGAAGAAGGCGCAACATAGCCTCTTCAACCTCAGGAGGCTGAAGAAATTTGTCTTGGCACCTAAAACCCTCACAAACTTTTACAGATACACAATTGAGAGCATCCTGTCGGGCTGTATCATCGCCTGGTATGGCAACTGCACTGCCCGCAACCGCAGGGCTCTCCAGAGGGTGGTGCGGTCTGCCGAACACATTACTGGGGCAAACTACCCGCCCTCCAAGACACCTACAGCACCCGATGTCAAAGGAAGGACAAAAAGATCATCAAGGACATCAACCACCCAAGCCACTGCCTGTTCACCCCGCTATCATCCAGAAGGGGAGGTCAGTACAGGTGCATCAAAGCTGGGACAGAGAGAATGAAAAACAGCTTCTATCTCAAGGCCATCAAATAGCCATCACTAGCACATTAGAGGCTGCTGCTGCCTATTGAAATCACTGGCCACTTTAAGAAATGGAACACTAGTCACTTTAATAATGTTTACATATCCTGCACATCTCATATGTATATACTATATTCTATAATATTCTACTGTATCTTAGTCCATGCCGCTCTGTCATTGCTTGTAGAAATTCCATTCCTTACTAGATTTGTGTGTATTGGGTATATGTTGTGAAATTGTTAGATATTACTTGTTCGATATTACTGCACTGTCGGAGCTAGAAGCACAAGCATTTCGCTACACCCACAATAACATCTGCTAAACACGTGTATGTGACAAATGAAATTTGATTTGTGCTGACGCTGCTTTCAGAGGCAGTTTGGAACTCGGTAGTGAGTGTTGCAACCGAGGACAGACGATTTTTACGCGCTATGCGCTTCAGCAGTCCCGTTCTGTGAGCTTGTGTGGCCTACCACTTCGCGGCTGAGCCGTTGTTGCTCCTAGACGTTTCCACTTCACAATAACAGCCCTTACAGTTGACCGGGGCAGCTCTAGCAGGGCAGAAATTTGACGAACTGACATGTTTGGAAAGATTGCATCCTATGATGGTGTCATGTTGAATGTCACTGAGCTGTTCAGTAAGGCCATACTACTGCCAATGTTTGTCTATGGAGATTGCATGGCTGTGTGCTCGATTTTATAGACATGTCAGCAACAGGTGTGTCTGAAATAGCTGAATCCACTCATTTGAAGGGGTGTCCACATACTTTTGTATATATAGTGTAGCTGGTAACCTATGGCCTGTGCTTCTGAAGTAAAAAGTTAACTGGGTTGCTAATCTAAAGGTTATGTTTATGCAGATACAGTGGACTGAATTAAGCTGCTTTCCTATAAAGGCTGCACTGAGGAATCCTGAAAGAAAATAACTCTGGAGCATTTTGCCATTCTTGTTTCACAAAAGAATAGAAATAAGCGTGGCTGTGTGCGCTTGCCTGCATGCCCACATGCAGGTACACGTGCAGGTATGCATGCATGTTTGTGTGTGTGCGGGTAAACATATGTGTACATGCTCTATATCTGTATCTGAGAGAGAGAGATTGAGATTAAGAGAGACCGAGAGAGAGACAGAGATTCAGAGAGACAGAGAAGATGTCTGATCTATGCCTGTGGCCACTAAACAAATTATAGCACTTCATAGATCTATCTTCTAATTTGTTTTTCATCAAGGCATTTGCTCTCATCTGTACCCAGCTCCAGTCTATGCTGCTCAGTGGGAGGCAGCAGTCGCCTCACACACCCCCAGCCGGGCCATTAAATGGCAACAGGAGTTGAAAACCAGTCCCTAATTGTCCACTTCTCCTGTACCAATGATAAGTTATTTTATTTATGGTGAGTTATTTCCTTATTGTTCCACTGAGTGAGAAAAGAGGGAGGTATCTGCGTGAAGCTAGACAAGAGAGAGAGGTATGAATAATCAGATTAGGGTGAAAGAAAAAGGGAGGTGGAAAGATACAGCAAAGGGATACAGTTAGATAAAGAGGGAGATACACAGACACGGGGGGGAGAGGTACAGAGAGAGGGGGTGGCGTGAAACAGAGGGGAAGACAACATGAGTCAGAGAGAGAGAGGGGCAGAAAGAGAGAAAGATATGGAAGGAGTGAGAAAGGGACAGATAAAGGGTAGACATGAAGGTACAGTGTACTTTGGGTGGTTGTACAGACTGTTGGGTAAGAGGGAGGGAAGTAAGGAGGTTGAGAGTTATGTAGGGAAAGAGGAAGAGGGAGGGGGGGTGGAATGGGAACAGAAGAGCATGGAGTTCTAGTCATAGAACTCATTATAAAGAGAAACAGACTTGTTCTATCTCGGCTTTTCCGCCAATTAAAACTGACAGTGTGCCTTTGGAGGGCATGCAGCAGTTTAGCTCTGTAACCATTACATTACCCTGTGTTCTAAACTCAGTTCAACAGAACAGTGTGTGCACGCGCGTGCTGCAGGGATAGGGTTAACCTGCATGGATTGCTGTTGTTGTGCATTAGTCCTTGGAGGTCTGAGCAATGCTCTAACTTCAACAAAAACATTTTTTTCTATTTTTTTGTATAGTATGAGTCAAATATTCACAACAAAATATTATTTCCTTCCTGTATTCGGCTCCCTATTAGCTGTTTCTTTAGCAACAGAAAATACACAAGATACAGTCTGTTACAATGACATAAGGTAGACAGACAGTGAACATGACGACGATGAGACATCCTTTAGTGAAGAGGTCAGTGACCTCAACGTCAGCAAGACGAAGGAGCTGGTTGTGGACTACAGGAAACGGAGGGTTGAGCATGCCCCCATCCACATCGAGGAGCGTGTCGAAAGCTTCAAGTTACTCAGTGTCCACATCACCAAATAATGATCATGGTCTACACACACCAACACAGTCGTGAAGAAGGCAGGAGGCTGAAAAGATTCGGCATGGGCCCCCAGATCCTCAAAAGGTTCTATAGCTGCACCATTGAGAGCAACTGCTTGGCATCTGACCGTAAGACGCTTCAGAGGGTAGTGAGTATGGCTGACTACATCCCTGGGGCCGAGCTCCCTGCCATCCAGGACCTCTATACCAGACAGTGTCAGAGGAAGGCCCTAAAAATTGTCAAAGACTCCAGCCACCAAAGTCATAGACTGTTCTCTATGCTACTGCACGGCAAGCAGTACCGATGCACCAAGTCTGGAACAAACAGGACCCTTAACAGCTTCTATCCCCAAGCCATAAGACTGCTAAATAGTTCAAACTATCCGCATTGACCCTGCTTGGTTCAACTCTTTGCATTCATCACATACGCTGCTACTGTTTGTTATCTATCCTGTAGCCTAGTCACTTTATCCCTACCTAGACTACATTACCAAAAATATGTAGACACCCCTTCAAATTAGTGGATTTGGCTATTTCAGTCACACCCGTTGCTGACAAGTGTATAAAATCGAGCACACAGCCATAGACAAACATTGGCAGTAAAATGGCCATTACTGAAGAGCTCAGTAACTTTCAACATGGTACAGTCATTGGATTCCACCTTTCAAACAAGTCAGTTTGTCAAATTTCTGCCCTGCTAGAGCTGCCCCGGTCAACTATAAATGCTGTTATTGTGAAGTGGAAATGTCTAGGAGCAACAACGGCTCAGCTGCAAAGTGGTAGGCCACACAAGCTCACAGAACGGGACCACCGAGTGCTGAAGCGCGTAGCATGTAAAAATCATCTGTCCTTGGTTGCAACATTCACTACAGAGTTCCAAACTGCCTCTGGAAGCAACTTCAGCACAATAACTGTTTGTCGGGAGCTTAATGAAATGGGTTTCAATGCCGAGCAGCCGCACACAAGCCTAAGATCACCATGCGCAATGCCAAGCATCAGCTGGACTGGTGTAAAGTTTGCCGCCATTGGACTCTGGAGCAGTGGAAACGCGTTCTCTGGAGTGATGAATCACGCTTCACCATCTGACAGTCCGAAAGACAAATCTGGGATTGGCGGATGCCAGGAGAACGCTACCTGCCTCAATGCATTGTACCAACTGTAAAGTTTGGTGGAGGAGGAATAATGGTCAGGGGCTGTTTTTCATGGTTCGGGATGGTCCCTTAGTTCCAGTGAAGGTAAATCTTAACGCTACAGCATACAATGACATTCTAGATTATTCTGTTCTTCCAACCTTGTGGCAACAGTTTGGGGAAGGCCCTTTCCTGTTTCAGCAAGACAATGCCTCCGTGCACAAAGTGAGGTCCATACAGAAATGGTTTGTCGAGATTGGTATGGAAGAACTTGACTGGCCTGCACAGAGCCCTGACCTCAACCCCATCGAACACCTTTGGGATATAATTGGAACTCTGACTACGAGCCAGGCCTAGTCGCCAAACATCATTACCTGACCTCACTAATGCTCGTGGCTGAATGGAAGCAAGTCCCCGCAGCAATGTTTCAACATCTAGTGGAAAGCCTTTTCAGAAGAGTGGAGGCTGTTATAGCAGCAAAGGGGGGACCAACTCCATAGTAATGCCCATGATTTTGGAATGAGATGTTCGACAAGCAGGTGTCCAAATACTTTGTCATGTAGTGTATATGTATGTACAGTATCTACCTCAATTACCTCATACCCCTGCACATCGACTCAGTATTGGTACCCTGTGCATATAGCCAAGTTATCGTAACTCATTGTGTATTTATTCCTTATTTTTCTTTTATTTCTCTTTTTTTCTCTCTGCATTGTTGGGAAGGGCCCGTAACAAAACATTTCACTGTAAGTCTACACCTGTTGTTTACGAAGCATGTGACAAAGAAGATTTTATTTTTTGGACTAACTTACCTCTAGTGAAGCACAAAGCCATTATTAGTGACCTGCAAAAAAGAACAGCAATTTCCTACCGGTTACGTGACCAGTCTCATACATGGTCAAACTAAAAGCAAACCGCTCCATTGAGTATAAAATGGGAAACCCAAGCAGAAATAAATACAGTTGAAGTCGGAAGTTTACATACACCTTAGCCAAATACATTTAAACTCATTTTTTCCACAATTCCTGACATTTAATGCTAGTAAATATTCCCTGAGTTAGGTCAGTTAGGATCACCACTTTATTAAGAATGTGAAATGTCAGAATAATAGTAGAGAGTGATTTATTTCAGCTTTTAGTTCTTTCATCACATTCCCAGTGGGTCAGAAGTTTACATACACTCAATTAGTATTTGGTAGCATTGCCTTTAAATTGTTTAACTTGGGTCAAACGTTTCAGGAGCCTTCCACAAGCTTCCCACAATAAGTTGGGTGAATTTTGGCCCATTCCTCCTGACAGAGCTTGTGTGACTCAGTCAGGTTTGTAGGCCTCCTTGCTTGCACACGCTTTTTCAGTTCTGCCCACACATTTTCTCTAGGATTGAGGTCAGGGCTTTGTGATGGCCACTCCAATACCTTGACTTTGTTGTCCTTAAGCCATTTTGCCACAACTCTGGAAGTATGCTTGTCCATTTGGAAGACCCATTTGCGACCAAGCTTTAACTTCCTGACTGATGTCTTGAGATGTTGCTTCAATATATCCACATAATTTTCCTTCCTCATGATGCCATCTATTTTGTGAAGTGCAGCAGTCCCTCCTGCAGCAAAGCACCCCCACAGCATGCTGCTGCCACCCCTGTGCTTCACGGTTTGGGATGGTGTTCTTCAGTTTGCAAGCGACCCCCTTTTTCCTCCAAACATAACGATGGTCAATTAGGCCAAACAGTTCTATTTTTGTTTCATCAGACCAGAGGACATTTCTCCAAAAAGTACAAATCTTTGTCCCCATGTGCATTTGCTAACTGTAGTCTGGCTTTTTTTATGGCGGTTTTGGAGCAGTGGCTTCTTCCTTGTTAAGCGCCTTTCAGGTTATGTCGATATAGGACTCGTTTTACTGTGGATATAGATGCTTTTGTTCCGGGTTCCTCCAGCATCTTCACAAGGTCCTTTGCTGTTTTCTGGGATTGATTTGCACTTTTCGCACCAAAGTACGTTCATCTCTAAGAGACAGAACGCGTCTCCTTCCTGAGCGGTATGACGGCTGCGTGGTCCCATGGTGTTTATACTTGCGTACTATTGTTTGTACAGATGAACGTGGCACCTTCAGGCGTTTGGAAATTGCTCCCAAGGATGAACCAGACTTGTGGAGGTCTACAAAAAAAAATTCTGAGGTCTTGGCTGATGTCTTAGATTTTCCCATGATGTCAAGCAAAGAGGCACTGAGTTTGAAGGTAGGCCTTGAAATACATCCACAGGTACACCTCCAATTAACTCATATTGTCAGTTGGTCTATCAGAAGCTTCTAAAGCCATGACAACATTTTCTGGAATTATCCAAGCTGTTTAAAGATACAGTCAACTTAGTATATGTAAACTTCTGACTATTTTGTGATATAATTCACTGTAAGTGAAATAATCTGTCTGTAAACAATTGTTGGAAAAATTACCTGGGTCATGCACAAAGTAGATGTCCTAACCGACTTGCCAAAACTATAGTTTGTTAACAAGACATTTGTGGAGTGGCTGAAAAACAAGTTTTAATTACTCCAACCCAAGTGTATGTAAACTTCCGACTTCAACTGTATATACACTTCATTAATACATTTTAAGTATATAGAAGTACTGTATGTCAGTGATAATTTTAAATATGTTAAAGTATAATGATCTAAATTGTAACAACTTTAATATGTTTAATACTTATGATGCCAACTTTATTAGTGTTTTATTAGCATTGAAGTATAGTAAAAGTATTTTATATTATAATTTTTTGTACATTAGTATATTTGATAAAGACTAAAACAAGCATTATTTGATTACACTTTAGGTACATTTTATATATATTTATCATGAATTAGACGTATACAAAAATTCAAATTCAGTATAACTAAGTTTGATGTTGTTGATCAATCAACGTCAATATATAAATTAAAATACTAGCATGATCAATTAAATGGTAGGTAAAATATAATTCCTGTATATTCTATATTTAGAAATTGTACATATGTGTTACAAGTGTACTTTAAAAAAAACATTGGGCATTGTTATTAGCCACATAAAGGTTACCTTGATTCAACAAAGCATCTTACCCAGCTAGCACATTTGGTTCCATGCAAGTTGTGGGAATGTATGTTTTTGGTTTCATATTGGTTGTGGGAACAAAGCCATACATTTCCTGACCAATGTTCTGAGAACAGAAGTAGAAATTTTGCCTGTTCTTTTGCCTGTTCTGGGAACATTTATTTTTAGATGCAGGGTGGTTCTGGGTGGTTCTGAGAACGTTTTACTCTGGTTCCTTTAAAGTTTTAAATGGGAGCTTTTATTAACGCTCTGAGAATGGAAATGATAGGTTATGGAGGTTTTTTAATAACTTCTTTAAAACTGTCGCTGAATGTTTTAATACGACTTTTAATTACAATGCTAGCTTATTTTGGGTTAACTTTTTTGAACTCCAAGGCCAGATAGGACACATGGAAATGCATTTCCTTAGGCATTAATCATGCAAACACATTCATTTTTTATTGTGACACTTATTTTATTTATTTTTATTTTACCTTTATTTAACTAGGCAAGTCAGATAAGAACAAATTCTTATTTACAATGACGGCCTACACCGGCCAAACCCGGACGACGCTGGGCCAATTGTGCGCCGCCCTCAGTGAGATTCAAACCTATAATCTTCTGTTCTTTATCCATGGAATTAGTCCACTGCGCCACCAGGATGGAGCTTCTTTATCCATACAAAGTTGTTCATTTTAGTCCATTCAAACAGACCCTATTTCAAAGGAAACAAGCACTCATTAAGATCAGGTGTGGCCAATTGGTGGGCTATCACTTAACAAGATAGAGAGTTCTGTTGATGCTGAGAACGGAATGCATATGTTTTTTCTGAATGTTACTAAATTTCTTATGGTTTTTATGGAATGTTGTCTTCACATTCTGAGAACGGAATGTATGTTTACAACATTCTAGAACGTCTCTAAACGCTACTAACGTTTTTTTTTTTCTTAACGCTCTCAAATTCTTCTGATAACGTTATGTGCTAGCTGGGAGGCCTGCTATTAGAAAGAGAGAAAGAAAGAGATAACACTCCCACCGATTGGCCCTCATTTAGGGCTAAACACTGATGCTATGGAAAAGCACAGTGGGGGGAGTGTTCAAGATCAAAACATTGCACAATCTTCATTTCAAACCGAGTTGAACAAAGGTCCTTATATTATACTGTCCCAGCTTCTCTATCACCTCGTACGGCCGATGCCATGTTACCAGGAATTTAATTTCTGCCATGGGGATTAAGACCAGCACCTTGTCTCCCACCTGGACTTCTCAGGGCTGGGTTCCCCGATTGTAGACCTGGGCTTGGGCGCGTTGGGCCTTCTCCATATATTCCCTTATCACTGGCCATATGGCTGTCATCCGCTCCCTCCTCGTCACCACATGTTCTACCATGCTGCGTAAGGGGGTCGGCTGTGCTTCCCACACCTACTTGGTGAGGTCCAGTAGGCTGTGTGGCCTCCTCCTGTCGAGGAGTTTGAAAGGGGAAAACCCGGTGGATGACTGGGGCACTTCTTGGACCGAGAACTTTAGGTGGGGTAGTAGCTGGTCCCAGTTCTTCCTGTCCTGTTCGATGACCTTCCGCAGCATTTGTTTGAGCAATTTGTTGAACCGCTCGACGAGCCCATCCGTCTGAGGATGAAAGACGGAGGTCCAGATCTGCAGGAGAGTACACAAATCTTTCATTAGGTGGGACATAAACTCGGTACCTTGGTCGATCAGGATCTCGTTTGGGATGCCCACCCGGCTAAAGAGGTGGAACAGCTCCCGGGCGATTCCCTTGGAGACCGCCGCCCATAGGGGAATGGCCTCGGGATACCGGGTGGCATAATCTACTATTACCAGGATATACCGGTGTCCTCGTGCCGTTTTTACCAGGGGTCCCACTATGTCCATGGCGATGCGTTCAAAGGACACCCCGATGATCGGTAGGGGGACCAGTGGGTTTCGTAAGTGTGCTTTTGGGGCAGTGATTTGATACTCCGAGCAGCTGTGATAATAGTCTTCCACGGCCTTCCTCATCCCGGGCCAGTGGAACTGGGCAGCGATCCGTTCCTGGGTCTTCTCCATTCCCAGGTGCACCCCCAACAGATGGGAGTGGGCCAGCTGAAGAACGGTTCCCAAATACCGTCGAGGCAGCAACAGTACCTCTCAAAGTTCCTCCTGTTGGTGCGACACCTGATACAAAAGGTTATTCTTGATATTGAAATGGGGGTATCGCCAGTCACTCACCCCCGGAAGTAGCTGGCCATCCACCGCTATCACTTGGGCTGCGGCGCTTTCAAGTTCGGATCCTCCCACTGGGCAGTCCCGAACTGTCCCCTCAGTTGGCCCATGGCGGGTGTCTCGGCTGGTCCCTCGAAATCGATGAGGGGGAGGATGGGCTCCTCTTCCAGTTGTTCACCAGGGGGTGGTTGGGTTCCGGCGTAGATAAGGGTTTGTCAACAGCTTGCTTCCGGGCCGCGCAGGCGACAGGTAACCACACTCCTGGAGTCCAATAGAGCTTCAGTGTCGTGTCTGTCGACTTTCACCGGGACCATGGTGCGGCCAACAGGAGGTGACGTAATTCACTGCGTGGCCCACCTCGCCTCCGGGGCTCGCTGATGGCATCGACTCCTCTCGAGCCGGGCAATTCAATGTAAGGTGCCCCCAGGCGCCACACTCAAAACACCTCCTTTGGTCTCCATCTACCTGGGGTTGGCGGCGGTGGGTCGGCTCTCCCCCAGCCATCTCTCCACGGGTCTGTGGCCCTTTGGCCCCACTGACTGTCGGTTCAGGGTTTACGGCGGTGGGGGTGTCCTTCCGTCCCCTTGGACGGGTCCCCGACTTGGCCTGGCTCCCCTTCAGCATGGCCTCTGTGTTCTGATGCGTCTCCTCTGCTCCCAGGAGGTCCTCCAAGGTCTGGGGCACACGTAGACTCACTGCACTCTTCATTTCGTGGGGTAGCACCCATAAGAAGCGATCCATGACCACTTTGTCTATGATGGAGAGGGTGGATACGTCGGTTAGGAGCCAAGCCCTGGTGATGCGCAGTAGGTCGCTCATCTGGGCTCGGGGGGAGGCGTCGGCCACAAACCTCCAGTCGTGGACCAGTTGGGCCCGATGGGCCAGGCTGTACCCGTAGCGGCTGAGTATCTCCCATTTGAGACCACAGTAGTTAGCCGCCAGTTCGTCATTAAGGTCCCAATACGCCTTTTGGGCATTCCCAGACAGGAACAGGGCCAGCAGACTTGCCCATTTCGGCCTTGGCCATTCTTCCCGCAGCGCTGTCCGTTCAAACATTCAGAGGTATGTTTTGATGTCGTCGTCCTCCATTAGCTTGATTAAAAACTGGTTTGGATGCAATTCAGTAGGCGCTCCTCCTTGTAGCTTCCTGATTTCCTCAACAAAGTGGACATTTTGTAGCCGCTGTTCCTGAACCGCCTGTTGTGCTTGTTGGGCCCGGACCAACTGAGCTATCAACTCGTCCATGCTGATGCTGCGTAAACGTCAACCCTGATCTGACCACGATATCAGAATGCCCGCATTCTCCACCACTTGTGGCAGACTAGGGGGTTTGGTCAAGAAATTTACACAGATCAGACATGGACAGAATTGTATTGGCTCAGTTTTAAGGCTGTTTATTTAAATAATAAACAAAGAGAAAAGAATCGGTCTCCTCCAGGAGACCTCATCCGGGATACCGTCTTCTGGGCTCAGGGGTCTTGCTGTATCCTGTGGGGAACAAAACCAAGCTCCCTCTGGTACTGCGCACGACTACACGGGAGTAACCTCTTCCCCAGTCCCCACTCCCGTGTGCTGCCCTTCTGGCAGCTTTATGGGACTCGTCCAGCTGGTGAGAAATCAGCCCCTTGATTACTCACCAACCACAATCAGCCCCAAATAGTCCTGGCCGGAGAGCCCGTCAAGACCTAGCACGTCCAGCAGAGGGAGCCATCGCCGCGTGATGTAGAATCCGTCTGTCACCAGGCCTCGACGAGTCTCCCCTTGGTGGCTAACCTGCTGTACGCCACAATACACACAGACCTCATTATGAATCAATCTTTAATTCCCAGTCAGACAGTCACATCTATACGCCTGCGGCTTTTACGTTTGGCCAACTTACTCATTCCACCCTGCTGCTCCCCATCCCAGACACACAAGACATCAGGGCCCATATCCAAAAAGCATCTCAGAGTAGGAGTGCTGATCTAGGATCTGTCCATATAATCTTATACATTATGATCTAAAAGGCAAAACTGATTCTAGATCAGCACTCCTACTCTGACATGTTTTGCAAATATGGGCAGTGCCGCCTCTAGCCCGTGTGGGGCCCTAAACCAGATTTGGTTCGGGAGCCCTCCTTTGCATATCGGGGGGCCCCTCTGCGTATCGGGAGCCCGCTCTGCGTATAGGCCCCCTCTGTTTATCGGGGACCCCTCTGTGTATAGGCAGAGCACTGTTGACATGCGCTAATTGAGTGACTATCAGTGACTGACATAACAAGTGGGAAACTGCTGATTCACTACTGAATTTCAAAATTGCACCTTGTGTATTACACTTTTCTAACTATCAACAGTAAGTTGAGACGCCAACTGAGTTCCTAAAAGTTTTCTTGTGGTTTTTATGTAAAGTTTTCTTAACGTTCTCGGAACAATTTGAGAACATGACTAAATAGAACCACGAGGAAACATTATGCTGAAGTACTGAAATTCCCACAGAAGAACATTGTTTCTTAACGTTCTTGGAAAGATTTGAGAACATGACTTTAACCCCTTAAGGATCTGACCCTTCTTTTCAATTTTCGCCTAAAATGACATCCCCAAATCTAACTGTCTGTAGCTCAGGACCTGAAGCAAGGATATGCATATTCTTGATACTATTTGAAAGGAAACACTTTGAATTTTGTGGAGATGTGAAATTAATGTAGGAGAACATAACACAATAGATCTGGTAAAAGATCAAACAAACAAAAAAACATACGTTTTCTATTTTTATTTTTGACATAAAAAAGAAAAGCCATACATTCAGATAGGAATCTGGAGGTAATTTAGATGTTCTCTACCAGAGGGCAACAGTGTATGTGCAAAGTTTCAGACTGATACCATCAAGAACGAGGGAGCTACATAACATTTAGTATGAAGTCACCCAGGTGTCCCTCACGAGTTTGCCCAAATGTACCTCCAAGTGGCCGAATTGGTAAATTGATACATTTTAAAGTACACAACTATAGAGAACATACAAAAATGCTATGGTAATAAAAAATAAAGTTTACACACTCCCAGGAATGTCATACATGATGGATCATTAGCTTCCCTACCTAAAAGGTACTAACAGGAGATGCGATGAGAATGCTGATCCAATGCCTCCCAACTCAGAAGTGAACTATTTAGATTTAAAAAAAATATATATATATATATATATTTACACACTATTTACAATTACAGTATTTAGAACAACCTCAGTCCTCTACACAAGATTGTGCTGCTGATGCCAAGTCCCATAACAGTCTCTTTATGCTGTAAAGCAGAGGGTAACAGAAAAAGTAGTGCAGGTGATGGGAAATTTCTTGTGAATACACCTGGGTGACTTCATACTAAATGTTATGTAGCTTATGGAACAGCGGGGACTGTGAAGCAACATAAACATAGGCACAGACACACAATAACATACGCACTATACACACACGTACACATGGATGAGCTGTATAAGGCCATAAGTAAACAGGAAAACACTCATCCAGAGGCAGCGCTCCTAGTGGCCGGGGACTTTAATGCAGGGAAACTTAAATCCGTTCTACCTAATTTCTACCAGCATGTTAAATGTGCAAACAGAGGGGAAAAAAACTATAGAACACCTTTACTCCACACACAGAGAGTCATAAAAAGTTCTCCCTCGCCCTCCATTTGGCAAATCTGACCATAACTCTATCCTCCTGATTCCTGCTTATAAGCAAAAACTAAAGCAGGAAGCACCAGTGACTCGGTTAATAAGGAAGTGGTCATATGACGCAGATGCTAAGCTACAGGACTGTTTTGCTAGCACAGACTGGAATATGTTCCAGGATTCTTCCGATAGCATTGAGGAGTACACCAGATCAGTCACTGGCTTCATCAATAAATGTATCGATGACGTCATCCCCACAGTGACCGTATGTACATACCCCAACCAGAAGCCATGGATTACAGGCAACATCTGCACTGAGCTAAAGGGTAGAGCTGCTGCTTTCAAGGAGCGGAACTCTAACCCGGACGCTTATAAGAAATCCCGCTATGCCCTCCGATGAACCATCAAACAGGCAAAGAGTCAATACAGGACTAATATTGAATCGTACTACACCGGCGCCGACGCTAGTCAGATGTGGTAGGGCTTGAAAACTATTACAGACTACAAAGGGAAGCACAGCCGTGAGCTTCCCAGTGACACAAGCCTACCAGACGAGCTAAATCACTTCTATGCTCGCTTCGAGGCAAGCAACACTGAAGCATGCATAAGAGCATCAGCTATTCCGGATGACTATGTGATCATGCTCTCCGTAGCCGATGTGAGTAAGACTTTTAAGCAGGTCAACATTCACAAGGCTGCAGGGCCAGACGGATTAACAGGACGTGTACTCCGAGCATGCGCTGACCAACTGGCAAGTGTCTTCACTGACATTTTCAACATGTCCCTGACTGAGTCTGTAATATCAACATGTTTCAAGCAGACCACCATAGTCTCTGTGCCCAATAACACTAAGATAACCTGCCTAAATGACTACCGACCCGTAGTGCTCACGTCTGTAGCCATAAAATGCTTTGAAAGGCTGGTCATGGCTCACATCAACACCATTATTCCAGAAATCCTAGACCCACCCTATTTGCATACCGCCCCAAAAGATCCACAGATGATGCAATCTCTATTGCACTCCACACTGCCCTTTCCCACCTGGACAAGAGGAACACCTACTGTACGTGAGAATGCTATTAATTGACTACAGCGCAGCGTTCAACACCATAGTGCCCTTTAAGCTCATCACTAAGCTAAGGACCCTGGGACTAAACACCTCCCTCTGCAACTGGATCCTGGACTTCCTGACGGGCTGCCCCCAGGTGGTAAGGGTAGGTAACAACACATCTGCCACGCTGATCCTCAACACGGGGGCCCCTCACGGGTGCGTGCTCAGTCCCCTCCTGTACTCCCTGTTCACCCATGACTGCATGACCAGGCACGACTCCAACACCATCATTAAGTTCGCCGACAACACAACAGTGGTAGGCCTGATCACCGACAATGATGAGACAGCCTATAGGGAGGAGGTCAGAGACCTGGCCGTGTGGTGCCAGGATAACAACCTCTCCCTCAACATGATCAAGATGAAGGAGATGATTGTGGAAAAAACTACAGGAAAAAAAAGAGGACTGAGCATGCCCCCATTCTCATCGACGGGGCTGTAGTCGAACAGGTTGAAAGCTTCAAGTTCCTTGGTGTCCACATCACCAACAAACTATCATGGTCCAAACACACCAAGACAGTCGTGAAGAGGGCCACGACAAAGCCTATTCCCCCTCAAGAGACTGAAAAGATTTGGCATTGGTCCTCAGATCCTCAAAAAGTTCTACAGCTGCACCACCGAGAGCATCCTGACTGGTTGCATCACCGCCTGGTATGGAAACTGCTCAGCCTCCGACCGCAAGGCACTACAGAGGGTAGTGCGTACGGCCCAGTACATCACTGGGGCCAAGCTTCCTGCCATCCAGGACCTCTATACCAGGCGGTGTCAGAGGAAGGCCCTAAAAATTCTCAAAGACTCCAGCCACCCTAGTCATAGACTGTTCTCTCTGCTACTGCACGGCAAGCTGTACTGGAGCGCCAAGTCTAGGTCCAAAAGGCTTCTTAACAGCTTCTACCCCCAAGCCATAAGACTCCTGAACAGCTTTTCATGGCTACCCGGACTATTTGCATTGCCCCCCCAGCCCACCCCACCCCCTCTTTTACGCTGCTGCTACTCTGTTTATTATCTATGCATAGTCACTTTAACTCTACCCACATCTACATATTACCTCAATTACCTCGACTAACCAGGGCCCCCAACACATTGACTCTGTACCGATACCCCCTGTATATAGCCTCCCTACTGTTATGTTATTTTACTGCTGCTCTTTAATTATTTGCTATTTTTATTTTTTACTTCTCTATTTTTTACTTAACACTTTTTTTCATTTTCTTAAAACTGCATTGTTGGTTAAGGGCTTGTAAGTAAGCATTTCACTGTAAGGTCTACACCTCTTGTATTCGGCACATGTGGCAAATAACATTTGATTTGATTTGATATTGTACTGAGGGCACACAGTGTGTTGTGAAATCTTTGAATGTATAGTAACGTTTTTAAAATTGTATTAACTGCCTTAATTTTGCTGGACCCCAGGAAGAGTAGCTGCTACTTAGCAGCAGCTAATGGGGATCCATAATAAATACAAAAACAAATACAATGACGCCTTCCTGCTGTGCTCTTTTGGCCCTGAGGCACATCCATGTCAGCAGTTATGTATTTTGGCAGGTGAACTGGTGGCAGGAGTAGAGGGGTGAAGATGAAGGGGGCTGTACTTTCCAGTAATGTCCAGCTGAGGTCCTGGCTGCCTTTTCAGTCTAAATGTTGGTGGAAGTGGCTCCACATCATGTATGTGTGGAGCCAGAGACAGCAGCAGGGGTCGGACTGAATAAAAAAAAAAAACAGTAAGAATACTTTTACGGATGAGCCCTGCATCAATATATCAAATAAACAACACATATCTACAGTGTGGGAAAAAAGTATTTGATCCCCTGCTGATTTTGTACGTTTGCCCACTGACAAAGAAATGATCAGTCTATAATTTTAAAGGTAGGTTTATTTGAACAGTGAGAGACAGAATAACAACAACAAAATCCAGAAAAACACATGTCAAAAATGTTATAAATTGATTTGCATTTGAATGAGGGAAATAAGTATTTGACCCCTCTGCAAAACATGACTTAGTACTTGGTGGCAAAACCCTTGTTGGCAATCACAGAGGTCAGACGTTTCTTGTAGTTGGCCACCAGGTTTGCACACATCTCAGGAGGGATTTTGTCCCACTCGTCTTTGCAGATGTTCTCCAAGTCATTAAGGTTTCGAGGCTGACGTTTGGCAACTCGAACCTTCAGCTCCCTCCACAGATTTTCTATGGGATTAAGGTCTGGAGACTGGCTAGGCCACTCCAGGACTTTAATGTGCTTCTTCTTGAGCCACTCCTTTGTTGCCTTGGCCGTGTGTTTTGGGTCATTGTCATGCTGGAATACCCATCCACGACCCATTTTCAATGCCCTGGCTGAGGGAAGGAGGTTCTCACCCAAGATTTGACGGTACATGGCCCCATCCATCGTCCCTTTGATGCGGTGAAGTTGTCCTGTCCCCTTAGCAGAAAAACACCCCCAAAGCATAATGTTTCCACCTCCATGTTTGACGGTGGGGATGGTGTTCTTGGGGTCATAGGCAGCATTCCTCCTCCTCCAAACACGGCAAGTTGAGTTGATGCCAAAGAGCTCCATTTTGGTCTCATCTGACCACAACACTTTCACCCAGTTCTCCTCTGAATCATTCAGATGTTCATTGGCAAACTTCAGACGGGTCTGTATATGTGCTTTCTTGAGCAGGGGGACCTTGCGGGCGCTGCAGTATTTCAGTCCTTCATGGCGTAGTGTGTTACCAATTGTTTTCTTGGTGACTATGGTCCCAGCTGCCTTGAGATCATTGACAAGATCCTCCCGTGTAGTTCTGGGCTGATTCTTCACCGTTCTCATGATCATTGCAACTCCACGAGGTGAGATCTTGCATGGAGCCCCAGGCCAAGGGAGACTGTTGTCACCTTCTCACCAAGCTGCTTGGCGATGTTCTTGTAGCCCATTCCAGCCTTGTGTAGGTCTACAATCTTGTCCCTGACATCCTTGGAGAGCTCTTTGGTCTTGGCCATGGTGGAGAGTTTGGAATCTGATTGATTGATTGCTTCTGTGGACAGTTGTCTTTTATACAGGTAACAAACTGAGATTAGGAGCACTCCCTTTAAGAGTGTGCTCCTAATCTCAGCTCGTTACCTGTTTAAAAGACACCTGGGAGGCAGAAATATTTCTGATTGAGAGGGGGTCAAATACTTATTTCCCCCATTAAAATGCAAATGAATTTATAAAAATTTTGATATGCGTTTTTCTGGATTTATTTGTTGTTATTCTCTCTCTCACTGTTCAAATAAACCTACCATTAAAATTATAGACTGATCATTTCTTTGTCAGGGGGTAAACGTACAAAATCAGCAGGGGATCAAATACTTTTTTCCCTCACTGTATAAACATATTATATATTATATAGAGTAGGGGGAACACAATCACTGTGGTGAAGTGTGTGTACCAATGCTAAATAAGGCTGGTGAGGGGAGGACGGCTCGTGGTGGTGGCCGGGGTGGGGTGAGTGGAATGGTATCAAGCACATGGTTTTTGTCTTTTTGGTGCTGTTCCATTCACTCCATTCCGGCCATTGTTGTGGGCCGTCTTCCCGTCACCAGCCCCCACTGGCTTTTATATATATTTATATATATGTATAGCCAATGTGTATTTTATGTTGACTTTGACATGGTGTGGCTGTGGTTTTCGAGTGCCTTGTTTGCTATTCATACACATATTTCATTAGTGATCATATATACACTACCGTTCAAAAGTTTGGGGTCACTTAGAAATTACCTTGTTTTAGAAAGAAAAGCAATTTTTTTGTCCATTAAAATAACACCAAATTGATCAGAAATACAGTGTAGACATTGTTAATGTTGTAAATGGGTATTGTAGCTGGAAATGGCTGATTTTTTATAGAATATCTACATAGGCGTACAGAGGTCCATTATCAGCAACCATCAGTCCTGTGTTCCAATGGCACGTTGTGTTTGCTAATTGAAGTTTATCATTTTAAAAGGCGAATTGATCATTAGAAAACCCTTTTGCAATTATGTTAGCACAGCTGAAAACTGTTGTGCTGATTAAATAAGCAATAAAACTGGCCTTCTTGAGACTAGTTGAGTATCTGGAGCATCAGCAATTGTGGGTTCGCTTACAGGCTCAAAATGGCCAGAAACAAATAACTTTCTTCTGAAACTCGTCAGTCTATTCTTGATCTGAGAAATGAAGGCTATTCCATGCGAGAAATTGCCAAGAAACTGAAGATCTCGCACAACGCTGTGTACTACTCCCTTCACAGAACAGCGCAAACTGGCTTTAACCAGAAAATAAAGAGGACTGGGACGTCCCTGTGCACAACTGAGCAAGAGGACAAATACATTAGTGTCTAGTTTGAGAAACAGGCGCCTCATAAGTCCTCAACTGGCAGCTTCATTAAATAGTACCCGCAAAACACCAGTCTCAACGTCAACAGTGAAGAAGCGACTCAGGGATGCTGACCTTCTAGGCAGAGTTGCAAAGAAAAAGCCATATCTCAGAATGCCCATCTTTTATTTTTATTGGCCAGTCTGAGATATGGCTTTTTCTTTGCAACTCTGCCTAGAAGGTCAGGATCCCTTTTTGAACGGTCACCCAACTCTGAATTCCAACTTGGGAACTCTGGCATCTTTCTAGAGCCTGACTTTCTGAACTGAAGATCACTGACATCATGATTTGACCTCGTATTTTTCAGAGTTCCCAGTTGTCTTGAAAGCACCATAAGTCAGTCAAGTGAACTATCCCTTCTCTTCAATTTCTTATAACATCTTTGGTCTGACAGACGCATACGTGACAACCAGAATGCATTGTTTGATGTCAACAAACATGGCTCCACACATAGCCGGCAAATAGCTTAGCATTAGCTTATCATAATCAGTACAACCTTCAAAAAAGTATTTTGCACACATCATATCTATCTTACAATCTATGCAAAACCGGAATGCATGATTTGTCACCTGTACTTGAAAACGTGAATAAAACAGTAAATACAGTATACTCCATACAGTACATGCAGTATGCTACAGTAGAAACGACAACACGATATACAGAAAATAAGGCACTTACTTTGATAGGATTGCACACGTCCATAGTTATTATTTGTACAGAAAACAATGAAGGCAATGCGGGCGCCAGCCAGAAAATGTGCCAGGGGGAAAAGGTTTGTGCAAGGCCTGTTCATTTTTTGAAAACTCTGTTTATTCAGTTTTACACACATTACACATAATAAGACAACACAATATAAAAAATATAAATAATGTAATATGATCAACTATAATTTTTTAAATAAAAAATAAAGAATAAGTCTAAAGATTCCATATTTTAGACAAGTTAAACACACTGGGCAGAAGGGTACAGAGGTCAAAGGGCAATATGTAGTTAATACAGTGAGGGAAAAAAGTATTTGATCCCCTGCTGATTTTGTACGTTTGCCCACTGACATAGGTAGGTTTATTTCAACAGTGAGAGACAGAATAACAAAAAAAAAATGCAGAAAAACACATTGATTTGCATTTTAATGAGGGAAATAAGTATTTGACCCCTCTGCAAAACATGACTTAGTACTTGGTGGCAAAACCCTTGTTGGCAATCACAGAGGTCAGATGTTTCTTGTAGTTGGCCACCAGGTTTGCACACATCTCAGGAGGGATTTTGTCCCACTCCTCTTTGCAGATCTTCACCAAGTCATTAAGGTTTCGAGGCTGATGAACCTTCAGCTCCCTCCACAGATTTTCTATGGGATTAAGGTCTGGAGACTGGCTAGGCCACTACAGGACCTTAATGTGCTTCTTCTTGAGCCACTCCTTTGTTGCCTTGGCCGTGTGTTTTGAGTCATTGTCATGCTGGAATACAAATCCACGACCCATTTTCATTGCCCTGGCTGAGGGAAGGAGGTTCTCACCCAAGATTTGACGGGACATGGCCCCGTCCATCGTCCCTTTGATGCGGTGAAGTTGTCCTGTCCCCTTAGCAGAAAAACACCCCCAAAGCATAATGTTTCCACCTCCATGTTTGACGGTGGGGATGGTGTTCTTGGGGTCATAGGCAGCATTCCTCCTCCTCCAAACACGGCGAGTTGAGTTGATGCCAAAGAGCTCCATTTTGGTCTCATCTGACCACAACACTTTCACCCAGTTCTCCTCTGAATCATTCAGATGTTCATTGGCAAACTTCAGACAGGCCTGTATATGTGCTTTCTTGAGCAGGGGGACCTTGCGGGCGCTGCAGGATTTCAGTCCTTCACGGCGTAGTGTGTTACCAATTGTTTTCT
Organism: Coregonus clupeaformis; assembly: GCF_020615455.1. Taxonomy (NCBI): domain Eukaryota; kingdom Metazoa; phylum Chordata; class Actinopteri; order Salmoniformes; family Salmonidae; genus Coregonus; species Coregonus clupeaformis. The sequence continues at coordinate 15,938,965 of NC_059205.1, forward strand.
TGGTGACTATGGTCCCAGCTGCCTTGAGATCGTTGACAAGATCCTCCCGTGTAGTTCTGGGCTGATTCCTCACCATTCTCATGATCATTGCAACTCCACGAGGTGAGATCTTGCATGGAGCCCCAGGCCGAGGGACATTGACAGGTATTTTGTGTTTCTTCCATTTCTTCCAACTGTTGTCACCTTCTCACCAAGCTGCTTGGCGATGGTCTTGTAGCCCATTCCAGCCTTGTGTAGGTTTACAATCTTGTCCCTGACATCCTTGGAGAGCTCTTTGGTCTTGGCCATGGTGGAGAGTTTGGAATCTGATTGATTGCTTCTGTGGACAGGTGTCTTTTAAACAGGTAACAAACTGAGATTAGGAGCACTCCCTTTAAGAGTCTGCTCCTAATCTCAGCTCGTTACCTGTATAAAAGACACCTGGGAGCCAGACATCTTTCTGATTGAGAGGGGGTCAAATACTTATTTCCCTCATTAAAATGCAAATCAATTTATAACATTTTTGACATGCGTTTTTCTGGATTTTTTTGTTGTTATTCTGTCTCTCACTGTTCAAATAATCCTACCATTAAAATTATAGACTGATCATTTTTTTGTCAGTGGGCAAACGTACAAAATCAGCAGGGGATCAAATACTTTTTTCCCTCACTGTAATTAGTTAAATAAAGTCCACCTGTGTGCAATCTAAGTGTCACATGATCTGTCACGTGATCTCAGTATATGGACACCTGTTCTGAAAGGTCCCAGAGTCTGCAAACACCACTAATCATGGGGCACCACCAAGCAAGCGGCACCATGAAGACCAAGGAGCACTCCAAACAGGTCAGGGACAAAGTTGTGGAGAAGTACAGATCAGGGTTGGGTTATAAAAAAATAAACAAAACTTTGAACATCCCATTAAATCTATTATTTAAAAAATTGAAAGAATATGGCACCACAACAAACCTGCCAAGAGAGGGCCGCCCACCAAAACTCACGGATCAGGCAAGGAGGGCATTAATCAGAGAGGCAACAAAGAGACCAAAGATAACCCTGAAGGAGCTGCAAAACTCCACAGCGGAGATTGGAGTATCTGTCCATAGGACCACTTTAAGCCGTACACTCCACAGAGCTGGGCTTTACGGAAGAGTGGCCAGAAAAAAGCCATTGCTTAAAGAAAAAATTAAGCAAACACGTTTGGTGTTCGCCAAAAGGCATGTGGGAGACTCCCCAAACATATGGAAGAAGGTACTCTGGTCAGATGAGACTAAAATTGATATTTTTGGCCATCAAGGAAAACACTATGTCTGGCGCAAACCCAACACCTCTCAACACCCGAGAACACCATCCCCATAGTGAAGCACGGTGGTGGCAGCATCATGCTGTGTGGATGTTTTTCATTAGCATGGACTGGGAAACTGGTCAGAATTGAAGGAATGATGGATGGCGCTAAATACAGGGAAATTCTTGAGGGAAACCTGTTTCAGTCTTCCAGAGATTTGAGACTGGGACGGAAGTTCACCTTTCAGCAGGACAATGACCCTAAGCATACTGCTAAAGCAACACTCGAGTGGTTTAAGGGGAAACATTTAAATGCCTTGGAATGGCCTAGTCAAAGCCCAGACCTCAATCCAATTGAGAATCTGTGGTATGACTTAAAGATTGCTGTACACCAGCGGAACCGATCCAACTTGAAGGAGCTGGAGCAGTTTTGCCTTTAAGAATGGGCAAAAAACCCAGTGGCTAGATGTGCCAAGCTTATAGAGACATACCCCAAGAGACTTGTTGCTATAATTGCTGCAAAAGGTGGCTCTACAAAGTATTGACTTTGGGCGGGTGAATAGTTATGCACGCTCAAGTGTTCTGTTTTTTTTTGTCTTATTTCTTGTTTGTTTCACAAAGAAATATATTTTGCATCTTCAAAATGGTAGGCATGTTGTGTAAATCAAATGATACAAACCCCAAAAAAATCCATTTTATTTCCCGGTTGTAAGGCAACAAAATAGGAAAAATGCCAAGGGGAGTGAATACTTTCGCAAGCCACTGTAGCTAGCAAGTTAGCTTGGGGGCTTGACTTCTGTTGTTAGTACAGAACGCTCTGATCAACCCTTAAAGAGATGGGTGGGGCTAAAGCTTAAGAGGTTGTGAAGGATGCTGAATGGGTGTAGACAAGGAAGGACTCTCCAGTAGTAGTACCAAAAGATTCAAAGTTTATCAACTTTCAAAGCAAAATTACTTTTCCATTGTTCCTCAACTGTAATGTATGATATACCATTTTGTTGCTCTGAGTCTCTACTTTTATCCAATGTAAAAAACAGAATTTCAAATGTTGCTACATTAGACCGATTTGAGCCGGTCGGTCACAAATTCAGTTGATCGGACATGATTTGGAAAGTCACACCTGTCTATATAAGGTCCCACAGTTGACAGTGTATGGCAGAGCAAAAACCAAGCCATGAGGTCAAAGGAATTGTCAGTAGAGCTCAGAGACAGGATTGTGTTGAGGCACAGATCTGGGGAAGGGTACCACAACATTTCTGCAGCATTGAAGGTCTCCAAGAACACAGTGGCCTCCATCATTCTTAAATGGAAGAAGTTTGGAACCACCAAGATTCTTTCTAGAGCTGGCCACCCGGCCAAACTGAGCAATCAGGGGAGAAGGGCCTTGGTCAGGGAGGTGACCAAGAACCCGATGGTCACTCGGACAGAGCTCCAGAGTTCTTCTGTGGAGACGGGAGAACCTTCCAGAAGGACAACCATCTCTGCAGCACTCCACCAATCAGGCCTTTATGGTAGAGTGGCCAGACGGAAGCCACTCCTCAGTAAAAGGCACATGACAGCCTGCTTGGAGTTTGCCAAAAGGCACCTAAAGGACTCTCAGACCATGAGAAACAAGATTCTCTGGTCTGATGAAACCAAGATTGAACTCTTTGGCCTGAATGCCAACCGTCATGTCTGGCGGAAACCTGGCACCATCCCTACGGTGAAGCGTGGTGCTGGCAGCATCATGCTGTGGGGATGTATTTCAGCGGTAGGGACTGGGAGACTAGTCAGGATCGAGGGAAAGATGAACAGAGCAAAATACAGAGAGATCCTTGATGGAAACCTGCTCCAGAGCGCTCAGGACCTCAGACTGGGGTGAAGGTTCACCTTCCAACAGGACAACGACCCTAAGCACACAGCACAGCCAAGACAACGCAGGAGTGGCTTCGGGACAAGTCTCTGAATGTCCTTGAGTGGCCCAGCCAGAGCCCGAACTTGAACCCAATCGAACATATCTGGAGAGACCTGTAAGTACTGAGTACAAAGTACTGAGTAAAGGGTCTGAATACTTATGTAAATGTGATATATCCGGGTTGTTTTTTTATTACGTTTGCAAAAATTTGAAACATGTTTTTGCTTTGTCATTATGGGGTGTTGTGTGTAGATTGATGAGGGGAAATAACAATTTAATCCATTTTAGAATAAGGCTATAACGTAGCAAAATGTGGAAAACGTCAAGGGGGTCTGAATACTTTCCGAATGCACTGTATATTAACACTGCCTATATATCCTCTCCTCTCCTTCCCCCAATGGCCCAGCAATACAGAGTAATGTAATAGAGGAGCTAGAGTGACTCTAACTTCCCCAAGGGACTGATCCATCCAGTTATCACAGACATAGACCACCAGGAGCACTGCTGGCAGAGAGGAGATGAAGGATTACATGGTGTTGTCATCAACTCGAGGTTTTGCAGTAATTCTATTTCTATGGTCCATCTGCTCTGGGAGCCAAATGGAACACAACTTCCTCAGAAGCATTTGTCAGCGAATGCAGCAGAATATGGTGTGATAAATTCCCATTAATTTTACATGTCTCTTGCATGAGGATCTTTGATCTGATTCCATGTTGTCAGGCCCTTTTGATTCAATGGATAAACCCATTAATGATAATGTTTGCAAATACAATGAGAAAGTTTCCTATACGAAATAGGAAGGAAACAACGATTTGCCCTTCGGTTAAAATCAAAACACGTAATTAGGCATTAGCTCCTATTTTGAGGAGGGCGCGTGGAAAGCTTGGGAACCTCCCATTGGCTTCTCATCACCATGGAGAGCGAGGCGGCGTGCAGGGTCGATATATAACCCAGAGGGGGACTCATCAGAGCTCCAAGACATGAAAACAAACATGTCTCACTTCAGTGTTTGAGGGTCTACATAACGAAGAAATCAGTACAATTTATCGTATTGGACGTGGGGGAAATTGGAAGAGTAGGGGGAGACGGAGGAGAAATGTCGTCCCTAGACAAGGCAAGACCTAGATGTATAGTATGTCAGGAGAAGTGCAGTACTATCATAAGGAGAGTTAAACTTGGAATACGGAGGAGGAATGGAGGGAAAAAGAGAGGCAGGGGAGGTCTAAGAGAGAGAGGGAGGAAGAGGGTGAGCTTGAGTCAGTTAAAAATGGCGGGGAAAAGGACGATGGTTTGTTAAAGAAGAATGGTAGAAAGTGTAAACCGAGTGAGTTGAAGACAGGACGAGAAATGGAAGTGAATGAGGGCAAAGTATCAGAGGTAGTAGGTGTGGTGAAGTTCTCGGAGCCTGAGGTTTGCACCGAGGGTCAGGATAAAGATGAGTCTGTGACAGTAGGAGTGAAGTTTTTGGAAAAAGTGGACCCTTGCCTTTTGGCTGGTCCATTTGTGGTTTCAGGGTGGGTGAAAACAGAGTTGAGTGCTGTGAAATCGGTGAGGGTAACCAGAAGTAGTCTAGTGATAATTGTTTGTGTTTCTGCTGGACAGAGGGAGCAGGCGCTCAGAGTTAAACGAATGGGGGCAAGAAATGTGAATTGTTTTGCTCTCAAGAAAAGGGCGCCATTGAAAGGCATGATAACTGGGGTAGCGGTAAATGTGAAAGCTGACCAACTGAAGGGGAAGATTCCCGATGTTTGTGATGCTCGTTGTTTGGTGCGAAGCAGACAGGGTGGCGTGAGTGGAGAAACAGAAGAGTCATTGTCTGTTCTTTTGAGTTTTGATGTTGAGTCTTTGCCCAACAAAGTAATGTTAGGATATATAAGTACACGGTATGAGCTTTTGTGCCAAATACATTACGTTGTTACAGGTGTCAAGCTTATGGGCATGTGGCAGCAGTGTGTAGGAGGGAGGTTCCTGGGTGTGAGAAGTGTGCAGAAGGGCATGAGACAAAGGAATGTGTAGCATTGTGGAATCTAGTGGTATGTGTTAATTGTAGGGGTGCCCATGGGATCCGAAATGTCCGGTGCAAGAGAGGCTGGTTGAGGTTTCCAGGGTTAGAGTAGTGCAGAAGTTGTCATATTCTGAGGCAGTGAAGAAAGTAGAGGAAGATGGGTCAAGGGGGAGGAATCCTGAGAGGAATGGTGTGAGTAGTAGGTCTGTACCAGTATAGAGGGATAAACCAACAAGTGATATACTGTATGTTTCAGTAAGATTGGATTTTTGTCATTTATAGCAATGGTTATCAATTGTACTGCAGGGACGGAATGTAAGTCGTAGAAAATAGAGGTTGTGGTGGCAGATGCAGAGAGGTATTTGGGTGTGAGAGACTTGACATCAGAAGAGTTACAGGGTGTGTTAAGTGGTGGTGTCCCATCCAGGAATAAATATATTTAAATAGTGGAGCATGGTAGTTATTATTTTTAAAATTTTTGTGAGTGTAGTATCAGATGGTAGGGTATTTGTTGTATATTTTTTTTTTTTAAAGCAAAGTACAAGGGAGTTATACTTCAGTATAGTAGGTGGCAGTAATGCAACATTTATTGGATGCCAACCGCCGTTAAACCTCATGGAAGAAGAAGAAGCTCAGAGACCCAATTATTGTTTGTTTCCCCCACAATTACTCTGTCTGGAGGCTACGTCACTTTTGTTTTGAGGCGGTATTTGTCAGTATGCCTCTGCTGGAGTTCGGGACAGGACGGATGGAGAAAATAAGATTGGGGGAATATGGCGGAAGCGGATGATGAAGTGGAATCTGAATACAATGGCGGTAGAATCAAGGAGAATTTGAGTATTGTTCAAAATAATGGAAAACGTGGCAAAGTAGGGTACAGTGATGAGAATGACCCTTTGTATCTAGTAGGAGTATGGTTTGTTAATAAGGAGCAGCTGAGCAGAGTACCAATCTTGAAGAAACTATTTGAGTTATCTCAACTGGTGGAGAGAGTGCTGGGTAAAGTGAAGAACGTGAGGATCACGAGAGAAGGCTTGTTTAGATTTTTTGTGATTCTGCAAATCAGAAGGAATGTGCGTTGTGTCTTAATTGATTTGCTAAGTTTGAAGTGTTGTGTGTGTCGCTTCGGAACAGGGCACCCCTTAAGGGGGTTATATCTGGCGTTTCGTGGGAAGTTGATTTGGAAGTGATGAGAAATATTCCTGGAGTGATTGAAACATGTCGGATGAATCGAGTGGTGAATTGGGAAAAAGTTAAGAGTTTATCTGTTCTTTTGCTTTTTGAAATGGAATCTCTCCCTAATGAAGTGCGGTTAGGATATATTAACTACAGAGTTAGAGCATTTATCCCAAGAACAATGCAGTGTGAACATTGTAAGGCTTTTGGTAATGTAGAAAGTGTTTGCAGAAGGGAGAAGCCGAGATGTACAAGATGTGGAAAATATCATATTATGTGTTATAAAAGTGAAGAAAATGTGACATGTTGTAATTGCGGTGGGAATCATGAAGCCGCGTCTTCTGAATGCCCCACAAGGGTAAAGGAGAATGAGGTGGTCAAAGTCAGGGTTGTACAGAACATTTCATATGCAGAAGCTGTTAAAAGGGTTGAAGGTTTGAATGTTGCACCAGAAGAGTCCATGGTAGTGGATAGGCCTTCACTGCAGGCTGCAGGGGTTGGCTTACACCAAGAGGATCCTGACATTTTAAAGGTTAAAAAGGTGGACTTTGTGGCCTTTATCGCAATGGTGATAAATGGCACTGCCAAGGTGAAGAAAAGATCTAGGTAGATTGAAATCATTGTGATTGCGGCAGAGCGGTTCCTGGGGCTGAAAGATTTCACAGCAAAGGAGTTAAATGGAATATTAGCAAAAGCCGTACCACCTTCTCAGGTCCTAGAGCCTAAGAAGGGAGATATGGAGAACTAAAATAAGGAAGAAGTGGGAGTTTTGTTTGTTTTGGCAATGTACCATTTTTATTAGGGTGGATTGTTAGAGTCACTATTAAGTATGGATTTCAATTTTATTTTTGGTTTCAAAACGTCCAGTTGGTGGCGGCAATACAACTTTTGGATGTAGTCCGCCATTAAAACCCACAGAAGAAGAAGTTACTCTGTCTGAAGGAAGGTAGGTTAGTTAGGCAACCCATGTGAAGCGAATCATGGAAAGTATTAAGGGGACACGGACAGACACGTGTGAGTGAAGTTGTATGGAACGCCGATAGGCTCTTAAAGCACGTGGTCAAAACGCAATCGTTTTAATGCTATGTGTGTAAAGTAAGCAGGTGCAGGCGCTAAATTTATGTGTTAATGCGTTAAGTTAATGTGTTCACCCACTAAGTTAACACGTAGCGTTAAAAAGATCAGGTTTTGACCAAATTTGAAGCTGTATTGTGTAATAAAACATATTTGTGTTGTCAGAGGTTGCCTTACACAGTGAAAACAAAATGTTTATTTTGTTTTTACCTTAAGACCAGTTGCTTTTACAAAGTTACATCCAAACACGCCAATGTGTATCGTCCTAACCCATGAAAGACTTAATGAAAATCACTTATGTTCGTCTTTAACATCGCGTTTCATGTTTTTGTATATCTCTAAGTATCATTTTTTATAAATAAAACCCAGTATTTCCGACAACCTTAATTAATACCATTCCTAAGCTGGGATTCCCAGTGGAGCCACAGCTACAGTTCTTACACAAACAAGAGAATGAGGCTGCCAGGATCTTCCCTGAAGCAAATACATGCAGCATTGTTTTAAGGCTGCCAATACACCCAATTTACGCAGCCTTCAGGGAGAAAATGGACAGTGGAATTCTACAGTCACCAACATTTGGTGTCATTTAAAGGGAATTATCCTAAATGTTTTTTGCATGACTACCTAGTAAAGTTCGGAATACTGCAGCCAATGTTAATTGGTGATGTGTCCCAAAAGGATTGCTATATTATGAAAGTTTCCAACAGGATCGGCCATCAGCAAAAAAAAAGTTGTGTAGTAAAATTTTCAAAAACATTACAACCAACCAGAATCAATTGGACACAGTAATACATAATGCAGCTTTAATATTTTATTAAATGTATGATTTCTTAGTAGAGTGGGTAAACTGAGCATTATGCAAAGTAGTTAAGTCATTTATGTCAAGGGACTATAATGTTACAATATGTGCAATGTTACCATAAATAAATCTTACAGTAAACATTTCATTTACATGTGTTATGGCAATAAAAACAGACACTGTAGTTGGTACATAGGTCGTGGTGCAGCAAGTTGATGAGGGTAGTGGAGAAGCACTGGTGGGACTTTTTGAGTGAAGTGACTAAGGGCAGAAAAGGATATCAGGGTGCTCAGGAACTTGAAGCTGTTGCTCATCTCCATGTCAATGTACAGTAGATGGGAGAATGGTCATTAAGTCTCACCATCTACTTTGTTTTGCTTACACTGAGGCTGTTGTCCTATCACCATTATGTCAGGTCCCACAGCTCCTTCATGTACTCATGATCACAGGTGATCAGGTGTACTATGGTAGTGTCGTCAGCATGTTTAGGTGTTGGGTCCATTCTGGGGATCCACATTCTGTGATAATGTAAAAAATCAAATTTGTTATTAAAAGGTTTACACCCAGAGGCCGGAGTCTGCTAACCAGTTTGTGGGTCCTGATGGTGTTGAAAGCAGAGCTATAAAGAAAACGCACTCTGATGTATGTAAAATGCATAATTGACACGTTGGGACAATAGGCAAACTGGAGTTGGTCCAGTGAATTTTTGCTACCATGTGCTACACGATATCTATTGTTCCAGTTTTTTAAATCGATATCGACTTGGCTGCAGTGGAGATGGTAAGAAGCTTCGATATCATCGGGACCTAACTTCTAACGTCCTTTCCTGGTACACCCACACAGACACTGCAGTTAAAAATGCCATCCAGCGGCTCTCCATCCTACGGTGGCTGAAGACGTTTTGCCTGACGTCAAACATTAACAAGAGTGTCGGATTGAAGTGTCTGAAAAAATTTAAACAGAACCATAAGAGCAGATTCCTTTTTTTGTAATCTTTACTTGCACAGTGGTTTTAAAATAATTTCTAATTGTTGTCACTTTCAATTGATTCATTGACTCCAAGAACCATAGATTGTTTGTAGTTCATAACATTAACACACAACTGACATTAAACGTTGCTTGACCGTAGATTGGGATACATGTTTTAATAACATTGGATATTTGATTGGGCTTAATGTTGCATACCTTGCCGTGTTGTGCATGCCAACCAGGTGAGAATCACCAGAATTAACTGTGATACTTGATGAATCAGGTCTTCTCTGCTGCTTTATCAGCCTCCGCCTTGCCCACTCCAAGCTTCTCTTCATGGTTCCCTTCTGCAAGACAAATGTGTGAAAATAAAGTGGAAGGAATGGGAACCCTATTCCTTTGAAGAAGTAGTATATAGTACTGGGGATATGTCTGAAGTTGTTATTTTACCCTAATAGGTTTCGATGGAATGTAAATATTCCAAAAAACGAAGTGAACGTGCACATTAAAGTCTACTCTGTTTGAAATCTGATATGTTGTAGATGTTAGCAAAGGTTTTGCAAGGTTGTCACTGGCCAATTCTGCTTTATGTGAGCTTTTCAGTGTCTTCATGCTACGCTAGCATTGAAATGACAGCCAGTCAGGCTGAAGAAGTTGCCTATCTTCAGCTGTTGTTTTGCTTAAATACAAGGCTTTGGGCGAAAGACGTAACTCAAAAACATGCTGATAAGTCACATTTAGGTAGCTTGTCTTCCTTTAGTCAATGATAAAGCAAAATAGAGACAACATAGTCCTAAAATCGACAACTACCAGGATTTAGCTAGCCAGTATCTGACTTAGTTTATGCTAAGCACTGCTGATCCTGGTGCTAGATTAATGTTAGCTGAATTTTATAGCCAATGATGAGAAACAGATCCTTCCACTGTAAACTAACTGATAAACTTTATGATTCAGTTACAACAATTTTCTAAGAAAAAAACATTACCTTGTGAAGGAAGGAATGTTCATACACTGCTTGCAGGGTAAAAGGAAGTTCCTTCAAACTGTGAAATCTGGTTGAAAGGAGGAGCTAGGGAAATTGGCTGGTAAAATTAGCATATTAAAGAACGCGTTAAGTTAGCATGTGTAGGTGTATATTTAGCAGCTGTAGGCATTAATTTGACGTGTGCAGGATCGCTTGCAGCAATTTATATAGCACATGTTGGACCGCCTGCAACACATTTGCACGTGCTTATTTGACGTGTGTAGGCGTTAACTTAGCAGGTGAACACGTTAACTTAACATGTGAACTCGTTAATTTAGCGCCTGCACCTGCTTACTTTAAACACATAGCATTAAAAATATCGCGTTTTGACCACGTGCTTTAAGAGCCTATCAGCGTTCCATAAAGTTTAACCATTTTCTGTTTCTATCTGGAGTTCGGGAGGGCAACACTTCAGCCCAACGATGAGTTCCATGAGTTTCTGTGATCCAACAGGTCCTTCGTTTGTCTTGCAGCCTACCGGTAGGCTCAGCGCCGTTTTTCAATCAGTGACACTCTGAGTCTGTCTGTGCCTATTTTACAAGTTATCCTGCTTTCAGGGACCGTCCCGCCTAAAAAAAAAAAAGTTGCTCAACGGCGCACAATGTGAAATAGGCTACAAACTTAATGGTTACATTGTATCCTGGCTTATGCTCAACCGTCTACTTTTCACTAGATATGTAAATGTATCTTTGTTTGGTGGAAGCATTAAACAGAGATTCTTATTTTAAAACCTGATTTGTTTAAAATAAGGGTTAAATATGTGTCCAAAAAAACAAAAATATTTCATAAGCATTTTCAAAGCTCCTGGATATAGGACATTTCAAAACCTTATTCCTTATGATTTATTTTTTGACTGTCTTTTTTGCCATTTATGAATGTGTTATTGAATGCGTTTCTATGGGCTATAGTAAAGGCCAAATTCAATATTATAATTTTTTTTTTATAACTTAAGGGGTCCTAAAATTCTAAATCAAATAGCTAAATGATCCATGGACATCTTAAAACCATTCCATATGTTAGCTTAGTAGAGTTTGGGAAACCGTGGTCTAACTAGCTTCATCTCCTCACCTCCTTTGTTGATCCAAACTGTTTTGAGATGGTGGCAGGTGATAGTAAATTACGTTGACTTGCCATGTTGCTGTCAAACATTAGTGCAGAGATGACGGCACTTCCCTGCAAACAGAAATGAGTCGTTAGGAAGTTCACGGAACGTTCCGAAATGGTCGCCTAAAGTTGTTAGGGCGTTGTGTCATGTGGAGGTTTTGTCTAGTTCTGGGGACGTCCCAAAGGAAGGTTTTAAGATGTTCTCTGACCATTGTGTCATGGTCCTGTGGAGGTTTTGTCTAGTTCCCGATTTGTTCCAGAGACATCTCCAAGGATATTTATAGGACTTTCTTAGAACGTTCTGTGATGGTCCCCTGGAGGTTTTTGTCTATTGATCCATTCACAGCTGTTTGTCTGTTGGCAAGGTTAGTGACCCCCACACAAACAGTGCTTTTAACATACAGTGTTTCCACCTTAATCTTCACGGCCAGGCTCTTGACCTGGGCGACCGGCACCGCGTCAAAGAAGAAGTCCTCGTTGAACAGGGGGTTCCTGCTGTTCTTGATGATGGTGCTCCTCTGCTTCTGCTGCTTGCCTGGGTTTAGGTACAGAGACACGCAGCCGTCTGTTCCTCGTACAGGTCCTCGGCGGCGAGCACTCGGACCCTCAGCCGGGCCGCCTCTGCGTCATAGTGAGTGCTGTGCCTCAGCGTGCCGCCCTTGTGGACGTTGACTGAGTGCTCACGCTGGAAGAGGTCTGAACTCGCCCGCCCGGAGCCGGTCCCCTTGCGTCTGCAGAAGGTGGGGGAGGGAGGGCAGCGCAGGCTGGGGCTGGTGTCGGCTGAGCTGCACTCGTCTGGGAGCTGTGGCATGCCAGGGTACGCTTGGCACGAGACACCTGAAAGGGAGAAAAAAATCTGGAAAGGGATGATTATATAATATAAGGTATCATATACACGAGAGCTAAATGTATTTTTAAAACACTTTGTAATTAAAGTGATCATCCTTAGATGTTAACATCCTTATTGTTTACGTTGGACTGCGTCTCCTGTGTGATGGATCGGAGGAGGGAGGAGGAGCGGGTGAGGAGAGGGGAGCTAAAGGGGGATGACCCGGCCGAAGAGCACGTGTCGCTCTCACCCCCTCTGAAGTAGCAGTAGGGGTTGGGGTCATAGGGGTACAGGTGGTTCCCCCCTGGGTGTGTCTCTGGGAGCCCGGGGAGGTGTGGGGGCTGCTGGGGTCACTGGGACCAGTCTGAAGAGAGATGTGCTGCTGAGCGAGCTGCTGCCAGGCTTCTAGCGATTCAGGCTTTCTCTGGGTTCTGTCTGGATTGACTGAGATTGAACCCTGAGGTGGAGCTCTTTATTGAAATTGTGTCCCTTAGTGGAACTAGATGGATTGGTCACCTTGGACACCCAGCATTGTAGCAAATCAGAGTGAGGAGGTGTGTGGGTGTGTGTATGTTTGTGTGCTTGTACGTGTGTGTGTTTTAGGGTTGAATATTTTCCTGATATTTTACAAATGTTCAATCCCGAGAATAAATCACTTTTCTCCTGGGTAAACCGGTATATCCTGCCAAACCCGGAAGTGTCATTCAAAAGCATATAAATACAGTATGTCTGGATTTGATTATAGCTTCGATCAGCATGAAAATTCAAACCTGATGCTACCTGAGCCTGATGAGCCATATATTAAATACTTTTTATGAGCCCTACATAAATTACATTTAATGAGCCCAAGCCCAAAAAATCCCAAATGATTGTGCCATTATCCAATATATACAGGCTACTGCACATTATGCACGACGGAAAAACATAAAAGCCCTTAGATGTAGCTAGCTATATGCTCTCTTAGGTAAATAAATGAAACTAGTTTCAGAAGGCTAATCTTTTTGAGTGTGAACTTTATTACTGTACTGTATTATACTGTATTATATGGAGTTGAATTATGCACATCGTTCAAACCATGATAAACCATGACATTGCTTTTTTTAGGTTTTATTTACTCGCACCAAAGAAAATAAGTGAAAGACAAAAAAGTACAGATAAAAAACTGGGGAAAATGGTGTGCAGAAGAGTTTTGAAGCCCAAAATGGCTTATATGAAAACCACACCACAAAAAGTACAAAACAAACAAAAAAATTCAGTCAGTTAAACAAAGCATGTTAATTATAATTGTACATGATATACACAGTATACAAGAAAAACCATGTTTGATTATGTGTGTGTGTGTGAGTGTGTGAGTTAGGCTACATGGAGGGGATTATTAGGTAGTTTGGTTCATCAGGCTGACCCCCAGTCTTCGCTTGAAGTTATTGAGGGATGATGAGGTTTTGGTGATGTGAAGATAGGAATTCCAGAGTATGGTACCTCTGTATCTGATAGAGAATTGACTATGTGAGGTGGGGAGAGTGAAGGTTATCGCAGTGTCTTGTGTTATGTAGATGGATTTCAGAATTAACCTGGAATTATCCATTGAAGGGTTCAGCTAAACTGTCTAGGAGGTATGAGTATTTGTAGATGAAAGTGCATAATTGCCGTACATTAATGTCGTAAATAGACAAGATATTGAGTTTCTTAAACAAAGGTGCAGATGGAGCCAGGTAGTTAGAGGAGGTGGCAAAATTATTGGTAAATGGCCTCCCGAGTGGTGCAGCGGTCTAAGGCACTGCATCGCAAGGCACTCTTGTTCCGAAAGGGAGGGAGGGAGGGAGGGAGGGAGGGAAATGTGGGGAACGACAGTGAGTGAGGAGCGGTTGGAGGGTGGGATGATGGAAAGGTAAGGATACATGTGGAGGGGAAAGTCTTATCAGACTCGTTCTTCCACAGTGCTGGGCCGCTGTATCGATGATCGCTGTTGGCGAAATAAGATATTTGTGTGTGCATTCGGAGCATAGAACACACACAGTAGACTACTACTTCTGTTCGTGAACGTGACATAATCCTACTCTTTTGCATGTAAAGAAAATAGGCTTCAAAATTGACCAATTAATATAACTCTGAATTCAGAAAAAGCTGTTTGTCTTCTAAATCAATCAACTAATCAACCAATCAATCCATCCATCAATCAATCACAAGTTGCCTTCTTAGTTGTCATTATACAGTGCCTTGCAAAAGTATTGAGACCCCTTGAATTTCTTCACATTTTATTGTGTTACAAAGTGGGATTAAAATGGATGTGTCATTTTTTGTGGAAGTGGAAGATTTATTTTATTTTATTTTAAAGATGAACAGAAAATTCATAACTAAAATATAGTCGTTCAGACCCTTTGTTTAGGCAAGCCTAAATTAGTTCAGGAATAAAATATGACTTAACAAATCACTCAGGGATGTTACTATGAGGTCATAGGTGATTTTAAAACAGCTACAATGGCTGTAATGGGAGTTCAATGGCTGTAATGGGAGAAAACTGAGGATGGATCAACAAGATTGTAGTGACTCCACAATAATGAGTGAAAAGAAGAATACAAATATACAGAATAAAAATATTCCAAAACATGCACCTTGAATGCAACAAGACACTAAAGTATTACTGGGGAATACCGTTTTTGGCCTGAATGCAAATCCATCACAACACATCACTGAGTAACTGCCTCCTTATTTTCAAGGATAGTGGTGGCTGCATCATGGTATGGGTATGCTTGACATCGGCAAATACTGGGGAGTTTTTCCAGGATAAAAATACACTGGATGGAGATAAGCACAGGCAAAATCTTAGAGGAAAACCTGATTGTCTGCTTTACACCAGAGAATGTGAGAGGAATTCACCTTTCAGCAGGAAAATAACCTGCAACACAACTCCAAATCTACTCTGGAGTTGATTACCAAAAAGACAGTGAATGTTCCTGAGTGGCCAAGTTACAGTTTTGACTTAAATCTACTTGACTTAAAGCTATGGCATGACTTGAAAATTGCTGTAGCAATGATCCCCAACATCTTGACGAAGCTTGAAGAATTTTGAGAAAAATAAGAATAATGAGCAATATTGCACAATCCAGGTGTGCAAAGCTCTTATAGACTGACCCAAGAAGACTCACAGCTGTAATTGATGCCAAAGGTGTTTCTAACATGTATTGACTCAGGGAGCTGAATACTTATGCAACAACTATATTTTAGTTATTTAATTTCTCTTAATCTTTTTTATACAGTACCAGTCAAAAGTTTGGACACACCTACTCATTCAAAGTATTTTCTTTATTTGTACTACTTTCTACATTGTAGAATAATAGTGAAGACATCAAAACTATGAAATAACACATATGGAATCATGTAGTAACCAAGAAAGTGTGAAACAAATCAAAATATATTTTATATTTGAGATTCTTCAAATAGCCACCTTTTGCCTTGATGACAGCTTTGCACACTCTTGGCATTCTTGTTACAGTTCCGGAGCGACCCACTAGGTTTCATCCTCCGACAACCTTAGGCACATCCTCACTCACAGTCGGGACTAATCAGTATCCTGTTGATGTCACCTGTGTCTACCTGTTCACCTGTGTATTAATGCCCTCATTAATTCCCTGTGTTCCCTTGCTCAGTTTTCTCTGTTAGTTTCTCTATGTCCAGCAGTACTACTCAGTGTCTGATCGGAGACCTAAGTACAGGTACTTGAGAAGTGTTCTCCCTGTTTCATTATTTGTTTCAGTCGTAGGTAGTATTTCGTATTTTGGCTGTCAGCCATTTTTTGGAGACTTATTTGCTCCGCCTTTCTTTTATCGTGATGAATCCGTTATTTTGTATTCTGGCTTCGGGACCACCAGTAAAGATCCTTGTTTCACCATCTCAGCCTACTGTATATCCTGCACCGCACCTGGGTCACACCTCACACCAACCCTTACAGAAAACTGAGCCAATATGGACCCAGCGGAGGCAGCACAGTATTGGAGCGCATTGGCAACACAGGGAGCTATGCTGAACCAACACGACCGCATCCTGCAGCAGATCATTGAGAATCTCCGCCAGCTGACAACCGCCGTGCAGAGCCGGGTGGACACCCGTCCAGCCCCGGCAGCCGGCATAGCGGATGCCATGGCAGCGGCGTCTCCAGTCTCGCCTGCGACATCGTGGGAACACCGCCTATCACCTCCGGAGAGGTATGGCGGACGTCCAGAGGGCTGCAGGGAATTCCTCACCCAAGTGTTCCCTGGTATTCAGCCTTCAACCCTTCCAGACGGAGCAAGGCCGGGTGGCCTACATCATCACTCTGTTGACGGGTCGGGCCCTTTCCTGGCTACAGCGGAGTGGTAGAGTCAAACTCTGGCGTGCTCCGACTCCTACCAATTGACCCGGGAGCTATGCAAGGTGTTCGAACACCTCTCGGTTTGTGTTGGGGCACGAGGCCAGGAGGCGGCTCGCAGCCTGTCGGCAGGGTGACCGTTTGCTGGCTGACTACTCGGTGGAGTTCCGGACCTGGGCTCGAGAGGCAGGATGGGAGGATGCCGCCCTGGTTGTCCTTTACGCGCAGGGGCTATCGGAAGGGATGAAGGATGAGCTGTCCTTCAGGGAGCTGCCTGAGTGACTGGACGGCCTCGTCGAACTCCCGGTGCGGGTAGACAATCGGCGTCGTGAGAGGGCGCATGAGAGAGGGATGACGCAAGGCGCGCCTCCTCGTCCCCCTATCAACCCGGAGGCTTTCCGCCGATTCAGGGAGGAGACGCCTCAGGAGGAGCTGGGGGTGGCGCACTTGTCCAGGATGGAGAGGCAGAGGCGTCTGCGCCAGGCACGTTGCCTGTACTGCGGCCAGGCAGGTCACCACTGCGACTCATGCCCTGAGAAGCCGGGAAACGGAAGGGCTCACCAGTATCAGGAGGGATGCTAGCGAGCCGAAACCGAAACCCCAACTCCAGAGACTCCCAGACTTTTCTCCCCGCCAGGGTTCAGTGGGCCCGCGCTCCGCATCGGACGCATGCATTGTGGATTCTGGGGCCGCGGGATACCTTATGAACACGGGGCTGGTCCAAGGGTGGAGCGTTCCATTTCTCTCTCTCTCCGAGCCGGTTCTGGTCATGGGCCTGGACGGCCGGCCGTTGCGGTCGAGCTTCATCACCCGGTGCACTGTCCCCATGCGTGTCCGGGTGGCAAGGTGGCTATGTGAGGATATCCAGTTTTTCATTGTGGACTCTCCGGAGTGTCCCCTCATCCTCGGGCATCCCTGGCTGGTCGCCCACAAACCCCGGATAGACTGGTCCACAGGGCGGCTCATCCTGGAGGGAGGCTCCGCCTCCGTCCTGTTCCGGTCTCCACCGACCACTCATCAGCCCTAACCACTGTCCCAGACCACCTACCAGTCCTCACCTCTTCCCCAGATCCCGCACTCCGAACCGCCTACCACCCTTGCGGCAGTTGCCATGGGGAGGACGGCGGCTACAGACTCCATCACCGGCCTAGACCTGACAGGCGTTCCCCGGGAGTATTGGGATCTTGGGGAGGTGTTTAGTAAGAGGCGTGCCAAGGGCCTACCTCCACACAGGCCATACGACTGCGCTATCGATCTCCTGCCAGGCGCCATGCCCACACGAGGGCAATTGTTTTCCTTGTCCCGGCCGGAGACGCTGGCCATAAGGGACTATATCGACGAGGCACTCGAGGGTCACATCTGTCCCTCTACCTCACCCGCGGGTGTGGGCTTCTTCTTCGTGGGGAAAAAGGACGGTGGGCAGCGGCCGTGCATTGATTACTGGGCGCTCAACTAAATAACGGTTAAGAACCGCTACCCACTCCCCCTAATGACGACATAATTCAAGTCGTTGCAGGGAGCCCGGGTCTTCACCAAGCTGGACTTACACATTGCCTACAACCGGGTGAGGATTCGGGAGGGGGACGAGTGGAAGACGGCATTTAATACACCCAGTGGGCATTACGAGTACCAAGTCATGCCATTTGGTCTAGCCAATGCGCCTGCGGTGTTCCAGGCGTTGGTCAATTATGTGCTCCGGGACCTCCTCGACTACAGCGTATTTGTGTATTTGGATAACATCCTCATATTCTCAAAGGACATGAGTGAACACCAGCAGCACGTTCAGCAGGTCCTCCAACGCCTTCTCCATCACCAGCTGTACGTCAATGCGGAGAAGTGCGTGTTCCACACAGAGACAGTTTCCTTCCTAGGGTTCCTCGTCACCCAGGGGGGACCTACGGATGGACCCAGCCAAGGTCAGTGCGGTACTAGATTGGCCCCAGCCCTCATCCCTCAAGCAATTACAGCGGTTTTTAGGGTTCGCTATTGGTGGAGAGGGACGACCCCATTGTCCCCAACGCCCTGATTGCTGAACCAGTTTCGTGGGGAATCGATAGGCTTGTCAGAGCAGTGCTACGGCGGGAGCCCGATCCAGACGGAGGTCCATCGGGGAGGATGTACGTACCCAAGGCTGCACGCTCGCGACTGCTTCAGTGGGCGCACGCGTCTGACTTCACCAGCCATCCGGGGGGCGCCAGGACGTTGGAGTTCCTGCATAGGAGGTTCTGGTGGCCATCTGCTGAGGGGGATACGCGCGCCTTCGTGGCTGCTTGCCCGGTGTGCGCATGCACGAAGAGGTCACGTCAGCCCGCGGCAGGGCTGCTCCGACCCCTGCCTATCTTCAAGCGTCCCTGGTCCCACATTGATCTGGATTTCATTTCCGCCCTATCCCCCTCTGATGGATACACAGTTATCTTGGGCATTGTGGACCGGTTCTCGAAGGCTTCCCACTTCATTCCCCTTCCCAAACTCCTGTTGGCCCGGGAGACGGCTAAGTTGGTGGTGCAGCACGTTTTCCGGGTCCATGGCCTGCCCCAAGATGTGGTGTCAGATCAGGGCCCTCAGTTCACCTACAGGTTCTGGAAGGCGTTCGCAACCTGCCTCTGTGCCTCCGTCAGCTTGTCTTCCAGCTTCCATCCCCAGTCGAACGGGCAGATGGAGCACGTCAACCAGGATCTGGAGGGGGTGCATCGCACATTCCATGTGTCCCTCCTCAAGCCCTTCGCCACCTGTCCCTTGGCTCCCCATCCTCGTCCTGTTCCACCGCTGTGGACCGGATCCTGGACTGCCGGCGGGTGGGGAGGTGTCTCCGATTTCTGGTGGACTGGCAGGGTTATGGGCTGGAGGAGCGGTCCTGGGTGCCCAGGAGGGACATTCTGGACCCAGGGCTGATAACAACATTCCGTCGCCTCCATCTAGAGGCGCCGGGGTAAACTGCAGGGGCCGTTCGTCGGGGGTATGGGGGGGGTTGGGTGTTGGCACTGTTACAGGAGGGAGTTGCAGTTCTGGAGCGACCCACTAGGTGTCATCCTCCGACAACCTTAGGCACCTCCTCACTCACAGTCTGGACTAATCAGTATCCTATTGGTGTCACCTGTGTCCACCTGTTCACCTGTGTATTAATGCCCTCACTTCCTTGTGTTCCCTTGCTCCGTTTTCTCTGTTAGTTTCTAGCAGTACTACTCAGTGTCTGAACGGAGATCTATGTACAGGTACTTGAGAAGTGTTCTCCTTGTTTCGTTTCTTGTTTCAGTCGTAGGTAGTATTTCGTATTTTGGCTGTCAGATGTTTTTTGGAGACTTATTTGTTCCGCCTTTCTTTTATTGTAATAAGTCTGTTATTTTGTATTCTGGCTATGGGACCACCAGTAAAGATCCTTGTTTCACCATCTCTGCCTACTGCCTACTGTACAGTGAGGGAAAAAAGTATTTGATCCCCTGCTGATTTTGTACGTTTGCCCACTGACAAAGACATGATCAGTCTATAATTTTAATGGTAGGTTTATTTGAACAGTGAGAGACAGAATAAAAACAAAAAAATCCAGAAAAACGCATGTCAAAAATGTTATAAATTGATTTGCATTTGAATTAGGGAAATAAGTATTTGACCCCTCTGCAAAACATGACTTAGTACTTGGTGGCAAAACCCTTGTTGGCAATCACAGAGGTCAGACGTTTCTTGTAGTTGGCCACCAGGTTTGCACACATCTCAGGAGGGATTTTGTCCCACTCCTCTTTGCAGATCTTCTCCAAGTCATTAAGGTTTCGAGGCTGACGTTTGGCAACTCGAACGTTCAGCTCCCTCCACAGATTTTCTATGGGATTAAGGTCTGGAGACTGGCTAGGCCACTCCAGGACCTTAATATGCTTCTTCTTGAGCCACTCCTTTGTTGCCTTGGCCGTGTGTTTTGGGTCATTGTCATGCTGGAATACCCATCCGCGACCCATTTTCAATGCCCTGGCTGACGGAAGGAGGTTCTCACTCAAGATTTGACGGTACATGGCCCCGTCCATCGTCCCTTTGATGCGGTGAAGTTGTCCTGTCCCCTTAGCAGAAAAACACCCCCAAAGCATAATGTTTCCACCTCCATGTTTGACGGTGGGGAGGGTGTTCTTGGGGTCATAGGCAGCATTCCTCCTCCTCCAAACACGGCGAGTTGAGTTGATGCCAAAGAGCTCCATTTTGGTCTCATCTGACCACAACACTTTCACCCAGTTCTCCTCTGAATCATTCAGATTTTCATTGGCAAACTTCAGACGGGCCTGTATATGTGCTTTCTTGAGCAGGGGGACCTTGCGGACACTGCAGGATTTCAGTCCTTCATGGCGTAGTGTGTTACCAATTGTTTTCTTGGTGATTATGGTCCCAGCTGCCTTGAGATCATTGACAATATCCTCCTGTGTAGTTCTGGGCTGATTCCTCACCGTTCTCATGATCATTGCAACTCCACGAGGTGAGATCTTGCATGGAGCCCCAGGCCGAGGGAGATTGACAGTTATTTTGTGTTTCTTCCATTTGCGAATAATCGCACCAACTGTTGTCACCTTCTCACCAAGCTGCTTGGCGATGGTCTTGTAGCCCATTCCAGCCTTGTGTAGGTCTATAATCTTGTCCCTGACATGCATGGAGAGCTCTTTGGTCTTGGCCATGGTGGAGAGTTTGGAATCTGATTGATTGATTGCTTCTGTGGACAGGTGTCTTTTATACAGGTAACAAGCTGAGATTAGGACCACTCCCTTTAAGAGTGTGCTCCTCATCTCAGCTCGTTACCTGTATAAAAGACACCTGGGAGCCAGAAATCTTTCTGATTGAGAGGCGGTCAAATACTTATTTCCCTCATTAAAATACAAATCAATTTATAACATTTTTGACATGTGTTTTTCTGGATTTTTATGTTGTTATTCTGTCTCTCACTGTTCAAATAAACCTACCATTAAAATTATAGACTGATCATTTCTTTGTCAGTGGGCAAACGTACAAAATCAGCAGGGGATCAAATACTTTTTTCCCTCACTGTATGTCCTGCACCGCACCTGGGTCACACCTCACACCAACCCTTACACATCCTGTCAACCAGCTTCACTTGGAATGCATTTCCAACAGTCTTGAAGGAGTTCCCACATATGCTGAGCACTTGTTGGCTGCTTTTCTTTCATTCTGCGGTCCGACTCAACCCAAACCATCTCAATTGGGTTGATATCGGGGGATTGTGGAGGCCAGGTAATCTGATGCAGCACTCCATCACTCTCCTTCTTGATCAAATAGCCCTTACACAGCCTGGAGGTGTGTTGGGTCATTGTCCTGTTGAAAAACAAATGATGGTCCCACTAAGCCCAAACCAGATGGGATGGCATATTGCTGCAGAATGCTGTGGTAGCCATGCTGATTAAGTGTACCTTGAATTCTAAATAAATCACTGACAGTGTCAACAGCAAAGCACCCCCACACCATCACACCTCCTCCTCCATGCTTCACACTGGGAACCACACATGCGTAGATAATCCGTTCACCTACTCTGCGTCTCACAAAGACACAGTGTCTCATAAAGACACATTTGGACTCATCAGACCAAAGGACAGATTTCCACCGGTCTAATGTCCATTGCTCATGTTTCTTGGCCCAAGCAAGTATTTTCTTCTTATTGGTGTCCTTTAGTAGTGGTTTCTTTGCAGCAATTCGATCATGAAGGCCTGATGCACGCAGTCTCCTCTGAACAGTTGATGATGAGATGTGTCTGTTACTTGAACTTTGTGAAGCATTTATTTGGGCTGCAATTTCTGAGGCTGGTAACTCTAATGAACTTATCCTCTGCAGCAGAGGTAACTCTGGGTCTTCCATTCCTGTGGCGGTCCTCATGAGAGCCAGTTTCATCATAGCGCTTGATGGTTTTTGCGACTGCACTTGAAGAAACGTTCAAAGTTCTTCACATTTTCTGGATTGACAGACCTTTATGTCTTAAAGTAATGATGGACTGTTGTTTCTCTTTGCTTATTTGAGCTGTTCTTGCCTTAATATGGACTTGGTATTTTACCAAATTGGGCTATCTTCTGTATACCACGCATTAAGAAGGAAAGAAATTCCACAAATTAACTTTTAACAAGGCACACCTGTTAATTGAAATGCATTCCAGTTGACTACCTCATGAAGCTGGTTGGGAGTATGCCAAGGGTGTACAAAGTTGTCATCAAGGCAAAGGGTAGCTATTTGAAGAATCTGAAATATAAAATATATTTTATTTGTTGAACACTTTTTTGGTTACTACATGATTCCATATGTGTTATTTCATAATTTTGATGTGTTCACTATTATTCTAAAATGTAGAAAATAGTAAAAATAAAGAAAAACCCTTGAATGAGTAGGTGTGTCCAAACTTTTGACTGGTACTGTATATGTACAGTGCATTCAGAAAGTATTCAGACCCCTTGACGTTTTCCACATTTTGTTACTTTACAGCCTTATTCTAAAATTGACAAAATTATTTTTTTTCCTCATCAAACTACACACAATACCCCATAATGACAAAGCAAAAATCAGTTTCTTTGACATTTTTGCTAACTTATAAAAAATAAAAAACAGTAATACCTTATTTACATAATTATTCAGACCCTTTGCTATGAGACTCGAAAATTGAGCTCCAGTGCATCCTCTTTGCATTGATCATCCTTGAGATGTTTCTACAACTTGATTGGAGTCTACCTGTGGTAAATTCAATTGATTGGACATGATTTGGAAAAGCACACACCTGTCTATATAAGGTCCGACAGTTGACAGTGGACGTCAGAGCAAAAACCAAGCCATGAGGTCGAAGGAATTGTGACAAGGCACAGATCCCCAAGTACAGGTGTGCCAAGCTTGTAGCATCATACCAAAGAAGACTCGAGGCTGTAATCGCTGCCAAAGGTGTTTCAACAACGTACTGAGTAAAGGGTCTGAATACTTATGTAAATGTGATATTAACGGTTTTTTTATTTGATGAATTTGCAAAAATGTCTAAAAACCAGTTTTTTCTTTGGCATTATGGGGTATTGTGTGTAGATTGATGAGGGGGGGGGAAACTATTTAATCAATTTTAGAATAAGGCTGTAACGTAACAAAATGTGGAAAAAGTCAAGGGGTCTGAATACTTCAGAATGCACTGTACATACAGATGTAGAATCTTAATTTGAGCCAGTTTGCTACATCGGGAAAATAATCCTGCAGCAACAGGAAATGTGAATTATTATGTGGATTATAATTAATGGACATTTGTGTAGGGGTTGATACATTTTTCATAAGGGAAAATCAAGACTGAAATGTCAAAGTAGAAATTACAAACTTCAGAATACTTTTTCCTTAATTACATTACAAGTAAACAATGTCCTGCATTGCAGGAAAGTTCTCCTGCAACAGGGTGATCAAATTAAGATCTGTACTCATCGCCTACCCCCGATTAAGCTACCACTGATGGGTGAAGGTAACACTTCTTGATATATTTCACACCAAAAACAGAAGACTAATGTAATAATAAATAATAATAATATGCCATTTAGCAGACGCTTTTATCCAAAGCGACTTACAGTCATGCGTGCATAAATTTTTTTGTGTATGGGTGGTCCCGGGGATCGAACCCACTACCTTGGCGTTACAAGCGCCGTGCTCTACCAGCTGAGCTCTACCAGCTGTGCTCTACCAATGTGAAACGAAAAATAGATTAATAGATGAATAACAATAAACCACTTTTTAGTTGAACAAAAATACGTGCTGAGGAGTATTTCTGTCTGTAATAAAGCCCTTTTGTGGGGAAAAACTCATTCTAATTGGCTCGGGCCTTGGCTGCCAGTGGGTGGGCCTGGCTGCCATAGCAAACACTGGCAGTGGGCCTATGCCCTCCCAGGCCCACCCGTGGCTGCACCCATGGCTGCAGTCAGTTTGTAAAATGTCTGCCCTGCTAGATCTGTTCCGGTCAACTGTAAACATCTAGGAGCAAAAACGGCTCAGCCACGAAGTGGTAAGCCACACAAGCTCACAGAGTGCTGAAGGTGTGCAACGCGTCAAAATCATCTGTGAGCTTGTGTGTTCCAAACTGCCTCTGGAAGCAACGTCAGCACAACAACGGTTCGTTGGGAGCTTCATGAAACGGGTTTCCATGGCCGAGCAGCTGCACTCAAGCCTAAGATCACCATGCGCAATGCCAAGCGTCGGCTGGAGTGGTGTAAAGCTCGCCGCCATTGGACTCTGGAGCAGTGGAAACGTGTTCTCTAAAGTGATGAATCACACTTCACCATCTGGCATTCCAACGGACAAATCTGGGCTTGACAGATGGCAGGAGAACGCTACCTGCCCCAATGCATAGTGCCAACTGTAAAGTTAGGTGGAGGAGGAATAATGGTCTGGGGCTGTTTTTCATGGTTCAGGCTCCTTAGTTCCAGTGAATGGAAATCTTAACGCTACAGCATACAATGACATTCTAGATGATTCTGTGCTTCCAAGTTTGTGGAAACAGTTTCGGAAGGCCCTTTCATGTTTCACCATGACAATGCCCCCGTACACAAAGCGAGGTCGATACAGAAATGGTTTGTCGAGATTGGTGTGGAAGAACTTGACTGGCCTGCACAGAGCCCTGACCTCAACCCCATCGAACAACTTTGGGATTAATTGGAACGCCGACTGCGAGCCAGGCCTAATTGCCCAACATCAGTGCCCAACCTCACTAATGCTCTTGTGACTGAATGGTAGCAAGTCCCCGCAGCAATGTTCCAAAAACAAGTGGAAAGCCTTCCCAGAAGAGTGGAGGCTGTTATAGCAGCAAAGGGGGGACCAACTCCATATTAATGCCCATGATTTTGGAATGAGCAGTTGTCCACATACTTTTGGTCATGTAGTGTATGTCTATCCCTGAGTCAGTTCATCATCATCTCCTGGAGGTGTCGCTCAAGAACCAACGATTATCTTCAACCCCCTCCTTCCATCAAACCCGAGCGTGAAAGAGGTGCCATTGGAAATTGGGACAGAACAAGCCTGTGTGTGTTTCCATCTGAGTGCATCCTCTCTCCCTCTCAGCAGTAGCGTGTGTGTGTCTCAGGGTGTGTGTTGTCACTCTCCTCCAACCTGCTCTCCGCTCAGCATGGCCAGATTTACGCAAAGTGAAAGCAGAAGGGATCAGCAGCAGCATCATCCCCAGCCGACTCATCCCGCCCCCGTCAACCTGCTTCTACAGCAGCCGCTCCTACTTATCCCTCATCAGCATCAACTCGCGCACATCCCGGTTCCGAAACCCATGAACGGACCCGAAACTGTCTCGATGCACACGGACGGCGGCGCCATGAAAGACCAGGACGCCATCAAGCTCTTCATTGGACAGATTCCGCGGAACCTCGAGGAAAAAGACCTGAAACCTCTCTTTGAACAGTTTGGGAAAATCCACGAACTGTCTGTTCTGAAGGACCGATACACAGGCATGCATAAAGGTAGCGTTTTATGTCGGGTCTGCACCTCCTCTTAAGCTACAGTTGGTCGTTAAATTGTAATTACTGTAATTATCATCTGTATGAAACGCAATAGTCATTCTATGTTTGTACCTTTTTGTGATAGATAGTGTCTCCTCATCTATTCTCTCTTGTGATGTCTGTTAAGCAATAGTGTGTTAGCCTATGCACCTTGTAGGCTCCTACTGAAAACCCCATGTGACTTGCAGAATAAGGTGGGATATAGGCTAAACATCAGGTAAATGATTTAGCAAATTAGGCCTACTGTAGCTTCCCAACACTTTTTTGCTTGCCCTAATTATTACATACCTATGTTAACAGTTTTGCGCCAGCTGCGCTCATAGCCTACGGTTTATCCTCTCGCCATCGCAGTGTGTCGTGATGCAAACAAAAATGTAGAATATTTGGCAGAAATGTTTATTTTTGAAAAACATGTATTTTTTAACAACGTTCATGTCTTTGCATCACATTGGTAGTCTATACATACATGATCAACAGGATTAGGCTGTGTCCTTCATGTGTGTGCCAGTGTGTGTGTGTGTGTGTGTGTGCCAGTGTGCCAGTGTGTGTGTGTGTGTGCCAGTGTGCGTGTGTGTATGTACCAGTGTGTGCCCGTGTGTGAGTGAGCAAGCGTGTGTGTGTGTGTGAGAGAGAGAGAGAGAGAGTGCGTTTGCAAGCAAGGGTGCATTCATGTGTGTGTGTGACTAACCCTTGTTGGTCTGCTTTGATTGACAGGTTGTGCGTTTCTCACCTACTGCGCCCGGGATTCTGCCATCAAAGCCCAGAATGCATTGCATGAGCAGAAAACCCTACCTGGGGTGAGTACTCCACCGCCTACATGCTGCCAGAGTTTTGTACAGAATGAGAGATGGTGTGAAAGCTTTTCCCCAATGACATCTGGGGAAGAGTTGCCAATTCCTTCAGGATTGGGGAGAATGAGAATGAGAGAGAGAGAGAGAGAGAGAGAGAGAGAGAGAGAGAGAGAGAGAGAGAGAGAGAGAGAGAGAGAGAGAGAGAGAGAGAGAGAGAGAGAGAGAGAGAGAGAGAGAGAGAGAGAGAGAGAGAGAGAGTGAGGCAGATAGAGAGAGAGAGAGAGAGAACTGAAGAGTGAGGCAGATAGAGAGAGAGAGAGAGAGAACTGAAGAGTGAGGCAGATAGAGAGAGAGAGAGAGAGAACTGAAGAGTGAGGCAGATAGAGAGAACTGAAGAGTGAGGCAGATAGAGAGAGAGAGAGAGAGAACTGAAGAGTGAGGCAGATAGAGAGAGAGAGAGAGAGAACTGAAGAGTGAGGCAGATAGAGAGAGAGAGAGAGAGAACTGAAGAGTGAGGCAGATAGAGAGAGAGAGAGAGAGAGAGAACTGAAGAGTGAGGCAGATAGAGAGAGAGAGAGAAAGCAGACGAGAAAGAAAGATCTGAAGGGAGAGACAGAGAGAGAGGGAGAGGGAGTGAGATGAAAAGGAGGGATATGGGTGTGCGTGTTGTTTGTGTGTGTGTTGTTCCTGCATTTTATGTACAGTGGGGAGAACAAGTATTTGATACACTGCCGATTTTGCAGGTTTTCCTACTTATAAAGCATGTAGATGTCTGTAATTTTTATCATAGGTACACTTCAACTGTGAGAGACGGAATCTAAAAAAAAAATCCAGAAAATCACATTGTATGATTTTTAAGTAATTAATTTGCATTTTATTGCATGACATAAGTATTTGATACATCAGAAAAGCAGAACTTTATATTTGGTACAGAAACCTTTGTTTGCAATTACAGAGATCATACGTTTACTGTAGGTCTTGACCAGGTTTGCACACACTGCAGCAGGGATTTTGGCCCACTCCTCCATACAGACCTTCTCCAGATCCTTCAGGTTTCGGGGCTGTCGCTGGGCAATACGGACTTTCAGCTCCCTCCAAAGATTTTCTATTGGGTTCAGGTCTGGAGACTGGCTAGGCCACTCCAGGACCTTGAGATGCTTCTTACGGAGCCACTCCTTAGTTGCCCTGGCTGTGTGTTTCGGGTCGTTGTCATGCTGGAAGACCCAGCCACGACCCATCTTCAATGCTCTTACTGACAGAAGGAGGTTGTTGGCCAAGATCTCGCGATACATGGCCCCATCCATCCTCCCCTCAATACGGTGCAGTCGTCCTGTCCCCTTTGCAGAAAAGCATCCCCAAAGAATGATTTTTCCACCTCCATGCTTCACGGTTGGGATCGTGTTCTTGGGGTTGTACTCATCGTTCTTCTTCCTCCAAACACGGCGAGTGGAGTTTAGACCAAAAAGCTCTATTTTTGTCTCATCAGACCACATGACCTTTGGCAAACTTCAGACAGGCCTGGACATGCGCTGGCTTGAGCAGGGGGACCTTGCGTGCGCTGCAGGATTTTAATCCATGAAAGCGTAGTGTGTTACTAATGGTTTTCTTTGAGACTGTGGTCCCAGCTCTCTTCAGGTCATTGACCAGGTCCTGCCATGTAGTTCTGGGCTGATCCCGCACCTTCCTCATGATCATTGATGCCCCACAAGGTGAGATCTTGCATGGAGCCCCAGACCGAGGGTGATTGACCGTCATCTTGAACTTCTTCCATTTTCTAATAATTGCGCCAACAGTTGTTGCCTTCTCACCAAGCTGCTTGCCTATTGTCCTGTAGCCCATCCCAGCCTTGTGCAGGTCTACAATATTATCCCTGATGTCCTTACACAGCTCTCTGGTCTTGGCCATTTTGGAGAGGTTGGAGTCTGTTTGATTGAGTGTGTGGACAGGTGTCTTTTATACAGGTACGAGTTCAAACAGGTGCAGTTAATACAGGTAATGAGTGGAGAACAGGAGGGCTTCTTAAAGAAAAACTAACAGGTCTGTGAGAGCTGGAATTCTTACTGTTTGGTAGGTGATTAAATACTTATGTCATGCAATAAAATGCAAATTAATTACTTAAAAATCATACAATGTGATTTTCTGGATTTTTGTTTTAGATTCCGTCTCTTACAGTTGAAGTGTACCTATAATAAAAAATTACAGACCTCTACATGCTTTGTAAGTAGGAAAACCTGCAAAATCGGCAGTGTGTCAAATACTTGTTCTCCCCAGTGTATGTGCCTGAGTTTGTGTGTGTGTGTTTGTCTGCATTCGTTGTAGGTCAATGCCAAGTGGCAGCAGTGTAGAGTGCAGCATACTGTTACATAAAATAATCTAATTCTGCTCCTCTTCTTTCCAGCCCACTACCCAGAGAAAGAGAGAGAGTTTGGAGCGATTTCAGTGCCAACAGAACTTGCATTAGGATATAGAATTTGAATTTAATATTTTTTAATTTGTAATGCACAAATGTAATCACTTAATTCATAAATTGAACTTGTATTTCATGATTTCAAACTGAATTGAATGAATATTACATTCAGTTTTACAATGACATTTCAATTTAATTGAATATTCAAAGTCAATATTTATATATTCAGTTTCAATATGGTAGATATTTAATTCATGTCTGTTTATCAAGTTTACAAACTATCATTTCAAGTTTATCAAAGTTTTATATACAGTGGGGGAAAAAAGTATTTAGTCAGCCACCAATTGTGCAAGTTCTCCCACTTAAAAAGATGAGAGAGGCCTGTAATTTTCATCATAGGTACACGTCAACTATGACAGACAAATTGAGAAAAAAAATCCAGAAAATCACATTGTAGGATGAATTTATTTGCAAATTATGGTGGAAAATAAGTATTTGGTCACCTACAAACAAGCAAGATTTCTGGCTCTCACAGACCTGTTACTTCTTCTTTAAGAGGCTCCTCTGTCCTCCACTCGTTACCTGTATTAATGGCACCTGTTTGAACTTGTTATCAGTATAAAAGACACCTGTCCACAACATCAAACAGTCACACTCCAAACTCCACTATGGCCAAGGCCAAAGAGCTGTCAAAGGACATCAGAAACAAAATTGTAGACCTGCACCAGGCTGGGAAGACTGAATCTGCAATAGGTAAGCAGCTTGGTTTGAAGAAATCAACTGTGGGAGCAATTATTAGGAAATGGAAGACATACAAGACCACTGATAATCTCCCTCGATCTGGGGCTCCACGAAAGATCTCACCCCGTGGGGTCAAAATGATCACAAGAACGGTGAGCAAAAATCCCAGAACCACACGGGGGGACCTAGTGAATGACCCGCAGAGAGCTGGGACCAAAGTAACAAAGCCTACCATCAGTAACACACTACGCCGCCAGGGACTCAAATCCTGCAGTGCCAGACGTGTCCCCCTGCTTAAGCCAGTACATGTCCAGGCCCGTCTGAAGTTTGCTAGAGTGCATTTGGATGATCCAGAAGAGGATTGGGAGAATGTCATATGGTCAGATGAAACCAAAATATAACTTTTTGGTAAAAACTCAACTCGATCGTGTTTGGAGGACAAAGAATGCTGAGTTGCATCCAAAGAACACCATACCTACTGTGAAGCATGGGGGTGGAAACATCATGCTTTGGGGCTGTTTTTCTGCAAAGGGACCAGGACGACTGATCCGTGTAAAGGAAAGAATGAATGGGGCCATGTATCGTGAGATTTTGAGTGAAAACCTCCTTCCATCAGCATGGGCATTGAAGATGAAACGTGGCTGGGCCTTTCAGCATGACAATGATCCCAAACACACCGCCCGGGCAACGAAGGAGTGGCTTCGTAAGAAGCATTTCAAGGTCCTGGAGTGGCCTAGCCAGTCTCCAGATCTCAACCCCATAGAAAATCTTTGGAGGGAGTTGAAAGTCTGTGTTGCCCAGCGACAGCCCCAAAACATCACTGCTCTAGAGGAGATCTGCGTGGAGGAATGGGCCAAAATACCAGCAACAGTGTGTGAAAACCTTGTGAAGACTTACAGAAAACGTTTGACCTTTGTCATTGCCAACAAATGGGTATATAACAAAGTATTGAGAAACTTTTGTTATTGACCAAATACTTATTTTCCACCATAATTTGCAAATAAATTCATAGAAAATCCTACAATGTGATTTTCTGGAGAAAAAAAATCTAATTTTGTCTGTCATAGTTGACGTGTACCTATGATGAAAAGTACAGGCCTCTCTCATCTTTTTAAGTGGGAGAACTTGCACAATTGGTGGCTGACTAAATACTTTTTTCCCCACTGTATATAAAACTTTGGTAAACTTGAAATGATAGTTTGTAAACTTGATAAACAGACATGAATTACATATCTACCATATTGAAACTGAATATATAAATATTGACTTTGAATATTCAATTAAATTGAAATGTCATTGTAAAACTGAATGTAATATTCATTCAATTCAGTTTGAAATCATGAAATACAAGTTCAATTTATGAATTAAGTGATTACATTTGTGCATTACAAATTAAAAAAGATTAAATTCAAATTCTATATCCTAATGCAAGTTCTGTTGGCACTGAAATCGCTCCAAACTCAGTGGGAGAACTTGCACAATTGGTGGCTGACTAAATACTTTTTTCCCCCACTGTATTCAACTTCTCAGATGCATTCAGATTAAGTTTTCAATTTCAGTTCTCTAAATTCAGATTCAAAACCAGAGACAACATCCTGGTACATTTCCAGCCAGGACAGGTAGAGGAGAACAGATAGAGTCAAACTCTCTCTGTGGTAAACATAAGCTTCTAGCAGTTTCTGAAGCCAATGTGGCATGTTGAATATATTTTCTTCCTATTCATTTGGCTTTATCATTTGAACCATTTTGGCTATAAGTTATTATTCCTGAAAGCTAAGACTCTCTGGAACATGGACGTGTCTTCTGTTCCCCTAATATATCACAGCCCGCTAAGGACACGTTAGATGGGAGTGTCACAAAGATAACGGAATTTGGCATCCATAAGAATTTAGTTGAATAGTGCTGTCATAGCCCTTCTTAGGATAGCCTTTCCACTACATATTTAATCTTGCTCTTGTGACTGACTGGGTTTGAACCAGGTCCCCTACATGTCACAAGACTGTGTTAGCCCACTTAGCTAAAGCATAGGGATAAGTTCGACATGTTGTCACCCCCCAAACTTTCTTCACAGCAACCCCAGAATTAAGGACTTCTGCCTTAAAAACACACGTGACCACACTCCCGAAGCATTCCAACCCATCGTGCTATTAAAAAAGGACTTCTTCAATTGTGCAAGGGAGGTTTCACAGATATCCATCTGCTACACCAATAGTTTTCAAGATACAGCAAGGTTACTCATCAAAAGAGTGTGGTTTGGTGATCCATGCTTATGTGATGAGGAACCTGTCTTAGTTTATGTTAAACATGTGTTAGTTTCAAGTCTCCGGTGTTGTGATACTGATGGCTTCTACGGTTGGGGCTAGATGGAGTACAGCTCCATGTAGTTGTCACATCAGGGACAACTGTAGCATTTTAGCTAAGCCTAACTCTTTTCCTAACCTTAACATAATTCTCCTAACCTGCTATGTTATTTATCCTAACCTGCTGGGTTAGTTCTGCTAACCTGCTGCGTTAGTTCTCCTAACCTGCTACGTAAAGTAACTTCTGTCTGTAGCTGTTCTCCATCTAGCCACAACTGTAAAAGCCTTCAGTTCCAAGAAATTATAAAGGTAACATGACTGATTGAGTTAAGACCATTCATTTTTGTTTAAAAAGTTGTCCTTTAGCAGACACTATTATCCAGTGCAACTTACAGGAGCAATTAGGGTTAAGTGCCTTGCTCAAGGGCACATCGACAGATGTTTCATTTAGTCGTCGAGTCGAACCAGCGACCCTTCAGTTACTGGTCCAACTCTCTTAACCGCTAGGCTACCTTCCACCCCTATGTTAGCCTGCTGAACTAAAGCCTAGGCATTGGTCCTCTGACTTGGATAAATCTCTTCAAGGAGGTCAAATGGGGGTAAAGTGTAACACAGGTCGTTTGGTGACCACGCTCGCGTGATGAGTATCATGTCTAGCGCACAGGAGACCTGGGTTAGAACCCCAGTCAGTCAAATTAACACATCATCAGGTCTCAGGCAACATTGCTCATCACATGCTTGGATCACCAAACCACCTCTGTTGCACTCTAATTAAATGGGAAAATATATTCAGCATGCCACATTGGATTCAGAAACCACCATAAGCTTCTGTTTACCACAGAGAGAGTTTGATTCTCTCTGTTCTCCTCTACCTTTACTGGCTGGCAAAGTACCAGGATTTTGTCTCTGGTTTTGAATTTGAATTTAGAGAACTGAATTTGAAAACTGAATCTGAACGCATCTGAGAAGTTGAATATATGAAACTTTGATGAACTTGAAATTATAGTTTGTAAACTTGATACACAGACAATGAATGTAATATCTACCATATTGAAACTGAATATACAAATATTGAATTTGGAATATAATTTTAAAACTGAATGCAATATTTATTCAATTCAGTTTCATATCATGAAATACAAGTTTAATTTATGAATTAAGTGATTAGAATTGTGCATTACAGATTAAAAAATATAACATTCAAATTCTATATCCTAATACAAATTCAAAATTTTGGAATTCAAATACAATTTATTTTGGCACCGAAATCGATCCATAGTGAGAGAGAGCGAAAGAGAGAGAGAGAGAGAGAGGGAGGGAGAGGGAGGGAGGGAGGGAGGGAGGGAGGGGGAGAAGCAAAGGAAGGAGACAGAGAGACTGCCCCTTGCCCTCGGCCCTCCATTTCCATTCACACCCGCCTCTGCCATTTGCACAAGTGTCCCAAAGCACAGGGAGTGAAAATTAATGCGGGTGTAGGGGCTAATAGCCACTTAGCCACTTTGGGACACTTGTGCAAATGGCAGAGGTGCTATCCCGACACGCACTGCGATATGTTAGGAGTTTGCACAATTTGATACAAAAGAATGGAGAGGCGTACCTTATTTTATTCCACGTGCATTTATTTATGTCTGATTTCGAGACTTGACACATGTAACAGATAAAATATCTCCCAAATTAAATGTCTAACTGTTACTGAGGTTTATATCTTGTAAAACTACAGGGGGGATTTGTTCAATTGAATTCCATGCTTGTTTTATTATTTAAAAGTGGAACATGAATTGAATCATTCAAGTCAGGAGTGTGTGCCGAAGTTGATGGGTTTGCTGATCCCATCGCCCGTCTCTGGAAGTCACCTTC
Organism: Coregonus clupeaformis; assembly: GCF_020615455.1. NCBI lineage: Eukaryota > Metazoa > Chordata > Actinopteri > Salmoniformes > Salmonidae > Coregonus > Coregonus clupeaformis. Next base: position 15,973,025 of record NC_059205.1, read on the forward strand.
GGAGTTTCGTCAGAAACACTTGACAACGGAGGGCACTCCGAGCGAGTTGGTAGGGGCAAGGGGGTGGTTTGGGATTCTCCGACTCACTCACTCACTGAGTTTCAGACACATAGCCTACATACAAGATGGGAAGTTCAAATGGATTGTATCAAGTACTACAACAGGGCCAAACCCCCAACGCAGCGTGAAATGGACAATAACAGCTTGCTCTTCTCACGCCCACTAACCCATATTAAAGCCACTCTCCTCTCCCCCTGTCGCTCTCTCTTTCCCTCCCCCTGTCTCTCACTCTCTCCCCGTCTCTTCCTCTCTCTTTCTGTCTTACTATATCTTTCTCTCTATCTCTTTCTCTCTCTCACTATCTCTCTCCCTCCCTCCAATGGTGTATCTAGTTATTTCTCACCCCACTCTTTCTCTCAAATCCTAGCTCTCTCTCTCTCGTGTTTGTGTGTGTGTGTGTGTGTGTGCACGCGCAGAGGAGGTTTTCACTCGTCTCTAATTGCCGTTTCCCTTCCTCTCACATCCCTCTCTTTCTTTCTCATCCTTCTCTCCTTTTCCTGGAGGAGTGACAGCTTCATCAGAAATAATTGGCTGCTTGCGCTGTGCAGCTGCATGTCTCTGCATGTCTCTCCCTCCCCTCTCTCTCTCTCTCTCTCCCTCCACTCTCTCTCTTATCCCTCACTTCTGATCTATTATTCATCTGCGATGTTGTAATGCAAAATTAATTAGGCTTAATAATAGATTTGGTGGGGTGTAGGTTAGACAGACAGACTGCCATTAAAACAAGTGTTTAGTGTGACGATTGAAAGGGCATGGGAAGTTTTTATGAATCGATTAGTCTTTTATGGCATAGATAAACGAGGGGAGGTATCATTTCAAAGAGCCTATTCAAAACAGCAGAAAGGTTTTGCACAAACACACACACACAGTACACACAGATTCATTTTAACAGTGTGCCACCAGAAATTCTATGTCTGTGTCTTACCGAATGCTTGTGTATTGTTGATACAATGTTTACAATCTATTATGGACTGGCTCGTGACATTTCTGCCTCACATTGATGGATTCACAACCTGAGCCAGGCCACTAGGCTATAGTAGAGCCCCATGAGTGGTGCCATTGTGATTTACGCTCCCCTTGCAACTTGTGTTCTCATTAATGCAGTCCATGGAAACAGATTAGACACGACATAGTGTTGTTCCACATGGTGATCCTTACTCTGACGGAATCATTATCAAAAGACACAGGTGATGACACATGGATATACTGTGTGTGTGTGTGTGTGTGTGTGTGTGTGTGTGTGTGTGTGTGTGTGTGTGTGTGTGTGTGTGTGTGTGTGTGTGTGTGTGTGTGTTAATGGGTTCTACCTCAGAATCCCTCTCTGTTACTCTACACTTTTACAGCACAGTAAACTCATGATAAGTGCACAACATTGGATATGTACACTACCAGTCAAAAGTTTGGACACACCTACTCCTTCAAGGGTTTTTCTTTATTTTTACTATTTTTTACATTGTAGAATAATAGTGAAGACACATATGGAATCATGTAGTAGCCAGAAAAGTGTTAAACAAATCAAAACATATTTTATATTTGAGATTCTTCAAATATCCACCCTTTGCACACTCTTGGCATTCTCTCAACCAGCCTCATGAGGTAGTCACCTGGAATGCATTTCAATGAACAGGTGTGCCTTGTTAAAAGTGAATTTGTGGAATCTATTTCCTTCTTAATGCATTTGAGCCAATCAGTTGTGTTGTGACAAGGTGGGGGGGTATACAGAAGATAGCCCTATTTTGTAAAAGACCAAGTCCATATTATGGCAAGAACAGCTCAAATAAGCAAAGAGAAATGACAGTCCATCATTACTTTAAGACATGAAGATCAGTCAATACGAAAAAAATCAAGAACCTTTAAGGTTTCTTCAAGTGCAGTCGCAAAAACAATCAAGCCAAACTGGCTCTCATGAGGACCGCCACAGGAATAGAAGACCCAGAGTTACCTCTGCTGCAGAGGATAAGTTCATTAGAATGACCAGCCTCAGAAATTGCAGCCCAAATAAATGCTTCACAGAGTTCAAGTAACAGACACAGCTCAACATCAACTGTTCAGAGGGTACTGTGTGAATCAGGCCTTCATGGTCAAATTGCTGCAAAGAAACCACTACTAAAGGACAGCAATAAGAAGAAGAGACCTGCTTGGGCAAAGAAACACGAGCAATAGACATTAGATCAGTGGAAATGTGTCCTTTGGTCTGTAGTCCAAATTGGAGACTTTCAGTTCAAACCGCCTATTCTTTGTGAGACGTGGTGTGGGTGAACGGATGATCTCTGCATGTGTAGATCCCACCGTAAAGCATGGATGAGGAGGTGTTATGGGTGGGGGTGCTTTGCTAGTGACACTGTCGGTTATTTATATAGAATTCAAGGCACACTTAACCAGCATGGCTACCACAGCATTCTGCAGCGATACGCCATCCCATCTGGTTTGGGCTTAGTGGGACTATAATTTGTTTTTCAACAGGACAATGACCCAACACACCTCCAGCCTGTGTAAGATCTATTTTATTAAGAAGGAGAGTGATGGAGTGCTGCATCAGATGGCCTCTACAATCCCCCGACCTCAACCCAATTGAGATGGATGAGTCGGACCGCAGAGTGAAGGAAAAGCAGCCAACAAGTGCTCAGCATATGTGGGAACGCCTTCAAGACTGTTGGAAAAGTATTCCAGGTGAAGCTGGTTGAGAGAATGCCAAGAGCAAAGGGTGGCTATTTGAAGAATCTCAAATAGAAAATATATTTTTTTGGTTACTACATGATTCCATATGTGTTATTTCATAGTTTTGATGTCTTCACTATTAGTCTACAATGTAACATTTTTTTAAAAATTATGAAAAACCCTTGAATGAGTAGGTGTCCAAACTTTTGACTGAAACTGTATTTCCAAACTGCAGGGGAGTTCACCAGTCTCAAGTCAAATACATTACTCATGTTTTGCTCCAGATATGTTTGTGTGTGTGTGTGTGTGTGTGTGTGTGTGTGATGTGACAGAGCTGCTCTTCCCTCAGGTTGATGGCCATGACCTTCGCTGTCGCTGCTGAGTCTCTCATTATCTCACATGTTTGGCCCTCTTCTCTGTTTCTCTCATCTCTCTAACTCTTTCTCTCTCACTCCCCTCTCTTTCTCATCCCTCTCTCTTTCTCATCATTCTTTCTCTCTCTGACTGTGTCCAACTACAGTATATTGCCTGTCTACACTGCCTGTCTATATTGGTTTTAATTGCTACAGTGCTTTCCGAGATGTAAAACGTTATTAATCTAGGCCAGGTTTTCCAATAGAGATAGAATTCTTCTTGCTTTCCAAGAACACATGAAGACGTCGTAGTTGTACACACTTACACACAGGCATGTTTACTCTTCCTCAGAGAGCTTGTGTATTAATGTACTCTATTTCTTTCTGTGAGAGCGTTTTATCTCACTAGGAGAACGCTCCCCGAAGTCCGGCAGCAGCAACAGACCCTTCCCTGGAAGAATCAGCAGTCATCTATTATTTAACAAAGTTAAATCAGAAATATTAGGACCCCAAAGGGCTGCAGATCAGCCTCACAACAACTGTGTTTGCAATAGACTGCTCACAGTTAAACACACTGCTAATACATGCAGCCTGGGATGCAGAGCAGACAAACAACTCAGGGAGAGCTATGTGTACAGGGATATATCATCAAAGACACAAACAGGCAAAGTTACTGGAAATATTTTGAATTCCACATTTCTTTATTTGCATGGTTTCCCATTTGTTTTAGTTAGCAACAGCTACTCTTTTTGGGAGTCAACACAGAGAAGACAATACAACGTGTGTGTGTGTGTGTGTGCGTTCATGTGTGTGTTTGTGTGTATGTTCATGTGTGTATCGTAACCTGAGGCTAGTTGGTATCTAAGGGCTGTGCTGTGTGTCTTTATAGTGTAATGTGTGTGATGTGTGTGTGTGTCTACCTGTCGAGGCTGCTGAGGGGAGGATGGCTCATAATAATGGCTGGAAAGGAGTAAATGGAATGTGTTTGATGTATTTGATATCATTCCACCTATTCCACTCCAGCCATTACCATGAGCCCGTCCTCCCCAATTAAGGTGCTGTTTCCATTTGTAGGGCCCTATAAAATCCACGTTGCGGAGAACGCGGCCGGAATCAATGAATCCAGACATTAAAACAGAATTCAATTTTTTTATTTTTTTATTGAACTTAGTAGGAAATCAACTAAAAGTATTGAACTTATTAGAAAATGCATTAATTTGCCCAAAATTATCATAAGACATGAACAAAATGCATTAGTGATTCGTATTTACCTTCAACTTTCTGAAGAGATAATGGTACAGGAATGCCCCTATCTGTGTGTGCGAGTTTGTCTATCACTTTGTGTAGCCGTTAGCGATTATGCTCTTGTAATGACAACCGTCTTCTGGTAGATGGAAAGGCTTTCCCTAACACCTGCTCAATTAAATGTTACACAAAGTAGCCTATGCCTACCTGGCAAAATGATATCATGATTATTTGCATCAATCCAGTGGCCATTTGTTTTGCAAACTCTGCAATCACATGAGCAGTACAGAAACATTACTAACCAAACAATGGTCTCTGGCTGGCAAAAATCGAAATTTTTGCCAGGACTAGAAAGTGATCTCCTGATGTGGTTTTAGCATTGTTGTGGACTTAGAACATCCAATTGTGTTGTTTTTCTATTAATAAAGTGTGATTTTGAGGGCAAAAAACCCCTGGAAAATGGGAAAAACTGAAACCTGGAAAAACAAAGTGGAGAAAACGAATTTGGGGGGAAAGTTTTAAGGAACCTGGCAAAAAATTAAACCGACTATATAAGGCCCTACTTTTGCCTCGGTTCAGAGCTTTCTCTGCATATCACGGCTTGGCATGTTCTTATGGCAGCGATGCCTGACTGGAGAATCTCTTGTGACAGCCGTGTCATTCTTATGCCAACACACACACAGACATGCGCACAAGTGCTTTTTCATGCACACACAAGCTCTCGCCCACACACACACACAGACACACACACACACTCTCTCTCTCGGTCAGCAGACAGGGTTCTCTCCTCACACAACCAGCTCTTTCAGAAACCTGACAGTTTTCTGTATGAGTATGTACAACACACCTAACCCTACTTGACTCCCTGTGACTATAACTAGGAAGAGGAACATGGTTGTGTGTGATTTAACAGTGTGAAAGAACAAACACCACATGTTCTACAGGGAAACCTTCATTGCCTGGGGTCCTCCTACATTTTACTACGTCAACATTTTCTCCATGCTCAGTTCCATATGTATGAATCTGAGATACGTTAGGTGGAGAGGTTTATATTGGGGTAATGGTTGGTCCCTATCAATCTAGTGGAGGAATGGAGAGAAAAATACAGAAAGGATGATAAAAAATTATGATTGATGAGATTAACCACCTCTTTCTTTCTTCTGTCTGTCTGTCTGTCTGTCTGTCTGTCTGTCTGTCTGTCTGTCTGTCTGTCTGTCTGTCTGTCTGTCTTTCTTTCTTTCTTTCTTTCTTTCTTTCTCCTCTCACCCTGCTCTCTCTCTCTCTCTGCAGATGACTCGTCCCATCCAAGTGAAACCAGCTGACAGTGAGTGTCGTGGAGGTACTTATATTTTATTTTCCCTATCTCTCACTCGTTCTCTCTCTCATTTCTCTCTTATTACATGAGCTTTCGTTTCTGTCTCTATCCCCTCCATGTTCTATCTGCATATCTTATTCTTATTCTTTCTCATTCTACCCTGGCTTTAGTATTCCTGTGAAGAGTGTATGTGTGCGTGCGTGTGTTGTCAGGAGGCAGGGGTGTAACTATGTAAATGTTCTCTAACACAGTCCACCACATTAGCTTATAATAGTGTCTCTACTGTTCTTGGCCCCTAACCAGCAGTCGATTTTCTGCCCTAGTTTCACTTACAGCAGACTTCTCTTTCTGCTCAGTGTGTGTGTGCATGCGTGTGTTACCGCCCGCTGTGCTGTTTTTGTTTGTTGAAAGAAATATGGCCGAACATACAGTACACTATGTCTTATACCTCTCTCTATAGTCTCTCTTTCAATTGTACATATTCATTATAAAGAAATCACCACACTGCGGTCATTAGTGGTCTCTGTGGATGAACTGGCATTTTATTATGATCATAAAACAAACCCTAATTGTCTCTGTTCTGTGTGCACCCCCACCACACAATACTATGCAATCCAGGGCTTGTATTTATTCACAAAGAGTCTCAGAGTAGGATTGATATAGGATCAGGTCCACCCTGTCCATATAATCATTTTCATTATTGTCTTAAAGGCAAAACTGAACCTTGATCAGTACTCCTTACTCTGAAACACTTTGTGAATACGGACCAGCAGTGAATGGAACACATTTGCTATGCTAGCCTGATTCAGGTCTGTATCTGTATATGTATGGCATAACAATGATAGTCAGAGGAGTAGATTGTTAGAAGATGATAGGTCGTTCAGCATCATGGACAGCTCCACAGCCACAGCTCCACATCCTATCAGAGCCCAGAGACAGGTTGTCAGGGGCAACAGCTGCTTCCCTCAGCCGTGAGAGAGAGTTTCAGAATAACTGTAGCTAGACACTCAGTATCAACAGCTTACCACAGTGGTCACCAGACCTGGTCCTACAGAGCTACAAGGTGTCCAGGTTCCTGCTTTTAGAATAGTTCATGTGAATCCTAACCAACCACAGTCGGCTGTTTTCATGAAGAGGTTTGTCACCCCGAAAGAAATGCCATTAGCATGTAAATCCTATCTGGAAATAAACACACACACACACATGCATGCACGCATACACACTCACACACACAATGTGGCTTAGGATCGAGAAGCTTCAGGAAAGAGGGGAAGATGAAAGAGAAGAATTAGGAGGAGATAATCAACCTCTCCTGGATTTGTGCAGAGAGCAGTTCTCAAGCAATCAAGCTAGCTAATTAACTCTGCCTCCAACAAGCCCTTTGAACTGTTATTGGTGTCTAGACGCTGTTATGTAACCTATACCCTCTCCTCTCTCTCCATCTCTCCCTTCTCTCTTCGTCTTACACTCTCTGTCTCTCTGTCTCTGACTCTCTCTCACTTTCTCCATCTCCCTCACTCTCTCTCTTTCTCTCTTGTTGCGTATCCCTTTCTCTTCTTACTCTCTCTCTCTATGTTGCTGTATATTGATATATATTTTGTCCTTGTCTCTGCCTCTCCTCTCTCTTGCTTTCTCTCCATTTTGCTCTCTCTCTTCTCTCTCTCTCTCCCTCCTAACCCCTCCCTCTCTCTCTCTCTCCCCCATCCGACAGTTATCCAGCATAACAACATCACTTCTGCTTTCCCAAATAGGAGAGGCTATTCTTGGCCAGGGGGCCTTGTGAATCCCAGCTTATGTTAGACACACACACGAGCACACACACACACACACACACACATGCATATTTTCAAGCGTATGCATACACACACACTCTGGCCCCACATTAATAATTTTGAGCAGATTTCCAAGATTTCATGGCAGTAGGTATTGTACTGAGCGAAATGGAGTAGATGACATAATTGTAGCCTGAACTTGAGTATTTCCTGGAGTATAGTGTAGTACTTACAGTTAACTATAGTAAAATAAAACTGTAGTATATACTATAGCAATTCATGTAGTGTTTTTGCAGATTGAAGTATACTGTAGTATTTATGCAGACTGTTCATTTTAGTAATTTAGCAGATGTGCTTATCCAGAGCAACTTACAGTAGTGAGTGCATTCATTTTCCCCATGGGAATCGAATCGACAACCTTGGCATTGCAAGCACCATGCTCTACCAACTGAGCCAAATGGGACATAGTATTTATAGTAACTATAGTATAAATACTGTAGTAAAAGAAAACTGTAGCATATACTAGAGTAATTAATGTAGTGTTATTACAGATTGTGGTATACTGTAGTATTTACTGTAGTGTGTTTGCAGACATTACTGTAGTATTTGCTATAATTTATTATTTTATTATCTTTGACATAGAAGTGGAGGCTTTCTCCTTCAGGAAACCTACTGGAGAAATACTAAAATACCAAGTGTACCATAACCTGTAGGCAGTGGCATGTATTCATGGAAGCCAGGCTTCCCCCAAAAAATAACCAATAAAAAAATTACAAATAAAAATTATTTTTCGTCTCTCTGTGTTTCATAAATGTCCTTCAATTCGCAAGAGGCTTAATGTATCTCACAGGAGAAAGCATCCGAGCGAGCAAAACAGCGCCTCTCTGTCTCTCTACGTGTAGGCCATCTATCTGATGCTGTCTGGTCCAAACGAGTATGACATTGTTGCCGCCCATAGCATTGAAGGGGAGGCCAGATGCAAGGGAGGCCAGATGCTCGCTGGCTTCCCTTGCCAAAAAAAAGTGTCAATGGGAGACAGCTTGGATTTGGCGTCACTCCTATCAAATCCCATTGAGAGCATATGTCATTGACAGAAAAACTTGAATTGTTGCATCTCGTAGTGTTGTTGTCCTCCGGTGGCTAGCTAGCCAGCTAGCTAAAATTGGCCCTTTCCTAAATTAGCCATGGATGGAGATAGGGATTTGGACTTGTGGTTTTACTTAATTCTCCGTACTGGCCAATGTTTATAACGGCAATTCTGATCCATTAATTCATGCATCGTTGTGCCCCTGGCCTGAGAGGATGGAAGTTCAATATGTAGCTACAGTGGGGAAAAAAAGTATTTAGTCAGCCACCAATTGTGCAAGTTCTCCCACTTGAAAAGATGAGAGAGGCCTGTAATTTTCATCATGGGTACACGTCAACTATAACAGACAAAATGAGAAAAAAAATCCAGAAAATCACATTGTAGGATTTTTAATGAATTTATTTGCAAATTATGGTGGAAAATAAGTATTTGGTCAATAACAAAAGTTTCTCAGTACTTTGTTATATACCCTTTGTTGGCAATGACACAGGTCAAACGTTTTCTGTAAGTCTTCACAAGGTTTTCACACACTGTTGCTGGTATTTTGGCCCATTCCTCCATGCAGATCTCCTCTAGAGCAGTGATGTTTTGGGGCTGTCCTGGGCAACACAGACTTTCAACTCCCTCCAAAGATTTTCTATGGGGTTGAGATCTGGAGACTGGCTAGGCCACTCCAGGACCTTGAAATGCTTCTTACGAAGCCACTCCTTCGTTGCCCGGGCGGTGTGTTTGGGATCATTGTCATGCTGAAAGACCCAGCCACGTTTCATATTCAATGCCCTTGCTGATGGAAGGAGGTTTTCACTCAAAATCTCAAGATACATGGCCCCATTCATTCTTTCCTTTACACGGATCAGTCATCCTGGTCCCTTTGCAGAAAAACAGCCCCAAAGCATGATGTTTCCACCCCCATGCTTCAAAGTAGGTATGGTGTTCTTTGGATGCAACTCAGCATTCTTTGTCCTCCAAACACGACGAGTTGAGTTTTTACCAAAAAGTTATATTTTGGTTTCATCTGACCATATGACATTCTCCCAATCCTCTTCTGGATCATCCAAATGCACTCTAACAAACTTCAGACGGGCCTGGACATGTACTGTCTTAAGCAGGGGGACACGTCTGGCACTGCAGGATTTGAGTCCCTGGCGGCGTAGTGTGTTACTGATGGTAGGCTTTGTTACTTTGGTCCCAGCTCTCTGCAGGTCATTCACTAGGTCCCCCGTGTGGTTCTGGGATTTTTGCTCACCGTTCTTGTGATCATTTTGACCCCACAGGGTGAGATCTTGCGTGGAGCCCCAGATCGAGGGAGATTATCAGTGGTCTTGTATGTCTTCCATTTCCTAATAATTGCTCCCACAGTTGATTTCTTCAAACCAAGCTGCTTACCTATTGCAGATTCAGTCTTCCCAGCCTGGTGCGGTCTACAATTTTGTTTCTGGTGTCCTTTGACAGCTCTTTGGTCTTGGCCATAGTGGAGTTTGGAGTGTGACTGTTTGATGTTGTGGACAGGTGTTTTTATGCTGATAACAAGTTCAAACAGGTGCCATTAATACAGGTAACGAGTGGAGGACAGAGGAGCCTCTTAAAGAAGAAGTTACAGGTCTGTGAGAGCCAGAAATCTTGCTTGTTTGTAGGTGACCAAATACTTATTTTCCACCATAATTTGCAAATAAATTCATTAAAAATCCTACAATGTGATTTTCTGGAAAGAAAATTCTCAATTTGTCTGTCATAGTTGACGTGTACCTATGATGAAAATTACAGGCCTCTCTCATCTTTTTAAGTGGGAGAACTTGCACAATTGGTGGCTGACTAAATACTTTTTTTCCCCACTGTAGATGTAGAAAGCTAATGTTAACTAGCTAACGTTGCCCATGAATGGATGTTAGGCTAGCAAGAAAACATTTCAGCCAGGTAGCTTAGGACAACAAAAAATAAAAGAGTGTATTGTATGACAGAGTGATAGACCGTTTCGTCAACATGAAAGAGAGGAGGATGGCATTAGCGTTTCTCTACAAGTAGGGTGAGTCAACATGTTTTTCTACTTGGACGAACACGCACATGCGCACCCAGAAATCAGAACCATGGACAGCCACATCATATTTAGCTGACGTTGATTGGACTAAATCGTTTTTAGTATATTTTAGTTGTCACTCTATTATACTAAGCAGAGGTGATTTGATGATGTTGAAGTTGAAATGGTGCTGGAATAGTGGACGCAGATCCTGTTTTCTTTGCGACTTGCAGTAACTCTCTGTGGTTCTAAATCAATAGTTGTTTAGTGGTTCGAACATGTCGGAAACATGAACTTGCTTGACCATGCTGTAGGTCATGTAACTGTCACTGTACATGCAGTATGCTTTGTGGACTTCACTGGACAGAGGTTGCTATCCGGTTTGTGATAAAACAAAGGTGTGGTTGAATTTATTCTGCCACTGTGTCTTCTTATTGTCTCGGCCTTTAGGCCTATATATCACGGTCGCAAGGCATATGAATTAACAGGTTATAGAGAAAACAACACAATTATCACAACACATAGGTTGTAATATGTTTTTTGGGGGGTGCTTGTCTTCCCCAGGGATTTTACCCACACACAGCTACTGCCTGTATGTAGGTAGGACTGGGGTCTGAACGGATAGGAAACAATTATGGGTGGCAAAAATTGCGATATGGGGGAGGGGAATGGGCAGGGTATACGCAAATTAATACTGTAGTATTTACTATAATTCCAAAAAAGTGTAGTGTTTTTGCGGACTGTAGTGTTTTTGCTTACATTACTGTAGTATTTACTACAGTGTTTTTAGCGGTATTTGCTATAGTATACTACAACATTCTATAGTAAGTATCACACATGATCAAGGATTACTACAGTGTGTAGTATAGTATTCTACAGTATACTACAGATAATTATAGAATTCTATAGTAAGTACTGTAGTATTCCATAGTAAACGGTAGTATTTTTTCATGTGGGCATGGACATACACACATGATGTGTGGCACAAACCTTGTAGCTGAAGGAATATGGGTGTGTGTGGGTGTGTGCATACATGCTTGCGTGTATGCATACGTGTGTGTGTGTGTATTCATTCATTTCTGCCTTGTGCTTCAGTATGCCCTATTCTGTGTGTATATGTGGCTGGATTTCTCTCTCTCTCTCTCTGTGTGTGTGTGTGTGTGTGTGTGTGTGTGTGTGTGTGTGTGTGTGTGTGTGTGTGTGGTCTGTCTCTTCTCTCTTTAGTGCTGGAACATTGAGTCCACAGTAGCAGTGCTTAGGGGGAGAGAGGAGCAGAGCAGAGCAGAGCAGATGAATATAGGTCAATGCACTGAGCTGTTCTCCTCTCCTCTGAGCTCTTAGACTGTGATTATCTATACCTGAACACTGGAGAGACCCTGGGGAGGCAGCAGGATACATACACTGTCTAGATGCTTCCAGAGGTTACTGTAGTGTAGCAAGTATTCAGCCATCATGGGTCTTTATCTATAAACCACAATGGTGGATATGCGCACAAATGCATCCTTTAGACTGCTGCTATGAGATTAATCTAAAGAAATATCTCCCCCACAGACCCTTTGTGTTTCAAGTTGGATTACATCTGCACACTGTCAGAGAAGCTGTTCTTGCCGCGACATGATGGAAAATAACCTCACATTTCTTGTAGCTCTTTGGGCCAAATTCTAACTTGCTGTACTCTCGTTTTCATGTTACAATAATGTTGCCCATATACTCATCCATCTCTATGTGTGGGTTACACATTCCCATTGTTCTGTGTACTATAGCCTACCCTTTCCCTGACAATGAGTGCCTGCACAAGTGAGTGTTTGAATGTGTGTGAGTGTGTGTGTGCGCACAAAGCCACACATTGCAGCCTTATTTGTAACCTCACCATATACACTTACTCTTGCTCCCCCTCAGGCCAGATATTCATATTCATATGAACAGATATATTCCTAACCCTGCACCTTTCTAATCTCTTTTAAAGGGAGTGTGTACACCCGTGTGGAACCTTTGATCTTAGTAGGGGGTTCTCCCGGTGTTAGGGGGCATAAGTAAGAGATGCACCCCTGTGGTTGGGAGGCAAATCACCTCATCCATCCTCCAGGGATGTAGTGCTGCATAGCGCGAGGCCCCTCACTTTTTTCAATTTGAGATTACACAGAGCTGCATGGAAAATGTATTCTGATAAATTCTAAATAAATTATATTTAATTACCACTAAAATTCCATGAAAATTATAGAATGACAAACAAAATACATATGTAGGCTATAGCAGCCTATAGGTAGGTACATTGTGGTTTCTTCCCTGTCTTCTCTCTCTCTGGCGGTGGCGAGAATGATGAATAACAGTAGGCGTGTGTGCAGAGGCCTGTCAGTCGGAGGCTTGACCGCTTTGAGCGGGCCTAATCCGTCATAACAAGAAAAGCCACAGACAGAAAACTCTACCAGGGGTTGCTAAAACGGCTGTCCTCAAAACAGTTTGTTATGGACTTGGGGCTCTTGTACAACGCACTTGAACTCGTGCTACTGTCCGAGTGCTTATCTTACAGAAACGTACCGCCTCTATTGCGTATGCAGACAAACTGATCCCACCAATGAGATCTAGCATCCAAATTCACCACGTCTGCCTTGATGTTCATACAATTCCACGGACCCCTCTTGCGCAGTGGAACCCAGAACGATATGTGACCACTTGATTATGGTGCTGTCCTTTCAGCACCACGATTCGAAGGGCGCTCAAATCGCTTAAAATAACCCTCATCAAGATGTTGCCTCCACCTAATAGTCCTACTAATCACTTACTATCATTATTACAAATAGAAGATTATCACTTCTCACAATAGTGCTCGTTTAGTAAAGTTAGAGCAAAGCTGAATCAATGTCTCGCAAGATCACATAGGTTAATGATTAATTAGTATTTTACATAACAAACCCGGATACAATAGCATACAGGTGTACTGTGGCATAGTAGGCCTATAATATGTTACACCAAAAACACCTCAGTCATGTCTTATCTGAAGCTGGATAATCACATTTATTTCGTCATGAGGCCAACACTCAACAGCGCGAACTGCAGGCTATGCTTTGATTGAAACAAAATAGGCCTACAAAAAAAGGCTATTAGTTTGCATACAGTTTGGACATTTCACCAGTAAAACGTGAAGAATTGTCATTCGTGATTGAAAGTGATAATGGCCTATTTTGGTGTTTGAGGGTATTCAAAATAGAACATTTAAGATGTTAAAAATAGAACACAGAAGATGTGTGGGCATAGTTAGACGTTGCAATTGGAGGATGCATTTTATGCACCTATTTTATAATGATATTTAATCTGTCAGTAAAAACGTTGATTGAGTCATTTCATTTATTTTTTGTTCTCCCTCACCTAAAATAAATAGCACTACACCACTGACACCATCCATATCAATATTGAATGAAATGTGTGTGTGTATGAATGCAGCTATCTCTGTGTTGAATATAGTTGTACTTGATTAATTAGCTGGGGAAATTGATTGGTTACCATGTAACATTAAATACAGTGCCTTCAGAAAGTATTCACACCTGTTGACTTTTTTCACATTTTGTTGTGTTACAGCCTGAATTTAAAATGGATTAAATTGAGATGTTGTGTCACTGACCTACACACAATACCCCATAATGTCAAAGTGGAATTATGTTTTTAGAAATTATTACAAATTAATAAAAAAAGAAAAGTTTAAATGTCTTGAGTCAATAAGTATTAAACCCCTTTGTTATGGCAAGTTCAGGAGTAAACATTTGCTTAACGAGTCGCATAGTAAGTTGCATGGACTCACTCTGTGTGCAATAATAGGATTTAGCATGATTTTTTAATGACTACCTCATCTCTGTACCCGACGCATACAATTATCTGTAAGGTCCCTCAGTCGAGCAGTGAATTTCAAACACAGATTCAACCACAAAGACCAGGGAGCTTTTCCAATGCCTCGCAAAGAAGGGCACTTATTGGTAGATGAGTACAAAAAAAAAAGGCAGACATTGTATATCCCTTTGAGTATGGTAAAATTATTCATTACACTTTGGATGGTGCATCAATACACCCAGTCACTACAAAGATACAGGCGTCCTTCCTAACTCAGTTGCTGGAGAGGAAGAAAACCGCTCAGGGATTTCACCATGAGGCCAATGGTGACTTTAAAATGGTTACAGAGTTTAATGGCTGTGATGGGATAAAGCTGAGGATGGATCAACAACATTGTAGTTACTCCACAATACTAACCTAAATGACAGAGTGAAAAGAAGGAAGCCTGTACAGAATACAAATATTCCAAAATATGCATCCTGTTTGCAAAAAGGCACTAAAGTAAAACTGCCAAAAATGTTGCAAAGAAATTCACTTTTTGTCCTGAAATTTCAAGCATGGTGGTGGGTGCATCATGTTGTGGGTATGCTTGCCATCGGCAAGAACTAGGGAGTTTTTTAGTATAAAAAGAAATGGAATAGAACTAAGTACAGGCAAAATCCTAGAGGAAAACCTGGTTCAGTCTGCTTTCTAACAGACACTGGGAGACAAATTCACCTTTCAGCAGGACAATAACATAAAACACAAGGCCAAATATACACTGGAATTGGTTACCAAGACGACATTGAATGTTCCTGAAGGGCCTAGTTACAGTTTTGACTTAAATCATCTTGACAATCTATGGCAAGACTTAAAAATGGCTGTCTAGCAATGATCAACAACCAACTTGACAGAGCTTGAAGAATTCTTAAAATAATAATGTGCAAATATTGTACAATCCAGGTGTGCAAAGCTCTTAGAGACCTACCCAGAAATACCCACAGCTATAATCGCTAAGTTGATTGTAACATGTATTGACACAGGGGTGTGATTACTTACGTAAATTAGATATTTCTGTATTTCATTTTCAATAAATGTGCAAAAATGTCTAAAAACATGTTTTCACTTTGTCATTATGGGGTACTGTGTGTAGATGGGTGAGAAAAAAAATCAAATTGAATCCATTTTTAATTCAGGCTGTAACACACCAAAGTGTAGAGTAAGTCAAGGGGTATGAATACTTTCTGAAGGCACTGTACTGTATATGTAAAGTGCTAGTATGCATTAAAATATGAGCATACCACCAGATGGAAGGGGAGTAGGACATTCCATAGGATTTGGCTGTGTATCAGTATCGCACAGGCCTTTGATGGTTGTTTTCCATCATGTGTGCATTTATTTTCAGCTCATCCAGAGAACTACTTACAATAGTGATATGAACATTATCACAACAAAGGCACCTGTTTTGCATCTACAACTTTTCCTCCACCAACGCAAAGTACCTTTTAACTTGTTTCTTAGCTTTCTAACTTATTTTACCCCAGAAGTTCAACTGTTATGATAATACCCGAAGGCAGCTGACAGACTGCTGTGGCTCCACACCGTCAGAGAGATGGAGGGCAAGGTGTTTATTGCTACACCACAGTCCTTAGATACCAACCAGCCTCAGGCCACAACACACATACATACACACACATGCATGCACACGCGCTCACACATACACACGCACGCAGGCAAGCACATACGCATACACACACAGCATCCCCATCTCTCTTTGATGTCTCCCCCACACCCCATACACACTTCAAACACCAAAACACCTTTGAACCTAGGATACATTTATGGAAATGGTCAGTAATGGCATTTGGAGTGGGAGTGAAGTTTGTTGCTTTTAAGACATCTAAGCAAGCACTGTCTGCAACTCAAACTTCGGATGTTTTTTGTTACTTTCATAATGATTTTTCAGATGTTGTGCTTGATTTTCTTTGGCAGAGAATTCGACACATAGGTTCTGATTTAGCACAAACTAGTCCTTCATTATTCAGTACATGAGTGTCCAGCATGACAGCGCCTAACTGCCTTGCCCGCCTGTACTGAACGCATGCATTAGTCCACTGAGCAGAAGCCTAGGCGTTTGCTCTGGGAGCTAACATAGACAGATCTCAGACAAAGGGAGAATCTCAACTGCATTTCCTTGTTCCTCTCTTGATTCCCATTGGATGAAAAGGTCAGAGGGGAGGGACCTTTTGAGAAGGAGGTGAGGATAGAGGACGCGAGGAATCAAGAAAATGCAGTTGAGATTCTCCCAAGCTTACTCATCACACTAGTTTGGCCAATAGTTACACTTAATACCAGACCCAGATACTGTAGGAGAGATGAGAGAGATGAGAGATTAATGGAGGTTAGGCCTTTTGAAGCTCCTCTTCTCCTATCTTCGGTTTTGTTCCCTCTCTCCTCCACGGTTATCAGTTTCTCCCAGGCCTTTGGAACAGGGACTCATCTCCCTGGCCTCAGCACTGATACCAGATGGCCCTAAGCCTGGTGTGGAGATGAAAGCACACACACACACACACACATGCATACACACACATATACACACAGACACACACACAAACACACATACACAGTCACATGCTGAGACCGAATGTGCCAACACTAAATGAGATGCTAGAGTCTGAGATGGGAGATTGGAGTTAGCTAAGTGTGCACTGCTACTGCGGGGATCGGGAGGATAAAAAGAGTTTGGGGGAGAGAGAGCGGTGTGTGTGTGTGGGAAGGGGAGGCTTTGTAAGGAAACGGAAGAGGGGGGATGTGAATATGAGGGAGGCTGGAAAATGGAAGATCTCACTTGAATTGTGCTTTTGGGGTCAGCAGTGAGAGGTGTGTGTGTGTGTGTGTGTGTGTGTGTGTGTGTGTGTGTGTGTGTGTGTGTGTGTGTGTGTGTGTGTGTCAGTGTGGAGATAGGGGGAGGGGTGAGTGGATGATCTGACTTGAATTGTGTGTATGAATCTTTAATCCTGTTCTCTACACTCGTCTGATGCTCTCTGATGCGCTCTGAGCATTTCACAGTCTGTTTTTAGTTTCTAGGACAGAGCAGGCGAGAACACACACACACACACACACACTTGCCTATACACACACATACACGCACACGGCCCTGAGCCCCTAGGCCCTGGATTTACTAGTAAAGCGTTTAATGAATGAATTGATGAGGAGCAGCTAATGATTGCAGTGGAATGATGAGGGGCATTATCCTATCTACCGCATATGTTTATGATAGAGACAGAGACAGAGTAGGAGTGAGAGAGAGAGAGAGAGAGAGAGAGAGAGAGAGAGAGAGAGAGAGAGAGAGAGAGAGAGAGAGAGAGAGAGAGAGAGAGAGAGAGAGAGAGAGAGAGAATGGGATAAATAGAAGAGTGATATAGAGAAAGACAGAGGGTGACCAATACACAAAGAGAGAGAGACAAGCTTACAGAGAGAGATAGAGAGAGAGAGGGCGAGAGAGAGAGACTAATTATCCTATAGAGTTGAACTCTTTGGTAATAATGCTGTAGAAGAGACTAGCCTTCAGTAGCTCTCTACTCTCATCTAATCACTCCTGCCCCCATAGACCCTCAGTGTGTTTCACACTCCTGATGCAACACTTGCCACAACTAGTGTGTGTCAAGGCTTCTCTCTAACTTAGGTTTGTGAATAGTCTGATTTATGTGTTCGGTGAAGTCAGCATGTGTACTGATAGCAGCAGTGGAGTGAGGGGGCGGATGATGTCACACTAATGTGTGTGTGTGTGTTTGTGTGTGTGAGCTTGTTCGCGCTTCAAACTTTAATATGCCAGCCCATCAGTTTCTGTTGGTCTGATAACACGGATCCCTGAAGTCATCAAAAAAACACAAAGCACAGCGTCGCAGCATGCCTCCGCTTTCATGTCGCCTTATTCAAACCCCTACCGCACACACCAACTCCCACCGCCCCCCTTTACCACACACAAATAAGCCCAGCCCTCACCCCTCCCGACCCCCAACACACATGCACACACTCGTGTCTGCCACCCCCGCACATGACAAAGGCTCTAGGCCTAATGTTGGGTTTATCCACTGATTAAAAATGAAAGTAAATTAATGTATATGTGCCTAGTCCTCTGCATTGTGTGCATGCACGTGTGGTTAGTATGTACAGTGAGGGAAAAAAGTATTTGGTCCCCTGCTGATTTTGTACGTTTGCCCACTGACATGATCAGTCTATAATTTTAATGGTAGGTTTATTTGAACAGTGAGAGACAGAATAACAAAAAAAAAAATCCAGAAAAACGCATGTCAAAAATGTTATAAATTGATTTGCATTATAATGAGGGAAATAAGTATTTGACCCCTCTGCAAAACATGACTTAGTACTTGGTGGCAAAACCCTTGTTGGCAATCACAGAGGTCAGACGTTTCTTGTAGTTGGACACCAGGTTTGCACACATCTCAGGAGGGATTTTGTTCCACTCCTCTTTGCAGATCTTCTCCAAGTCATTAAGGTTTCGAGGCTGACGTTTGGCAACTCGAACCTTCAGCTCCCTCCACAGATTTTCTATGGGATTAAGGTCTGGAGACTGGCTAGGCCACTCCAGGACCTTAATGTGCTACTTCTTGAGCCACTCCTTTGTTGCCTTGGCCGTGTGTTTTGAGTCATTGTCATGCTGGAATACCCATCCACGACCCATTTTCAATGCCCTGGCTGAGGGAAGGAGGTTCTCACCCAAGATTTGACGGTACATGGCCCCGTCCATTGTCCCTTTGATGCAGTGAAGTTGTCCTGTCCCCTTAGCAGAAAAACACCCCTAAAGCATAATGTTTCCACCTCCATGTTTGACGGTGGGGATGGTGTTCCTGGGGCCATAGGCAGCATTCCTCCTCCTCCAAACACGGCGAGTTGAGTTGATGCCAAAGAGCTCGATTTTGGTCTCATCTGACCACAACACTTTCACCCAGTTCTCCTCTGAATCATTCAAATGTTCATTGGCAAACTTCAGACGGCCATGTAAATGTGCTTTCTTGAGCAGGGGGACCTTGCGGGCGCTGCAGGATTTCAGTCCTTCACGGCGTAGTGTTTTCTTGGTGACTATGGTCCCAGCTGCCTTGAGATCATTGACAAGATCCTCCCGTGTAGTTCTGGGCTGATTCCTCACCATTCTCTTGATCATTGCAACTCCACGAGGTGAGACCTTGCATGGAGCCCCAGGCCGAGGGAGATTGACAGTTATTTTGTGTTTCTTCCATTTGCGAATAATCGCACCAACTGTTGTCACCTTCTCACCAAGCTGCTAGGCGATGGTCTTGTAGCCCATTCCAGCCTTGTGTAGGTCTACAATCTTGTCCCTGACATCCTTGGAGAGCTCTTTGGTCTTGGCCATGGTGGAGAGTTTGGAATCTGATTGATTGATTGCTTCTGTGGACAGGTGTCTTTTATACAGGTAACAAACTGAGATTATGAGCATTCCCTTTAAGAGTGTGCTCCTAATCTCAGTTTGTTACCTGTATAAAAGACACCTGGGAGCCAGAAATCTTTCTGATTGAGAGGGGGTCAAATACTTATTTCCCTCATTAAAATGCAAATCAATTTATAACATTTTTGATATGCGTTTTTCAGGATTTTTTTGTTATTATTCTGTCTCTCACTGTTCAAATAAACCTACCATTAAAATTATAGACTGATCATGTCTTTGTCAGTGGGCAAACGTACAAAATCAGCAGGGGATCAAATAGTTTTTTCCCTCACTGTATGTATCAAGGCAGGCTATAGTACAGCCCTCTAGCCTATAACCCAGTTACAGTATGAACCACTACAGAGAGCTGCCTTGGCAGAGACAACTCTGGGTGCTGCTGGGATAGAGCAAACAAACACACACTCAATGACTGGGTCCTCTCCTCTTCTACTCTCCTGTCTTTCTTTCTGATCTCCTTTCCTGCCCTCCCCATCTCCCCCCCCCATTATCTAGTTTTCTTCACACATCTTGTCACCTCTCTTTCCCTCTTCTTGTCTCTCAAATTCCTTCCACTCTTCTCTTCCCTTTACCTCTCCTCACTCCTTCTCCTTCTCTCTGGGAGTTTCCTCTCCTTCCTTCTCTTAGTCTCATTTCCTTCTCTCTCTTCATTTCTCATCTCCTTGTTTACAGTACAGACTACAGTATTTATGGCTGTGACTCTGACCATACGGCTCTTCCTCTTGTCCCTCCAGAGGACAGGAAGCTGTTTGTGGGGATGCTGAACAAGCAGCAGACAGAGGAGGATGTGTATCGCCTATTTGAGCCCTACGGCGCCATCGATGAGTGCACCGTACTAAGAGGTCCTGACGGAAACAGCAAAGGTATAGGAACCTTTCTTTCTTATACTCTATTACTTTATCGCTTTCAAACACACTTGTAGGGTATACTACAGTAGATTCCATGGCATTAGCTAGGGTTGTTGAGGTTGAATAAAACATTGGATACAATGTCAATTGGATTGCAAAAAAGGACTAAATACTTTCTCTTCATCCATCATTCTAGCAACATTTTGTAGTCAGTCTTAACACCAATCTTATTGATAGACTAGAATGATCTGCTGATGTATTCCAGGACAGATAAGTTTTACATATTCCATTTTCTGTCTGTCTCATACCTGTCTCTCTCATGTCACAATGACGTTGTTCTGCCTGTATACACACACATACACAGACACACACACTCTCTCTCTCTCCGTATGTGTCATACCTGCATCTCCCAGGTCATAGTGATGTACCGTCTGTGTGACAGCTGACACAGCGTCTTGACTCTGCAGTGACAGAAGTCATTTCACACACCACACTGCAGTCAGGGGAGATGTATACCTGACAGGCATCGCATGAGAGCACACACACACACACACACACACACACACACACACACACACACACACACACACACACACACACACACACACACACACACACACACACATACCACAGTATTCTTCTAGTCAGGACTGTCTGAAGACACTATCGCTAAAAGAAGCAGACAATGTGAGTGAGGTCACATTTGGTCAACTGAAAACAAAAAATAAAAGAGTGTGAATAATACATTTGTTTTGAGAGGAAAGCGAGACAGATATACAGACTCTCTCTCTCTCTCAATTCAATTCAATTCAATTCAGTAGACTTTATTGACATGGCAAGTAAAATTACTTACATTGTCAAAGTATAGATATAACAAAAATGGTGGGACTAACAGCAATAATAATAATAGTAGTAGTGGAAATGGGATTACCATTAACAGCAACTACAACAACAATATTAATGAGAATAACAATACATTAAAGCAATAGTAGTTGACCAATCTCAACATGACTGAGAAGACACATTACGTGGTATGAAAGCCAAAACAAAACAGGAAATATTATTGACATTACATTACACTTTTCACTGGCTGTCCCTCAGGTTGTGGCAGGAGGGCACATATTTGGCTGCCAAAATTGCACATTTTGGCTTTTCACCCAATAAATACAGTGGGGAAAAAAGTATTTAGTCAGCCACCAATTGTGCAAGTTCTCCCACTTAAAAAGATGAGAGAGGCCTGTAATTTTCATCATAGGTACACGTCAACTATGACAGACAAAATGAGAAAAAGAAATCCAGAAAATCACATTGTAGGATTTTTAATGAATTTATTTGCAAATTATGGTGGAAAATAAGTATTTGGTCACCTACAAACAAGCAATATTTCTGGCTCTCACAGACCTGTAACTTGTGGAGGACAGAGGCTCCTCTGTCCTCCACGCGTTACCTGTATTAATGGCACCTGTTTGAACTTGTTATCAGTATAAAAGACACCAGTCCACAACCTCAAACAGTCACACTCCAAACTCCACTATGGCCAAGACCAAAGAGCTGCCAAAGGACACCAGAAACAAAATTGTAGACCTGCACCAGGCTGGGAAGACTGAATCTGCAATAGGTAAGCAGCTTCATTTGAAGAAATCAACTGTGGGATTAATTATTAGGAAATGGAAGACATACAAGACCACTGATAATCTCCCTCGATCTGGGGCTCCACGCAAGATCTCACCCCGTGGGGTCAAAATGATCACAAGAACGGTGAGCAAAAATCCCAGAACCACACGGGGGGACCTAGTGAATGACCTGCAGAGAGCTGGGACCAAAGTAACAAAGCCTACCATCAGTAACACACTATGCCGCCAGGGACTCAAATCCTGCAGTGCCAGACGTGTCCCCCTGCTTAAGCCAGTACATGTCCAGGCCCGTCTGAAGTTTGCTAGAGTGCATTTGGATGATCCAGAAGAGGATTGGGAGAATGTCATATGGTCAGATGAAACCAAAATATAACTTTTTTGGTAAAAACTCAACTCGTCGTGTTTGGAGGACAAAGAATGCAGAGTTGCATCCAAAGAACACCATACCTACTGTGAAGCATGGGGGTGGAAACATCATGCTTTGGGGCTGTTTTTCTGCAAAGGGACCAGGACGACTGATCCGTGTAAAGGAAAGAATGAATGGGGCCATGTATCGTGAGATTTTGAGTGAAAACCTCCTTCCATCAGCAAGGGCATTGAAGATGAAACGTGGCTGGGTCTTTCAGCATGACAATGATCCCAAACACACCGCCCGGGCAACGAAGGAGTGGCTTCGTAAGAAGCATTTCAAGGTCCTGGAGTGGCCTAGCCAGTCTCCAGATCTCAACCCCATAGAAAATCTTTGGAGGGAGTTGAAAGTCCGTGTTGCCCAGCGACAGCCCCAAAACATCACTGCTCTAGAGGAGATCTGCATGGAGGAATGGGCCAAAATACCAGCAACAGTGTGTGAAAACCTTGTGAAGACTTACAGAAAACGTTTAACCTGTGTCATTGCCAACAAAGGGTATATAACAAAGTATTGAGAAACTTTTGTTATTCACCAAATACTTATTTTCCACCATAATTTGCAAATAAATTCATTAAAAGTCCTACAATGTGATTTTCTGGAGAAAAAAAAATCTCATTTTGTCTGTCATAGTTGATGTGTACCTATGATGAAAATTACAGGCCTCTCTCATCTTTTTAAGTGGGAGAACTTGCACAATTGGTGGCTGACTAAATACTTTTTCCCCCCACTGTATTGGACTCTTTCTTCCTCTTTTATAGTTTCAAATTCTTTGTACTGAATTATAATTTTGGGAAAGAAAGATTCTCTTAGGTCTGAGTATTTTTCACAGTGTAATAGGAAATGCAGCTCTGTCTCTACCTCTCCCTAGGGGCAGAGTGAGCACAGCCTGTTCTCTCTGGGCAGCCAGGTTTGCCTGTGACGACCGGTCTCTATAGCCAGACTGTGCTCACTGAGTCTGTACCTAGTCATTGTTTTCCTCAGTGGTCAGTCTGCCACCATGTACTGTCTGTTTAGAGCCAAATAGCATTGAAGTTTACTTAAATTTTTTGTGGTGTCTTTCCAATAGGTGATATATTTTTCTTTTTGCTTTGTGATGATTTGGTTGGGCCAGATTTTTTGAGTGCTGTCCTGAGGCTCTATGAGGTTGGTTTTGGTTAGTGAACTGAGCCTCAGAACCAGCTGGCTGAAGGGACTCTTCTCTTGTTTCATCTCTTGACATAGTAGAGCTGTGTGATGGAATGTTTTGGGGTCACTTGTTTTTAGATGGTTGTAAAATTTGATGGCTCTTTTTTCTATTCGAATAAGGAGGGGGTATTGGCCCAATTCTGCTCTACATGCGTTATTTTGAGTTTTTCTTTGCACTTGCAATACAGTCTTGCAAAGCTCTGCATGCAGTGTTTCAATTGGATGTTTGTCCCATTTGGTAAATTCAGTATTAGAGAGTGGACCCCATACTTCGCTGCCATATAGAGCAATTGGTTCTATAACTGATTGGAACATTTTGAGCCAGATTCTAATTGGAATTTCGATTTTAATATTCCTTTTAATGGCATAGAATGCTCTTCTTGCTTTGTCTCTCAGCTCATTCACAGCCATGTGAAAGCTACCTGTGTTGCTAATATTTAGTCCTAGATACGTGTAATTTTTGGTGTGTTCTAATAGAACTGTGTCCAAATAAAATTTATATTTGTCATCCTGATTTCCAGACCTTTTTTGGAATATCATTATATTCGTTTTTTTTTAATTAACGGTCAGGGCCCAGGTCTGACAGAATCTGTGCAGAGGTTCTAGATGCTGCTGTAACCCTTCCTTAGTGGGAGACAGTAGCACCAGGTCATCTGCGTACAGCAGACACTTGATTTCAGTGTTGTGTAGGGTGAGACCAGGTGCTGCCGATTCTTCTAATGTTTTTGCCAATTCATTAATGTAGATGTTAAATAGTGTTGGACTTATTGGGTAGCCCTGTTTCACTCCACGTCCCTGAGAGAAGAAGTCTGTTTGCTTGTTGCCGATTTTAATCACACATTTGTCTCTCTCTCTCTCTCTCTCTCTCTCTCTCTCTCTCTCTCTCTCTCTCTCTCTCTCTCTCTCTCTCTCTCTCTCTCTCTCTCTCTCTCTCTCTCTCTCTCTCTCTCTCTCTCTCTCTCTCTCTCTCTCTCTCTCTCTCTCTCTCTCTCTCTCTCTCTCTCTCTCTCTCTCTCTCTCTCTCTCTCTCTCTCTCTCTCTCTCTCTCTCTCTCTCTCTCTCTCTCTCTCTCTCTCTCTCTCTCTCTCTCTCTCACTGAGTCTGTACATAGTCAAAGCTTTCCTTAATTTTGGGTCAGTCACAGTGGTCAGGTATTCTGCCACTATGTACTCTCTGTTTAGGGACACATAGCATTTTTTTGTTAATTCTTTCCAATGTGTCAAGTAATTCTCTTTCTGTTTTCTCATGGTTGGGTCTAATTGTGTTACTGTCCTGGGGCTCTGTTGTGAACAGAGCCCCAGGACCAGCTTGCTTAGGGGACTCTTCTCCAGGTTCATCTATCTGTAGGTGATGGCTTTGGTATGGAAGGTTTGGGAATCGCTTCCTTTTGGCTCTTTTCTGGATTTTTATAATTAGCGGGTATCGGCCTAGTTCTGCTCTGCATGCATTATTTGGTGTTTTAAGTTGTACACAGAGGATATTTTTGCAGAATTCTGCATGCAGAGTCTCAATTTGGTGTTTGTCACATTTTGTGAATTCTTAGTTGGTGAGTGGACCCCAGACCTCACAACCATAAAGGGCAATGGGTTCTATAACTGATTTAAGTATTTTTAGCCAGATCCTAATTGGTATGTCGAATTTGATGTTCCTTTTGATGCCGTAGAAGGCCCTTCTTGCCTTGTATCTCAGATCATTCACAGCTTTGCGGAAGTTACCTGTGGCACTGATGTTTAAGCTGAGGTACATATCGTTTTTTGTGTGCTCTAGGGCAACGGTGTCTAGATGGAATTTGTATTTGTGGTCCTGGCAACTGGACCTTTTTTGGAACACCGTTATCTTTGTCTTACTGAGATTTACTGTCAGGGCCCAGGTCTGACAGAATCTGTGCAGAATATATAGGTGCTGCTGTAGGCCCTCCTTGGTTGGGGACAGATCTTCAACAAACAGTAGACATTTTACTTCAGATTCTAGTAGGGTGAGGCCGGGTGCTGCAGACTGTTCTAGTGCCTTGCCAATTCATTGATATATATATTAAAGAGGGTGGGGCTCAAGCTGCATCCCTGTCTCACCCCACAGCCCTGTGGAAAGAAATGTGTGTGTTTTTTTGCCAATTTTAGCTGCACACTTGCTGTTTGTGTACATGGATTTTATAATGTCATATGTTTTTGCCCCAACACCGCTTTCCATCAATTTGTATAGCAGACCCTCATGCCAAATTGAGTCAAAAGCCTTTTTGAAATCAACAAAGCATGAGAAGACTTTGCCTTTGATTTGTTTTGTTTGTTTGTCAATTAGGGTGTGCAGGGTGAATACGTGGTCTGTCTTATGGTAATGTCGTAAAAAGCCAATTTGACATTTGCTCAGTACATTTTTGTCACTGAGGAAATGTAGGAGTCTGCTGTTAATGATAATGCAGATAATTTTCCCAAGGTTGCTGTTGACGCATTTCCCACGGTAGTTATTGGGGTCAAATATGTCTCCACTTTTGTGGATTGGGGTGATCAGTCCTTGGTTCCAAATATTGGAAATTGCTCCCAAGAATGAACCAGACTTGTGGAGGTCTACAATTATTTTTCTGAAGTCTTGGCTGATTTCTTTTGATTTTCCCATGATGTCAAGCAAAGAGCCACTGAGTTTGAAGGTAAGCCTTGAAATACATCCACAGGTACACCTCCAATCGACTCAAATTTGTCACGCCCTGGCTCTGGGGACACTTGTATGTTGAGCCAGGGTGTGAGTTTCCTTGTTTCTAGTTGGTGTATTTCTATGTTGACCAGAGTGGTTCTCAATCAGAGGCAACTAGTGTCAGCTGTTGCTGGTTGTCTCTGATTGGGAACCATATTTATTCAGTCTGTTTGCCACAGTGGTTTGTGGGATCTTGTTCCAGTGTGGTTTGTGTTAGACCGTGGACGTCACGTTATCGTTTTGTTGTTTTGTTCGTGTAATCACTAATAAAATAGTATGTTCGCCTTCAACGCTGCGCCTTGGTCCTCCTCTGTTCCCGACGATCGTGACAGAAGATCCCACCAAGACTGGACCAAGCAGCGTGTCCAGGAGCCATCGCCAGGGAGATCTCTAGCGGATCTCCTTCGCCTCCTCGACTGGGTCAAGCCGTGTGAGGAAGAGAGGGGCTTGACGTGGAAGCAGAAGGGCGAAAGGCTGGTAAAAAATATGGAGACCTGGTCCACGGGTAGGAGAGAAGCCCAGAAATGTTTTAGGGGGGGCTCACGCCGTGGACGACGGGGCAGCAGGAGACCGCGGTAGAGCGGCCCAGCGGGTTGGCAGAGGAGGCCGCCATGTTACGGGGGCCACTGGTCAAAGAGGGGAAGGAAGGTGTAGAGGCACGGCGAGAGGTACTGGGGTGTGTTACCAGTCCGGTCCGGCCCGTTCCTGATCCCTGCGTAGGGCCAGTGGTGTGTGTCCCCAGTACGGTCCGGTCTGTTCCTGTCCCTTGCACCGAGCCTGTGGTGCGCGTCGCCAGCCCAGTCCGGTCCATTCCTGCTCTCCGCACCAAGTCAGTGGTGCGCTTCGTCAGCCCGGCCCGGCCTGTTCCTGCTCCCCGCACCAAGCCAAGGGTGCGCGTCGCCAGCCCGGCCCGGCCTGTTCCTGCTCCCCGTACCAGGCCAATGGTGCGCGTCGCCAGCCCGGTCCGGCCCGCTCCTGCTCCCCGCACCAAGCCAATGGTGCGCGTCGCCAGCCCGGTCCGGCCCGCTCCTGCTCCCCGCACCAAGCCTATGGTGAGCGTCGCCAGCCCGGTCCGGTCCGTTCCTGCTCCCCACACCAAGCCTATGGTGAGCGTCGCCAGCCCGGTCCGGTCCGTTCCTGCTCCCCACACCAAGCCAGTAGTGTGCGTCGTCAGTCCGGCACAGCCCGTGCCTGTTCCACCGGTGCCTGGTCCGGCACCGGTCAGCTGCTTCACGCCGGAGCTAGAGCAATCCGCTCCACCAGTGTGCAGTTCAGCTCCGGTCAGCAGGGTCAGACCGGACCAGGGGTACTTTGGGGGGTTAGAGAGGGAGTGAGGATCAGGCCCGGAGCCGGATCCGCCGCCAAGGCGGAGTGCCCACCCGGTCACTCCCCTGTGGTATTTAGTTGGCGCGGTCTGAGTCCGCGCCTTTAGGGGGGGGGTACTGTCACGCCCTGGCTCTGGGGACACTTGTATGTTGAGCCAGGGTGTGAGTTTCCTTGTTTCTAGTTGGTGTATTTCTATGTTGACCAGAGTGGTTCTCAATCAGAGGCAACTAGTGTCAGCTGTTGCTGGTTGTCTCTGATTGGGAACCATATTTATTCAGTCTGTTTGCCACAGTGGTTTGTGGGATCTTGTTCCAGTGTGGTTTGTGTTAGACCGTGAACGTCACGTTATCGTTTTGTTGTTTTGTTCGTGTAATCACTAATAAAAGAGTATGTTCGCCTTCAACGCTGCGCCTTGGTCCTCCTCTGTTCCCGACGATCGTGACAAAATGATGTCAGTTAGCCTATCAGAAGCTTCTAAAGCCATGACATCCTTTTCTGGAATTTTCCAAGCTGTTTCAAGGCACAGACATACTTAGTGTATGTAAACTTCTGACCCACTGGAATTGTGATACAGTGAATTATAAGTGAAATAATCTGTCTGTAAACAAAAATTACTTGTGTCATGCACAAAGTAGATGTCCTAACCAACTTGCCAAAACTATAGTTTGTTAACAAGAAATTTGTGGAGTGGTTGAAAAACGAGTTTTAATGACTCCAACCTAAGTGTATGTAAACTTCCGACTTCAACTGTATATGTTTTTGCAGTTTGTTCTTTGTTATAGAGCCAAAAAGATTGGAGAAGTGGTTTATCCATACATCTCCATTTTGAATAGATAACTCTTCGTGTTGTTGTTTGTTTAGTGTATTCCAATTTTACCAGAAGTGGTTAGATTCTATGGATTCCTCAATTACATTGAGCTGATTTCTGACGTGCTGTTCCTTCTTTTTCCGTAGTGTATTTCTGTATTGTTTTAGTGATTCCCCATAGTGAAGGCGTAAGGCTCAGGTTTTCTGGGTTTCTATGTTTTTGGTTGGATAGGTTTCTCAATTTCTTTCTTAGGTTTTTGCATTCTTCATCAAACCATTTGTCATTGTCGTTCATTTTCTTAGGTTGTCTGCTTGACATTTTTTGATTTATCTCTCTCGCTCTGTCTCTCTCTCTCTCTAGGTTGTGCATTTGTGAAGTTTTCTACTCATTCTGAAGCGCAGTCTGCAATCAGTTCCTTGCATGGGAGTCAGACCATGCCTGTAAGTACAATAAACACACACACACACACATACACACACACACACACACACACTGATCCATGCTGTGTTCCTCTCCTCTCTAGGGAGCGTCGTCCAGCCTGGTGGTGAAGTTTGCAGACACAGATAAGGAGAGGACCATACGGCGCATGCAGCAGATGGCTGGACAGTTTGGCATCTTCAACCCCTCTGTCGCCCTACCCACGTTCAGCAGCTACAGCACCTACAGTAGCTATGCACACGCAGTAAGCACATACACATACACACACACACACACGCAATTTGGTATCTGTCACTCTGACACACCGATGCCTCACTGACAGCTTGCTCTCATTCTCTCCCTCTTTCCCCCTTCCTCCCCGATCCACCTCCTCTCCCCATCAGTTGATGCAGCAGCAGCAGGCAGCGGTGATGGCCGTGTCTCAGGGGGGCTACCTGGCCCCCAGCCTCTCCTTTCCCTCCGCCCAGATCCACCAGATGGGGGCGCTAACCATGAACGGTCTGCCGCCCAACCCTCTCAATCTCGTGTCAGGTCAGTCACGTCGGATAAATCAGCAATATGCATGATGAGTAAGGTGGGAGACCTGGGAACTCGTGTTAGCTCCCAGAGCTAGTGCCTAGGGCTAGGCTTTAGCTCAGTGGGCTAAAACAGTCTCGAGATGCTCAGACAACCTGGGTTCAATACCTGGTCAGTTACATATGAGTCTTGGAAATGTGTGATATCACATTTCACTACGCGGTCCTGGGATCTATCGCTCTGACTGGGGGTCGTTTTTAAGCTTGGGCGATATACCGTTTATACTGTATACCGGGGTATTTAAAAATATATATAATAATAATAATACAACATTTGGGGGGTGCGTGCTACGCCACTGCTTATAACTATAAGTTAAATATAACTATAAGAAATCTAAGATGTGTCAAATAAATGATATCGAGCTTAGGGCTCCAGCAATGCATTTGGTTTGCTAACTTGCTAGCTGAGTGGCTAGATGTCAAGGTCAAGCTTCTTGGTTACAGCAGAGACATTCAATCCCCTCCTGGATCAAGATCCCTGTTGCCTTAAAAAAAATTGCCCCTTGTGTTCACTTCTGGTAATACCGTATACCCCGGTAAGGTACAGAAACAGTATGACGGTATGAAAATCTGGATACCGCCCAACACTAGTAGTTTTACAATTTACACCATTGATCCCACATAATCAATACAGTGTAACTCTGCACTGGAGACACATTATATACAGACTGCCTTTGTATTCTCACTTAGTGTAGATGTTTGAGATTTCTCCCTCAAGTCAAGTAATTGCTTGAGAGAGTGTTCACACCTGGTTTCTAGGTCTAAATCAGTTTCTGGGAACCAGCAGACAATGTGGCCTATAAACTACAATATGTCCAGGAAAATACTTTTAGTGAAATGTAAATTATTCTACTCTGGTCTTCACAGTCTACTCTCTCTCTCTCGGTATTGAGCCAAATAGGAGTCTGGTTTTATAGATCACATAGTTCATATTACTGTGGGGGAATCTCTGTGGTCCATGAAAGTGTATAATGTTTCATATTCCATTAATAAACAGATACTGTATCTCTGTATTGCTTTCTATCATTCTCACTCTCTGTCACTTTCTCCCTATAATCTACTGTATTGCTTTCAATTCAATTCAATTCAATTTGCTTTATTGGCATGACGTAACAATGTACATATTGCCAAAGCTTACTTTGGATATTTACAATATTAACATAATTAAAGTAATAATGATCAATATTGTCAACAGGACAACAGTAACAACAATAACCAAGGATCAAAATAACCATTGAACAATAACAATATAGAGGACATGTGCAGGTTGGTTGGTCTGTCAGACACTGTCCCTCATCTTATGGCAGGCAGCAATGTAGTGCGCTGCCAACCCACAGCTCTCTGCGTCCTCCCCCAACAGGATGGGTTCTTTCCCTCTCTCTTACACACACATGCTTACGCACGCACGCACGCACACACACATCGATAAAGACTATCCTATCACAAATACAGTATTTGAGATGCCTACACAGTACACACAGAATCATGCAGGCGAATTACAATGCAGATTGGAGGCCCTATCTCCCTCCTGAGGCTGTATCAGTTTAGTGCAGACACACATTCAACCCATTTCACTGTGGGAGAACGTCTTTATTTGTCCCAGCTGTAGATAAGACAGTGAGCAGTGAGCACAGTAAAATGCCCCTGCTGCTGCCTTAGTGAGCAGATCCGGGTTGCTCTGTCTTACAGCAGCATGTCATTGTGTTGCTATGCTGACATTGCAGAGTGATTTTATCACCATGTGAGCTTTGAGACGCCTGCTGTTACACACCTGCACACACACAACACACAAACAGTACACACATACTGTACATGAGACACACACACACACACACACTCTTTCTCTCCATTCTGTCTATCCTTCTCCCTCTCTCCCTTTCTCTCTCATATACATTAAGTCCAATCCCTGTGCGGTGTAGTGATCATTTCTGTCTCTGGTGTAGTGAATGTGTATTTCCCCCCTGCAGGTCTGAGCTCTCCTCCGGCCGCCCTGCCCTCCTCCCTGACCAGCCTGGTGGCCCCAATGATGAACGGGTACACCGGCCTCGCCCCCCAGGCTAACGGGCACCCTCTAGAGACCCTCTACACCAATACCCTGCCGCCCTACTCCACCCAGAGCCCTACTGCTGCAGATACACTGCAACAGGCCTTTACTGGGGTACAGCAATACACAGGTACAGTACACATCTCTGATCTCTAACCCTGACCTTGATACCTCCAGGTCTTCACCAGTCTGTTGAATGTGACTCATATAGGATAAACTCAATCCCCACTCTCTCTTTTTTTTCCCACTTCATCCCCCTTTATGCCTGTCTATCGCTCTCTCCTCTCTCTCTCCCTTTCTCTCTCTCCTCTTTTGTCATTTCCTTCTCTCTGTCGCTCTCCTCTGTCTCTCTCTCTCACGCTTTCTCTCCTCTGTAGCCATCTACCCAGCGACTACACTGACCCCTCTCGGTCAGTCACTGCCACAGCACCCTCAGGTCATTGGCCAACAGCAGAGGGAAGGTGAGGGTGAGGAACTATATTTACTAATTCTTCATCATCATGATCATCATTGTCAACAACATCATGAGTGTTATCATCATTGTGATTTTGTGTGTCTTAAAAATGTACTGTACCATCATGATACTGGTGCCTCCAACAGTGTTTTGTGTGTGTGTGTGTGTGTGTGTGTTTGTGTTCAAGGACCAGAGGGCTGTAATCTGTTCATCTACCACCTGCCACAGGAGTTTGGGGATAACGAACTGATGCAGATGTTTCTGCCCTTTGGCAATGTTATCTCCTCCAAGGTATTCATGGACAGAGCCACCAATCAGAGCAAGTGTTTCGGTGAGTGACACTACTTCTAAACAATCACAACAAGCGCTTAGCTGATTGACACTACCACTGACCAGAGCATCTGTCTGTGTCTGTATGTATGCAGGCTTTGTGAGCTTTGATAACCCGGGTAGTGCCCAGGCTGCCATCCAGGCTATGAATGGTTTCCAGATTGGTATGAAGAGACTCAAGGTGCAACTCAAACGGCCCAAAGACGCCAGCCGCCCCTACTGACACCCCCCAGCACAGGTAAGACCTGTCCACTATTATACATAATATAATGAAGTTATTAGAGTTGTTATCAATTCTGTTTCACTCTGATTTTAGCTGTCTTATGTTGATCAAAAACTGTATAACAAAGTTACACTTCACAGTAGTCTCTCAAGTCAGATTCAAGCATTTCTTCCATTCCCCTCCCTTTCTCATTATCTGTATTTCTCTCCTCTTCCTTCCTCTTCCTCTCCCCCCCCCCCATAGGTTTAATCAGAGGAATGGAGGACGCCTTTGATTGAATAAGACATTCTGTGAAAGGAAAAAACTCAAAAGTTCTTCTGTTTAAAAAAAAAATAGGCAAATAGACTTCATATGGGAGTTGGGGAGAGATCTCTTGTTATCTTCAATCAAATCTGACTGGCAGAGGAGGACTCACAGCTCTGCACCAGTGAAGGTTTGGCATCACAGATGAGAGAGCAATGGGATGATGCATAGGATAGAACAAGACTTTCAAAACAAACAGAAAACTTTTTTAAAGATACAAAAACAAAAAACAATTCAGAATCTTTGGAGACTTGGGAGTGAAGAAGAACACCACAGACAGACTAAGAAACAGTGTTAAAAATAATATGGATTTATGATGAACTCAAAGAGGACCCTAGTGAACAAAAAGAGACTTCAGGTTTTTCCTACCATGTAATGGACAAATGAGGGTTCAAACTTGATCTGAGGATTCTAAGTATATCTGGAAAGAGATTATTTTTCTCTGTGAGTCCCGAACTTGCTCTTTCTCAAGTTTCCATAGCAACCGAGCTAACTGCACCCCCTTGGGATCGGAGGACCAAATGTTTTTCTCTTTCTCTTTATCAGTCTTGTACAAAATACTAACAATCATATAATACAATACAGTATAATGTTTAGTCTAGTACAAACTAACAATCAAAAATACTTAAAATGCAGTATTCTACCTTTAGTTTAGTACACATAACAGTGACAGAGAAGTACTTCAAGTCGGCATTGGATTATTCACCATCAGTGTACTGCTGACTACTAAGGAGTATGTAAATGTGAAATGGGATCATGTAGAAGTCAGTTGGAGAGGTTAGTGAAGGAGAATGTTGCCCCGCTCTCTTTCTGTGGGATGGAATACATTATGAAGTGTTTGTTTGTTTGTTTGAAAGACGCCTTTTATCATCCGTTTACTGATAGGCTACACTTCATCTTTGGGCACTCAGTTTGACCCTTGAACTTTTAGTTTTGTCTCCCATCTGTGCAGCAACCACTCTGAGCCTCCATTCTATTCAAAGTTGCCCGTAGGCACAGATGTAGGATCAGCTCACTTTACCCAAATACTAACCTTAAACATTAGGAAGAAAATGCTCAACTGTACTTAGATCAGTCTGTAGGGGCTATGTCATCCTACTTCATTCTATTCTGCCTATAGAGCAAAGGCCATTGGCTCACATTCTGCTTCAGGAGCTTACTGCAGTTCTCGGGTCAGGGGTTAAAAGGTCTCGAGTCAGGTGTGCCTCATGGTCGGATGAGATTGTCCATAGAAACGGATCTTAGGTCAGTTTTCTGGTTAAGGTGGTTAATAGTTAAAGTTAGGATTTGGGGAGGGCCAGCTGATCCAAGATCTGTGTGTCCACTTTCATTAGCCAGTAGACTTAGCAGGATGTATTGCTTCGTTCATTGGGTCTGTTTTGTGACAAAGGAAGTATTTGTGTATTTACATTTCAGGGATTATTTTAACTAGGCCCAGGAGTTTTTTCTGGTCAGGTCACATGCTCAGGAAAAACTCCTTTCCCTTACCATAACACAAAAAAACACTAGTACAGATGTAGGATCTTAATTTGAGCCAGTTTTCTACAGCAGGAAAATAATCCTGCAGCAACAGGGAATGTGAATTATTATGTGGATTATACTGTAATTAATGGACATTTTTGTAGGGGTTGATAACATCTTTTGTAAGGGAAAATCAAGTCTGAAATTTCAAAGTGGAAATGACAAACTTCAGAAGCCTTTTTAAACCTCAAATACACTACAAGTTTAAAATGTCCTGCATTGCAGGAAAGTTCTCCTGCAACAGGGTGATCAAATTAAGATCCTACATCTGTATGGCACAGGTTAGAATTTGTTTATGGCACAAGCTATCTTATCATTGTATAACATTACTGTTACCTTTTTTTCAACATATATAACTATATGGCTCATATCAATTTGAGCCTGCATTGCAGTACTATTCACACACATAAAATAGGACTAGCTTTTTCTCAAATAAGTCAGATAGACTCCCCTCACATAGATGTGTGCTGTTTTGATGGAAAAGACTGGTTGAATCCAGCCAATTATCTTGTGAGGGGAGGCGTCATCATCAGCAGCACAGAGAGGTGCAGAGTTAGAGTAGAAAGCCTTCTGATCCGTTTGAGTCTAACTCCATTACATTTTAAGGAGGTGCCTGCAGTCCCCTCTCGCTTGCATTTGGGTGAATGTTTTATTCAGTATGGAGAGAGGGAGCAGAGACACTACTTTACTGGGAGTAGACTTCAAATCTGCTTTTAAAGAGCTATACAAGGTCAAATTTTGAGCACAAGTCATTTGTTGTGCTGTGCAGGACAGGTTGGGAATGATGTCACAGTACCTCCCTCAGGGAACACAAGAAACCAATGGAGGAACATCAAAACACACTCTAGAATACATTGGGGGATGATTCCAAGAGACACACTAGAATGCAGGGAGGGAAGGAAGGAAGGAAGGAAGGAAGGAAGGAAGGAAGGAAGGAAGGAAGGAAGGAAGGAAGGAAGGAAGGAAGGAAGGAAGGAAGGAAGGAAGGAAGGAAGGAAGGAAGGAAGGAAGGAAGGAAGGAAGGAAGGAAGGAAGGAAGGAAGGAAGGAAGGAAGGAAGGTTCTCTTTTTCTTTCCTTTTTTGGTCATCATCACATATTCAATAGTGAACCATATTTTCACTAACTCCTAGTGAATGTTACTGCCTATTGTACTTACAGACCATTCCTGACCCTCATATAAGTGAAGTTGCCAAGTAATGTTTAATCTATCTATGAATTCTAATATGTACATTTAATTATCTTGTAACATTCCAGGCCAGTTGGCAGCTGAGAGATAAATAGCTATTTTAGTTATCGACATTAGTTTATTCACTGTGCACAGAATCATAAACCAACTGGACATATGGATATACCAATGCACATTTGTATTTATTTTCATGGGTTTTAATCATTGCCAAAATCTAGCCTACTTCTTATTAGCTAACTGCCAGCCCATTTCTCTTTTATCTGCATGTTGTTTCCTCTCACAAAGATTTATTTAAAGGAAGAAACGGGCGTTTTGATTAGAGTCAAAGGTCAACTCCATTTCAATCACTTGTCAGTTGAACTGGACATTATTATTTCTCTATAGGAGTGCAGTCAAATTCCTATATTGACTGTAAAGACACCAATGTTGGCTTTGATGATGCCTCTGTGAAATGTTTACTGACCAGCAGCCTCTCACCACTGCTAGCAGCATTGAAATAGAGAATTTGTAATTTGTCAAATTGCCATGGTCTGACAGGCTTTAACCGTTCTAGGGTTACCAAATGTCTATGGTAAGCAGAGCTTGGCCTGCGACTGATGCAGGAAGACAGTCAGTCTTATGTTTGATCCAGATCCTGAGGTAACAGCAATAGTCTTAGTTGCACTAAGAGACAAGCCGTGCACTACAGTAACCTGACAAGTCCTTTGACCTTTGCTTGTCCTATAAACATAAAGCAGTAGCCTAAAGGCTAAACTAATGCTATTATTGCCAAGCAGCTGATTAGAAATGTACTTGTATATTTCTATATTCTATTCAGGTTCTGGGGTTATATGCTTTTTCAGGGGTTGGGGGACATAAAGATAGTTTACTGTGCTTTTTCTATATACATTTATTAACAACTACCTGAATGAAGCCATGTTACTTTCTATCAAATGACTACCCACTGGGCAAAAACTGGTTGAATCAATGTTGTTTCCACATCATTTCACCCAAACAATTCAATGTGACGAGGTTGAATCAACGTGAAAAACTGATTGGATTTGAAAAAAGTAATCAACGTCAGGGAATCTCGTCTTTTTTTCACCCAGCTTTTAACCTCAATCTAATGACATTGTGATTTTTTTTGTTGATTTCACGTTTAATTCATGTTAGTTGACAACTCAACTAAATGTAAATCAAAATTAGACGTTTAACTGACGTCTGTGCTCAGTGGGTACGTGTATACTTAGCATTCCTACTGCACTACCTCTATAAGGTGATGGGTATAAATCTTTAAAAACAAGACCTCCATTTTCATTTTAAAGATCTATTATGGATTGTCATGTGTTTACTGCCAAAATCCACCTAAGTCCATCCTTACTGCTCAACTGGAGGCTTGGATAAGGGGAGGGAGTGGGGGTCATGACATTCTTATGAATGATACTGTATGATCATGTACTATGTTTTGAATGCAGTGGGAAAATACATTATAGCTTGATGTAAATAGGAGATCTGTTTAATTCCATAATCTTGTCAGCACACAAATCTTTTCAGGTAATGGGGCGAGGAGTGGGAGAGGGATGGAGAGGGGGTGGGGTTTTAATGGAGATACTAGCGGTGGGTGGGGTTGGCATTTGAAGCTGGTGTCTAACTTCAGTGGTTTCGATTGAGAGACGGGGATAAGGACACTTGTGGTTAATGTTGAGGGTAGAAGAGGGGGACATGATGATGTCTGAGAAACCACAGCTCTGTTATCCTGCCCATGTCTCTCCTATACTTGCTGCTTTGACAATTACAATTTTCATACGGTTTTATTTATTTACTTATTTATTAGGTCATATTTAATTAAATGTGTCCTTATATTTATTATTACCTGTCATTATTATAATATTTATTTCCCTTCAGATATGAATGATACAGAATGCTTACTGGGCCTTTTTTCCTCTTTCTCCTTTTTCAATTTTACAATAAAATATTCTAATAGTACCTTAACATCTCATCTCAAAATCCTTTCTCCAGTGATCGTTAACCCTAGCAGTGAATAAATGTGTTTTTGCTGCCCTCTGCTGTTTACTATCTACCACTTTACAATGCATTACATTACAACGGGTCAGTGGCACCAATTTCTCAACATAAAATACAGTATGTTATGGGATTATTATGGCACAGTTATAGCACAACTTGGAAAACATAAGAACATACTTTGTTTTTCTATAATTTGTTAATGCACTACATGCACATACTGGATAAGTAGCCTATGGTAATAGCCAACAACCTACAGTATATCTGTCATACATGCACTGTTATTTGATTTCAATG
Organism: Coregonus clupeaformis; assembly: GCF_020615455.1. Classification (NCBI taxonomy): domain Eukaryota; kingdom Metazoa; phylum Chordata; class Actinopteri; order Salmoniformes; family Salmonidae; genus Coregonus; species Coregonus clupeaformis. Next base: position 16,011,083 of record NC_059205.1, read on the forward strand.
GACTATAGTGCCGCCTATGGATCTACAACCCACACATCATTAAATTAGATCCAAGCTATGCCACGCTGCTTTTCATTAGTGTCATAATTTTTTTTTTTGTATTTGCATGTCATGCTTAATTAACAAAAACAAGTATTTGGGAATGATATGTGGAGGCCTAATGGACACCCACATACTCGCTGACAGACGGAAGAATATACTATTTTCACTCTATTGAAATATGTTTTGTATCAGTGTAGATATCGGAAAGATGTTATGTTTAAAAGCAAGACGACAGAAATACAGTACCATGAATATTTCTGTAAAATGAGAAGCGATGCCACATTCGTTTTGAGGTTTGCGTTGATCCTGCGCATTGTGTTTCCGAGTGATTGGGGATTGTAGTTTAAATACGTTTACAAGGCCGCTAGTAAAGCATTCCAGTGTACGATACACACGTTCGCCTAAAAACTACTCTTTCCGTTTCAACCCATCTAGTGCTGAGTTCACTTGTACGAAATGCCTCATGGGAATTATATTTCTAATCAGAAGGAAAGTACCATTTCATCCTTGGTGAAATTATTTCTTAAAAACTACATTAACCAAAATGCTAAGCTTACATTGTAAACATAGAGCTGTAAAACAACACAAACGCCATCTTGACAGCAGCCTTAAAATGGCAGAAAAATGCCAGGGAGAAACAGAGCTACGGACAGGGTTTATTTTCTTATTTTGAAAAGATTGTCCCTTCCCTGTTTTTCTAAAAACGTAGCTAGGAGGTTGATGGCCAGTGAGAGAGACGAAAAACGTTAAAATGGATATCACGACGGCGGTTTTCAACGCGGCCAGAGATGGTAAGCTGAAACTTATCCAGAAGTTGCTGAGCAACAAAAGTCCCGAGGAGTTGCAAGCTCTCGCCGAGGAGAAAACGCAGGGAGGCACCCCTCTCCTCATTGCCTCTCGATACGGACACTTGGAGGTTGTGGACTATTTGCTTGAACACTGTAAAGCTAAGGTGGAACTAGGAGGCTCGGTGAACTTTGACGGCGAGACGATTGAAGGGGCTCCCCCGCTATGGGCGGCTTCAGCGGCTGGTCACCTCCCTGTAGTCAGCACACTCCTCAAACACGGTGCCTCTGTCAACAACACTACGCTGACCAACTCAACGCCCCTCCGTGCTGCCTGCTTCGATGGTCACCTGGAGATTGTCCGCTACCTGGTGGAGAACCGAGCCGATATGGAGGTAGCCAACCGCCACGGCCACACCTGCCTGATGATCTCGTGCTACAAGGGCCACAAAGAGATCGCAAAGTTCCTCCTGGAGCGTGGTGCCGATGTCAACCGTAAGAGTGTGAAAGGCAACACTGCTCTCCACGACTGCGCCGAGTCCGGTAGCCTGGACATCATGAAGATGCTGCTGAAATGTAATGCCCGCATGGAGAGGGACGGCTATGGCATGACCCCTCTCCTAGCCGCCAGCGTCACGGGGCACACCAACATCGTGGAGTATCTCGCCCACCAGCCCCGCTCTTCACGAGAAGAACGTGTTGATGCACTCGAACTCCTGGGGGCCACCTTCGTGGATAAGAAGAGAGACCTCCTGGGGGCCATGAGATACTGGAGGAGAGCCATGGAGCTGAGACAACCAGCTGACAAGGTGGGACTCCTGGCCAAGCCCCCTCCGGGGCCCCCTGTCCCTGCCTACGACTGTGCCCGAGAGGTGAGCACAGCCGAGGAGCTGGAGGCTCTGATCACAGACCCTGACGAGATGCGAATGCAGGCCCTGCTGGTCCGTGAGAGAATCCTGGGGCCCTCGCACCCTGACACCTCCTACTACATCCGCTACAGAGGGGCCGTCTACGCCGACTCTGGCAACTTTGAGCGCTGCATCAGCCTGTGGAAGTACGCCCTGGACATGCAGCAGAGTAACCTGGACCCCCTCAGCCCCATGACAGCCAGCAGCTTCCTGTCCTTCGCTGAGCTCTTCTCCTTTGTGCTGCAGGACCGGGCCAAAGGTACCCTGGCAACTCGCGTCACCTTCCACGACCTGATGGGGGTGTTGGGGAAGAGCGTGAGGGAGGTGGAGAGGGCGGTGGCCCAGAGGGACAGCCCCCCTGAAGCCCCCCAGTTCACGAAGGCCCTGTCCATCATCCTCCACCTTGTGTTCCTGCTGGAGAAGCTGGAGTGCACTGCGGAGCAGGAGCACCAGAAGAAGCAGACAGTGTACCGCCTCCTGAAGTTGAACCCGCGGGCACGGAGTGGCTTCACCCCCCTGCATATGGCCGTGGACAAGGATACCACGTCGGTGGGCCGCTACCCCGTGGGTCGCTTCCCCTCCCAGACCGTGGCCTCGCTGCTGCTGGAGTGCGGAGCGGACGTGGACTCACGGGACTGCGACAACAACACGCCCCTGCATATCGCCGCCAGCAACGGTTGCCCGGAGATCATGGCGCTGCTGGTGAGGGCAGGGGCACACTTCGATGCCACCAATGCCCAGAGGAAGACGGCGTACGAGCTGCTGGACGAGCAGAGCAGCGGGCACCCGGCCCTCTACCCCCTCAACTACGTCACTCTGCAGTGCCTGGCGGCGCGCGCCATTGAGAGGCACAGACTGCCCTACAAGGGCCTCATCTCAGAGGAGATGGAGACCTTCATTGAGCTGCACTGACACCCCCCTCCCCATTAAGATCCCCACCCTGTCCCCAGACTCTTCCTCAGACCCCTCTAAACCACCCAACAATGACCTCCATCATCTTCACCCCACCTCATCCATGTTCCCCTGATTCCCCTTATCCTCACCATACCCAGCCCACCCCCTTTCCCCATGGTCTCTCCCCTCTCAGTACCCGTCCTAACTCCAGACTATTAGCTCTGTCTCAGACCAAATCACAGCAATAATCCTCCCGGCTTCTAAACATTACACTAACAACAGACTAGGAGCATCTTAACTGTGGCTAGATGCATCCGGTCAGTGCTCTCTCTTTAGGTTATGTGCAATTCCACGGTTACAGAGTGATGCTGAGACTCCGATTTTTCACTTTAAAATGTATGTCAAACAAAAAACAATGATAGTAAAGTTAAACAATCCATATAACTCTATGCACAAGGAATACTTGTAACAATTTCCACAGAAAATTTTACAAAAAACACATTTACTCTAAGAACAGTGAAGAATCAGAGTCTCAGCATTACTCTTTTATTGTGGATTTTCCCTTATCTGTTATTAAGACATGGACACTTTCTAAGTGCTAGGTTGCTATTTGTTTGCAGGTGGGGAAAAAATCTTTGGACTTGATTTTAGGATTTTATGCTTTCTGTCTTTTTTCTTCTCCTGTTTCTCTTGATAAGAAAGGAAGACTCCTCACAGAAAGAAAAGTATGTCAGTGCCTGTATATGTATTGGGTGGTGGCTTGTTTTAAGGTGGGAATGGAAGCTGTATTACTTGATAGGACATTATCAAAGGCTTAAGAGTGAATAGGATAGCTTGTTTGTTAAATCTGTCTTGTCTTTGCAAGGTTATCAAGAAGCATCCTTTGAACAAACAATGTACACATTGTATGCTTGGCTGCCTGGTATGGATGTATTTTTATCAATAATCTAGCATTATTTAATCCTCCGCCCCATACTTTGACATTTTAAGGAGTGTTTGAAAACCCATTTGTGCCAAAACTCAGCCTTATATCGTTTCTCTAAACGTGTGATCTTACAGGTTAGCCTAAACCTACTGAACTAGCTTACTACGAGTGGAGCAACTAACAACTGTAGAGTGCAGACTAGCATGGGAACTCTCATAAGGATACAGTGTGTTTTAGCCTAGCCTACATCTCTTCTTTAGCTCTGTCTTTTTAGACTGTGTGTGTGTGTGTGTGTGTGTGTGTGTGTGTGTGTGTGTGTGTTTTACAACCTGGTCAATCTCTTGAAGTCTCCCTCTGAACAATTTGGACACTGTGGGAAAGGAAAGATGGAGATTTCTCTCCATCTCCTCCTGAGTGAATGTTTATGTTGATCCCAGTATCAGATCATCTATTCTAACCTATCTATTTACAGTCCATGCAGAACAATTGGAATCTATGCAGTCGCTCATTGTGATGATATCAAAACCCAGGGGTGATCCGATTTAAGCACAGATGCAGGTGACAAGGAACAAATCGCACCCTGCATTTTAGTCTTATTATTTTTATTTTTTACAATCTCAGTTTTGTGTTATCTTGTTTTATCATACATACTTTATTGTATTTTTCTGTTATGTCTGTCCCTATGTAAAAAACACACCTGATTGAATGCACTTTGAAAAACCTCCCTGAATCCTAAAGTGTAACTGCACAACATCCAGGCTATGGACTCTCACAGCCTCTCTCTCAACAACTGATTGATTAATTTAACTGATGATAACTTCAGAACAGTGTTGAGATACTTGAATAAAATTCAGTATCCCTGCAGCAAGTAGGTCTGTGGGTTTGTGTGTTGGCTGGGGAATGATTTGAATCTCTCTTGTCTCTCTTCCCCCTCCTTTTCTCTGTGTGTTGTTGTTGAGCTATTGAGACATTCGTAGGGGTCTTTTAGGTGTTAGGTTAATGTTACAAACTCTGACATAAGTGCAAAATCTGAATGCAATACAGTGCTCCAGTCCCAATTCAATTACATTATTTTTAATTGCTTCTGATAACTGCTTTAGTTCACACTGTGTTGGAACAATCCCAAGCCACTGAGTTCATTAGCAGTGGACTGCATCTCCTCTCACCTTTTAGCCCTCTCACTGTCTTCCTGTCTTTATGCAGCATGTACAGGGCTGGCCAGGATAGGACCAACCCAGTGCTCTGCTGCGAGAGGCCTGGGTAGAGTGGATATGAAGGAGTAACAGACAGCTGGACTGACTCATAACACTGACTCATATTACAGAGGCCCTTATATTTAGATGGATTGAAATAGGTGTGATGGATGAACACACTATCCCTCCCTGCTCTACAGGTTCCCATGCAGCTTGCCTATTAAAGCCAGGTGCCTAAACTTAAAGGCCCAGTGCAGTCAAAAAATGTGCACATTTTCCCACCAGTGGTATGTTTCCACCAAATGGACTTGCAGATACAAATCAGTGCGTGATGATGTAGTGCATACAAGATGTTTTTTATGGACCTAATATAAACCTAAAGTTCAATGTGTTTCCATCACATTTTCAACTCTACCTATAGTTTTTCACAAAAACTGTTGGGGTAAATAGCAAATGTGCCTACTCTGGTCTTGGCACCTGCGCTCTAGACAACAGCTGGCAGATACAGTGTGGTTAGACTGTGCAGATTGTCTAGTCCAGTGGTTCCCAACCAGGGGTGCTAAGACCCCTGGGGTTACTTGAGAAGACTCTTGAGACCATAGGCCTAATGTTAAAATGCACGTGAGGGGGTACTTCAGGGGTACTCCAGGCAGAGCAAAATTCAGTTGGTGGTACTGTAACCAAAAAAGGTTGGGAACCACTGGTCTAGTCTACATAATGAGATTATTATGGATAAGTGAGAATATTTTTATTTGTCAAACGGCTGTCAAGCATCCATCATCATGTCACCAGAACCCTCTATATTTATTGGAAAGCAGCATCACACTCACCACCCTGTGAAGTTCATAACTTATTTAATCTGTAGCTTAAGAAACTACATGGTTTGCTGAGTCGTATTGGGAGGACCATATCATCGCGTGACTCCAAATTTACTTCGATATGATGGTTATTATATCAATATTTGTGCATAAAGGTGTTTCCACCTCCATTTCCCTCATAATTAATTTTAACAACACAAAAAGATCCCACCATGTTGAACGAACAAATGATCTGTCGGCATTTATAAAATTACACCGAAACGTTCTGTTTCTATCAGAGCTGTCGTGATTTTTTTTATACGATATGACTTTGCCATCTCTTCAATCTAAGCCTACAGGAAAGTGTGTGCCCATAGGCCTGGAGGGAAGCAAAAGTCATTCTGCTACCCAAGAATAGCAAAGCACCCTTTACTGGCTCAAATAGCCGACCAATCAGTCTGTTACCAACCCTTAATAAAGTTTTGGGAAAAATGGTGTTTGACCAGATACAATTCTATTTCACAGTAAACAAATTAACAACAGACTTTCAGCACACTTATAGGGAAGGGCATACAAAATGTAAGCCTGAGGCACTTAGCCTACACAAATGACTGATGATTGGCTGAGAGAAATTGATAAGATTGTGGGAGCTGTTTTGTTGGACTTCAGTGCAGCTTTTGACATTATCGATCATAATCTGCTGCTGGAAAACATATGTATTATGGCTTTACATCCCCTCCTATATTGTGGATCGAGAGTTACCTGTCTAACAGAACACAGAGGGTGTTCTTTATTGGAAGCCTCTCCAACATAATCCAGGTAGTCAGGCATTCCCCAGGGCTAATGACCTGCCACTGGCACTGAGTAAAGCCTGTGTGTCTATGTACTGTATGCTGATGACTCAACACTGTACACATCAGCTACCGTTAAATTACCTCTAGATTTCTATTTTGTTTCTAAGATTCCAGTAAAACATTTTATTCAATCCTTTATATATTTTATTACTTTTATTTTTTCCTTAAGTGACAAACAGAACATACTATTTGTTCTCCCTTTCTTTCTCTCTTTGTGGTAAAAAAAGAAGGAGAAAAAAAAGAAAGTATAACAGAAACTTGATCTTTCGGCGTCCCGCGCTCTTAAAGTATAAATAGAGTGCTGTCAACGTCACTGCGGGGCAGCGGTGGAGACAGGGCCATTTCCCCTGCTATTTTAGGGTCCTTTCGCCCCAGTCTCTGCCCTGCAAACAGGCCTCCAGTAAGGTAATACACACAGTCAGTCAGGTTACTGGATGACTGGCAGAGACAGTGTCCTGGAACCACTCCAATGACTTTGGTCCTTCATTGAACCCATTTTGTAAAATATCTTTTTTTTTACTACCGCACATTAGCCTATTGAAAAATTATGATTATTGATCATCACCATATTTTACTCTGTACTTCCATAGCCTACAGTTGAATCGCAATGGGGCTATCCCTGTCATGTTAGCGATTATTATTGTTATTCAATGTTAAATGGTTATTGTTGTTGTTAAATTCACAGTATCTGTTTTCTTTGAAAGGTCAGAGGCCATGGGGTTGAACTTCAGAGTGGTTACAGGAGTGTCAGTAGACCCCAGCCTGAAAAATCAACCCCCAGTCCCTGACTCCCTGCTCCCCTGTGGCATCTGCAGATCTAATGGAACGGGATAGGTAGAAGCAAAATACTGTAGCTGATGCTTTTCTCTGCCCATGGGCCTATCTGGTCCATTCAACCCCTAGAAAGCAAAGAAAGGAATCTGAGGTAAACAATATTCTAATAGCTCCTGCAGCTAGCTCTCTGGTATGCAAGGTGTTTCCACCACAGGCCTATTGCTGACAACTAGGGTTACGATCTATTCAAGTTAAAGTCAGTCAATAAGGACTTATTGAACTGGGAATTTGCATTCACCTCCTGAGTTGAGTTGATCTGGAATGGAATTCACTCCGAGCCTGCTGACTCCCTTTCAGTTTAGGAGAAGGGCTAGGGTTTCGATTTATGACTGGACATACTGTATATCTGCTCAGACCCTGTTTAGGAAACAGCAGTAGCCTGGAAGGTTACTGTATAGGTAGTCTCACTTGCCTGACTGGCTCTCCACCGGTGGCTATGGGATGGGACTATTTTATAGAGAGCCTTCGTTTTTAGTAAAAGATACATGAGGCTGATATTGTGTGATACATTCCATCACGGCTACCAGTATATGAGTGTCAAGGCGTCAGTGTAATGCGGTAGGACGAAGTCAGGCGCAGGACACAGAGCTAATAAAAAAAACGAACTTTACTCGTAGGTAACTTAATGAACATACCTCCACGCAGGGAGGCACAAACCCGCTCACATACGACAACCAAAACATGAACAAACACGCACAACAGAGGGTTAAATAGGGAAGACATAATTACATAATGGGAAACAGGTGAGACCAATACAGACAAAACCAGTAGAACATAGAAACATGGATCGGTAGCAGCTAGTACTCCGGTGACGACGAACAGCTTCGGCTGAATCCGTGACAATGAGTCCCTTTTGGGTAGTGTAACTTGATTTTAAAAAAATAAAAGTAATTTCACCTCATTTTAACATTTTGTCATGAAGAGCACATGTTCAACATATTAAAAAACATTTTCTATCTCAAGAGGTTAAATAAAAAAAGGACTATAGTAAGTGCCTATTAAGTGCCAAATAAAGTAACATGGTTGACCATGACAGGGTTGACCTGTCTATTTATGGGTAACAGGGTTGACTTGTTCTGCTTGAACCCATTCAGTTTTCCACTACAAAACACCTGAAAATTGTCTAAAAAAGTTGAACCAGCTCACCTGCTTTTACACTATGATTTGACTATTAGATATTCAATGTTTCTTTAGAAAAGGAAGAGTTTGACTATGTTAAAACGAGAGTTTAGTTCACATAACAGAGTTGACCTTAAAATTAGGGACTTTTTTTGTTGGTTTTCCTTCAAATTAATCACTAATCACATAATAAATATCTTCAAAAATTACTGTTTTTTAAAGCAAAAAAAATTAACTAGGGCTTTACAGTAGCTAGGTTTCCATCCATTTGGCGACAGATATTTATGCAAATATTCTAGAATTCGCATCAAGAAAATATGCACATTTTCCCACCAGTGCTATGTTTTCACCAGATGGACTTGTTGCGGATACAATTCAGTGTGTGATGATGTAGTGCACACAAAAACATTTTCATGTACCTAATAGAAATCTAAAGTTCAATATGTTTCCTTCATATTTTCAACTCTACCTATAGTTTTTCACAAAAACTGTTTCGTTAAATAGCAAATGTGCCTACTCTGGTCTTGGCACCTGCGCTCTAGCCAACAGCTTGCAGATACAGTGTGGTTAGACTGTGCAGATTGTCTAGTCCAGTGGTTCCCAACCAGTTGATGGTACTGTTACCAAAAAAGGTTGGGAACCACTTATCTACTCTACATGACGAGATTATTATGGATAAGCAAGAATATTTTTATTTGACAAACGGCAGTCAAGCATCGATCATCATGTCACCAGAACCATCTATATTTATTGGAAAGCAGCTTCAAGCTCACCACTGTGCATTCACCACCCTGTGAAGTTCATAACTCATATCAATATTTGTGTATGAAGGCATTTCCACCGCCATTTCCCTCATAATTAATTTGAACGACACAAAAAGATCCCACCATGTTGAACGAACAAACTATCTGTCGGCATTTATAAAATTACACCAAAACTTTTTGTTTCCATCACAGCTGTCGTGATTTTTTTTATATGATATGACTTTCCATTTCTTCAATCTAAGCATACAGGAAAGCGTGTGCCATTAGGCCTGGAGGGAAGCAAAAGTCATTCTGCTACCCAAGAATAGCAAAGCACCCTTTACTGGCTCAAATAGCCGACCAATCAGTCTGTTACCAACCCTTAATAAACTTTTGGAAAAAATGGTGTTTGACAAGATACAATGCTATTTCACAGTAAACAAATTAACAACAGACTTTCAGCACGCTTATAGGGAAGGGCATTCAAAATGTAAGCCTGAGGCACTTAGCCTACACAAATGACTGATGATTGGCTGAGAGAAATTGATAAGATTGTGGGAGCTGTTTGTTAGACTTCAGTGCAGCTTTTGACATTATCGATCATAATCTGCTGCTGGAAAACACATGTATTATTTACATCCCCTCCTATATTGTGGATCGAGAGTTACCTGTCTAACAGAACACAGAGGGTGTTCTTTATTGGAAGCCTCTCCAACATAATCCAGGTAGAGTAAGGCATTCCCCATGGCAGCTGTCTAGGCTCTTGACTTTTTTCAATCTTTACTAATGACCTGCCACTGGCACTGAGTAAAGCCTGTGTGTTTATGTACTGTATGCTGATGACTCAACACTGTACACATCAGCTACCACAGCAAGTAAAAGCACTGCAACACTTAACAACGAGCTGCAGTCCGTTTCAGAATGGCAATAAATAAGTTGGTCCTAAATATTTACAAAACTAAAAGCATTGTATTTGGGAAAAATTATTCACTAAACCCTAAACCTCAACTAAATCATGTAATGAATCATGTGGAAATGTATCAAATTGAGGAGACTAAACTGTTTAGTGTAACCCTGGATTGTAAACTGTCATGGTCAAAACATATTGATGCCACGGTAGCTAAGATGGGGAGAGGTCTGTCCATAATAAAGCGCAGCTCTGCTTTCTTGACATTGCTATAAAATAAGTACTTCAGGCCCTAGTTTTGTTACACCTGGACTACTGTCCAGTCATATGGCCACGTGCCATGAAGAGGGACATAGGCAAATTACAATTGGCCCAGAACAGAACAGCACGGCTGGCTCTTAGATGTACACGGAGAGCCAGCATCTCTCCTGGCTCAGGGTGGAGAGATTGACTGCATCACTGCTTGTCTTTGTGAGAGATCAAATAAAAATGTATTGGTCACATACATGTGTTTAGCAGATGTTATAGCGGGTGTAGCGAAATGCTTGTGCTTCTAGCTCCGACAGTGCAGTAATATCTAAGTAATATCTAACAATTTCACAACATATACCCAATACACACAAAAGTAGTAAGGAATGGGATTTAAGAATATATACATATATGGACAAGCAATGACAGAGCGACATGGACTAAGATACAGTAGAATATTATGGAATAGAATGCAGTATGAGATAAGTAGTGCAAGATATGTAAACATTATTAAAGTGACTAGTGTTCTATTTCTTAAAGTGGCCAGTGATTTCAAAAGGCAGCAGCAGCCTCTAATGTGCTAGTGGTGGCTATTTAACAGTCTGATGGCCTTGAGATAGAAGCTGTTTTTCATTCTCTCTGTCCCAGTTTTGATGCACCTGTACTGACCTCGCCTTCTGGATGATAGCGGGGTGAACAAGCAGTGGCTCGGGTGGTTGATGTCCTTGATTATCTTTTTGGCCTTCCTGTGACATCGGGTGCTCTATGTGTCTTGGAGGGCAGGTAGTTTGCCCCCTGTAATGCGTTCGGCAGACCGCACCAGCCTCTGGAGAGCACTGCTGTTGCGGGCGGTGCAGTTGCCGTACCAGGCGGTGATACAGCCCGACAGGATGCTCTCAATTGTGCATCTGTAAAAGTTTGTGAGGGTTTTAGGTGCTAAGCCGAATTTCTTCAGCCTCCTGAGGTTGAAGAAGCTCTGTTGCGCCTTCTTCACCACACTGTCTGCGTGTGATGACATGTTGAAATCCCTGATCTGTCGGTTTAAGCGACCAGCGCACAGCTCAGACACCCATACATACCCCACAAGACATGCCACCAGAGGATTCTTCACAGTCCCCAAGTCCAGAACAGACTACGGGAAATGCAAAGTACTTCCTAAAGCCATGAATACATGGAACTCTATTCTACATCATGTAACTTAGTCAAGCAGTAAGATCAGATTTTAAAAACAGACAAAACTACAACTTATGGAACAGCACGGACTGTGAAGAGACACACGCAGGCATACACACCCAGCATTCACAAACACATGCTAACACACACACTCTTCAGTAAAATACTTTAAAGTACTACTTAAGTAGTTTTTTGGGGTATCTGTACTTTACTTTAATATTTATATTTTTGACAACTTTTACTTTTACTCCACTACATTCCTAAAGAAAATAATGTACTTTTTACTCCATACATTTTTTCCTGACATCCCAAAATACTTGTTACATTTTGAATGCTTAGCAGGACAGGAAAATGGTCCAATTCACACACTTATCAAGAGAACAAGTGGTCATCCCTACTGCCTCTGATATGGCGGACTCACTAAACACAAATGCATCGTTTGTAAATGATGTCTAAGTGTTGGAGTGTGCCCCTGGCTATCTGTAAAATTTCAAAACAAGAAAATGGTGCCGTCTGCTTTGCTTAATATAAGGAATTTGAAATGATTTATACTTTTACTTTTGGTACTTAAGTATATTTTAGCAATTACATTTACTTTTGATACTTAAGTATATTTACAACCAAATACTTTTTGACTTTTACTCAAGTAGTATTTAATTGGGTGACTTTCACTTGAGTAACTTTCTATTAAGGTACCTATACATTTACGTCATTTAGCAGACGCTCTTATCCAGAGCGACTTACAGTTAGTGAGTGCATACATTATTTTTATTTTATTTTTCATACTGGCCCCCCGTGGGAATCGAACCCACAACCCTGGCGTTGCAAACGCCATGCTCTACCAACTGATCCCTGCAAGCCATTCCCTCCCCTACCCTGGACGACGTTGGGCCAATTGTGCGCCGCCCCATGGGTCTCCCGGTTGCGGCCGGCTACGACAGAGCCTGGATTCGAACCAGGATCTCTAGTGGCACAGCTAGCACTGCGATGCAGTGCCTTAGACCACTGCGCCACTCGGGAGATTATACCTTTACTATACCTTTACTCAAGTATTACAATTGGATACTTTTTCCACCACTACACACACATACATTTTAATATTGTTATTTTGCTGTACTGATTTTGTATTGTAGATATGCTATGGTAGAGTAGTGTGTAATAATGTGTTATGTATTGTTTTATTGTATGTAATTATGATTGGACCGCATGAAGAGTAGCTAATGGGGATCTGGAATAAAATACAAAAAAATACTTTACTCGCATAAAAACTGTGGATGGAAACGTGAAATCTTGGGGTTAAGTGGGATAAAGTCTTCCTAGAAGTCACATAGAGCGCACAGAGGGACATGTCAAAATGCTGAATTTTGCCACAATAGTCAAATATATTGCATTTTCCATGAGGTCTATATTAAAGAGGACTTCATTTAATATGACAGGCTTTTGAAAGTAATATTGGTGCACAATTTCTACTTAAAATAGGGATGCAAAAGGGACTAATTTCGTGGAACAACCCATATAAGACCTCTGATTAAACCTTTATGTTTATAGGCAATAGGTATACACTTCGTACATTATATATAGAGCAGACAAGCTTATCTATTACATGTGTTAGAATGGCATTGGTTTGATTCATTATAGTGTATATTTATGTATCTGCAAGGTTATGAACGTTTAGCACTACTGACTGTAATGTATGACAATATTGTGGAAAGCTGAAGTAACCACAGTGGTACTTCTCTTTTCACCCACAAGGTGTCAGCAGTAACAAAGGAAATACAGAGTGATCAGTACAAAGGAAGCTGGCCCGCTTGGCCTCCTTTGTTCCAGAGCAGCTCAGATGGTCATATTCAGTCATGCCAGACAGAGAGACCTGGTCCATGAACCAACCCTATACCACCTGCCCTAGCCTCTACCACCTTCCATAGCCCCCAACCTTTCTGTGTTAGCAGACCTGAAGGAACTGGATAGAGAGCAATATGGCATTGGCAAGGGATCCCCTAAACCCCTCTTCATCTTGTTTCCTTCTTCTGCCCCTGACATTAAAGAGACTTACCTGGATAAATAAAGGTTAGGTGAAGAGATAAATACAAATAAAGATTTGGTCTGGTGAAAGCAGATTATGCCTAGATGAAGGAGAGAAGACAAGGTGTGTGTTAGTTGGGTTGATTCTGTGTCAGGGCATGCAGGTGTGAATATATGTGTGTGCACCGCATCTCACTCATATCATGAACTGAAATCTCATGAGTCAGTTCTGCTGACACCGCAGAGGTTGTGTGTTTGTATGCTTGTGAACAGCTAAGATCGGGCAAGGCTTGCGCTCCCTGTAATCTCTTGTGGATAGATCTACAGTCATGGACAAAAGTTTAGAGAACACAAGACTCTGATCAGTCCCTACACCCAAACGAGGGCATTGCGTTCATCCACCTCTGGCCTGCTGGCTCCCCTTCCTCTGCGGAAGCATAGTTCCCGCTCAGCCCAGTCAAAACTGTTCGCTGCTCTGGCACCCCAATGGTGGAATAAGCTCCCTCACGACGCCAGGACAGCGGAGTCACTCACCACCTTCCGGAGACATTTGAAACCCCACCTCTTTAAGGAATACCTGGGATAGGATAAAGTAATCCTTCTGTTTTCCGGATGCCCCAAACAATCGGAAAGGGGATTCATCAGAGAAAATGACTTTACCCTAGTCCTCAGCAGTCCAATCCCTGTACCTTTTGCAAAATATCAGTCTGTCCCTGATGTTTTTCCTGGAGAGAAGTGGCTTCTTTGCTGCCCTTCTTGACACCAGGCCATCCTCCAAAAGTCTTCGCCTCACTGTGCGTGCAGATGCACTCACACCTGCCTGCTGCCATTCCTGAGCAAGCTCTGCACTGGTGGTGCCCCGATACAGCTGAATCAACTTTAGGAGACGGTCCTGGCGCTTGCTGGACTTTCTTGGGAGCCCTGATGCTTTCTTCACAACAATTGAACCTCTCTCCTTGAAGTTCTTGATGATCCAATAAATGGTTGATTTAGGTGCAATCTTACTAGCAGCAATATCCTTGCCTGTGAAGCCCTTTTTGTGCAAAGCAATGATGACGGCACGTGTTTCCTTGCAGGTAACCATGGTTAACAGAGGAAAAACAATGATTTCAAGCACCACCCTCCTTTTAAAGCTTCCAGTCTGTTATTCTAACTCAATCAGCATGACAGAGTGATCTCCAGCCTTGTCATCGTCAACACTCTCACCTGTGTTAACGAGAGAATCACTGACATGATGGCAGCTGGTCCTTTTGTGGCAGGGCTGAAATGCAGTGGAAATGTTTTTTGGGGATTAAGTTCATTTTCATGACAAAGAGGGACTTTGCAATTAATTGCAATTCATCTGATCACTCTTCATGACATTCTGGAGTATATGCAAATTGCCATTATTAAAACTGAGGCAGCAGACTTTGTGAAAATTAGTATTTGTGTCATTCTCAAAACGTTTGACCATGACTGTACATAAACACGCCTGGTACCATAGAATCTGTCGGGAAGGAATGGGATGCGTGGGCTAGCAAGCAGAAGTAAATTCCGGTGTTTGGGTTTTTCGTCACTGGTTATTGGACAGATCACAATTTCGCAGGTGTTAGCATCTTTCAAATTTCGGAAGAGGAGGGGACATTCAGCCCGTAACTTGCAAAGATAGAGAGGGTGGAGCTCCTCGTTCTGGTTCCGCTCCTCGATCTAGCATCTCTTGATCCCTTTTCTTAACATGTATGGACCCAGAATTTAATCGAGCAGCTGACCAATTACATGAGACTTTATTTCTAGGTTAACGAGATTAGCCTCCCTCACGAGCTTCAACATCCACCTGGTTCTCTGCATCTCCTCTGGCCCAGTGTCAAGACACTTATTCTCTGTTTTTCAGGCTGGGGGAAGGTCCTTGATGTTTAAAATGTGTATTTGTTTATGAGTGCAATATGTTTATAGTTTTGAGTGTTATATATTTGACTCTGGATATCCAATTCCATAAAAACACTTAGGCTACTTCTATGCATCTTTCCATAGTTCAAAGGGACCTAATATTGCAAAACAAACAACCTGGGGATGATTTGCAGTGGAGAGTTGATCAGTTGCAATGAGACAGTTTGAATGCTACTCAAATGAATATATATTCTGACAATAAAGTTCTGAATATCTCTGTTCTTATTATTCTCCTCACCTAGTCCATGACATGATGAGTTATAGTAGACAGGCTACCTCAGCAACAGCAGCCATCTCTTTAGCACCAGTCAGCGGTCCACTGAGATGACAAAAAAAGGTCCGGGTGATGAGGGGGATGCGGTTGCTATTGGAGATCTTGACTCCATCACGCAATCATGGGAGGGAGGGGGAGCTCATCCGTGTGTGAGAGAGAGAGCAAGAGAGAGAGGGGGAGAGGGAAATTATATAGAGAGGGGGGGAGGAAGGGCATTGAGGAGGAAGACAGTGAGTATCAATTGACAACCAGCAGTGTCTAAAGCCGCCCGACCGGAGATGGTAACCCCACACACGAGTCCAGAATAGTGGTCCTGCAAGGCTTCTGAGGAGGCGAGAGGACGCCGGCGATGCATGTGTTCACTGCCGAAAAATCAAATATTTCAGAGGATCTCTGCTGTCAAATGGGATTATTATTTCTGTCGGGGGTTAAAGGGAAACTGCCAGCTGCAAATCCATGCACATTAATTTATCCGACCAAAAAGAAGACGGAGCACTCACTTTCTCCATAAAGGTAAATATGAAATAGATTAAAAAGAGGGATTCATGTATTTCCTTTATTTATTATTAAGCACCGCGCCCTGATCGGTGTAGCTCGGTAGGCAGTTTGGCTGTTCGTTGTGTGCTCGGCTGCTGTTTACAGACTATATGAAACATATGGGTCCATTTTGATAATTTATCCTTCGAACAATACTATGTTTTGTGTTGTTTTGGGGTACTTTAGACTTTGCATGCAACTGGTGAGCTTGGGTTTGCTGCTTGAGAATAATATAATATGCAGTTTGTCGTCGGCGGTACCAAGGGTTCTTGCCACCCAGCTTCTCTCCTGCGCCTCATTGTTCACTGCAGAGGCTTTGTAAGGGACCCCTCGCTGGCTGCCGATATGTCGCCCCTTTGTTCCTCATCAGTTTGTTTTGACACCAGCTGGTGCTTTCGGCACGTCTGTCATTTTATGTATTCTTTCTTTAATCTTAATAACCAATCGTGCCTATATTATGCACGTTTTTGTGTCCTATATAGGCATATATCGAGCGTCAGATCACCCAATCGACATAAATCGGGCGATGACATGACACCAGGTGGCGGGGCGAATGGTCTATTTAGATTACTCTACAGACTATTGAGTCGCTTCGCCTATTAGGCACCTGCTTCTGCTATTAACATTGTTGGAAAAAACATTAAATATTCATTGATTTTTTAACACATGTTAATATGATGTGTTGACCCATTTAAAACCCAATAAGGACAGAAAAAATGCGACCACACTTTCAGGAAGCGTCTAGGCTTCTGAAATGTAATGCCAGCGATTTACCTTGACACATTTTCGCAGGGTTTGCTTGCATTGACAAAAACAAGCACACCTTGGATACATAAACTAACCACCATGCTTTTCTTGGTGTTTTAATGCCTTACAGACAGTGCAGCCACCAGGCCTCCAGGCAACAGTTTGAATATATCATATCATATCAAATCCAAGTTTAGGCGTAATTGTTTTTTTCTTCCTTTCTCTTAACACAGATGGTCTCTCCATCCCTTGAGGGGCATCATATGTAGGCTGGTGTTCATTCCAACCACTTTCCACATCCCTAATTGCTTCAAATTCACACCCCATGCACCCATTCATACTCTGAATTACATTTTCATTTCCTTTTAAACAGATAGATGTTTACTAAACATGTATTTATATCTGGCAAATGAGACCCTATTACCAGCTATATTTAGTCATTTTTTTCAACCCATCCTCCATTTCCCCGAAGAGAGATTAAGACATCATCAGCCACATGAAGTTAACCTACTCAGACAGCAATACAGAGAAGAAAACAGTATTTTTTACAGTTACAGTGAGGTTACATGTTAGAACTCTGTGTACTGCACTTCTAGTAGGAGCTTTCTCCAATGAACCATCTCTCTCCCAGATTGGTTTTGGTGACTTTTTTATGGGTAGACAGATACAGCTGGAGAAACCAGTGATTCTGTGTAGGCCTGGGTCTTGAATTTGTTCTGAAGAACTTGGGTCTGGTTCTCAGTAGGCCTCAGTATACAATATTAACCAATCCTGTGCAAGAAACCTGAGAAGCAACACGCTACATACCAAACCGATAGGATTGGATTTGCAGTAATCCATTTCCAATTTCAGTTTTCTCTCAATCACTTCACAACAGGCTTCAATGTCTTTCACGTCATCAGCTCTATCAGATATGCGTCAAAATCATGTCAACGTTGAAGTGATGAGTGAGCCCTGTGGAAAGCTTGATTTCAGGTCAGAGTGCACTTTCTGCTACTATGTCTTCCCAGGTCCTGGAAGGCAGCATTGATAAAAACACACACTTCTATTTCTTCCTCTTCATGTTATGTCTTTATGTCCTGTGGGCTGTTGCTGGTTAGTCAGAGGCCCATGCCCTGGTTATCTGCAACGCCAGGCTTTGTGCATGTCAGGGGCACCAGTGTGAGGGTACGTGAGTCAAAATACGATAATAAGAGGTTACTTGTCTGTTAAACAGTTTCTCCAGAGTACCATCCAGACTCAGAGGAATCTCTTGTTGCAGCTTTCAAGATTGTAGCAATCATGCTCTTGGTAAGCATATCACAATGACCACTGCCATGTGGGTTAACCCAACGGCACTGCAGTCAGTTCTCCTGTACATGGAGAAAAGAGTTTGCAGGTTGGTTTCCAGTCAGATCCAGCGACCAGAAACGTAGAGGTAGTTTATATGCTCAGAACCTCTATACTTCATCCCAAAAGGGGGTTTATAAGCACACCGTACAATACTTTTTTAGTTTTTACACAGCTCTACAGGACCTCCTTGGTAGATGAGAAGAGAGGAGAGGAGAACAGAGGAGAGAATGAGAGGAGAGGAGTGTGGGGTGTGGAGTGTACTGTGGATGAGTGAAAGCTGTGAGATGGGTTGTAACTTGACTGATGCCCTTCACCAGATGAATCAGAGATTGTGATGTGTCAGCACAGATGAATAATGCCCACTGCTTCGATCTACCTCTCCTTTACATCTCTATCCTATTTCTCTCTCTTCTATCTACCTTTCTCTCTCTGCTTTCTTCCTATTTTTCTTCCTCTCCTCTCCACCCTGCACTTTCATGTTTTTTTTCATGTTTTTCTCCTGTCTTCTCCCCTCTCCTGTTATTTTTCTCTCCCCTCTCTCCTCTTTCTATCACTTCCATCTCCTCTCTCCTTTTTCTCCTCCCTCCATCCCTCTCTTCTTCCTCTCTCCCCTTTCTCCCTCTCCTCTCCTCTCCTTTCTACTATCTCCCCTCTTTCCCTCTCTACTGTCTCATTATGTAATATTCAGATCTTTATTCTAGCTCTGTAGAAGAAGCAATGTATATGTTAATGTATTCATTTGCAACCCACTGTGAAATGCTCTAAAGTAGGAAAGTGGTTGCACTGAGGTGCTGTTGCTGCTATGTCACTGAGTGACAGAAGTTATAAAGGGTGGGGAGATTGAGTGACAAGATGGCTGACATGATATAAACTTGCAAACTGTCTCATCAGACGTGGAAGGAAGGCTGTGGTTGGCAAGTTCTAGAATATTCTAGAACGTTCTAAAGAATGCTGATGAATTTGCCTGTCATTTTGGGCAAGGAACGTTTTGGGAAACAGAATAAGCTTGGTTTTGGGCTGTAGAACAAGCCTATTTCTGTTGTACAAAGAAAAGAAAATCCTCTTTATGATTGAGAATCCTTTTTTGGCTCAAGAGTAAGGCTAGTAAACTCATTCATGTCTCCTGGACGGCTGCCGAGACCTAGAAGAAAATAGAAAATTAATCAATGTATCCAGACAGTAATGACTTGTTTTGATTAAATATGTCCATGTTAATGCCTTGACCACGACTGTATCACTATCAGCTATGGGCTATGGCTACTGCTGTCTACTATGGTCTGTCTGTACATGATTATTCCATATTTCATATCCCTATCTTTGTGGGCTGGGAAGATTTCAAGGGTTATGACTCTATTTGCATAACATCACCTCTCACGACTCCAGAAGGTCAGAGGGATAGAGACCATTTGGGTCCTGCAAGAGTGGGGTGGGAGTGTGAGATGTGTGTCTCTCTCTGTTTGTGTGTGTGTGTGTGTGTGTGTGTGTGTGTGTGTGTGTCTGTGTGTGTGTGTGTCTGTGTCTGTGTGTGTGTGTGTGTCTCTGTCTGTGTCTGAGAGACCAAGGGTATGTGGTAGGGCTGCACAATTCGGACAGAATATCTAATTGGGATTTTTTGGCCTGATATTGCGATTATGAATTGCGATTTTCAAACACCGGTGAAAATGTGGTAATTCCATCAGACATGGTTTAAACAAGTGTCAGGGTAGAGAACATCACTTCTAAAATGAGATCATAAGAATGAATAAATACTGTGGTAACTGAATACAAAACCAAATTAAACAAATATTTTCCAACATTCTTATAGGCTACATATGATAATAGATAGGCTTATTACAACTACATATTAATAAACATAAATCTTTTACATAATCATCCAAATATAGTGTGCTATAAGCACTTTTTAATTAATTAATGAATAACATTGAGTTCCTATTTCCTATTTTACAATTATGAGTTCTTAAATAACATAAGTTAATTATTTATTCAGGCAGCCATAAGCTACAGATGGAATAGGAAGCTTATGATTGTGTAATTATATATACACTCACCGGCAAGTTTATTAGGTACACCCATCTTCTACTGGGTGGGACACCCCTTTACCTCCAGAACAGCCTGAATTCTTTGGGGCATGGATTCTACAAGTCGGAAACGTTCCACGGGGATGTTGGACCATGCTGACGCGATGCAGTTGCTGCAGATTGGACGGCGGTACACCACTGCCACCAGCCTGTACCGTTGACATCAGGCAGGATGGGGCCATGGACTCATGCTACTTACGCCAAATCCTGACTCTGCCATCAGCATGATGCAACAGGAACCATGATTCGTCAGACCAGGCGATGCTTTTCCACTCCTTAATTGTCCAGTGTTGGTGATCGCGTGCCCACTGGAGCCACTTCTTCTTGATTTTAGCTGAAATGAGTGGAACCCAGTGTGGTTGTCTGCTGCAATAGCCCATCCGTGACAAGGATCAACGATTTGTGAGTTCCCGAGATGCCGTTCTGCCCACCACTGTTGTACTGCGTCATTATTTTTATGTTTGTCGCCCACCTGTTAGCTTGCACGATTCTTGCCATTCTCCTTTGACCTCTCTCATCAACAAGCTGTTTTCACCCACCGGACTGCCACTGACTGGATTGATTTTTGTTTGTCGCACCATTCTCGAGAAACCATAGACACTGTCGTGCGTGAAAAGCCCAGGAGGGCGGCTGTTTCTGAGATACTGGATCCGATGTGCCTGCCATTGACGATCATACCACGCTCAAAGTCGCTTAGGTCACTCGTTTTGCCCATTCTAACGTTCAATCGAACAGTAATTGATTACCTCGATGCCTGTCTGCCTGCTTTATATAGCAAGCAATGTCCACGTGACTCACTGTCTGTAGGAGTGATCCATTTTTGTGAACCATTTTAGTGTATTATAAAAAGACAGTGTGATAACCATTATTCAGTCTGGTGGTCGTTGGTATGCACCAGGCTGGCTGAGACGTCTGGCCATTGTGAGGACGGGGGCGATTTGTCAGTCTGTTATCTTTGGCAGCTCTTTAATTTATCACAGACACACACACACTTGCCCACAAGCGCGCACGGACACACACACATACACACACATACACACACTGCACACACACAGCCGCAAGGACACACACACACTAACTAGCACAGAGCACGGACATGCACGCACGCACGTAAACTTGCGCGGCTGCAACAACACACACTCATGCACACACACACAAACACTCTCTCAGTCTCTCTCTCACTGACAGGCAAGCGGTATCGGAGACAGGCAAGCGGTATCGGAGTGCCAAGTCTAGGTCCAAAAGGCTTCTTAACAGCTTCTACCCCGAAGCCATAAGACTCCTGAACAGATCATGGCTACCCGGACTATTTGCACTGACATCAGTGTGGTTCTTTATTCATACGAGGCCATGTAGCCAGCAGCGCCAGGGATAATTAGATCTCAGAGGAGAGGACAGGGATCATGTGACCAGGCCTAGCCAGGTGTCGCCATGACAGTGTATGTCGCCATGACAGTGTGTGTACTCAGGAAGGACGGAGCTGGGTAAACATGCAAATGTTATACCAAGGAATTAATACACAGAATATCAATGACAGAGGTTTTACAATTAGAATAATCTAAATCTAGCCTGCAGGATCTGGACAGCAGAGGCCTACACATTGCATATAAGGGAAAGGGGATACCTAGTCAGTTGCACAACTGAATGCATTCAACCGAAATGTGTCATCTGCATTTAACCCAACCCCTCTGAATCAGAGAGGTGCGGGGGGCTGTCTTAACCGACGTCATTGGCGCCCGGGGAGCAGTTGTTGTTGTTGGTGGTTAACTGCCTTGCTCAAGGGCAGAACGGCACATTTTTCCACTTTGCCGGCTGGGGAATTCGAACCAGTGACTTTTCGGTTATTGCAGTGCCTATCTGATAATTAGTCTTCATCTTCCTGAACAGCTTGAGATGTGTCTTAATAATGACATGAAAGTGAATGAAGATGATGAAGATGATGAAGGCCGTCTCTGTTGTTAGGGAGCGTCTATCGTTCTTTCTTCCATCTCTTCTCCCCTCCTCCAGAAGCTGCTTCACTAATTGGCTGCTGTTGCTCCCGTCAGAAGCATCTCAGGTTTCACATTGTGGCTCGCTTGATGGGGTTTTAATCGTTCATTTGCTCAGGAAGGAGGGCCGCTTCACAAATGGCACCCTATTCCCTATATAGTGCACTACTTTTGACATTTTGACAAGGGCCCATAGAGCTTTGGTCAACAGTAGTGCACGACATAGGCAATAGGGTGCCATTTGGGATGTAGACGAGAGCTCTGAGGAGGATGGCGGCCGCTCAGCTCAGCCTGGACATCTCATTAACTCCCCTGAGAGATACGACAGACAGGCAGAATAGAACAGGACTGACTGGGCCTCTACTGTAAAACTAAAATGGAGGGTGGGGGCGGGCGGGCGGGCGGGCGGGGCGGGCGGGCGGGCGGGAGGGAGGGAGAGAGAGAGAGAGAGGGACAGAGACAGAGAGAAACAGGGCCCGGCGCCATCTTGGTTATTAAAAACATGGAGGGAGAGAGAGGGGGTCGTCACTAGTTACCACAGCCTATTTCTGCTATTTATCTTCTTAAAATGTGATTTTAAACCTAACCTTAACCCTAACTTTAACCACACTGCTAACCTTACCGTTGAAGTCAGAAGTTTACATATACCTTAGCCAAATACAATCCTAACCGACTTGCCAAAACTATAGTTTGTTAACAAGAAATTTGTGGAGTTGTTGAAAAACAAGTTTTAATGACTCCAACCTAAGTGTATGTAAACTTCTGACTTCAACTGTATGCCTAATCGGAACCTTACATTTAATTTGAGTTTTCATGAATTTCTACGATATAGCCATTTTGACTTTGTGGCTGTGGTAACTAGTGGAAACCAGAGAGAGGGGAGGAGAGGGGTGTAGATTGATAGATGGATAAATCTATTTTCACAAACGTACAAGAATTCCGCATAAACATGTTATTAAAATACACATGCTAAGATGGAAACATTACATTGGCAACTATTTTTCTCTAGTCTATCTGATTACTTTTACGCATTGAATCAGCATGAATACTGTCAAATAGATCATCATCTGCATGCATTGCATGTAACCAGTCGTATGTAGAATACAGTATGTACTGAACTGCCTCCAGCATGGATCAAGGTTTCTGGCAGTAGGAATACTGTATAATATTGCATGTAGCTAGATATGCAGAACATACAATATGTACTGTAGCTATAGCATCCAGCTTGTATGGAGGTTTCTAGCAGGCTCAGATATGCTAATTGACCAGTGAGCTGACAAGGTCTCAGCCATCAGGCTGCTTAATGAGCCAATGAACAGACAGACAGAGTTAGACAGACCAAGGGCCTGTTTCAACGATAGAGATAGCAGGGATGTGGAGGTTGACAGGACTGAAGTGTGTCTCTGGTTGTCGGTGGGGAGATTTGCCTGTTTCTCTCTGTTAAAGCTGTTTATCCCCCGAGAAAGTGATGTTTAGTCATAGGAATTAGCATAATCTCTCTATGTCGGTGAGAACGTGTTTTAGTGTGGGTATGTGTGTTCGGTTTGTGTGTATGGAAACGCCTATGTGTGAATGTGAATGTTGTGATAATGATTATTGTCCATACACAGCTGTATATGATTAAACTTCTCTTTACAAGTATGATAACATTGCAGGTACATTTCCGTTAAGCATGTTGAATACAGCAATGGTTCCCAAAAATGTTTGTGGTGTGGCCCACCTAAAGATATTGGGAGTTTTGGGCCACCCACCAAGCCAACAGCAGTGTGTATATACTGCATATATATTTGTTTATTGTTTCTTTTTGTTTCTTTTTATTTACCAAGGACTGACTAACCCCGTCGTGAGCCTTGACCTAAAAGGCACCAGCTGCTAACCTCTATTTGGGATCATTTTAAGTACAATAACTTATCACATTCATCCTAAAATCTGTCCTCCTAACTGCATCTTCCCTCTTCGCTGTAATGACAACAGATTAAAAAGGGATCATCTGGGATTGACCAAACCTAGGTTAGCACGGTAACAAACATCACAAGGTCACCATCATATTCTGGACCAATCCGTTTGATTGGAAAGTCATATTTATCCAATCTGCATTATATGCTACAGTCTACCCTAAGGCCACCACTTCAGTTGAACAGTCATACTGTGGCTTTGTCACGATCGTCTACGAAATGAGTGGACCAAGGCGCAGCGTGTGAAACGAACATGACTTTATTATATTAAAGTATCTAAATTACAAACAAAACACGACTCGTGAAGTCCACGGTTACACTGACCGCATAAGGAACAAAAACCCACAACACTAAGGTGAACCCTGACAGTTTAAATATGGCTCCCAATCAGAGATAACGAGCCGACAGCTGACACTCGTTACCACTGATTGGGAGTCACACGACCAAACAAGGAAACACAACCAAAACCAAACCAAACACAACAAAACGAACACACCCTGGCTCAACATACAAAGTCCCGGAGCCAGAGCGTGACAGTACCCCCCTAAAGGCGCGGACTGCGACCGCGCCTCAAAACCCCCAAACGGGGGAGGGCTGGGTGGGCATTACTCCTCGGAGGCGGCTCCGGCTCGGGCTTGACCACCACCCTTCTTCAATCCCCCGTAGGCGCCCCCGGTCCGATCTGACCCAGCTGGTAGGATCTGGACTGACGACGCGCACCCCTGGCTTGGCGCGTGAGGCAGGAACGGACCGGACCTGGCTGACGATACGCACCCTAGGCTTGATGCGTGGAGCCGGAACGGGCCTCACCAGGCTGACGACTCGCATCCCTGGCTTGGTGCGAGTAGTAGGAATGGGCTGGATCAGGCTGACGGCTCGCACCCTTGGCTTGGTGCGAGTAGCAGGGACGAGCTGAACCAGGCTGGCGACTCGCACCCTTGGCTTGGGTGCGAGTAACAGGAGCGGGCTGGACCAGGCCGACGACTGCACCCCTGGCTTGGTGCGAGTAGCAGGAACGGGCTGGACCAGGCTGACGACTCGCACCCTTGGCTTGGGTGCGAGTAGCAGGAACGGGCTGGACCAGGCTGACGACTCGCACCCTTGGCTTGGCGCGAGTAGCAGGAACAGGCCGGGCTGGGCTGGCGACGCACACCGTAGGCTTTGTGCGTTGAGCAGGAACAGGCCGGGCTGGGCTGGCGACGCACACCGTAGGTCTGGTAGCGTGGAGCAGGAACAGGCCGGGCTGGGCTGGCGACGCACACCGTGGACTTGGTGCGTGGAGTAGGAACAGGCCGGTCCATACTGGGAACACACACCACTGGCCTTAACCGGGGATCAGGAACGGGCCGGACCGGACTGGTAACACACCTCAGTCTCTCACGCCGTGCCTCAACTACTTCCCTCCCTCTACTCGCCAATGGCTCCCGTAATCCGGTAGCCTTCTCTCCACGTCTCCCTGTGGCAGCCTCCTGCTGCCCAGCCGCCCAAGCCATGTGCCCCCCCAAAAAAACTTTTTGGGGTTGCCTCTCGTCCTTCCGACGATGACCCTGCTGACGCCGTTGCTCCTCTCCATCCTGGGTCTCCCCCTTCATCGCCCTCCGGTACCGGACGGCCTCCTCCTTCGTAATATGCCCCCAGCCGAGGAGGACATCCACCAGCGTTACCTCCTGCGTGTGTTCCTGGACACGCTGCTTGGTCCTGGTACGGTGGGTTTTTCTGTCACGATCGTCTACGAAATGAGTGGACCAAGGCGCAGCGTGTGAAACGAACATGACTTTATTATATTAAAGTATCTAAATTACAAACAAAACACGACTCGTGAAGTCCACGGTTACACTGACCGCATAAGGAACAAAAACCCACAACACTAAGGTGAACCCTGACAGTTTAAATATGGCTCCCAATCAGAGATAACGAGCCGACAGCTGACACTCGTTACCACTGATTGGGAGTCACACGACCAAACAAGGAAACACAACCAAAACCAAACCAAACACAACAAAACGAACACACCCTGGCTCAACATACAAAGTCCCGGAGCCAGAGCGTGACAGGCTTTGCCTATTCTGCAAATCAGGCCTGGTTGCGTGTGAATAAATTGTTTCCCTTCCGCTCTTGTAATCCGGCCTATATGTACTTTAATACCATTTGGTGCTAAGTTTTCCTGCCAGTCCATCTGTTGGCTTCAATATGAGGGCACAAACAGTCAATGAGCAGATGCCACTCGTTCTTCTGTGTCTGTCCTTGAAACCCCTTTTAGCTGTGTAGGCTTACTGTACAGTACAGTACAGTACACCACTCCTTTGGAGGTATTGTGACCAGTGACCACATCGCTGCTCTAAGCACTTGACTTCACCACCTATGCGAATCAGGTTAAACCCTTTGGTGGGTTTGTGTGGGATGTTTGGGTCTGATATGGATAAGGTCCCAGGTTCGAGTCCCGCTTCCACTGGTCAAGGAGAGGAGGCATGTACAGGTGCTATGAGTATATCTTGAGAATGCAGCCAAGAGAGTACAGTTTGTACAGTTTTTGTCCACACGGCTACAGCCACTGCTGAGCTCAGCCTCAGGCAGGGAGGTCTAAAGGCTCCTGTTATGGTGATTTAAGTGGTCGACAGGAAATCGAATTCTGAAAAACGAAGCGTGTAGCATACACCCGTGCACGCACACATGCACGCACACACGCACGCACGCACGCACACAAAGACACTCAGGAAGCATAACACACAGCCGTTCTAAGCCCTACAATGCCCATTCCTCCTCTCCAAACCCCAGGGAGGGACGATCACTAAATGCAGCATCAACCACAAGCCAAGCTTAAGCTCCCTACGGTTTGCGGGAACTCATTTTTTTCCATATTTCATCTCGGAAGTATGATTTGAGGATCACTCATCCTGGCTCGTAGCTTAACATGAGTAATGGGGTAATCTCTTGACGGATTCTGGTTCCGAATGTTTGAGCTTGATAACGTTCATTCCCAAACATTCCTTCCTGTAGGAACTGGTATTAGTTCGTCAAACTAATATGTTATTGCCAGTGGGAATAGCTAATACTGCTATATAACTCAGTGGGAAGGAACGTTAATATAGCCGGTTTGTTCAGGCACCCTGGTCTGTAGCGTCATTGATATGCAGCAGAGTGAACAGTGCTTGTACTAGCAGACTGACGGTTATGTCGTTTTGTCAGAAAGGGCTTGGATGGCTTGTGAAGTGGGGATCACAGGAACACAAAGACAGCAGCTCCCCTGCTAAAAACGTAACCGAGGCCGATGTAGCAGCACCTGCCTGCGGTATGTCTCATCCTGCGCCACTCTCATCCTTCCTCTCTCTGTGTGTGTGTGTGTGTGTTAGGTAGTGAGAAAGTGAATGTCAGCCGAAACCCATTGTGCTTTGCTCTCTGCATTGAGTGTGTCAGGGAGTGTGTGTGTGGTGTGTGTGTGAATGCGTGAATGACTGTCTTTGCCAACAGGGTCTAGGGTCATGTAGATTGAGCTTCTCTAACAGCCTGCTCCACCACCACAGGAGATTCTATAGCCCACAAATACACATTTCCTCTACTAAAAATGATTTGTATTGTATGGAACTATACGTGTGTATATGAATTGTTTCACAATATGTGTACTGTAAACATACTACAGTATGAAATCTCTAATGAAAGCGAAGCACCCTCCAACAGTGTGTGTGTGTGCATGCGTACCACTGTATGTGTGAGATTGTGTGTATTCTTATACTCTGTCACTAAACTCAGCAGTCTGTTCACCTGTATTGGTCTAAAGAGACTCTCCTGTAGCTACTAACTGCTGTAGCTAGCTATCTCTCAGCTACTGCTGGGCTGTAAACCTACCCAAGGAAACAGATCCTGCCTGTGATCTCACATCTCACTGGCTGCTTTGTTGTCATGGAGACAGGTCCCGTAGAGGCTGCCTCAGCCCAACTGTGGTGAAAAGCATGCTGGGTAAGAGGGAGGGGTAGGTGATGAAAACAAAACATGTTATCTCACCCCACAGTGGAATGGGAAAGGGATGTTTTCCTCAGTTCAATGTGTTGATGCTTAGAATCATAGTAGAGTCATTTCCCTTGATTTGCTCTTTAGATTCCCCATGAGGTATACTCCATGTCTGGCAAACTGAAGATAACTTCAAAGGCTGTATGTGTCTCTCTCTGTGTGAGTGTGTGTGTGTGTGTGTGTGTGTGTGTGTGTGTGTGTGTGTGTGTGTGTGTGTGTGTATGTGTGTGTATGTGTCTGTCTGTCTGTCTGTCTGTCTGTCTGTCTGACTGTCTGTGTGTGTGTCGTTGTGAGGTCACACATACCCACAGGTCATGTTGACTCATCTACTCCTTCCTGTGTTGTTCCAGGTCCGCTGGATGGTCACACTGAGGATTCCACAGAGCAGGCCATGATGCCTCAGCCTCAGTCAGGGCTGTAGAAAACACACAGAGGTAAGGATACGCACGCACACACGTGCACAAACACTAGTGATGGGGGAAAAAATCCATACAATTACATATCGGGATATTATTTTTGACTATATATATCGTATCGCTTTGACAATTTCACAGTATTGTTTTTGCGCTAGTTGGCTGTACCAAGACTTTTTCATAGCTTGCTCTCCATTTTCTTTTTAAAAAAGGGAGCCCATTTGTTTTCAGAACTTTTATTTCCATGACTGATCCAAACTTGTTTTCTCATGGCTTTCTCTTGTCCCTCTGCAGCAGACATACTGTATATACTGAACAAAAATATAACCACAACATGCAATAATTTCAACGATTTTACTGAGTTACAGTTCATATAAGGAAATCAGTCAATTGAAATAAATAAATTAGGCCCTAATCTATGGATTTCACATGACTGGGCAGGGGCCCACCCACTTGGGAGCCAGGCCCACCCACTGGCCAGGCCCAGCCAATCAACATTAGTTTTTCCCCACAAAAGGGGTTTATTACAGACAGAAATACTCCTCAGTTTCTGGGTGACTGGTGACTGGTCTCAGACGATCCCGCAGGTGAGGAAGCCGGATGTGGAGGTCCTGCGGTTGGGAGGCCGGTTGGACATACTGCCAAATTATCTAAAACGACGTTGGAGGCAGCTTATGGGAGAGAAATTAACTTTTAATTATCTGGGAACAGCTCTTGTGGACATTCTTGCAGTCATCATGCCAATTGCACGCTCCCTCAAATCTTGAGACATCTGTGGCATTGTGTTGTGTGACAAAACTGCTTTTTATTGTCCCGAGCACAGGGTGCACCTGTGTAATGATCATGCTGTTTAGTCAGCTTCTTGATATGCCACACCTGTCAGGTGGATGGATTATCCTGGCGAAGGATAAATGCTCACTAACATGGATGTAAACAAATTTATGCAAAAGATTTGAGAGAAAAAAGCTTTTTGTGCGTATGGAAGATTTCTGGGACCTTTTATTTCAGCTCATGAAACATGGGACCAACACTTTACATGTTGCATTTATATTTTTGTTCAGTATAGAATCGTGAGAATCATGGGAATCGCAATACATATCGTATCGGCACCTAAGTATTGTGATAATTAATTATTATTAAATTATAATATCGTATCGTGAGGTCCCTGGCAATTCCCAGCCAAAACATACAATTGCACGCACGCCACACACACACACACACACACACACACACACACACACACACACACACACACACACACACACACACACACAGTTGTTGTGATACATGGCCCTGCTCCAAACACCCTCTAGATGTGATGTATGCTATAGTATATGCTCTCTGTAGGTACAGTACAGTAACACCTCCATACTTGGCATGGCTGGAGAATAAGTTAAGGGACGTGTGCCAAGGGTGAACAGAAGAACCCAGAGGCAAATCTGACATTCTGTTTCCCAGCCAACAGGGTCAATGCAGGGGTAGTAGAGATGAGATTAGTTTTAGGGCATTAACAACTGTTACGACAGCTCCTGGCAAGGCCTGCAGTACAGTATGTAGCTAGGACTGTTTTCTCCATTCACAGACTTACAGTAAGCCCCTTTGTTTAACTGTGTTAATGGACCACAGACGGGCAGCTGGTGCAGCTGGGGAACAGGTCATGTGGGGAAAGAGAAGGATCAAGGGTTTAGATAGCAGGTTAAATACAAGAGGGAGGGAGAGACGGGGGAGGGAGAGACAGGGAGGTGGAGGGGGGGGGTGAGACAGGTTGAGAGGGGTGAGACAGGGGAGCCATGTGGGGAAATGAAGGATCAAAGGTTTACGTATATAGCCAGTTAAATACAATAGAAAGAGATGGGGAGGAAGAGACAGGGGACAGGGAAGGCGGAGCCGGGGAGGATAAGATGGGGTGACAGGTAGAGACGGGGATGAGACAGGTGATGGGTTAGACGGGTAAGAGGGATATAGAAGGAGACAGGTGTGAGACGAGGGATTGAGATGAGAGAAAGGTAGACCAGAACAGGGGCTTGAATAGAGTGACAGACCACTCAAGATTGAATTAGATCAGGACCAATTCACCATAGTGAGAAAGAGAGATTTCCAAAAATGAATTTATTTCATAGACTTTCTACAACCCTTTTACAATGGTACCCTACTGAATCAGCCCAGTTTCAGGCAGTTCAACAGGACCCACATGCTTCTTATCATCCCTTGCATCATGCTGATGATGCTAGCTAATAAATTGAGTTTCTTTAAGAGGAGAATTCATCTTGCTGGATGCAATGGCACTTGAATGATCTCTGATTAGGTTGTAGCTATTAGGTTATTGACTTGAAAAGTAGATCCTGAAAGCTTTTCTATTCCCTATCTATTAGGAACTTCTCTCAGAGCCTAGTTAAGAGAGAGGAGGAAGTAGGGAAGTAGAAATATATATATAAGAAATATATGTCAGATGGACAGATATGTTTATAGACCAGTTATATTTAGAGCTCAGACAGGTTAAAGAGCCAGACGCTAATGCCTTTTAGCACGTCAGATAAGAGCTAGATAATTCCATATACGTATTAATATGGAACTCTCGACCGGAAATGGTAGAATGTCTCTGTATTAGGGAACCACATTCAACACTTTCAGTGGATGTGGGAAACTGTAGACAACTGTGGGAAGTGTAGGATGTGTGAGTGCGTGCATGTGCACGTGCTTGTCTGCATACTTGTAAATGTGTGTTCCTCTAATCTGTATGTGTCTATATAAATCTGTGCGCACTTGTATCTGTGTCTCTCCTGGCTCCTGGAGGGGGAGCTTCTGTCCTCTCAGGGCTGAAAAATCCCCCCAGGCAAAGACGAGTCAGGCCTGTTCCCCCTAGTTGGACTAGGATTACCCACAGGACATCTATTATAGGGGGCTTCGCCATCTAACATAATGGATATTACGCTCTTATTGAATATTGCATGATACCGGGATGGCATAAACACCCCTTCTGCTTCAATATCCTCTTTGTTTGAGTGTTTCCCTATTAGGGGTTTTATGAACGTGCGTTCACGTTTTATGTTTATTTGTGGCCAGTGGGGAAAAACTGTGCCAGTAGAATGGCTAGAAGAGCAGTGGGTGGAGAGACTGAATATAATGTCTGTACTGGGATAGTATCATTATTTGAAAATTTTGATTGATTTCATTTTGATTGATAGTTCAAAGGGCTCAACACCTTCATTTTATTTTGGGATATTTTTGTATTGTTTGTTGAGTAAATTTTAATTTTTATTTCTACTGTTCTACTGTATACACACGCAGAGGCTTGCTTGTCCTATCAATCCAAAGTCAAAAGTTGACCAAATCCAGTATGATCATCGACTATTTTTATTGTTCTTCAAAACGATATTCTCTCCCTCATATTTATTTGAACACATTTGTTTTTATTTGTTTGTTTGTTTTTTCACAGAGTGCCAAGCCCTGTTGAGTGAAGTTCCCCCCCATCCCCCACCTCTATCCCCAGTCGCCAGAGGTAACATGGTTCCCCCCAGGCCTGGTGGAACTGTAGCCAAGTCCAGGGTGCCTCGCCCTGGGTACGGCCTCTGCCTCTACCACCCTTGTCTTCTGCTGCTGCTGGTGCTCAACTTCCTGCCCAACCTCTCTGAGGCCTTAGGTAAGTAACACACTACATATTTATGTTTTTGTGGGTGTGTTAGTTCATGTGTCTGCACAGTATGTCCTCCAGTTGGTCGATTTGTTTATGTGTAGGTTTGTCAGTTTGTCTGCATGGTCGTCGGTGCATTCCTATCTATCTCTCTCTCTCTATCTCTCTCTATCCCTCTCTCTCCCTCTCTGCTGACAAACAGCTGTAACAGTGAGTTGTGTTGGTCAACGCTAACTGCAGTGAGTGGTGACGTGGTGTTGAGCTGGAGGTGGACCGGTGAAGATCTGTCTGTCTGCCTGTCTGTTTCTGCAGTGATGGGTGTTTAACAAGATCTGTCAGGACCATGGTGGTTTTATTGCACTAATAAGCAGTATACACACGTCAGCACTTACCCAATCTTCACCTTCATTAAAGCATGTCTTCAGATGTCTTGTCTTATGAATCTACAATAAGACAGGTGAACATAGAACACACTACAGCACTGAAAACGCTATGGAAGTATGTGGCATTCAAGAACATAAATGGTTTTTGACACTGATGAGCAGTGAGGGGATGTCAGCATATAGTTAGTCATCACATTGAGGTTACTGTATGAAAGCACGTCTTGATATTTCTTAAGAGTGTGCTACTTAGAGGTATTATTGCTCTGTGACTCAAAGAAAATAGCATCCCAAAAATAGCAGTCTGAACCGCCATATTTCTTACACTGGTGGAGTGCCCATGTTAATATTTGTTTTGGTTGGTGGCTAGGACCCTGAGTTTTTCCTGACCATGTAACCTGACCAGGAACAACTCTGGACCCTAGTTATAGGCAACTCCTGTAATTGGTATGGATTTACATGGAACCTGAGTGATCTGGTCAGACTTGTTCAGACAGGTCTAATTTCCAGCCTCCAGTCGTAGTGGTGGTGACTATAATATCATAACACCCACCTGCTACCTACTGACGCACATCTACACACTACACCTTCCCAGCACTGCTATTAGTTAATCATAGCCTTGTGGTGTTTCATTATGATAGGCCAGAGATATTGAAGTCTTTAGTCTATCATTATATCTCACCGGCAGCCAGGGAGGGAAGGAGTGAAGGAGTGAAGCCTTTAAAGGGACGGACTGCCTTCTTGAGTATCCTCACAGAATTCGGGGGAATTTTTCATGAAAGGAAAAACAATATGTATGTCTGGGTTGAATCAGAACCAAAGGCTCTAACCAGAACAGAATGCAGCCGGAGGCCGGTAGTTGCACCCATATAATTAGAATTGGTTCTAGTGTGCAGTGACAATAACACAAGAACCTCTTTGAAAGTCACAGAAATGTAAACCAATGTTGAATGGGAAATCAACCGCCTTACACAGCTCCCCAAAGTACTGCCTGTTCCTAAGTGCGACACTTCACAACTGACAGAGTGTGTGAAGTGTATGGTCAAAAGGCTACAAGAATACGCTGTGTTTTTTTCCTCGACAAGTATTGTTGAGGTTTCTCCGTTTCTGCTCAGGCACTTTACCTCACAGCTCAGAGGTGGGCTGGCTGCTGTGTGACTGTTACTCACTGAAGTGTGAAGTTAGCAGGGGAGGGAGAAAAGCTTTTCCGTCTCTCAGTGAGTTTGGGGAGGTATTGCAGTGTGTTCTTTTTTCAGCTGCTCTGCCTCTCTGTTGTAGAACTGAATCAACACAGCAGGAGCTGGCCCAGTGATAGAGAGAGTGAGAGACAGAGGTGGGAGAGAGGTAGAGAGGGAGGAAGGGAGGTTGTTATGGTGAGGGTCAGGCCGGCTTCGCCCTGATGGATAGAACTGATTCCGCCGCTGGCTGCCATGGTAACAGACACAGAGGGATAGAACTCTGGGCTCGCCGAAGAAGAGTCTGACATTCTAAGATGGGCAGAGAGACAGAGGGAGGGAGGGAGGGAGGGAGGGAGGGAGGGAGGGAGGGAGGGAGGGAGGGAGGGAGGGAGGGAGGGAGGGACAGTATGAGAGAGTGTGTGAGAGAGAGAAGAGTAAAATGGATGAAGTAACTTGACAAGATTTTAGCACAGTGGAATTGTATGGATTCTGTGCCTGAAATTGATTTGTATTTGCCATTAGTAATAAGCATTACTGAATTTTGGAAACTCTAGCAGCCGACATGACGTTCTAAAACTAGACCATTCAGATCAAGCAAACTTTGTTCTAAAACTGCATAAAAGCGTCTTCTCTGTTAGAACTGGGCTTTATAGATATAAAGGGTATAAATGTACTAATGCAATCCCTAAATCCTTGGACTCAAAATGGTCTCTTTGTTTCATTGTGGTTCACTGCAGAGGCTGAAAATGTCATGTGTGATATTAATACATTAAAGCCAATTATTTCCTGTGAATTTCCACTACACCTTTTCATACACCCGCATAGCACCCACCCATGTGTTCTCACAATCTGTGCTGCATAGTGGAGTAGCTTGCCCCGGGGTAGTGAAAAAACATTCTCCTGTGAAGCTGAAGCACATCTTTTATTGATGACACACAGGAAGTCCTTGGTGATGTCCTCTAAATGATAGCCAGGAAGTGGACTGTACTTAGCAGCCAATCACCAAGTCCATCACGACTCAGTGATGTCATGTCACTCTCTTCCTATCCACAGATTTGAACTAGTTGGCATCTCTTGAGTGAGAGCTGTCTGTCTTTGGGTTTGCTCGTGTAGCTCAGTTGGTAGAGCATTGCGCTTGCAACGCCAGCGTTGTGGGTTCGATTCCCACGGGGGACCAGTATGAAAATGTATGCACTCGCTACTGTAAGACGCTCTGTATAAGAGCATCTGCTAAAATGTAAATTATGATTGATGTGTATTTGCATGGGGAAAATATTAAGAAAAATAATTTTAGTACCATCATTCTAATAATGTTTAATAATTTGGATCTGTCTGTCTGTCTATTTATCTGTTTATGGATCCATTGTTAGTTTGTTTTCTGAACTGCATTATGTCTTGGACTCCTGGCTGAAGAATTTCCATACGAGGACAATAAAGTTTTAATTTAATTTAATTGTCTGTCTATCCCAGCGGCGCCCAAGTTTACCAAGATTCCCGGGGACCAGATTGGGGTCTCGGGAGGTGTGGCCTCGTTCGTGTGCCAGGCGTCAGGTGACCCCAAGCCCATGGTCAACTGGAACAAGAAGGGCAAGAAGGTCAACTCCCAACGCATAGAGGTGAGCTCACTCCACTCTCCAAACTCTAAAGATCATATTCCATTAGCAACTTTTTGAGGGGTTTTGTTTTACCATTTGTTGGACCAGCCTTTTCCTTTGGTTCCCAATTCTCCTTCTTGGTCTCCTTCCTGGTTACTCACCTGGTTTCTGTCTCCTCCTGATTCTTTGTCCTGGTTGTCCTTTGTCCTGTTTTCCTCCTCATTCCAAACTGTTCCTGACTGTTTCTCTGCTGGCTGTTTCCTGAGTGTTCCTCCTCTCCCCTAGACGATAGAGTTTGATGATGGAGCGGGGGCCGTGCTAAGGATCCAGCCTCTCAGGGCCCCCAGAGATGAGAACGTCTATGAGTGTGTGGCCCGCAACAGAGAAGGAGAGGTGGCCACCACCGCCAAGCTGGCAATCATACGAGGTGTGTGTGTGTGTGTGTGTGTGTGTGTGTGTGTGTGTGTGTGTGTGTGTGTGTGTGTGTGTGTGTGTGTGTGTGTGTGTGTGTGTGTGTGTGTGTGTGTGTGTGTGTGTGTGTGGACGTGTTTAACTATACTTGTTGGGACCAGACAAGAACAGTAAACTAACAAAAATTTGACCAACTGTGGACGTTTTGTTAGTCCCCACAAGGTCAAATGCTATTTCTAGGGGGTTTAGGGTTAAAGTAGAATTAGGGTTAGGGTTAGAATTAGGTTTAGGAGTTAGGGTTCGTTTTAGGGTTAGGAGTTAGGGTTAGGTTTAGGATTAAGGTTTGGTTTTGGGGTTAAGGTTAAACACTCACACACCTGCTCACACAACTGCTCACACTCCCTTTGTTCCCTTCACTGCCAACACTAGACGTGAGAAACACCCAGCTTACACACTTTTATAACAGGAAAGAAGGAGCTGTTCTTTTTTAGCCTGAGAGTTAGCGTGAGTTAGTGTGATTTGGCTGTGTTGAGGGCCAGTTAGCTAGTGTGCGTGTGATTTAGACTACAGCTTCTCTCTCATAATCACTTCATTCAGTTTGGCTGTAAGCCTGGCTGTAAGCCTAGGAGCCGTGGACTGGGCCTAGGCCCAACACAGGAGAGAGGGAGGGAGGGAGGGAGGGAGGGAGGGAGGGAGGGAGGGAGGGAGGGAGGGAGGGAGGGAGGGAGGGAGGGAGGGAGGGAGGGTTTTGAGTTTTTATAAAACATTTATTTTATACTCAAGTGTTAACACAAATAATGGCACACTGCCTTTTCAGAAATGAAACAACAAATGTCATTCCTAAATAAAAATAAAAATGTTACGTGTTGATGTTCAACTCGGTCAAATGCCTTTTCCTGATCAATTGAAATTAGACCAGCATCCAACCCAATAGCCCTAGAGACATCCAAAAAATCCTGAATCAGAGAAACGTTATCCCCTATCTGCCTGCCAGGAACTCAGTAGGACTGGTCCGTATGTATGATTTGCCCCATCACCTCCCTCAGCCTGTTGGAGAAAGCCTTTGACAGGATCTTATAATCAGTGCACAATAAAGCCACCGGCATCCAGTTCTTCACCTCCCTAGGGTCACCCTTTTTGGACAGTAGGGTGAGGACAGCCCTTCTGCAGTTTATTGGTAGTAACCCTCCGGTTAAACTATAATTAACTACTGCTAGCCAATCCTATCCCAACATAGCCCAAAAATAATTTAAAAAGTAAATGCCTGGTGCCATTCCATTTTCCATGCCTTTTAATGCAGTGTATAGTTCCTGCAAAGACAATGGTTGCTCTAGCTCAACCTGAGCTTCTGCAGCCACCTGTGGGAGCCCATCAAGGAACTGCTGTGTCACTGTTTTATCCTCTTTGTACTCACACTTGTAGAGCTCAGCATAGAACTCTACTGCCCTCTTTCTAATTTCACTAGGGATAGTGAGCTCCTGTCCAACAGCTGATTTGAGACAATGAATCATTCCTCTTTGTCCATTATTTTTCTCTAAACCAAATAAAATTTTGGATGAGGCATCCATTTCAGAGATTCCCTGAAACTTACTTCTCACCAATGCCCCCTGTGCTCTGATACCCAGCAGGTCTGCCAATGCAGCTTTTTTCCTCTTGAGGGCCTGAGGATGGCCTCGATCTCCTGTGGTCTCAACCAACGTCATGAGTTCCACTATTTCAGTCTCTAGGGCTTTCATTGATCTGGTGATATCCTTGATAACATTCCTCGTGTATTGATTACAGAATTGTTGAATCTGGATTTTCCCTATATCCCACCCCTGTTGAAGGGATACAAAACTGGCCTTTTGAGACCTCCACCTCTCCCAGAAAAAACTAAAACATTTCCTGAAGAGGGCATCACTCAATAAAGTTATATTAAAATGCCAGTATGCGCTTTTGGGTTTTACATCGTTAATGAACACCACCTCTGTTATTAAACAATGATCAGAAAATCCCACTGGGGTTATCACACTTGATTTACAGACCTGAGATTGATGCTCAAAACAATAAAACCTATCTAACCTGGCCATAGAGATGGTGTTCTCTCTCACATGCACCCAGGTGTACTGTCTCGTGCCTCCATGTTGACTCCGCCAAATATCACACAGTTCATGTGTTACAATGAGGCGTTTTAACAAAGTCCTTGAGGCTATATTAGGTTCTTTGTGATTTCTATCTAAATCACTGACTGTGCAGTTAAAATCCCCAGCAATAAATAAATAATCTTCATTATTACATTTCTCAATGGTATTTGATAATGTCTAAAAAAACATGCCACCACTGGGGCATATACATTTATCAGACACATAGTGATGTTTTCATACCTCGCTCTAACTTTTAATAACGTCGCTCTAACTTTTAATAACCTCCCCTCAACTACCTCTTCAACCTCATATGACAAAGGCAAAAACCCTTTTGAGAACCAGATGGCCACACCCCCACTTTTTGAGTTTTTATGACTACACACCACTGTCATCGTCATTCCCCCCACACACACTCCTGTTGCCACATAACTTCATTTTCCAAATTACTATGCGTTTCTTGTAGAAAACTTATGTCACTTCCCTTCCCCCTAATTAACTCATACACTATGGATCTTTTTTTAACGTCTCTCGCCCCATTTACGTTTAAAGAAGAAATCTTAAAACTGCTCTGGATGAAAAAAAAAATACAGAGGAAGACACAGAAACCACATCTCTTTACAGAGTTAAGGCTGCGACTGAACTCTTTCATCACTTATCACTCTCGTGAGCACTTTCTTGAGTCTAGCAATTTCAGGGATTGTCAAACCTCCCCGTTATTTTTGACATCAGAAACTTTGCTGATTCAATAAACAATTCACTTTCAGGAAAGAAATATGTTACATTATAATCCTGCATATATTTCTTCCCTTTTGTCAACTTCAGAAATTGACGTACCTTCTCAATCCCATACCTCCCTTCCAACCCATTAATCTCACTATTTTGTTGTGACGCGTCAGATGACTCACTCTCGCTATCCTCCCCAGAAGAAAACTCCACCATCTCTACAACCTGTTCATCCTCAACTGATTTATCAATCTCTACCTTCCTCTTGGAATTAGACCCTTCACCACCCTTTAAATTCTTCCTCTTACTCCTCGGTACTTTGAAAACAGCTGCTTCCTTTTCCATTATTTCAATCTCCTCTTGACCTCCAATTTCATTTTCCAGCACCACCTCAGCGACTGCAGTCACAATCTCACCGACTGTTTCCCTTCCCTGTTTGTTCTGATCTACCACAATTGCCCCTGTATCCACACTGCTTTCCTTTCCTACTTTTCCAACCACATCTGCCCACCTTCTCCCTTCCCCTGCACCCTTAGCATGTTCATCCCTTCGCGTTGGTGCATTAGCTGCACCAGCACTAGAGCTGCTACCAGGCTCTGCGCGCTCGTTCTCGGGACAATTACATACCAAATGCCCCAATCTTACACAGCCAAAGCATTTAATTGATTCAGTAGAAGCGTAGAAGACATAATCAAATCCATCAATCTTAAAACTGAATGCTAAATTCAGTTAATCAGTGTTCTT
The DNA here is from genome assembly GCF_020615455.1 of Coregonus clupeaformis. Taxonomy (NCBI): domain Eukaryota; kingdom Metazoa; phylum Chordata; class Actinopteri; order Salmoniformes; family Salmonidae; genus Coregonus; species Coregonus clupeaformis. The sequence goes on from NC_059205.1 coordinate 16,050,568, forward strand.
ATTTAAAATAATATGCACTTGTCTCCAATGAGACACAACATGTTTCAGCAAAGGAGATTTGCATCCAAAAAGAACCTTCTTTATTGTAGATACAATTTGACCATGATGAGATAACTCTCGCTTCATCTCTAACAAATGGTGGCACATTAGGAAGTATAACTTTCTTGGCCGGATTCATAAGAGGAAATACCGACGTCTGTGTCTCCCGCAACACAACACCACTCTCAACTATCGTATTCACCTTTTCAATGGAATCTAAGAATATCACTACAGCGCTATTCATCCTTGAGGCTGATGTGATGCTATCATACCCAATGATAGCACCCACTGCCAAGCTACATTCTTCCACTGAACACCCTGCCGCAGCAGGAATATTTACTCCATGCCGCCGACTAAGTTTTTCAAACCGACTGGTGTTTTTCAACCTCAACGATCCCACCACCCCTATACATGCTTAGTGATAGTTAGACAAGATAACCTTAAAACAACTAAACTAATCAATATATATATATATATATATATATACACACCAAAACCCAATAGAGTGAAAATAATTCCAGTCGCTCTCACAATCACTCCTGCTTCACGACTCACTCCCAGCATGCACTCCAACGAGAGAGAGAGAGAGAGAGAGAGAGAGAGAGAGAGAGAGAGAGAGAGAGAGAGAGAGATAGAGAGAGAGAGAGAGAGAGAGAGAGAGAGAGAGAGAGAGAGAGAGAGAGAGAGAGAGAGAGAGAAGAGGGATGGATGGTGTAACGACTCCTTTTAACATGGGAAAGCAGAGGATTAGAACTGGGCTTGGACAGGGACCCAGTTCTGCAGGAGGGAAGACGAGGAAGAGAGGAATGGAGGGATTGAGGGAGGGATACACAGCAGGATGTAGGGAGGAGAGAGACAGAGGGGATATGGGGAAAGATGGACGGGGACTCAGTGCTGGAGGAGGGGGAGGAGTAGTGACACAGCAGGATGTAGGGAGGAGAGAGACAGAGGGGATATGGGGAAAGATGGACGGGGACTCAGTGCTGGAGGAGGGGGAGGAGTAGTGACACAGCAGGAGAAGGGATGGAGAGGGAGGGGAGAGAAAGAAGAGAGGAGGTATAGAAGAAGAGAATGAGGAGGAGGGAAGGAGGGAGGGATATATTTGGCAGGCTTGGTGTTCAGCAGAAGGCTGGTAGCCTGGGGAATAGCCTCCTGTCCATCTGTTCATAGGCCTGTCATCACTATACAAACACACCCAATCCCCCACTCTGTATTTGTGGGACATTACTACCTAAACCCTATAGCCCTTCAGGATGTGTGTGTGTGTGTGTGTGTGTGTGTGTGTGTGTGTGTGTGTGTGTGTGTGTGTGTGTGTGTGTGTGTGTGTGTGTGTGTGTGCGTGTGCGTGTGCGTGTGCGTGTGCGTGTGCGTGTGCGTGTGCGTGCGTGTGTGCGTGCATGAGTGTGTTTGTGTGTTCTTGCACATGCTATGAGCCATAAACTATTTTTCCTCAAGAGATCTGTGTACATTCCGAATTTGAACTTATGTGACCAGAGGTGTAGACTTACATTCAATTATATTTTGCAATCTGTCTCCTATTTTTATATACAGTTCCAGTCAAAAGTTTGGACACACCAAATCATTCAAGGGTTTTTCTTTATTTTTTACTATTTCTACATTGTAGAATAATAGTGAAGACATCAAAACTATGAAATAACACATGTAGAATCATGTAGTAACCAAAAAAGTGTTAAACAAATCAAAATATATTTGAGATTTGAGATTCTTCAAATAGCCACCCTTTGCCTTGATGACAGCTTTGCACACTCTTGGCATTCTCTCAAACAGCTTCATGAAGTAGTCACCTGGAATGCATTTCAATTAACAGGTGTGCTTTCTTAAAAGTGAATTTGTGGAATGTATTTCCTTTTTAATGCGTTTGAGATAATCAGTTGTGTTGTAACAAGGTAGGGGGGTATACAGAATATATCCCTATTTGGTAAAAGACCAAGTCCATATTATGGCAAGAACACCTCAAATAAGCAAAGAGAAACGACAGTCCATCATTACCTTAAGACATGAAGGTCAGTCAATACGGGACATTTCAAGAACTTTTAACGTTTCTTCAAGTGCAGTCGCAAACACCATCAAGCGATATGATGGAACTGGCTCTCATGAGGACCGCCACACGAATGGAAGACCTCTGCTGCAGAGGATAAGTTCATTAGAGTTACCAGCCTCAGAAATTGCAGCCCAAGTAAATGCTTCACTGAGTTCAAGTAACACACACATCTCAACATCAACTGTTCAGAGGAGAATGTGTGAATCAGGCCTTCATGGTCGAATTGCTGCAAAGAAACCACTACTAAAGGACACCAATAAGAAGAAGAGACTTTCTTGGGCCAAGAAACACGAGCAATGGACATTAGACCGGTGGAAATTTATTCTTTGTGTCCTTTGGTCTGGAGTCCAAATTGGAGACAACTGCCGTGTCTTTGTGAGAAGCGGTGTGGGGGAATGGATGATGTCTGCATGTGTATTTCCCACCGTAAAGCATGGAGGAGGAGGTGTTATGGTGTGGGGGTGCTTTGCTGGTGACACTGTCTGTGATTTATTTAGAATTCAAGGCACACTTAACCTGCATGGCTACCACAGCGTTCTGCAGCGATACACCATCCCATCTGGTTTGGGATTAGTGGGACTATCATCTGTTTTTCAACAGGACAATGACCCAACACACCTCCAGGCTGTGTAAGGGCTATTTTACCAAGAAGGAGAGTGATGGAGTGCTGCATCAGATGACCTGGCCACCACAATCCCCCGACCTTAACCAAATAGAGATGGTTTGGGATGAGTCGGACCGCAGAGTGAAGGAAAAGCAGCTAACAAGTGCTCAGCATATGTGGGAACTCCTTCAAGACTGTTGGAAAAGCATTCCAGGTGAAGCTGGTTGAGTGTGCAAAGCTGTCATCAAGGCAAAGGGTGGCTATTTGAAGAATTTCAAAAATAAAATATATTTTGATTTTTTTAACACTTTTTTCGTTACTACATGATTCCATATGTGTTATTTCATAGTTTTGATGTCTTCACTATTATTCTACAATGTAGAAAATAGTAAAAATAAAGAAAAACCCTTGAATGAGTAGGTGTGTCCAAACTTTTGACTGGTGCTGTATATCCTCCTGCTATTGTACTATCTGTGTGTTGCTTCATTGGCCTGGGCTATTGATTGTTTGAATTCAAGACATTTACATTTACATTTACGTCATTTAGCAGACGTTGTTATCCAGAACGACTTACAAATTGGTGCATTCAACTTATGATAGTCAGTGGGACAACCACTTTTTTATGGTGGGGGGGTTAGAAGGATTACTTTTATACTATTCCAAGAATTCCTTAAAGAGGTAGGGTTTCAAGTGTCTCCGGAAGGTGGTCAGTGACTCCACTGTCCTGGCGTTGTGGGGGAGCTTGTTCCACCATTGGGGTGCCAGAGCAGCGAATAGCTTTGACTGGGCTGAGCGGGAACTGTGCTTCCGTAGAGGTAGGGGGCTAGCAGGTCAGAGGTGGATGAACGTAGTGCCCTTCGTTTGGGTGTAGGGTCTGATCAGAGCCTGAAGGTAAGGAGGTACCGTTCCCCTCACAGCTCCGTAGGCAAGCACCATGGTCTTGTAGTAGATGCGAGCCTCAACTGGAAGCCAGTGGAGTGTGCGGAGGAGAGGGGTGACATGAGAGAACTTGGGAAGGTTGAACACCAGACGGGCTGCAGCATTCTGGATAAGTTGTAGGGGTTTAATGGCACAGGCAGGGAGCCCAGACAACAGCGAGTTGCAGTAATCCAGACGGGAGATGATAAGTGCCTGGATTAGGACCTGTGCCGCTTTCTGTGTAAGGTAGGGTCGTACTCTGCGAATGTTGTAGAGCATGAACCTGCAGGATCGGGTCACCGCTTTGATGTTAGCGGAGAACGATAGGGTGTTGTCCAGGGTCATGCCAAGGTTCTTTACACTCTGGGAGGAGGACACAATGGAGTTGTCAACCGTGATGGCGAGATCATGGAGCGGGCAGTCCTTCCCCGGGAGGAAGAGCAGCTCCGTCTTGCCGAGGTTCAGCTTGAGGTGGTGATTCGACATCCACACTGATACAGTGAGGGAAAAAAGTATTTGATCTCCTGCTGATTTTGTACGTTTGCCCACTGACAAAGAAATGATCAGTCCATAAATTTAATGGTAGGTTTATTTGAACAGTGAAAGACAGAATAACAACAAAAAAATCCAGAAAAACGCATGTCAAAAATGTTATAAATTGATTTGCATTTTAATGAGGGAAATAAGTATTTGACCCCCTCTCAATCAGAAAGATTTCTGGCTCCCAGGTGTCTTTTATACAGGTAACGAGCTGAGATTAGGAGCACACTCTTAAAGGGAGTGCTCCTAATATCAGTTTGTTACCTGTATAAAAGACACCTGTCCACAGAAGCAATCAATCAATCAGATTCCAAACTCTCCACCATGGCCAAGGTCAAACAGCTATCCAAGGATGTCAGGGACAAGATTGTAGACCTACACAAGGCTGGAATGGGCTACAAGACCATCGCCAAGCAGCTTGGGGAGAAGTTGACAACAGTTGGTGCGATTATTCGCAAATGGAAGAAACACAAAAGAACTGTCAATCTCGCTCGGCCTGGGGCTCCATGCAAGATCTCACCTCGTGGAGTTGCAATGATCATGAGAACGGTGAGGAATCAGCCCAGAACTACACGGGAGGATCTTGTCAATGATCTCAAGGCAGTTGGGACCATAGTCACCAAGAAAACAATTGGTAACACACTACGCCGTGAAGGACTGAAATCCTGCAGCGCTCACAAGGTCCCCCTGCTCAAGAAAGCACATATACAGGCCCGTCTGAAGTTTGCCAATGAACATCTGAATGATTCAGAGGAGATTTGGGTGAAAGTGTTGTGGTCAGATGAGACCAAAATGGAGCTCTTTGCCATCAACTCAACTCGCCGTGTTTGGAGGAGGAGGAATGCTGCCTATGACCCCAAGAACACCATCCCCACCGTGGTGGAAACATTATGCTTTTGGGGTGTTTTTCTGCTAAGGGGACAGGACAACTTCACTGCATCAATGGGACGATGGACGGGGCCATGTACCGTCAAATCTTGGGTGAGAACCTCCTTCCCTCAGCCAGGGCATTGAAAATGGGTCGTGGATGGGTATTCCAGCATGACAATGACCCAAAACACACGGCCAAGGCAACAAAGCAGTGGCTCAAGAAGAAGCACATTGAGGTCCTGGAGTGGCCTAGCCAGTCTCCAGACCTTAATCCCATAGAAAATCTGTGGAGGGAGCTGAAGGTTTGAGTTGCCAAACGTCAGCCTCGAAACCTTAATGACTTGGAGAAGATCTGCAAAGAGGAGTGGGACAAAATCCCTCCTGAGATGTGTGCAAACCTGGTGGCCAACTACAAGACATGTCTGACCTCTGTGATTGCCAACAAGGGTTTTGCCACCAAGTATTAAGTCATGTTTTGCAGAGGGGTCAAATACTTATTTCCCTCATTAAAATGCAAATCAATTTATAACATTTTTGACATGCGTTTTTTCTGGATTTTTTTGTTGTTATTCTGTCTCTCACTGTTCAAATAAACCTACCATTAAAATTATAGACTGATCATGTCTTTGTCATTTGGCAAACGTACACAATCAGCAGGGGATCAAATACTTTTTTCCCTCACTGTATGTCTGCCAGACATGCAGAGATGCGATTCGCCACCTGGTTATCAGAAGGGGGAAAGGAGAAAATTAATTGTGTGTCGTCTGCATAGCAGTGATAGGAGAGACCATAGGTAAGCAATCCAAGAGTAAGCAGAGCCGGAGATGCCCAACTCGGAGAGGGTGGAGAGGAGGATCTGATGGTTCACAGTATCAAAGGCAGCAGTTAGGTCTAGAAGGATAAGAGCAGAGGAGAGAGAGTTAGCTTAAGCAGTGCGGAGAGCCTCCGTGACACAGAGAAGAGCAGTCTCAGTTGAATGACCAGTCTTGAAACCTGACTGGTTTGGATCAAGAAGATCATTCTGAGAGAGATAGCAGGAGAGTTGGCTAGAGACGGCACGCTCAAGAGTTTTGGAGAGAAATGATAGAAGGGATACTGGTCTGTAGTTGTTGACATCGGAGGGATCGAGTGTAGGTTTTTTGAGGAGGGGTGCAACTCTCTCTCTCTTGAAGACAGAAGGGACATGGCCAGCGGTCAAGGATGAGTTGATGAGCGAGGTGAGGTAAGGGAGAAGGTCTCTGGAAATGGTCTGGAGAAGAGAGGAGGGGATAGGGTCAAGCGGGCAGGTTGTTGGGCGGCCGGCCGTCACAAGTCGCAAGATTTCATCTGGAGAGAGAGGGGATAAAGTAGTCAAAGCATAGGGTAGAGCAGTGTGAGCAGGACCAGCGGTGTCATTTGACTTAATAAATGAGGATCGGATGTCGTCAACCATCTTTTCAAAATGGTTGATGAAGTCATCCACAGAGAGGGAGGAGGGAAGGGGAGGAGGTGGAGGATTCAGCAGGGAGGAGAAGGTGGCAAAGAGCTTCCTAGGGTTAGAGGCAGAGGCTTGAAATTTAGAGTGGTAGAAAGTGGCTATAGCAGCGGAAACAGAGGAAGAGAATGTAGAGAGGAGGGGGTGAAAAGATGACAGGTCCGCAGGGAGTGTAGTTTTCCTCCATTTCCACTCGACTGCCCAGAGCCCTGTTCTGTGAGCTCGTCAAGAGTCGTCAAGCCACAGAGCAGGAGGGGAGGACCGAGCCGGCCGGGAGGATAGGAGACATAGAGAGTCAAAAGATGCAGAAAGGGAGGAGAGGAAGGTTGAGGAGGCAGCATCAGGAGATCGGAGGGAAAAGGATTTAGCAGAGGGAAGAGATGATAGGATGGAAGAGGAGAGAGTAGCGGGAGAGAGAGAGCGAAGGTTGCGACGGCACATTACCATCTGAGTACGGGCAGAGTGAGTAGTGTTGGAGGAGAGCGAGAGAGAAAAGGATACAAAGTAGTGGTCGGAGACTTGGAGGGGAGTTGCAGTGAGATTAGTAGAAGAACAGCATCTAGTAAAGATGAGGTCAAGCATATTGCCTGCCTTGTGAGTAGGGGGGGATGGTGAGAGGGTGAGGTCAAAAGAGGAAAGGAGTGGAAAGAAGGAGGCAGAGAGAAATGAGTCAAAGGCAGACATAGGGAGGTTAAAGTCACCCAGAACTGTGAGGGGTGAGCCATCCTCAGGAAAGGAACTTATCAAGGCGTCAAGTTCATTGATGAACTCTCCAAGGGAACCTGGAGGGCGATAAATGATAAGGACGTTAAGCTTGAATGGGCTAGTGACTGTGACAGCATGGAATTCAAATGAAGAGATAGACAGATGGGTCAGGGGGAAAAGAGAGAATGTCCACTTGGGAGAGATGATGATTCCTGTGCCACCGGCGCGCTGACCAGATGCTCTCAGGGTATGCGAGAACACATGATCAGACGAGGAAAGAGCAGTAGGAGTAGCAGTGTTTTCTGTGGTAATCCATGTTTCCGTCAGCGCCAAGAAGTCGAGGGACTGGAGGGTAGCATAGGCTGAGATGAACTCTGCCTTGTTGGCCGCAGAACAGCAGTTCCAGAGGCTGCCGGAGACCTGGATCTCCACGTGGGTCGTGCGCGCAGGGACCACCAGATTAGAGTAGCAGCAGCCACGCGGTGTGAAGCGTTTGTATGGCCTGTGCAGAGAGGAGAGAACAGGGATAGACAGACACATAGTTGACAGGCTACAGAAAAGGCTACAATAATGCAAAGGGGATCGGAATGAAATTCACTAAACATCTGGGAAAGCGAGAGAGTGGGGCCTCCCTCACTTACGTTTCACTGAAACACTCAAATATAACTCTCCCAACTTCCACTTTAGACATTATAATTGTTGTAAACTACAGCGGTTCAATGTTTTCTAGGAATAGACTCTAACTTAGTTTATTCAGCTAGCTAACTTGGTACAGTATTCTTCCGTGAAAACCGCCCAGGGCACCATATCCTATGATGCCATAGCTAACTAGCATGCTAGCTTCCAATAACACGGTTTAGCACCAATACACGGTTACAACAAACTACCAATAGTGTGTTAACACGCTAAACAGATCATTAGTGTCCGTGTCTAATGTTGTGTAAAGTTTTGGGGTTAGTTTTGACAGTTTGATTGAGTAAGTCGTCAACTTATTCAGCCAGTTAGTTAGCTAGCTAGAATAGTTAGCATATTAGCTAGCCATTGCTCTCTGTCAACGAACAAAACCCTCCTCCCACGGTATGAAACACACAGAGAGAGCCAAGCTAACGTTAACTAGTCACCCATGTCTTGAATTCCTTTTGAACGACTCTGGTTACCAGTATGTAAAAATAAAATAAAAATAAATGTAGGTTATAACTTACCCTTAGTAGCTACTGTTAGCTAGTTAAGTGTAAAGCTAGCTACTGAATCGATTTAGCCAGTTAGCGTCTGTCCCAACGGAGAGAAAGCGTCTCCAAACATTACAGCTAGGTCGTTCCAGCTATTGTTTAGTTAGCTATCCAGGTAGAAACAAGCTAGCTACATTTCGAGTACAGTAGCTACTAACTACCTAACGTTAATGCTTCAGATAATGAGGTTAGAAAAACAGCTGAATGGTAGGTAGCTAGCTGGCATAATTACAGGTACTCTTAAGCGTGAAATAACATTGAAACAACTATCCACAGTTGCTAATAGTTACCAGTAGCTACCCGCTAGCTAGCTAGCTTTATTGGTCCAGGTAGTGGGTTAGCTAGCCTCGTGCTTCACCAGATTGATCAGACTAGCTACTCATTTTGGTCATTTGTATGGTATTAAAAAAGATTCATGTAAATGATGTAGAATTGCATGAAATGCATTTTTTTTAAAGGCTTATTTAAAAAAAGAATTTAAACAAAGCCCCGGAGCCTATGATTTCTTAATCCGGCCCTGGGTGGGTGGGGTATGGGTTACATTCACAGCTCTCTTATGAAGCTACATAAGACTTTATAAGATCATGTAGAGTAGCATCTTGTAATGGTTGTCCACTCCGTACTCTCCCTAGGGGATTTACTCTACAGAAGCCTTGTGGTTGGCCACAGGAAGTGAGCTACTCTATTCTGACTGCTAATGGAGGGAAGCTTATGTAGCATGCTGTGGTAACTGGGGTTGGGCAGAGGAGATATCTCATTTAGACACTCACACCTCCCTCTCTCTCCTTCGCTATATCTCTCGCCATCTCTCTCTCTCTCTCGCTCGTCTCTCTCTCTCTCTCTCTCTCTCTCTCTCTCTCTCTCTCTCTCTCCCTCTCTCTCTCTCTCTCTCTCTCTCTGTCTCCACCTAGCTAGCTCATCCAAAGTACAGTATACCACATCTTTATATATTTATTCCTCTCTCTCCCTCTGGACACTGTGGTGTTTCGTAGTGCCTAGCCTAGGGGAGGCTTTAGTATCTGCAGTTCTGCGTGTTTTAAACCTCCAGTGGGCGAGAGATTCTCATCACTGCAGTAATGTGTGTGTGTGTGTGTGTGTGTGTGTGTGTGTGTGTGTGTGTGTGTGTGTGTGTGTGTGTGTGTGTGTGTGTGTGTGCGTGTGCGTGTGCGTGTGCGTGTGTGTGTACTCATCCATGATTACCAACACCTCCCACTGCCCCATTTCCAGAGAAAAGGGGCTAGGAAGAAGGGTGGTAGAGAATGATTTTCAACCACTATGACAAATATGCTACGACATAGACTGTCTGATCAAATAGAATCAAATCCAATTGCATTTGTCACATGCGCCGAATACAACAGGTGTAGACTTTACCATGAATTGCTTACTTATGAGCCCTTTCTCCACAATGCAGAGTTTAAATTATGAAAATGAGCAAACAAAAATAGGAGATAGTAACACAATAAATAACAATAACGAGGCTATATACAAGGAGTACCGGTACCAAGTCAATGTGCAGGGATACGAGGTAGTTGAGGTAATCGAGGTAATATGTACATGTACTGTAGGCAGAGGTAAAAGTGACTAGGCAATCAGGATAGATAATAAACAGAGTAGCAGCAGCGTATGTGGACATTGTGAAAGTGTGTCTGTGTGTGTGTGCACATTGGAGTGTTAGTGTAAGTACGTATGCGTGTGTGGGTGGAGTCCAGTGAGTGTGCATAGAGTCAGTGTAAGAGAGTCAGTGCAAAAAAGGGTCAATGCAATAGTCTGGCTAGCCATTTGATTAACTGTTCAGCAGTCTTATGTCTTGGGGGTAGAAGCTGTTCAGGTGCCTTTTGGTCCCAGACTTGGCGCTCCTGTACCGCTTGCCGTTCAGTAGCAGAGTGAACAGTCTATGGCTTGGGTGGTTGGGGTGTTTGCCTTTTTTTTCCGGACCTTTCTCTGACACTGCCTGATATTGAGGTCCTGGATGGCATGGAGCTTGGCCCATCAGCACCACCCTCTGAAGCACTTTGCGATCGAGGGCGGTGCAGTTGCCACACCAAGCGGTGATGCAGCCAGTCAAGATACTCTCAAAGGTGCAGCTGTATAACATTTTGAGGATCTGAGGGGCCATGCCAATTCTTTTCAACCTCCTGAGGGGGATGAGGCCTTCTTCACGACTGTGCTAGTGTGAAAGGACCATGTTATGTCCTTAGTAATGTGGACACACAGGAGCTTGAAGCTCTCGACCCGCTCCATTACAGCCCCGTTGATGTGGATGGTCACGTACTTGCCCCTCCGTTTCCTGTAGTCCACAATCAGCTCCTTAGTCTTGCTGACGCTGAGTGAGAGGTTGTTGTCCTGGCACAACACTGCCAGGTCTCTGACCTCCTCCCTGTAGGCTGTCTCATCATCGTCTGTGATCAGGCCTACCACCGTTGTGTCGTCAGCAAACTTGAGGGTGAACAGGGAGTACAGGAGGGGACTAAGCACACACCCCTGAGGGGCACCCGTGTTGAGGATCAGCATGCCATATGTGTTGTTAACTACCCTCACTACCTGGGGGCGTCCTGTCAGAAAGTCCAGAATCCAGTTGCAGAGGGAGGTGTTCAGTCCCAGTGTCCCGAGCTTGGTGATGAGCTTGATCTGTAGTCAATGAACAGCATTCTCACATAGGTATTCCTCTTGTCCAGGTGGGAGAGAGCAGTGTGGAGTGCAATAGAGATTGCGTCATCTGTGGATCTGTTGGGGCGGTATGCAAATTGGAATGGGTCCAAGGTGTCTGGGATGATGGTGTTGATGTCCTCCATGACTTTCAAAGCATTTCATGGTTACAGATGTGAGTGCTATTGGACGATAGTTATTTAGGCAGGTTACCTTTGAGTTCTTAGAACAGGGACAGTGGTGTGTAGACTGGGACAAGGAGATGTTGAAAATGTCTGTGAAGACACTTGCCAGCTGCTCTGCGCATGCTCTGAGAACGCACCCTGGTATTCCAATTGGCCCAGCGACCTTGTGAGTGTTCACCTGTTTAAAAGTCTTACTCACGTCGGCCACGGAGAGCAAGATCACACAGGCATTCAGCTCATCTGGGAGGTTTGCATCACTGGGCAACTCACGGCTGGGTTTCCCTTTGTAATGCGTAATAGTCTGCAAACCCTGCCACATCCGACGAGCATCGGAGCCGGTGTAGTAGGATTTTGTCTTAGTCCTATATTGACGTTTTCCATCTTGGATGGCTCGTCAGAGGTCGTAATGGGCTTTTTTGTAAGCATCCATGTCCGTGTCCTGTTCCTTGAAAGCGGTAGTTCTAGCCTTTAGGCTGGCACGGATACTGCCTGTAATCCATGGCTTTTGGTTAGGTAGTTACGTATGGTCACTTATTGCTGAAACCCGTGACTGATGTGTGGTAAACTCCTCAGTGTTATTGGATGAATCACTAAACATATTACAGTCTGTGCTAGCGAAGAAGTTTTGTAGCTTAGCGTACACTTTGTCGGACCACTTCCGCACTAGATTTGCCGAAGGGAGAGCGAGGGATGGTCTTGTATACATTACTGTGGGTAGAGTATAAGTGCTCCGGAGTGCTAGCGCCTCTTGTGGTGCAGGAGACGTGTTGGTAAAAGTGTTGTAAAAAGTGATGCCCCCAGAGTGTTCCTTGGTGGGATGCAGAGGTCTCTGATGCAGCATTCAGGACTGCAAGCACCAAAACGTTCAATTGAGATTATCAGACAATAATATTACATGGTGGTAACAGAGCTCGGGAGGGGAATGAAGGGGAGTCCCAGTAAAAATTAATGTGAAGGGGATCAACACTGTAAATAGAGATTCAGATGATTGTGTACAGTATGTTATGTGTGATTGATCTTGCACACGGCAGACACCACTTGTCTGGTTCTAACTTGTTATGTGTGCAGACCGATTTCTATCGAACATGGCCTTGCCCTAGTCCCTAGTGGCAACATAATACTATATTAGTAGGTGCATGTAGGCATGTGTTGTCTGTAGCAGTTGGGGCTAAGTCATCTGTATGGATCAGAGACGGGGACGGGGGACGGGGACGGGGGGCAGATAGATATACAGTATGACAGTAAAGACTGAGAGCATAATGTCTAGGTCTATTACCATAAAGAGGACATTATCATTGAAAGTGTTTCCCTAAATCTCTTTAGGCTCTTTTATGTCGACACTAGGAGGTAGAGAATTACCCCAGATGACAGCTAAATCGTACCTAAGTGGGGAAGGATCATAATCATTCAGGGTTTACCCTAGGTTTGTTCTTAGGGGGGCTCATTTTCCATTGAAACTAAGTGAGATATTTATTTTAGATGAAGGTGATAGAGGGGTTCAAAGCTCTGGTGCTCGGTTTGTTTCTGGGAAATATAGGGCTGTGTGTTTGTGTGTGTGTGCCGAATGCTGGCTGTAGCACATTTACATTTACATTTTCGTCATTTAGCAGACGCTCTAATCCAGAGCGACTTACAAATTGGTGCATTCACCTTATGATAGCCAGTGGGACAACCACTTTACAATAATATTTGTCTATTTTTTTGAATTTTTTTTGTATTTTTTAAATCTTTTGTTTGATATTTTTTTTGGGGGGTGGGGTAAGGGGGGGTAGAAGGATTACTTTATCCTATCCCAGATATTCCTTAAAGAGGTGGGGTTTCAAGTGTCTCCGGAAGGTGGTGAGTGACTCCGCTGTCCTGGTGTTGTGAGGGAGCTTGTTCCACCATTGGGGTGCCAGAGCAGCGAACAGTTTTGACTGGGCTGAGCGGGAACTGTGCTTCCGCAGTGGTAGGGGGGCCAGCAGGCCAGAGGTGGATGAACGCAATGCCCTCGTTTGGGTGTAGGGACTGATCAGAGCCTGAAGGTACGGAAGTGCCGTTCCCCTCACAGCTCCGTAGGCAAGCACCATGGTCTTGTAGCAGATGCAAGCTTCAACTGGAAGCCAGTGGAGTGTGCGGAGGAGCGGGGTGACGTGACAGAACTTGGGAAGGTTGAACACCAGACGGGCTGCGGCGTTCTGGATGAGTTGTAGGGGTTTAATGGCACAGGCAGGGAGCCCAGCCAACAGCGAGTTGCAGTAATCCAGACGGGAGATGACAAGTGCCTGGATTAGGACCTGTGCCGCTTCCTGTGTAAGGCAGGGTCGGACTCTGCGAATGTTGTAGAGCATGAACCTGCAGGATCGGGTCACCGCCTTGATGTTAGCGGAGAACGACAGGGTGTTGTCCAGGGTCACGCCAAGGCTCTTCGCACTCTGGGAGGAGGACACAACTGAGTTGTCAACCGTGATGGCGAGATCAGGGAACGGGCAGTCCTTCCTTGGGAGGAAGAGCAGCTCCGTCTTGCCGAGGTTCAGCTTGAGGTGGTGATCCGTCATCTACACTGATATGTCTGCCAGATATGCAGAGATGCGATTCGCCACCTGGTTATCAGAAGGGGGAAAGGAGAAGATTAATTGTGTGTTGTCTGCGTAGCAATGATAGGAGAGGCCATGTGAGGATATGACAGAGCCAAGTGACTTGGTGTATAGCGAGAATAGGAGAGGGCCTAGAACTGAGCCCTGGGGGACACCAGTGGTGAGAGCACGTGGTGTGGAGACAGATTCTCGCCACGCCACCTGGTAGGAGCGACCTGTCAGGTAGGATGCAATCCAAGAGTGAGCCGTGCCGGAGATGCCCAACTCGGAGAGGGTGGAGAGGAGGATCTGATGGTTCACAGTATCAAAGGCAGCAGATACGTCTAGAAGGACGAGAGCAGAGGAGAGAGAGTTAGCTTTAGCAGTGCGGAGAGCCTCCGTGACACAGAGAAGAGCAGTCTCAGTTGAATGACCAGTCTTGAAACCTGACTGGTTTGGATCTAGAAGGTAATTCTGAGAGAGATAGCAAGAGAGTTGGCTAAAGACGGCACGCTCAAGAGTTTTGGAGAGAAAAGAAAGAAGGGATACTCGTCTGTAGTTGTTGACATCGGAGGGATCGAGTGTAGGTTTTTTGAGAAGGGGTGCAACTCTCGCTCTCTTGAAGACGGAAGGGACATAGCCAGCGGTCAAGGATGAGTTGATGAGCGAAGTGAGGTAAGGGAGAAGGTCTCCGGAAATGGTCTGGAGAAGAGAGGAGGGGATAGGGTCAAGCGGGCAGGTTGACAAAGTCATCCACAGAGGGGGGGGAGGAGGATTCAGCAGGGAGGTGAAGGTGGCAAAGAGCTTCCTAGGGTTAGAGGCAGATGCTTGGAATTTAGAGTGGTAGAAAGTGGCTTTAGCAGCAGAAACAGAGGAAGAAAATGTAGAGAGGAGGGAGTGAAAAGATGCCAGGTCCGCATGGAGTGTAGTTTTCCTCCATTTCCGCTCGGCTGCCCGGAGCCCTGTTCTGTGAGCTCGCAATGAGTCGTCAAGCCACGGAGCAGAAGGGGAGGACCGAGCCGGCAGGGAGGATAGGGGACATAGAGAGTCAAAGGATGCAGAAAGGGAGGAGAGGAGGGTTGAGGAGGCAGCATCAGGAGATTGGAGGGAGAAGGATTGAGCAGAGGGAAGAGATGATAGTATGGAAGAGGAGAGAGTAGCAGGAGAGAGAGAGCGAAGGTTGCGACGGCGCATTACCATCTGAGTAGGGGCAGAGTGAGTAGTGTTGGAGGAGAGCGAGAGAGAAAAGGATACAAAGTAGTGGTCGGAGACTTGGAGGGGAGTTGCAGTGAGATTAGTAGAAGAACAGCATCTAGTAAAGATGAGGTCAAGCATATTGTATAAAAATACTAAATATCCCCATATACTAGAACAGATCAAAGACCTAAGGAGTAAACTTGATAGAAAATATACAGATGAAATAGAGAAGAAATCTAGATTCCTAAAACAAACATATTATGAATCTGGCCCCAAAGCAACTAAATGATTGGCTAGACGATTACTCAAGCAACAAATTGTAAATACAATACATAAGATCAGAGATCCTCTAACAAATAATCTACTTCATGATCCAGAAGACATAGAAAAAGCATTTGAGAGATACTATAAGGGTATATATACACAACCACAGGCACTGTACAAAACATTAAGGACACATGCTCTTTCCATGACATAGACTGACCAGGTGAATCCAGGTGAAAGCTCTGATCCCTTATTGATGTCACTTGTTAAATCCACTTCAATCAGTGTAGATGAAGGGGAGGAGACAGATTAAAGAAGGATTTTTAAGCCTTGAGACAATTCAGACATGGATTGTGTGTGTGCCATTGCGAGGGTGAATGGGTAAGACACAATATTTAAGTGCCTTTGAATGGGGTATGGTAGTAGGTGCCAGGTGCACCGGTTTGTGTAAAGAACTGCAATGCTGCTGGGCTTATCACGCTTAACAGTTTCCCGTGTGTATCAAGAATGGTCCACCACCCAAAGGATACCCAGAGAACATTATTTAGTGTAGAGGTGCTGACCATCGGTGATGCCGAATCGTTGGTGGTTTCTTACCCAATAAATTACTGGGAGTTTATACATAGAGTGTGCGACTCTCTTTATTTGTTTTTAAGGGACTATGTTGAAAAATATATCAACATTTCAGAACCTTCTCCAATACCAAATATGACTATCCATGTGATTTTCATGCATATAAACTGGTAATGTCCAAGACAATCTCTTCACTCTGTCATGGCCTGAAAAGACTCAACTCTTTATATTAAAGCAAAATGGGAAAAGGAACAGAATATAGCCATCTCAGAGGAAGACTGGGACAATATATGCAGTACTCAACATACTTCTACAAACTCAAGAACATGGAGAGAGTTTTATTGGAAAAATATGACCCGTTTTTTTAAATCACTCCTAGAATCAAAAGTCAACAGCTAGGTATACAACAGCCATAATGGTGACTGTGTGGCCATGTAGATGCCAACCACACCCATGTTTTGGGGGAATGTCAGAAGATGTCTTTGTTTTGGGATAATGTATGTTCGGTGTTAAAAGATGTCCTAAGATATGAAGTCCCTAGAACTTGCCCTGTAATGTATCTTGGTAATATTCCAGAGAGTGTGACGGGCAGTGACAGATACCTGATAAAAGTGATCCTTGCTGCAAGTAAAAAGGCCATTACAAGGAAATGGTTTAAAGTAGAAGCACCAACATTTGAAGAATGGCAAAGTATAATCCAATAAATCTTTAATATGGAAAGCTTGACATGACAAATGCCTTAAGACTCCAAAGACCTGTATTCGAAAGTAACTGGGAGAAATGGATCTCATTCACAAACCAGGAATACCTGATTAACTAATAATATCATCTTGACAATGCAATATCACAACTCTGAATACTTACTTTATATATTATTCTGTACCTACTGGATGACAATTTCTGTTTTGCTTGTATTTATTATTTAGTTTCATTGTTTATGTTGATGCTCTTTACTGTTTTTACTGTATTGTTTTGAAAAAGACAAAGAAGAAAATTGGTGTCTAGCCATGATCCCCAACACCTTGACAGAGATTGAAGAATTTTGAAAAGAATAATGCGCAACTTTTGCGCAATACAGGTAAGCAAAGCTCTTATGAGACTTACCCAAAGGTGTTGCCAAAGGTGTTTCTAAAATGTCTTGACTCAGGGGCGAAAAAATACTTATCTAATCAAGGTATATTAGTGTTTAATTTGTCATTAATCTTGTATAACACAACAAACACAACAAAATGTGGAAAAAGTCAAGGGGCGTTAATACTTTCTGAAGGCACTGTATATTTAAGCACACACTGTACTGTACATAAACTCTCCCACATGTATAATGTGTAGAGGTCATATACTGTACATCTAATTACTGCGAGCAGACAAGAATACATAAAAGCTCTCTCTCTGTCTCTGTGTTCTACTGCAGTGGTCTGGTCTCATTAACACCTAGTTACACCATGCAGCAGCAAGCAGCCAGCAGGATAGACCCTGAGGTGATGGAAAGCCCCCGTGAGCCTATCTCATTCTCAGTTCAATTCGAAGGGGCTTTATTGGCATGGGAAACGTGTTTACATTGCCAAAGCAAGTGAGAAAAAAAAAGTTTGAAGAGAATAAGAACATTTAAAATATTATGTTATTAGCTGTTAAAAATGTAGTATGATTTCTAATGTTACACTTTCTCTCTCTGACTCTCTCTTCCTTTCTCTCTCTCTCCCTCTCTCTCGCCCCTGTGAGGCGCTGTCTCATTCGATCCCTCTCTCTCTCCTTTCTTTCTCTTTCTCCCTCCTGTCAATGGAAGTATCGCTGGCGTCCATTCAGCCAGGTCATTAGCATTGATCAGATAGTGCCGGGGGTGTTGTGGCTAGTTTTGCATCCCCCCTCAAATGGGTGTCCTCTGGACAGCTAGCCAGGATGTGGTCAGAACCCAGGCAATGGTGGTGACAGGGCATCCGACGTGGAAATGATTTTTACTGAGTCTACTCGAGTCTCGTCTCGTTTCTTTTCCTCATCTCCTATTCCCCTCCTCCTCCCTCCATTCTCCTGTCTCCTCTCTTCCCACTCCTTTTCCTCCCCCCCCCCTCTCTTACTTCCACGCCTGCCCATCTCCTCAGTCCTCCTGTCGTCCATTCTCATCTCTTCTCTTCTTCCTATTTCTGTCTCCTCCTCTTATTTTCTCCTGAGTGGGGCCTATCTGACAGGCTCTCTGTCTCTGAGGAGAGAGCGATACAGTCAGGTGAAGACAGATGTTACAGTCACACACTACTGGATGGGTGGCAGGGGGAACCATGGAGATAAGAAATAACAGCTAGATCAGATTTCTGGTATTCCATCAGACTGTTTTGCCCATAGTTACATTTGTTAGAAACATTAGTTAGGAACTCTGTTGTGGTAC
The DNA here is from genome assembly GCF_020615455.1 of Coregonus clupeaformis. NCBI lineage: Eukaryota > Metazoa > Chordata > Actinopteri > Salmoniformes > Salmonidae > Coregonus > Coregonus clupeaformis. The sequence goes on from NC_059205.1 coordinate 16,068,806, forward strand.
AGAATTGAACTGAGCCCAGTTCAGTGGGTTTGTTTGACACTCAATTGGTTGTCATGGTGACAAATGCTCTATCTCAGAAGGGAGAGGAAAATGATACCTAGCATGGGGGAGGTGTGTGTGTTTGTGTGTGTTTGTGTGTGTGTGTGTGTGTGTGTGTGTGTGTGTGTGTGTGTGTGTGTGTGTGTGTGTGTGTGTGTGTGTGTGTGTGGACAAGTGTGTCAGCTGGAGGAGACAAGGAGAGAAAGTAGGAGGGGGATGAAAGGAATGAGGGAGGACTGATGTAAAGATGATTATGTGTCTGGCCATCTGGACTGCAGTCAAAAAGAAGATTAAGCCCATTCACCAGAGAAAGTGTGTGGTGTGTGTGTGTGTTCTTGGGGCAAAACGCTCAGTTGATGGAATAGAACACTGGAAAATGGCACTTGTGTTCTAGGGCAACTCTCAATGGACTTATACAGAGCAAGCTAGATCTGAACTAATGTTCATAGCTCACTCCTTGAAGCCCTCTTCCAGTTCAATGTCATTTTTTTTCTATGTTTCTGGAGAGACCAGAGGTATTGTCTAGGCATGTGTGTGTGTGTGTGTGTGTGTGTGTGTGTGTGTGTGTGTGTGTGTGTGTGTGCGTGCGTGCGTGCAGGAGAATGATGTCAGCTGGAGGAGAGGGGGAGAGAAAGGAGGAGGGAGGAAAAAGGAACGAGGGAGGGCTGATGGAAGGATGATAATGTGGCTGGCCATCTGGATTCCAGTCAAAGAGAAGCTTAAGCCTATTCACCAGAGAATGTGTGTGTGTGTATGTGTGTGTGTGTACGCGTGCTCTGTCTTATGCACCTGTGTATGATTTTCTCTATGTGTCCCATTGTGTATTTCTCCCCATCCCTTGATAGAATTAGCATAAACACACACATAGGCAATAACACAAAGCCCCAACGCAGTCGGACACAGTCACAGGCATCCTTCCTCCTAATCGTTTGTACACTAATAATTAGCCTGCTAACAAGTCGTTATTACCCCCTGTGCCCTGGCTCTCCCTGCTATCTGACTGCCTAATTGACTTTGCTGTATCTGAGAAGGAACCCTGTGCATAGTTATTAGAGCTATAATTACAATACACCTCACGGCACAGAGGAACACAGAGGATACCAGTGTTTTCTGTGCATAGGTATTAGAGCTGACACTACTACCTCCTACCTGCCGAGGCCTCTGGGGAGGGAGGGGAGGAGGGGATAGCCCACTGTTTGTAAAGTGTGGATATGATATATCATCGTAATATATGCCACTTAGTAGAGGCTTTTCCCAAAACGACTAACAGTACAGTGAGCATGTACATTTTACTGTAGGTTGTGTATGTGTTCCCTGCGGGAATTGAATCCGATGACCTTGGCCTTACCAACTGAACCACACAGGAATACATGTATGTGTGTCAACAGGCCCTGTTGGAGCCTAGCAGCAGTTGTATTAGCGATACACCTGTGTTAACACAATGAGCTGGCCAGGCATTTTACATTCAAGTCATTTAGCAGACGCTCTTATCCAGAGTGACTTACAGGAGCAATTAGGGTTAAGTGCCTTGCTCAAGGGCACATCAACAGATGTTTCACCTAGTCGGCTCGGGGATTCGGAGCAGCGACATTTCAGGCTTAGTGACTGAAGGCCTACTGGATCACTTGTTTGTTTGCTAACACAGTTGACCTAATCTAGTGGCCACTGGCCAGCTAGACTAGCGAAGAGAAACAATTAATCGAGAGGGATTGTAGTTTGAAGTGTGACTGGGAGTCTAGCCACCATCTGTGGGTGTGGTGTGGTGTGTTAGACAAGACTCCAAATTATATTAGATTGCGAGAATGGTGCCGTAACACACAGCACTGCTTATGTGTAGTAGGTTTATGTTAACCACATTGATCATACCAAGGCATGATATACTGGGGTTCTGCGATCTATCTTTCATGTTGGTACCAAACATCAATCATTCCATGATTCTAATTCACATTCTCTGTGGAACTGTCTTCTGAGACAAATGAAAATGACTTGCCATCAAAGTGACTTAACAACATCTCTTCTCCCTCTCCTTTCCCCCCTCTCCCTCCCACCCTTCCCCCATTCTTAACCCTCCAGAGGACCTGTTGCCATTTGGTTTCCCCAGCATCGACATGGGACCCCAGCTGAAGGTGGTGGAGAGGACCAGGACTGCCACCATGCTGTGTGCTGCCAGCGGCATCCCAGACCCAGAGATCTCCTGGTTCAAAGACTTCCTGCCTGTAGAACCCAGGTCCAGCCTGGGACGCATCAAACAACTACGCTCAGGTGAGATGGAAGGGAGAGAGGGAGGCTGGGCAGAGAGCGAGAGAGAGAGAGAGAGAGAGAGAGAGAGAGAGAGAGAGAGAGAGAGAGAGAGAGAGAGAGAGAGAGAGAGAGAGAGAAAATAAATGGGTGAGGAATACAGTAGAGTGATATGAATCACAGGATTCCTCAGCATGTCCTTGGGGAGGTTTGTTCTTGAGGCAAAACTCATTGGATGGAATAGAACACTTTAAATGGCACTTGAGTTCTAGGGCAACTCTCAATGGACTAATATAGAGCAAGCTAGATCTGAACTAATGTTCATAGCACACTCCTTGAAGCCCTCTTCCAGTTCAATGTCATTTTTTTTCTATGTTTCTGGAGAGACCAGAGGTATTGTCTAGGCATGTCTGACATCCATGAGAGAGGACAAAAAAGGGACTGTTGAGTTTTCTACATTCACTTCCCCTGTCCTGCCATTTCTATGCCAAGCTCAATACTGCATGTTATGACTGTGGTCCTTCAGTTTGTCATACTTCTCGATCTTTCCATTCTGCCTTTTTGTGTTTGTTTGTTTTGTGTGATATTTTACTCTGCAAAGGGATACTATGGTTTGAATAACTGTAATGTCTGCAGAGAAAGATATGTACCCTTACACATTTGTGACTTATACAAAAAGGCTACTAAATCCTAATCCAAGTATTTTGCCATGAAGAACACAATGTAGGAGAAATTACAGATGCCAGATTGGTAGACACAGAACAATATGTAATCATACACACAGAACTATGGGTAGTGTAGTACAGCACATTGCACATGTAACCAGAGTGTAAAGCAAGGTAATTCCACATGGGGAACATGGTAATAACACATCCATGTACCTGCTTCTTGCATCTCTAAACAAAACGACTGTTTTGTTTTCTTCCTTTTAGTTTTTCTCTATAATCCTCAACAGCCTTCAGTAAGTATTACTCTAACCATAGCCATGCACATACCCTTTTATTGTATGTCCCTAAGACTACATACAGTCACTACACCATTAAAACAGTATTTCCCAAATGGTGGATCAGGACCCACTGGTGTGTCACAGCCAGTTCTTTTGGGGTCACAGAAACTACCTAGAGACGGCTGTGAATAGAAACATGGTTTTGTTTATTTAATGGGTCAAAAAGTACACAACTTTGAGAACCTCTGCATTATAGTCCCTTGAAGACACTGAAGATCCCTCTCTACATCTCTATGGCCCGTCTCTCTTTCCCTGGTCCCTCTCCTCCCTCCAGAGTTACACATTCATACACACTCATAAACATAAACACACATCCATCATCTCCTGAGGAAGTATAGTGAGGCGTATGGTCCAAAGGTCAACGTTTGAGGAAGTATAGTGAGGCGTATGGTCCAAAGGTCAACGTTTGAGGAAGTATAGTGAGGCGTATGGTCCAAAGGTCAACGTTTGTCAAGCGTCTTCATAACTTCATAGCTTACCATTGTTAACCACTCCCGTTTATGTTGTTATCTGTCTCTGTGGGTTTCTTTCAGTCTATGTATGTGTGTGTGTGTGTGTGTGTGTGTGTGTGTGTGTGTGTGTGTGTGTGAAAATACTTTCAGTCTGTGTGTGCGTGTGTGTGTGTGTGTGTGTGTGTGTGTGTGTGTGTGTGTGTGTGTGTGTGTGTGTTCTGCGTCTATGAGTGTGTGTGTGTCTGCGTTTCAGGATCTGTTGTCTCAAAGAGAGTGTGTTTTACTTCTGTAAAGTACTCTCTATCCTCCTCCCTTCTTTCTCTCTTTCCTTCGCTCGCCTGTTTGGTTGTTGCACAGATAAGTTATTCCAAAGCTCTGCTTTGTTCCATGGGGACGGGAGAGCGAGGGAGAGAACGAGAGAGGGAGAGATAGGGAGGAGGGAAGTGAGAGAGAGTTCTGCCTCGTTTGCCTTTCATGTGTCTGCAGGAGAGAGAAGCAAAGAAAGGTCAGCTGCAGCTAGCAGAGCGGCGAGAGAGCCGGCTCAAACACACACACACACACACACATAGGAATGCACCCACACATACTGTACACAGGAACGTAATCACACACACACACACACACACACACACATTCCCACACACTCCCCATAGTTTCCAGAGTGTTGCTGTAACTTCAGCCTCTCTAGATTTGTTGTTGTCCAGGAGTAGATACAATACTCCAGTGGAGGAGTCGCTCTCTCTCTCTCTCTCTCTCTCTCTCTCTCTCTCTCTCTCTCTCTCTCTCAATTCAATTCAATTCAATTGAAGGGCTTTATTGGCATGGGAAACGTATGTTAACATTGCCAAAGCAAGTGAAGTAGATAGTAAACAAAAGTGAAATAAACAATAAATATTAACAGTAAACATTACACTCAGAAGTTTCAAAAGAATAAAGACATTTCAAGTGTCATATTATGTATATATACAGTGTTGTAACAATGTGCAAATAGTTAAAGTACAAATGGGAAAATAAATAAACATAAATATGGGTTGTATTTACAATGGTGTTTGTTCTTCACTGGTTGCCCTTTTCTTGTGGCAACAGGTCACAAATCTTGCAGCTGTGATGGCACACTGTGATTTTTCACCCAGTAGATAAGGGAGTTTATCAAAACTCTCTCTCTCTCTCTCTCTCTCTCTCTCTCTCTCTCTCTCTCTCTCTCTCTCTCTCTCTCTCTCTCTCTCTCTCTCTCTCCCACATACACATACACACAGCCCACTGTCATCACGTAGACTAGAGTCTAGTTTGGGCACATCTGTCATTAAATACAGCGTCTGGATCAATCGCTTCTCTCCTGCGCTGTCTTACTGTATGTCTGTATGTCCGTCTGTCTCTACACTGTTAGAATGAAGTGCTTTGTAACACTAAAACTAGTGGCAACTGAGCTGCCACCACCTTAAAGGAGACAAAACCTTAACTTTGCTGCAGTATTGAAACACATTCATCCTGAGGTGTTCTGAAACATGACATGGTGTGTTGGAACACTACATAATCAAGTTGTGCAACACCTGAGACTGGGAGCATTAACCCGGAAAAGGTTGAAAACACTGTTATAGTGTTTCGAGTTGTGTAGTGCAGAATTAGATCCCTTCTCTTTTGGTGTTGTTTCCTCCCTCTAAAGCTCTTAAACACTATGATGGTTTTTCGAAGCCTGTCTAGTGCAGAACTAGATCCCTTCTTCCAAATACTGTAAATGGGATTCCCTCCTCTTGTTGTATATTCCCTGCTCTTATATGATGTGTTTAATTCCTTTTTGAATTATGAGGAGTATTATGCTCAAACAAAGGAGACGAGAAAATGTATTTTTGTGAAAATATAATTTAATACGTTTGTCCAGGATAATAATTAATGAGTACAAAATTACTTTTTCAAGACATGATTTTGAAGCTTCAAATGTTTTATCTTTTCTTTGCAAATTATCAAATGACAACAAAACATGAACAGTTCTTTCACACTTTATATTGATAAAATAAGACAATTCAAAGATCTGTAAGGTATTAATCATATTAATATTCTTCAAAATCAACGGAAATATGGCATTATATTTCTCCTTTATGGGAAAAAAATACAGTCAATGACTGCTAATGTTAGCAGTAGCACTTATACAAAACTTCAGCCCAGGGCTCAATGCGATCCACCAGTCATCCATTATGCTAATGTTTTTGACCTGAGTCTTTATATTCAGATGATGATACATGGCATGGAAGGTTGTTCAGATGATATGATTCATAGTTGACAGTTCAGTTGGCATTAGTCTATAATTCGTGTCTTGATTGGCTTTGGTTAGGATTGGCCAGCCGGTGGGTAATGTAGTATGTATGTTAGTTTTTCTGCCGGGAGACAAAGAAATAGCATAATTAGGTTATCAAATACTATAATATTAGTTACAATATAAATATACAATTATTAAACATATCAATATCAATATGCAAAATGCATATGTGATTAAGCTATGCAAATATAGCAACAAGATATAAATATGAATGTCAAAAGTGGGCAATAACATGTGGTGTGGTAGGCCAAAGCTATAGCAGGCTAATTTGGCAGTGGCTATGCATGTAGCATCAATAAAACTGATCAATGAATCAAAATGGCTGTTTGACTTGGACTATTAGCATTAGCATCCAAAATGCTACAAT